>NC_054371.1:105199124-105860374 GCF_017654675.1 Xenopus laevis | reverse complement strand
GCTCTTCATTATTTATTTTCTTTAGTTTCTGAATTATTTGCATTTTTCTTCAGACTCTGTCGAGCTTTCCAATGGGGGTCAATGCCCTCTTATAAAAAAACAAATGCTCTGTAAGGCTACACATTAAGGGCAGGGCTCCACGGACGATTCGGCCGCGATCCGATGCGCTGCACAAAATCGCAGGCGTCACGTCGGATGCGACGGAAATAAGGTAAGTAATGCCAGTGTCGGATCGTGTCGCATTGTTGATGTGACACGACTGTCAGATGCAAGCGCATCGTGCAGTGTCTGCATACGAAAGTCGTGTCACGTCGCATCAACGTTGCAACACCATCCGACAATTGAATTACTTACCTTATTTCTATCGCATGTGACATGACACCTGCGATTTTGCACAGAGCGTCGGATCGTCTGTGGAGCCCTCCCCTTACTCTTGCTACTTGGTATTCCTCGTCTTCTATTCAGGCCTCTTATATTCATATTCCAGTCTCTTATTCAAATCAATGTATGGTTGCTATAGTAATTTGGACCCTAGCAACCAGATGGCTGAAATTACAAACTGGAGAGCTGCTGAATAAAAAACGAAAACCCAAAAACCTCAAAAAATAAAAAGTGAAAACCAATTGCAAATTGTCTCAGAATATGCCTCTCTACATCATACTAACAGTTAATTTAAAGGTAAAAAACCCCTTTAACTACAGCGACCATACATCATAACTATTTCAACACCATGCCTGAGCTCTATCTTTATTTATATAATGGCACCACTGACGTCGCTTGGTCAGTGATGGTAATTACACTTTACATAAATGAACTTCAGGCTGTGCTCCTAGACAGCTGCTGTAAAGATCTAAGCCACTGGGACTCCTCTATTCTCGTGCTCAGGCATTAAAACAAACACAGCACATTGCAATGAATTTTTTTCTGACATTTCAGTAAAGTGCCAGCCACTGCACAATGTCCTGGAGCAGGAGAGCAGAGGAGTGCCAAACTCTAACACCTTCATAAGAGATGTCTAGAAAATGGAAGTAAGATGTACAGCCTGAAATTTTATTTCGGTGACAGAACGATAACTAACCTGCCACTCTGCTTCCCCTTACATATCATCATCATTTATTTATATAGCGCTGTCAAGATACGCAGTGCTTTACTGCAGTTATAGCAAACAGGGAATAAATGGTGAATAACAGACAAGGATTACAGAGTACAATAGGGTTTACAAACTAAAAGGTTAGGGTACAATTGATACATTAGGATTGTATAAACACTGTCATTTTTCATACAGCAATGATTAATTAAGGTACATCGAATAGGCCTCTTTAAACAGATGGGTCATGCCTGACCTGCCCTATCTCTGATGTCACAAATGGGGTGGGGAAGGGAAGCGTGCATCTATAAATAGGCGCCACCAGAAGCAGAAGCAGCACATACTTAGGTCAAAGGCTGGATGGACAGCAGGAAGAGCTCAGCCCAAACCCATCTGCAGTCAGAATTCATTGTTTGTGTCGGCCCAAAGCCAACCTGTATGCGGTATACCTGCAGGTATCGGGTCGGCCTGCACATCACTATTTTATAGTATAGGAGCTGTTGTGGAAATTAAGTTACTGGAGACCACTTAAGGTAAAATACAAAGTTTTTTTTAATATGAGCTCCATGGATTCTAAACTCACAAGGAGTCAGAAACAAAGGAATCGCAGAGTTTTTTGGGAATGTATGAGAACATATGGGAATAAAAGGGAGTTACTGGTGGGAGAGCACAGAAAAACAAAGAACTGCTCTTAGAGCCAAGAAGGTGGCTCTGCCTTAAAGTAACGGTAACAACAAAAAAATAAAGCGTTTTAAAGTAATGAAAATATCATGTAATGCTGCCTAGTACTAGTAAAACTGGTCTGTTTGCTTCAGAAACACTACCATAGTTCATATAAACAAGCTGCTGTGTATCAATGGTGGAAATTGAAAAAAGGCTATATGGCACAGGTTAAATAGTGAATAACAGATAACTATTATGTTCTACAGAGTTTATCTGCTATCTGCTGTGTAACCTGAGCTTTTTCTCCTTTGAATGGCATCTCCCATTGCTACACAGCAGCTTATTTATATAAAAAATAGTAGTGTTTCTGAAGCAAACACGACAGTTTTACCAGTGCATAGCAACACTGCATTAAATTTGTATTACTTTAAAACACTTGAATTTTTTGATGTTACTGTTCCTTTAACGCCAGGGTGCCAGTGAAAAGACTAGATTGTGAACAGAATCCATCCAAGTTGGGGGCTCCAGGGGGAATCTACATACACAATATTTTATTCTCTTTTACAGCTGAGCAGAATATTGAAAGACTCATAGAATGCTACCGCTACTATGAAGGACCAATTTGTTACATTTAAAGAATTCTTGATTTATCTCAAAGAAAATATTATGGGACGAGGCCCTGATTTGTGGCAAGACCACAAAGGCCCGGGACTAGGGCGGCAAATTATTGGGGACAGCATGCCGCCCAGCCACTCTATGCGGAGCACTGGGGACGTGCAGATCCCCAGTGCATGGGTCATAGACCATGTCTTAATAAAGGCATTTTAAGAAAAGACATCTGCGATTGGTGCTGTCTATAATCTGAAATAATAAAACAGCATACCGGCTTCATCAATATAAACATGTCATGGGTTCGGTAGAATGACCCCCAATCCTATGTCACACGTGTGCATATAAAGAGCAAGCTGCTACTCATTATGCGCATGTGTGTGCCTGCACCAGGAGCTCACTCCTATTACAGGAGGCATAGCTATTACCAGGGGTAACTTCTGTACTGTGATATGTGCCCTTTAAAGAGGGTTGGTCACCTTTAAATTAAATTTTAGTATGATGTAGAGCAGGGGTCCCCAACCTTTTTTTTTTTTTTTACCGTGAGCCACATTTAAATGTGGAAAACTTGGAGAGCAACATAATCATGCAAAAACTTCCTAGGAGTGCAAAGTATGGGATTGGATTGGCAATTGGTATTCCATTTGTGGACATGCAGCCAACAGGAGGCTTTGCTTGGCAGTACACCTGTTTTTTATGCAACTAAAGCTTTCCTTCAAGCCAGTAAATAAAATATAAGCACCTGCTTTGAGGCGACTAGTAGCAACATCCAAGGGGTCGGAGAACAACATGTTGCTCACGAGCCACTGGTTGGGGACCGCTGTTGAAGAGGGTAATATTCCGAGACAATTTGCAATTGTTTTTCATTTTTTATTATTTGTGGTTTTTGAGTTATTTATATTTCCATTCAACAGTTCTCTAGAATGCTATTTAAAGCAATCTGGTTGATAGGGTTCAAATTACCCTAGCAACCATACGTGATATTGATAGGAGAGGACCTGAACAGAAATGGAAGGTAATAAAAAATAGCAATAACAATAAATGTGTAGCCTTATAGAGATTTATATTTTTAGATGGGGTCAGTGACCCCCATTTGAAAGCTGTGAAGAGTCAGAAGGCAAGTAATTCAAAAACTATAAATAACAAAAAATGAAGGCCAATAGAAAAGTTACTTAGAATTAGCCATTGGATAACATACTAAACGTTAAAAATTACTTTTAGAAAGCTTGATATGAATGCATATTTAATCATAGCTATATATTTATAGATGCGAAGTCGAATACACATGTACAAGAACTACTTTACAGTTTTACAGCAACGGGTGCCAAATGTGATTTTAATAGGTACTGTGTTTCCCTATTTTCGGTCACTGTCGTTAATACTCTTCTCCACCCATCACTGTACACACAACACCTCAAATAAAGATCTTTGAAAGAAAAAAAAACAGTTCTACGCAGGTGGGGGCTTTAGCGAGCATGCGTGTGGTACTCCACCTACCAATGCGTCGCTGCGTGTCTCCGTGCACGCTTGATGTAGTTTGCGGGCGCGGGCACGCTCTGTCGCTGTGCAGGATATGCCTTGAGTCGCGCACGTCCATTTCTGTCTCCCATTCGTTGTCTCTGTGCACTTTATCGGCTCCACCCCCTCTCAGACGCGCTCCCGAAAGTAAGGGGGTGAAATTGAATGAGGAGGAGGAAAGGTAGAACGACATAGTCGCGTTTCGGCCTCCTCCTTTGACAGGCAACAGCTTAACATTCGCCTTATTAATACGTGAATTTTGGAGTCCGGTCATCTCCAGCCGTGGCCTCGCACGAAGTTGAGGGACGGGAGGCGTAGGCCGTGCCAGTGAATGTGTGACAGGAGTGGGGCAGAGAGGAGGGGGAACACACTGATCGGCACAGTGCGAAATTCTGTGTGTGTTTGTAGCTTGTGTTGCTGTGGGATAGTGTGGTTGTCGGGAAGGTTCTGGTATGGAGGACAAGACGTTTACTAAAGAGCTGGACCAGTGGATCGAGCAGCTGAATGACTGCAAGCAACTCAACGAGAGCCAAGTGCGCACCCTGTGTGAAAAGGTGAGACCGGCCCTGTGCAACAACGTCTGTAAACACTCCACATACACGCACATAGGTGTATAGCGGCGCTCACAGCGTAACATTCATCACTTCCCGAAGGAACATACAGACGCTGATGAGGGCATTTGCTTATGTAGGAAATCTAGATCATGTCCACACAGACATTAGACTTCTATACATGTATATATGGAATTTACTGTTTACCGTTCATGAATATTGTGTTTTGTTCCCTTTTGGTTGGCAACTGTTGGTCCCACTTTCTAACACCCAGGCCTTTCTTTTTTTTTTTTTTTTAACTATTTGTTTATGTATATCAGGCCTGTAGAATACATAGCTCCCAAGTATATGGAATAATATCTGGTATGTTTCTGTGTGGTATTAGTAATTATTTGATGTGAGAATGTAATGAGTGTGGTGTTTTTTGTTTTCAAAATACTTATTATTCAGAATTTTATATTGTAGCTAAATACTTTTCATACTGAGATTTTTTGGTTAAAGGGGTGCCTTTCATTTACCAGTTAAACCCGTGGGCCTTGCTTATTTTTTAAAAAAATTCTCTCGGCATTTCTCTTGAATTCTCCCAAGAAGTTACATTCCAGTAACAATGTACCACTACTGTCTCTGAAAACTATTACTCCTAAGTTATGGATCAATAAATGAGTCATGTAATAACAGACACAGAGTTTGCTACATCATCTTTTCACCAGTAATACCCAATCAACTGTTTGTTCTCAAAACACTAAAGACGTATACATTAACAGATGATGGTTGTTATGGGTTACCAAAACTGGAGCAAGCTTTTCACCTGCTATTAGTTTTTTTTTTTACTACCATACAAGGGTTTCCTTGTACATATGAGGAAAAGCACTGCAGTTAATGACCCCTGCAGCTAAATGACATTTAAAGGTACAAATATAAATTTATTTTTCATGAGTGCCTTTAATCATTCCCATTCATACTTACAGGTGAACTTATATCAAGGCCAGTGGCACTCTGGTGGCTTTGTCTGTTGAATGGCAATAGAAAACAACAGCTACAAAATGTCCATGTTCATATTTCCCCGCTGCTAATGCTATTGAATATAAAGTGACTTGCTGTGATTACAGGTGGACTTGTGTGCAAAGCCATCTCTCTATGTGCATTCAATAGGGCACTTTACATTTGTTGTATTAGTAACAGGTGAATGGGAGTGGGAGGACTACCTCTTCCTTCATAAAAGGGCCGAACACCATTAGTTTGAGCAGATGTTCGTTTGGTTGTCTTATTTTGTTTTTAATTCTATAGCTTTTGATTTATCGGCACTTTTCCCCCTCAAGTCTTCAACTGAATATACAGCTTGATTGTTAGCATTGCTGACCCCAGCAACCTTTGAACAGATCAACGCTAAGGTCTCAAATGTAATGCTATTCTTAGTTTCATTGCATATATTTCTATTCAGACACTCTCCTGTTCATATTCAATTTGACTTTCTCTGTGCTGTCTGGTTGCTAGGCTAATTAAGCCTTGCCATCTGCATTTCAATTGAAATTCCAAGCTTCAGGAAAAAAATAAGTGTAACTAAAAAAAACATAAAAATCAAGACTAATTATTGTTATATAATGCTACCATTTACACCACATGTGAACTCAATTTTAAGGTGATCTGCTCTTAACATTGAGTTCACTTGGCTACTATGCTGGGCTACAATTAACAGCATCCTTCAACATAGGTGTGTGGATAACCTCGGAGTTGTGTCTTTAATATTTTAGCAAGATCTCTTTTGGTTAACTGCTTTTATCTGCCTCATGCTCACCCATATGGGTTTCCATTATATACTGAATCAGACTACATATTAGATGGTTATGTGATAGAGTGGATACTTTTTGTGAGTTTGTGTGTAATTGTCAAGTAGCATGGGTTAAGTTAAGTCTGTATCCACTGAGTGTGATGCACAGAGGTATCTAAAGGTGGTCATAGACGAAAAGATCCGCTTGTTTGGCGCCAAACGAGCCGATCTTTCCCCGATATGCCACTAACGGGCATGGCTATATCGGAGGTAATCTGAACGTTCGGCCGAACCATCAGATTACGATGAGAGCGCAATGGGCTCCAGCGCGATCTGTCGGGACAAAATCAAACCTGTCTGATCGACCAAATGACTGATCTCCGCTGCACGAAAAATGTCGGGACTCTCCACACACGGTCCGAAAATCGTACGAATCCTCGATACGTACGATAGGATCTTTGCGTCTATGGTCACGTAACATAAGCCACTTTTTTTTTGTTTTTGTAAAGCATACTTTTGGAAATATAGGGTATATATTTCTTATATTCTATTTTTAAATGGGGAATATACCTCCTTTTTAACAAGTTTTCTTGAGATTTCTTAAGATAAACCTGAAATTTAACACTACTCCACATTTGGTCTTTGCAAGGAGTCCATTATGCAAGGGGAGATAATGGTAATAACTGGTAACACAAATCATTTTTCTTCTGAACTGCTGCTGAAAAATAAGCTTAGATGGTTATCAGAAATGATCGAACATTATTAATTACAGTGCAACCTTAATTTTACGTACCCTGATTTTAATTGTTCCCTTTTTTTTTTTACACTGTTTTTCATATGGTCCCACTAACATATAATTCACTATGAATTTCCCTGATTTTACATTTTCCTGGGTTTTGCACCATTTTTTCTGGTCCCCTGAAAAACGTAAAACGAGTGTTCTGCTGTATTGGTGATGCAGGATGCCCTGATTTTTGTGCAATCATGTAATGTGAGTTTGTATCCATTACTGAACAGCCTAGTGTGAGATGGTCACAAAGCTCGGGTAACTGACAGCAGTATAGAGCACGTGCTTTTCTGAGTCAGCAGAAAGGAACCTAGGGATCTTGGAGGCATAGGTCTTCACTGCTAAATGACTGGTGGTGTTTGGTTGGTGCAGAAGACAAAAACATGTCTATACAAATTCTTTATTGAGCATATGTACTCTTTGTATGTATGTATTTTTATTTGTATAGCGCTCCTTGAGGGCAAAGTACTGTGCAGCAAAACAATAAATAAGTAGTTACAAACAAGGGGTCAGTGAAGTAAAAAGTTACAATAGGTGCATTATCAGAAATACAATTCACATAAATATAAAATACAATCACAATACAGATTAAGTGATCAGTGTCAAGGAAACAAAAGGCTAGAGGACCCTACCACGTAGGGCTTAAATTCTAAATGGGAGAGTAAAGATGGTCATAGACGCAAAGATCCTATCATACGAATCAACGTACGATCGGACTTTCCCATCTCCCGACCTGCCTCTAACCATTCAGATCAAAGTCTTACCATTCCGATCAAATAAAGTAGTAAAAGAACAGATCAGCCAATGTACTACCTCTGACAGCAATCGTACGATAGTTATGTCTGACAAAGCTAGTGACAGTCTCCCACTGAAAATCGTACGATCGGCAATACATGCAGAGATATTATGGGCATGCGACAGAAATTTTCTAACGCGTCCGATCGACCAAACGACCGATCTCTGCCGGACGAAAAATGTCGGGACTCTCCACACACGGTCCGAAAATCGTACGAATCGGATCGTTGCGTCTATGGTCAGCTTAACATACAGACACAATTCGGAGGGATATTAAGGTGCTGTAGGTTACACTGTTCTAAAAGTGCCAGTTGCCATTTCAGGTGTTATACGGGTGCTTCCAGAGGTAATCTTTGGGTTTCGTTTTAAAAACACTGAAGGATTCTCTCCTAAAAACATTTTTATGTATCACTTTAAGACGTTTAAATTATGTTTTAGCAAGACCTCAAATACCTAAGGCACTTCCTCCTAGTTGTCTTTAAACATTAGTCTTGGATTGTTGATAGTATTGTAGCTTCCTCTTTTCTATCTTTGGTTTCTCAGTCTGCTATATTGTAGCCTGTAATGCTTTGCTTAAACTGACATCTCATCTTAAAATTATCTTTTAGTATAGCATTACAGTGACAGTATACAACTTATTTTCTTTTGTGCTTTCGAAATATTGACCTTTCTATTCTGCCTCTTTGTAGCCTGAAATCTGTAATTCTGAGCTCCTAAAATCTCCAATGCATCTTCCAGTCTGTGCGTCAAACAACTTGACGGTTCCATGGTATCTGTGATGCCACTTATTTTACCCTAGAAACCAGTTTTTCCATACATGAGGGCAGCTCAGCCTATTGTTAATAGGGTTGCCACATTTTTATTGCCAGTGGTGGGGGCAGGAATAAGAGGGGTGGACCGTGATGGAAAATTGTTATGATTATGCCAGGGTGCCACATGCTAAGTGTCTTGTGATTGCCATTCATCCAGATTCAGGGGTATTTTCAGGGCTTGTTACCCTGCCAAAGCTCTGCCTAGTAAAAACCTTAGCAAAATAACAGAAGCTAGTGGGGTAATTTCAAGAGGCACAGATCTTCACTGGTGAGTCCTAGCAAGTGCTCTGGGTTAAGTTATCTGAGCTTAGTGACCAACTAGGGATGTACGAATCCACCATTTTGGGATTGGGCTGAACCTGAACCCATATACATATGCAAATTAGGGCTAGGAAGGGCAAAAGAGAAATTCCCCTGGTTAAAAATGTTTTTTATTTCCTTGCTTGTGTGACAAAGACCATGTGATTTTAATAATTAAGATTTAATAATTAAGATTAAAGGACCAGTAACATCAATTTTTTTTAAATAAAATGTGTTTGTATATAATGAAAAAAAAAATACCAAAACATATTTAACTTTAAAATCTCAAAGTCTTTATTAACAAATAAATTACAGATACTCCGCTCGATATCTCCTCCCTGCCTTCTATAGGAGTAAGCCAGGGAGGAGAAATCGAGCGATACACAATGGATCGTCACCCTTTTCTGAAGAGGAGCGCAAGTGGAGTATCAGTAAGTTTTTTTTTTTTTTTTTTTTTTTACAAAAAATTATGTTACTGGTCCTTTAAAGTGAATCATGTATGTATGTATAACTTTATTATAGTCTAAGTGGGTGGGTGTCTAACATACAGGCACAAATTGGAGGGGGAATGTGCTTTGTCCAATAGGTACCAGGACTAAACTCATGTTCTAGTGCTCCAAAAGGTAGACGCTTATTTTTTTTCTTGAAGAGATTGAGAGATCACTCCTCATGGAAGAATTCAGGGATAGAATTCCAGAGGTAAGGAGCAGCCAGATAAAAAAGGTTTGAGGCGAGAGGTGGCTGTGGATGGTGTGAAAAGAAGGTGGCTCTAAAAGGAGCAGAGATGATTGCCAGGAATGTACAGTGAGTCAAGTGTAGGAATGTAGTGAGGAGAGAAGGGGTTTGAATGTTAGTCAAAGGATTTTATATGTTAGCCTTTGCTTAACAGGCAGCCATTCTAAGGATTTTAGTTGGGGCTGAACAGGTTCCCTCTTTGGAAAGAACAGGAGGATCCTGGTAGCAGATTTTAAGATTGATTGGAGGGGAGAGAGTGGGAGGTAGGAAGACCAGTTAGTAAGAGTATTGCAATAGTCTAAATAGGATAGGATAAGGGCATGAATTAGCATTTTGTTGGGTGTATCTTTGCTATATTGAGACGGAAGAAATGGCAGGTTTTGGCAGTAGTATTAATATGATCAGAGAAAGAGAGAGACTGGTTGAAGATCACCCCCAAACGATGTGCTGAATTAACCAGGTTAATAGTCGTGCCATCAATAGTAATGGTGAAAGGAAGAGATGGGCTGGGTGGGAAGACAATGAGCTCAGTTTTGGCCAAGTTGACCTTCAGGTGGAGTTGGTTCATCCAGGAGGAGATAGCTAGTAGGCAGTTTGCTATCTGAGTCTAAATGTCATTGAAAAATGAAGGGGTGTCTAAATATATCTGGATGTTGTCGGCATACAGGTGATATTTAAGGCCAAATGATTATATAAGGTCTCCTAAAGAGTGTAAAAGGGAGAGAGGGCGTTTTTAGCAAGAGTAACCAAGAAGGAGCGGTCAGAAAGTTAGGAAGAGAACCAGGATGCAGTTCAATCCCAGATACCAATTGAATGGAGAATTTGCGTTATATAAACAATATACCCTGTATATTCGATATAAAATTTACAATACAGGGCTGATTTTCTGCATCACAATTGAATAATAATAACCTCTGTAGCATCAGCTTCTTTATAACCACACTTTCCACTAATGTATTGATGATTCAGAATATTATCGAATGATAAGTGACCATGACAACCATACATTTTCAGTTGCAGGCTGGAAAGAGTCAGAAAAGGAATGTTAATAATTCAAAGGACATTCAAAATAACTAGAGAAGGCCAGTTTGAAATTTTTGAATAGGCACCTCTAATAGCATACTAAAGGCTAATGTGAATATATATATATATATATATATATATATATATATATATATATATATATATATATATATATATATATATATATATAAAGCTGCAAAAGAACCGCACTCACAGGACTTGTTCAAAGTGTACAAAAATAGAAAATCTTTATTTCGACGTTTCGGCTCTAAACTCAAGCCGTCTTCAGGAAGTGAAAGGAAGTTTTCACTTCCTGAAGACGGCTTGAGTTTAGAGCCGAAACGTCGAAATAAAGATTTTCTATTTTTGTACACTTTGAACAAGTCCTGTGAGTGCGGTTCTTTTGCAGCTTTGTCTATTATTTTTAACCAGCACCTGGGCAGTGACCTACGAGGAATTTTGAGTGCACCGGCTTGTGGCTATATATATATATATATATATATATATATATATATATATATATATATATATATATATATATATATATATATATATATATATATATATATATATATATATATATATATTCCAATCAAACTTTTTATACTTTGGCAGTCAATTACACTGCTTTAAGCAAATAATCGTGGATCACTGTCAAATCCTTGGCTCTTTGGAAAGGTTTGGAAATGCCTCGCAGCCTGCATAATAGTTTACTCCACTTTCAACCAAAAAGATAACCGTGGTATGTCTTTCATTTCCCAGGAACATCTGAGTACTGGGGTGTTTTCTGAACAAAGATTTTTAGTTGTATGAAATTAAATCAAATGTGAAAACTTGTGCTGCAAAAATGTGGGTACCCTTGTAATTTTGCTAATTTGAATGCATGTAACTGCTCAATACTGATTACTGGCAACACCAAATTGGTTGTATTAACTTGTTAAGCCTTGAACTTTATAGGCAGGTGTGTCCAATCATGAGCAATGGTATTGTTGTAAGGTGGCCAATTGCAAGTTGTGCTTCTGTTTGACTCTCCTCTGAAGAGTGACAGCATGAGTTCCTTTAAAGCAACTCTCAAAAGATCTGAAAATAAAGATTGTTCAGTATCATGGTTTAGAGGAAGGCTACAAAAAGCTATCTCAGAGGTTTAAATTGGCAGTTTCTACTGTATGGAATGTAATCAGGAAATGGAAGGCCACAGGCACAGTTGCTGTAAAACCCAGGTCTGGCAGGCCAAAAAAAAATACAGGCATAAGGCATATGCGGAGGATTGTGAGAATGGTTACGGACAACCCAAGATCACCTCCAAAGACCTGCAAAAACATCTTGCTGCAGATGGTGTATCTGTACAATTCAGTGCAACTTGCACAAAGAACATCTGTATGGCAGGGTGATGAGAAAGAAGCCCTTTTCTGCACGGACGCCACAAACAGAGTTGCTTGTTGTATGCAAAAGCTTATTTAGACAAGCCACAGTCATTTTGGAACAAAGTGCTTTGGACTGATCAGACAAAAATTGGGTTATTTGGTCATAACAAAAAGTGCTTTGCATGGCGGAAGAAGAACACGGCATTCCAAGAAAAACACCTGCTACCTACTGTCAAATTTGGTGGAGGTTCCATCATGCTGTGGGGCTGTGTGGCTAGTTCAGGGACTGGGGCCCTTGTTAAAGTCAAGGGTCGGATAAATTCAACCCAATAGCAACAAATTCTTCAGGATAATGTTCAAGCATCAGTCCCAAAGTTGAAGTTACGCAGGGGTTTGATATTCCAACAAGACACGACCCTAAACACATTTCGAAATCTACAAAGGCATTTATGCAGAGGTAGAAGTACAATATTCTGGAATGGCCATCACAGTCCCCCAACTTGAATATCATTGAAAATCTATGGGATGATTTGAAGCAGGCTGTTCATGCTCCCAAACATTTTCATATGACTGTACCTACGTAGTTACATAGTTAATTTGGGTTGAAAAAAGACCAAAGTCCATCAAGTTCAACCCCTCTAAATGAGACCCACAGTCCATACATGTAGAAGAATACTTATATTAAATGAAAATGTTAGTATCACAATAGCCCATGACATTATGCTATCCAAGAATCATTTGACACCCTTAAAGGGGTGGTTCACCTTAAAGGTAACTCTTAGTATTTTACAGAATGGTCAATTCTAAGACGCTTTTCAATTGGTCTTCATTGTATTTTTTTTTTTATAGTTTTAATTATTTGCATTCTTCTTTTGATTCTTCCAAGTTTTAAATAGGGGTCACTGACCCCATCTAAAAACATGCTCTGTAAAGCTATACATTTATTGTTACTGCTACTTTTTATTACTCCTTTCTATTCTTTCTATTATTACTCTCTCCTATTCATATCTCTCCAGTCTCTTATTCAAATCAATGCATGGTTACTAGGCTAAGTTGAGCCTAGCAACCAGATTGTTGAAATTGCAAACTAAAGAGCTGCTGAATAAAAAGCTAAATAACTCAAACCACAAATAATAAAAAATGAAAACATTATCAGTTGACGGGGAAGTTGTGCAATGCCCTGTCAGATAATGTGATGGCTAATTCTGTTAGTGCCTTTTAGTGTTTTAAAGTAATGGAAATATCATGTACCGTTGCCCTGCACAGGTAAAACTGATCTGTTTGCTTCAGAAACACTACTTTAATTCATATAAACAAGCTGCTGTGTAACAATGGTGGAAATTGAAAAAAGGCTATATGCCACAGGTTAAATAGTGGATAACACCATTATTTTCTACAGCAGGGGTCCCCAACCTTTTTTGGACTGGGGACCGGTGAAAAAATAATTTTTTTTGCAAGGGCGGGGGTCGGCAGCAAGTTTGGATGCCCCGCATCCAATTTGGGCGCGCTGGCGTCCAATTCGGAGCGCCTAATTTTTGTGCACTGGACTCTGAGCCCAGCGGTTGGGGACCCCTGTTTGTAAGCTGAGCCTTTTCTCCTTTGAATAGCTGCCCCCATTGCTGCACAGCAGCTTATTTATATAAACAATAGTAGTGTTTCTGAAGCAAACACACCTGCATTATATTTTTATTACTTTAAAACACTTTAATTTTTGGATGTTACTGTTCCTTTAACTTAAAGGTGAACAACCCCTTTAAAGGCATTAACAGAATTAGCCATCACATCATCTGTCAGGGCATTCCACAACCTCACTGTCCTCACAATTAGGTTTGTATGAGTAGCAAAGACTTTTACTGTTTTAAATAAAAATAAATTCTAGAGTAATATGGTATGAAAGCTTTTAAGTTGAGTTGAGTTGTAGGCCAGCCTTTCTGGAAGGTACTTAATTCAAAAGTGCTCTTTTCTAAAACCAATTTGCCTTTTACAATTCTGTTTTGAAACCCAAAGAAAAACTGATGAAAAGTCACACTCCAAGGGGCATATTTATAAAGGCTTCTTTCTGCGCTGTGATTGGAAAAAAATGCTTAGTTATAAATCTAAAGTGGTCAGAAGTCAAGATTTGCGTAAACAAAAAGCCACACAGGTCAAGTAAACTTGCATAAAAAAATGCATATTTCATGCGTTGTACAGGTGCAGTTATACCAGTTTCTACCGACATTCACTTGTGAGATTTGCCACTATACACTTCAATGGACTTCGGCAAGTCTGGCAAATGTTCTTGCATACATTCCAATGTAACTTTGCCTTAAAGGAACAGTTCAGTGTGAAAATAAAAACTGTGTAAATAGATAGGCTGTGCAAAATAAAAAAATGTTTCTAATATAGTTAGTTAGCCAAAAATGTAATATATAAAGGCTGGAGTGAACAGATGTCTAATAAAACAGCCAGAATCCAACTTCCTGCTTTTCAGCTCTATAACTCTGAGTTAGTCAGCGACTTGAAGGGGGGCCACATGGTACATTTCTGTTCAGTGAGTTTGTAATTGATTCTCAGCATTCAGCTCAGATTCAAAAGCAACAGATATGACCCATGTGGCCCCCCTCAAGTCTCTGATTGGTTACTGCCTGGTAGCCAGGGTAACCAGTCAGTGTAAACCAAGAGAGCTGAAAAGCAGGAAGTAGTGACATGTTACACATCAAATCACTCCAGCCTTTATACATTACATATTTGGCTAACTATATTAGAAACACTTTTTATTTTGCACAGCCTATCTATTTACCCAGTTTTTATTTTTACACTGAACAATTCCTTTAAAGGCCTTAAGCTTACTGAAAGCTTTAACATATGGACACCCAAGAGGAGGCTTAGCATTATTAAAAGACACACTATTTTATAAATATGTAATTAATTTTACATAAATATAATTATAAATCATAGGATTGTAAATGAAAAAGATATCCATACATTCCAATGTAACTTTGGCTTACAAACCTTTTTAATAACTTCCCGAGACATATAAGATATGGACACCCAAGGGTAAACTTATTTAAAAAGGAGTACAATTTTATAAATGTGTGATTAATATTACATAAAAAAATATATAAATATACCCTCACATGATTGCAAATGGCATTCCAGTGTTACTTTTGCTTACAGGCCTTTAAAAATAGTTTTCTGAGGGCTGAAACATATGGACATTGATAGGGAAGCTTAGCATTATGTATTTATAAATGTTTTTTATTTTACAAAAAAAAATTCTAAATATGCCCTCATAAAATTGTAAGGGGCTGAAGTATCAATACATTCCTGCTAATGTCATGACTTTGGAAGGGAGTTTTTAGAAATGAAACATTTTGCTTTTATCTAGCAAGTCAAAAATATAATCCTCTTTATTATCCACACATTAGAGTTTATTTTGCATGATGAAAATAATGAAACAAATTGATGCATTTTGCTTTTAAAATGACTGAAAACAGTTTATTCCTTTTTGTTCTTTGGTCCTGACTGTTGAAATTATGTAGCAGTCAGCTTCCTCCCAGTTCGTTCAAGTTAAGATCCCATTTTATTATTCTGCTGTTCAGTAAATGTTTACCATGGAAATATGTACAAAAAAATTAAATAAACGTGATATTCATGATCTATTTTGTTCTATTTGAACTTTATTTTCCCAATAGTCTCTTGGAAGTTGCTGTCTTGCCCAAGTCCTCGTTGTTACTTTTTAAACAATGTTGCAAAATTCTAAAGACAGGCCTGTTATAGGGGTTGTTCACTTTTGAGTTAACTTTTTGTATTATGTAAAGAGTGATATTCTGAGAAATTTGCAATTGTTTTTTATTTTTGAGTTATAGTTTTATATTCAGCCCCTCTCCAGTTTAGAGTTTCAGCAATCTGGTTGCTAGAGTCCAAATTACCCTAGCAACCATGCACTGATTTGAATAAGAGACTGAGATGTACATAGAAGAGGGCTTGAATAGAATGATGAGTAATAAAAAGTACCAATTAAAATACATTTGTAGCTTTACAGAGCATTTGTTTTTAGATAGGGATCAGTGACCCCCATTTGAAAGCTGAAGAATGTCAGAAGAAAAAGGCAAATCATTAAAAACCTAATTAAAAAAAATAATGAAAACCAATTGAAAAGTTGCTTAGAAATGGCCATTCCATAACATACTAAATGTTAACTGAACGGTGAACCACCCCTTTAACCAGCTGCCTTGTCTTTTAACAGTCTGAGCCATCAGGGCAAAGAATAGAAGGGACACACAAACACTGCTTTCAATAGCAATACATATACAAATAACTTTTTGCAATTGCAAAATTTGCAATGAATGTATTTTGCAAAGTTGCTTAGAATTATGTTTTCTTTTAGACAAAAAAATTTGATTTGGGTTGACATTCCATTTAACCCATTGTTGTCACTACTCAACCAAAATGCCTTCTGTCATAGCTATCAACATACGGGTGAATTTTTTCAACTGTTTAGGTTTTAGATCAGCGTCCCTTAGATGCTCTTCTGTAGTTCCAGGTATTCAGTAAATGGGTACTCACCCTACATTTTCGATTTAGCTTGCCAGCTGTCTGGTCCTTCTTTTCTGCTTTCTGACTCCCGGCAGTTCAGACTAGGAACCTTTTGTGCAGTAGTTAAAGGTCTGGATGAGTCTGGATACATTTCTGTACTCTGTTTGCTATAAAATTTTCAGCATTCATAACCTACATACATGTGTAAAGAGCAGGAATTGTAACAAAACCCATCAGGCGGAGTGACCTACTGTAAACTTTATTCACAGGGAAGTTCCTCTTTAAAGGGTTAAATAAAGGAAAACAATATTGTGCAAGTAAATTGCACAGGAATGAATGACTGTTGCTCTTGTATGTAAACTGAAGTGTACATACAGCAGGGGTTCCCAAAAGATAGATCGGGATGTATCAGTAGACCTTTAGCTGGTGATCAGTAGATCTCAAGACACTGTCAACAAACGCCTTGTCTAAATCACCCTCCTGTGTCATGCTTTTCATTCAGACATTTATTCTGTTAAGGTTACATAAGAAATAGTTTTTTGTTAAATATAGCAGTGTAAATTCTCTCATAAATCAATATAATATTCAAGTAATATTTTCTATGGAACAGAATGCTAACAGTGCTTTTATGGATGTAGATCTTAATGGGACAACATCACTAAAAGTAGACCTCTCCTTAGTAAAGTATGGGCACTCCTGACTTACAGTATGCATAGCCACACTGTCCTTTTAACAAGTGGTAAGGTAACATTGCTTTTTTCACATTTTACCACAAGCATTGCCAGTTTTATCTATTTGTCATAATCAAATCAAATATAAGCTGACTTAATGTTAGGCACCCCCAGTAGTATAATCAGTTACCCGATAAACTGGGCAGCTGCTCCTGCTCCTTAGCTTTTCACTTTCGACTGGCATCCCCCTGGAACTCCAGCTATACAAACTGCTAATCACACCTATTACCTGAAAATTTTTGAACTTCAACTCACAGTATTTCAATATTGCGGGCACTGATAGGTGCTCAGGGCTGGTCAAAATTTTTTTAAATATATAGTTTACACTCCTGTTAACGTCAAATATTTTTCTAGATTTAGGTGGTTAGCTCCACAGCAACCCTGACATTCCCAAAGCTTCCAGATCTCTTGTCTTTCTGTACTGTACCGGCATCATCTATTGTCTGTTGTGTTCCAAACCAGTGCCCTACTAACAAAGGGTTTGTGATGCACAGAGCAGTTAATTTGACAAAGGTATCAAATCTGTAAAATGTTTTATTGCAATTCATATACAGTTATGGGACCAGTAATCCAGAATGCCCAGGACCTGGGGTTTTCCGTATAACTGATCTTTCCTTAATTTGAATCTTCATACGTTAAGTCTACTAGAAAATCTTGTAAAGATTAAATAAACCCAATAGGCTGGTTTTGCTTCCAATGAGGATTACTTATATTTTAGCTGGAATCAAGTACAATGTACTGTTTTATTATTACAGAGAAAAAGGAAATCCTTTTTAAAAATTTGGATTATTTGAATAAGATGGAGTCTATGGGAGATGGACTTTCTGTAATTCGGAGCTTTCTGAATAAAGGGTTTCTGGATAACGGATCCTATACCTGTATTATGAATACAACCTGCATTCTGCAATCTGGAATATATTAATTAATATATTAATTAAATCTGTCATTGTCTTGACAGTTTTAAATATTCTAAAGGGGACATATGTCTTTAAATTAACTGTAGATGAACTGAACATGTAAATCAACTTTGCAGTTTTAGAATTTTGTATCTCTGCTAGTGGAAACCTGATAAATAAAACAAAATTAAATCTAAGATGCAGACACAAGTCTAAAGACATCACTGGTTTCTATGTGTCTGACAGTGTGTTTATTACACGTGTTTATGAAATGTACTGCTCTACAGGATGTATTATTAATAATAAATATATTTAAATAGGATTGTAGACAGGTATATGGAAATATACACCTGAATGGTTGCTGGCTGTCATGCAAGGTGTAATTAGTAGAGATTATTCATGTTGCAGAGTACATTAGCACTTTTGCAATTGGCTTAATCATTCATAAGTCATGGGGTTTTTCTTAAGTGACTGGTATTCTAATAATGAGGTAGCAATCTTAGAAATATATCAACTCACACCAAATAAAGACTGTTTTTTCCATTACGTCCTGAGTATCCCAGCATAATGATTAGCTATGTACAACAAAAATATATTGAAAATAGTATACATTTTATTTAGAATCGACTCAGGTTATAATACTCTATACCATAAAAACCAACAAACAAACATAGCACAGCAATAGGAGGGGCCCCTCGGGTGAATAATATACTTTGTACTTCTAGATATTTGGTTGACCATAAAACTGTTTTTGTAGCAGCAGCTTGTGTTGCAAAGTTAATAGTTGTTGTTAAACTATCTCATATTTCAGAGTATCACCTGGTGCCTTTAGGAAGTAATTCCAAGTTGGCATCAAATTCATTCTATACGACGTGATATTAGATATTTCCTTTACAGTGTCTCTATAACCCAACCCAAAATGTAAGTTATAAAAATATTTCAAGTTAGTGTAACTTAGCTGACCTCCATTCTAGGGTGAATCCGCCTCACAGCCAGATAAATCCCCTTGGACATGCTCCAATTATTGTAACACCAAGCTCAGTCTGTAGCAATGAGCACTTCTGGTTTTTCAACACAGCTATGTCTGCATATAAGGGCCCTTTTTCATTCCTGTGCTGGACTCCCCAACAGCTTTTTCATTACAAAAGTGACTTTCTCAAGAGGAGTTGATATATTTGATGTATTTAGACCCCGAATGGGCCCCGAGTCTCCAAGATGGGAGTTGTAGCACATTTCTAGTGTTGATACTGTATACCTTAGAAATATGAATATGCGTAAAAGTTGCCTTTTAATAGGAAAACTGGGTTAAAGGGGTTCTAAAGCCCCTTTTTAGCAATAAATAAGATTTGGGTATATTTTTTGTCTACAGAGTTTTAAGGGGTTGTTCACCTTTGAGTTAACTTTTAGTATGATGTAGAGAGTGATATTCCGAGACAATTGGCTGAGACAATTTGTAGAGAGTGATATTCTGAGACTCTGGTTCCTTACTAGAGTCCAAATTACCCTAGCAGTGGGTGTGACGTCAGTGGGCGTGTCTGTGACATCAGTGGGTGGACCCGTGACATCAGTAGGTGGGGCTATGACGCAGCCATTGGCCGATCGCCGTGTCAATAAAGGGAATCCCCGCCCGGTTTTCCTTATTTGGAAAACCAGGCAGGAAGTATAGGCCCGGGCAGCCCCTCAAAATACCGGGCTGTCCGGGTCAAAACCGGACAGGTGGCAACCCTACATGTACAGTAGATATAATTTGTACAGCCTCTCGCTAATGATAGACTCATGCACTCTGACATAAGTAGGGATTAGAGCTACCTGTGAGTCCCAGACTTAGACATACATGACATTCTTTCTAAAGGCCTCAGATTTCTTTCAATCTATGTATAGTGATACCCTACACTTTCAAAATTAAGGGCAAACTAATTGACTGAGGTTTAAATTAAACAGGCTCCTTCCTGATCCTCTCTAGTGATGATCTTATGTAAACCTGATCTAATTTTAGATATTTGAGTTTGTGATAAATGTAGGACTTTACTACTTTTCTGCCGGCGGAATTTATGTAATGGACTACAAAATGTAAATGTAAAACCTTTCTTTATTAATATTGTTGAAATGAAGAATACATTTCTGTTTAAAGTGGGCCCGTCACCCAGACACACAAATCTGTATAATAAAAGTCCTTTTCAAATTGAACATGAAATCCAATTTCTAATTTTTATTAAAGCATTCATAGCTGTTGTAAACTCATTTCCAAATTTCAGCTGTCAATCAAATATTCTCTGCCACTCCTCTAATCCCTGGGCATAGAAGCGGGGCAGACAATTCCTTTCACTTTCCATTCAGCACTTCCTAGATGTCACTGCTCTCCACATATTCCCCCCGTTCTCTTCACCATTTAATTGTGTAGCCAGGGCATGGGAATGGACATCGGGTCCCCCATTCTGGTGCACAAACAAGATTCTGCGATGATCCAAGGCTTGCCTTAATAACAGTGTGCACAAAATGGCTGCTGCCTGCTTGCTATAATGTTGAAATCCCAGACTGAAGAAAGCAACATTCAAATAATTTTTATAGTGTAATTAAAGTTAATTTTGCTTGATTAATGTGATAAAATAGGATTTTGAATATTTTTTTTGGGTGACTGGTCCCCTTTAATGAAAAATTCGAAAATTGCCATGGGGTGTACTTATTTTTTTTACATGACATTAGCTGGACTCTAATATGAGCACATTTGTTTCACCACATCTGATTCTTCTTTCTTCAAACCTCATTAACATATCTTGTGCCTTTTCCAAATACAAGCTATGATCTTACACAACAGGGCTGTGCAAGGTGGAAAGGAAAGTTATTGACAGTCAGCCCAAGAGAGTAGACATTTCAGCAAATATGAAACTGCAAGCTGAGCCAATAGTACCGTATATACCCGAGTATAAGCCGAGTTTTTCAGCATCCAAAATGTGCTGAAAAACTCTACCTCTGCTTATACTCGGGTCAGCGGTACCCGACCGGAGTAGCTGAGATTTCAGTCACTTTTAATCATTCCTATACCAACAGAACACTTGGGGAGAGACTGCAATATCCCACAATACCCTCTGTTGGTTATATGAAAGAATAACAGTGCGGCCTCTGTTGGTTATATGAAAGAATAACAGTGACTGCAATATCACACAGCACCCTCTGTTGGTTATATTAAAGAATAACAGTGACTGCAATATCACACAGCGCCATCTGTTGGTTATATGAAAGAATAACAGTGCGGCCTCTGTTGGTTATATGAAAGAATAACAGTGACTGCAATATCACACAGCACCCTCTGTTGGTTATATTAAAGAATAACAGTGACTGCAATATCACACAGCGCCATCTGTTGGTTATATGGAAGAATAACAGTGACTGCAATATCACACAGTGCCCTCTGTTGGTTATATGAAAGATTAACAGTGACTGCAATATCACACAGCGCCCTCTGTTGGTTATATGAAAGAATAACAGTGACTGCAATTTCACACAGCGCCCTCTGTTGGTTATACGAAAGATTAACAGTGATGGCAATATCAAACAGCACCCTCTGCACATGGTAGTGGGACAGTGGGACAATGCACACAGTAATCCGTTTGGCAATTCTCTGTCACCATCAACTTTGCAAAGAAGTCCGGTTGATCGCTGGGGGGGGTCGCTTTGGCAGAATGTGCGCTGCTGGGAGACAGGGCTGTAGTTGTGTCTAGGCTTATACTAGAGTCAATAAGTTTTCCCAGTTTTCGTAGGTAAAATTAGGTAGCTCGGCTTATACTCGGGTCGGCTTATTCTCGAGTATATACGGAACCTTTGTTAAAGCTGTAGAGCCAAAGCAAAGGAATCGTAATGATAAATTCATCTCTTAATGTTTTTATTAGACTCAAAGCTGATGACAGAAACCATATATTGCATTCAAATTTATTTTTGGTGGCAGTAGTGTAAAAATGTATAATAATTTGTGGCAACATTTTTATACTTAATTGTAATTTTGGAGGTAAGTTTTTAATTGGGTGAGGCCTTTGACCAAGCCCGCAACTGGCGGGTGAAACGCGCGTCAGGCGCATTTTTTAGCTTTCAGTTAGGCAGGACGTCTGATAGGGACCTTAATGGGAATACGGATCGGGAGGGTGCGTCACGAGGGTGAAGGGGTAGGATTTGGTTGAATGATCCGTGGGCCAGAACCGTAGCTATTTGCAGGAATTACGTCCCTTAGGAACACGGTATTACTACTGAAGGGTACTACAGAGCGGGTGGTGTACTATGAGGGTGAAGGGGTTGGAATTGGCGGAATGACCCGTGGGTTAGAATCTTTAACCAATCATTTGAACTAAGTGCCTGAGGCACTCTGTATTCCAATCAATACTAAAACTGGTATTTACCAGTACGGTGAGGTAGCCATTTGTTAATTTGGCTCATAATCGATACCTAACACTAGGATTAACCAATCACTACTGGTTAAACTGATGCTTAGCACCACTCATAACAACCCTCCTTTTACCCGGTCAATCAGCTCCCTGCTTCTATCTGTCTTTTTAATTTTTTGTTTGGACATCCATTTTAAACGCTCATTAAAGGTTATGTTTTAACTTTTATACTTCTAATTTAATTCGGAGTTTATGAATGGGAAGGCGCAATTGTGAGGGCCAGCTCTTTCATTTTCTCTTTTCCTCGTATATAGTTATCTAACCTTGCACACCATACACTGTGTTTGATGGTTGGTGCTCCCCAACACCACATTTTTTTCGAGGCATGGAGTTATGCTTGTGAGATCTGGGAGGGAAAAAAGACCACTCAAGTATTAACTTATGATTTATTTTTTCAGGCTAAAGAAATCCTTACTAAAGAATCAAATGTGCAGGATGTGCGCTGCCCAGTCACTGTTTGTGGAGATGTCCATGGGCAATTTCATGATCTTATGGAACTCTTCAGAATTGGAGGAAAATCTCCAGACACCAACTATCTCTTTATGGGAGACTATGTGGATAGAGGATATTACTCTGTTGAAACAGTGACACTTCTTGTAGCTCTAAAGGTAAAAAAAAAAAAAACCTTTGGGTCCATGTTCTCAGTCTACTTTAAATAGTTCTAACAACTTGACAAGACTATTATGGACCAAAATGTTATATTTCATATTTTAGCCTGACTTTTTTTATGAATTATGATAGTGTTAACTGTGATAAAAAAAAACTTGATCACAATAAAATCTAATTTTTGTATTCATTTTCAGTGAGTCCGCAATCATTTAAAAATGATAAAATAGCTTGAAGTTTGAGAAAACACCTCCCACTGACATCTGTAAAAGCTTGGCAACTTTTAAAGTAAAACTATACCCCCAAAATGAATACTTAAGCAAACACATTTATATCAAATTAAGTGGCATATTAAAGAATCTTACCAAACTGGTATTTATATTTAATTTAATATTGACCTTTTACATGTCTTGCCTTGAACCACCATTTTGTGATGGTCTGTGTGCTGCCTCAGAGATCACCTGACCAGAAATACTACAACTCTTAACTGTAACAGGAAGAAGTGAGGAAGCAAAAGACAGAACTATGTCTGTTAATTAGGTCTTGTAACATGTATGGTTTGTTTGGTTTATTTATGTGCACCATGAACGTAGAATCCCAGGGGGCGGCCCTTATTTTTTAAAATGGCAATTTTCTATTTATGATTACCCAATGGCACATACTACTAAAAAAGTATATTATTATGAAAATGGTTTATAAGTTATAAGTAGGGTTATGCATATGATCTGTTTTATTCAATATACTTTTATAGAGACCTACATTGTTTGGGGGTATAATTTTCCTTTACCTGCCAATTTTTTTGTGTTAGGTTATGTGATTGAGGGTATCGTGTTTTTTTTATAAATCAGCTCCACAGAGTTATGCTGTGTATCTGCAGATCATAACGGAATGATCATAATAAAATGTTTTTTTATACAGTTCTAAATCTTTATTAAAAAAAATAAGGAATTTGAGCAGTTTAATGGTTTTCCTATATTCTTTATTTTTTTATTTTATTTTTTTGGTACAGGTTCGATATCCAGAGCGTATCACGATATTAAGGGGAAACCATGAGAGTCGACAGATCACACAAGTATATGGTTTTTATGATGAGTGCCTACGAAAGTATGGAAATGCAAATGTGTGGAAGTATTTCACAGATCTATTTGACTACCTACCATTAACTGCTTTAGTAGATGGCCAGGTAATTTTTCTTGTTTTTGTGAAGGATTTTTTCATGTGGTCTTAGAAAATGGCTTGTGGGGAAGAGTATATTGCTATTTAAACACAAGTGTGGCTTTAATTATATTCAATAAAATTCTCTTTAAATACAAGAAATAAACATATGATCATCTGTGACCACTAGAAAGTACCTTTACTGCAGATTACATTTGAACTGATTAACATTATGGGAGACCATAAAGTTAAAGGGGCATTATTGCTAAAATTAGGGATGCACCAAATCCACTATTTTGGATACGGCCGAACCCCCAAATCCTTCACGAAAGATTTGGCAGAATACTAAACCAAATCCTAATTTGCATATGCAAATAAGATGTGGGAAGGGGAAAACATTTTGTACTTCCTTGTTTTGTGACAAAAAGTCAAGTGATTTGCCTCCCCGCTCCTCATTTGCATATCGGATTCGGTTCGGCCGGGCAGAAGGTTTTAGCCGAATCTGAATCCTGCTGAAAAACGCCAAATCCTGCCCAAATACCGAACCGAATCCTGGATTCAGTGCATCCCTAGCTAAAATTTAAATATACTTGGAAGAGAAAGGGAAGCTTAAGGCAGAAATATGTGTAAAACACCTTTTAGTTAAAAACAAGCAATATGTTTGATTTATCCAAAGCTTTTTATAAAACCCCAAACTCCCGTCCAAGCAAATAAAACTAAAGGTTAGTTTAGACCTGTGGTGCGGCCTTTCCTAGCCCACACAACTGGTCTACATAAACAATTAAAATTTTTGGAACTGGCATGTCTGATTTATTAAACATAATGGATATTTGACTTTGAAGTACATTTTTTCAACTACCGTATATACTCGTGTATAAGCCGACCCGCGTATAAGCCGAGGTACCTAATTTTACCTATGAAAACCAGAAAAACTTATTGACTCGCGTATAAGCCTAGACACAACTAAGACCGTTAGACAAGCAGGATCCTATTTGTATTTGTAGATAGATATATTTAATAATATTATTTAAACCTTTGCGTTTTAAAAAAACAGTATGGGATTGCAGCATCCATGGCTTGGTAACATTAATACCATTCTGTAGTTTCATAAAAGAAAAAATGTTAAAATGATATCTCCTTTGTTTAGTCTTTTAATTTAAAATTGCCAAGGTATTTTACTGCTTTGTATGAGAACTTGCAAACAAATCAATATCAAAGTGTATTCTGGTCATTCTCACGTGAGTTCCAGTATAAACATTGTGATTTATGCTTTGAAAATTAGAATTGTTAAAAATGACAGACAAAGCAGACAAGTAGCACCTGCAATATTTTACAATTTTAGCACTGTAGCTGCATCTGTTTTTGTGTGCAAATAAATGGCAAAATAACGTGGTGAGAACAAACAGCGCAACGGTGGGAGCAGCAGCATGATCAGTGACGTCAGCGTCTGCTACTGAGTCAGCGTATGCTACTGAATCAGCGTGTGCGCTACTGAGTCCCATGCCCCTGCACCTCGGTTGGGGCCCGCAACCCATCCATGGGGCCCCCTGATCCTGAGGAGCCAACGGAAAACACCCCCCTCCCTGCCAGAAACAATGATGCTTACCCGCGGCGCAGGAGGAGCAGCAGTGCACAACTTTGCGCAAGGAGTGTGGCGCCATATCGATACCGGCTGAAGTGTAGGTGGCGCGCACGCTGACGTTACAGATCATGTGGGTTTTGATGTAGATTCCCCACTGATCGCGCTGCTGCTCCCACCTTTGCGCTGTTTGTTTTGGGGGTGCGAGATCAAATGTGCTGCTGCGAACCTTCCCACAGAGGAGGAGAAAACTTGTTTGGAGCTTTGGCGGAATGTGCACGCCACTGACTCGAGTATAAGCCGAGGTAGAATTTTTCAGCACATTTTTTGTGCTGAAAAAATCGGCTTATACTCGAGTATATACGGTATTTAATTAAAATGCCTCCGTTCCTTAATAAACACTCTCCTATTACTTAATCTTGTTCTATAACTAAACACGGACTCGTTGCTTCCTCACATATTTAATGATAATGTACCTGTTCAAATTTTGGTTAAAAACAATGAAGCACATTTTTTATTTGCATTCAGAAGTGTTTGCCAAATCAATAATGCAAGTGGCAAATGTGTGGGTTTTATTTTTTTTTTTTACAACTCTTTATTGATAGCAATATCCAAATTGTTATTACAAACAATAAAAATGTGTGTTTTTATATGTATTCAGATCCAAAATAAATTCAAATAGCATTTCTGAATTATAAATAAGTGTGGATATTTACAAAAATGAGTAGTCAAAACTTCATAACCACAGCTCAAATTATCTGATTTTTTTTTTTTATACAGATTTTCTGTCTACATGGTGGGTTGTCACCATCCATAGATACACTTGATCACATTCGCGCCTTGGATCGCTTGCAGGAAGTTCCCCATGAGGTATACACATTTAGTGATTTGTTTACGGTTTTTATTGCATTACTTCTTTGTAGGTTGATGTTTAAAACATTCTTATTAGTTAGGCTCCATGTGCATTTTGTGACTGCCCCTCCAGTCCAGGCCATCTGTGTGAGAGTGCTAAAGTGGCCAAATATGACAATATGGACATCATAAAAAGCCAATGCAAAGAAAACTCTATGGGGCAGATTCACTAAGCGCCTAATTTGCGCTATCGTCCGCTTCGCTCACATCGCAACACTTCGCCAGGGGTAATTTCGCCCAGACATGCGAAGTTACGAAGTTACTGTTGAAGTTGTGTTAGCGTTACTTGGGCAAGCAAAGTGAAGTTGCGCTAGCGTTGGCTAATTTGCATATAAAGGGAACTTAAAGTTGAACGGACGTATATGTCGCAGCAAATACATTACATTGCACAAGCCCAGGGAACCTTAAAAAAATAAAATAGAGTTGCTGTAATGCTCTACACATGAACCCAGTGTATAGTTTATGTGCCATATGTTAGGAACTGTAGAGGGGAAACCGGGTACCCCAAAAAATTTTTACGGACTTTTGCAGCCTATCACCCTGAAAAAGTGAAAAGACATCAGTGTTTTTTGGGATTTTTCAACAAAAAAATTGAGGAAGTCCTATCCACTCCATTGCACTTTGCCTCGACTAGGCTGGTGAAGGCAAGTCTGGCAAAACAGCTAACGTTCAGTAAAATCTGCATCTTAGTGAATTTGCGCAGTTATGTCCATAGAGTGCAAAGTTGCGATAGTATCGATCTCCTTCGCTAGCAAAGTTACCTGCGCTGTTAGTAAATTCGCAAAGTACCGAAATGACGTCACGCTGTCGAATTTTCTCCAGTGTTCGTCACTTCACCCTTTAGTAAATTTGCCCCTATGTTCCATGAAAATGAGCCTTAAACCAGGTTACAGTAAGTTTTTTTTGTTTTTTTTTAAATGCACTTTTTACAGAGAGTGTTAGAGCTTTTGAATAAAGTACATTATTTTAGCTTTGATTTTCATTGATTGCTAGAAGTTATATTGTCTGTAACATTTATGCTAGGGCAAGCTGAGTCTTATCATTTAAATGTATTAATAAAGAATTAAGTGTATCAGCTACATATTTGGTATTGTATCTTTTCTCTGATTTTCATGTGCTGGGGGATGGAAGACTTGAAGCTCTTATTTAACAGCCAAACTGTATTGGAGGAGAGTTTCCTCAGAGAATTTTTTTTCAATTTTTTTAGGGACCGATGTGCGATTTGTTATGGTCAGATCCAGATGACCGTGGTGGTTGGGGTATTTCTCCACGGGGTGCTGGCTACACATTTGGACAAGACATATCTGAAACTTTTAACCATGCTAATGGGCTTACATTGGTGTCTCGTGCTCACCAGCTTGTAATGGAGGTATGTTGTCATTTCACACATAATTTACAGTAGGATGCAATAAACAATATTTAACTTTTTATTTTTAGGTATCTTGGTTCTTATAGTGGATTGTATTAAATGGAGAGCTTCACCCTCTAATGATATACCACATTTCTTTCAGCACAATTTAAAAATGTATTAAAGCCGTGAAGTATAAAAACCCACGAAAACCTGTTTTCTGTTTAACTGTGATCTTTGCACTGTATTTCCAGATGCACTGAAGACTGGATATTTGAGATAAAAAAACTCTGTCTGCCTGCCCACTATTCTGAATGAATGCACTTTACATGTTAGTTATCAAGCAGAGTTCCAACATTCCTGCTTACCTTTCTGTATATGTGATGACTTAGAAAACAAGACTTAGAAGCCGGCTTTGAAACATCAATAACAGTTTTTGGGTGGCAGCATGTTGACTCTTTGGGTCAGATTTGTCTAATTGCTTATTTATGTTCTTGAATGGCAGACGTATTATGAGGTTATTACAGTGGATGGACAATGGATGTTTTCCTTAAATATATTACAAGGGTGTTAAACAATTGGCAAGAGAATTCTTGGATTTTTAATTCAAAAAAAGCTGCAGGGTTACAGTCGGCTATACTCCCATTTTCCTCTCATCTCTGCAGAATTAAATCTTTGCACACCTTCACATACACAGAATTATGATGTAAAGCCATTAGAAAGTACAAGGAAGATGTACACATATTTAAAATTACATGTTCTCTTTATTTTCACAGGGTTACAACTGGTGTCATGACAGAAACGTGGTTACAATTTTCAGTGCTCCTAATTATTGTTATCGTTGTGGAAACCAGGCAGCTATTATGGAACTGGATGACACCCTGAAATACTCCTTGTAAGTAGCTTTTATATTTAAATACTATTGGACATCTAAAAAATTAATAATAATAAAATTGGATGAAATGTTATTGAATTTCTTTGTCATTTATAATATTTCGTAAGTTACATTTTAAATAAAGCTTGTGTAGAAATGTATTTTTTTTGTCAAACTTGTATTCATTGAAGGATCTTCACATAATAGTTACATAGTCATGATTGAGTAAGAAAAAAATTCACGTTGGTCTAGTAACATCATGTGCATGCATTAGGCATATTATGTCAAGAACAGTAATAACAAACTAAACTAATAGCTCAGACAAAGGACCAAGATAATCAGAAGTCCCTATATAGAGTTCCGTGAATAAGAACTTAATAACCTGTTAGTGAGATGGCTCCCGGGGGGTGTTTGACCTGAACATCGGAGGTCAAGTCGCTGGTCTCTGAGATACTGGGACGATTCCAGAACCATCGGAAATTCCGTAAGTAGCGCTGTATCATACCATGTTGTATAACGGAATGTGTGTATTCTGAGGTGTCTAAGTAATGTTGGTAAAGATGCTATATATGTCGACCAAGTCATAAAAAACTTTTCGGTGTTCTGTTCCTTTTTTATCATGGTTTCCAACCAATCCATATGAAAGATGAAGTGTAATTTTTGTTTCACTACTGAAACATTAGGTGAGTCATTATTGAGCCAATGTTGCAGAATTGTTTTCCGGGCCGCTGCAGCCAGTTTCCCCGTGAAATTTTTGTCTGATTTCGATAGACATGTCAAGGATGTAACATCACTAAACAGTGCCCATTCTAATTGAGCTCGAACAGGTTTACCAGTCATCTGAGCACCATAGTTAGCAACCTCCTCCCAGAAGGTCTGCAAAGAGGGGCAAGACCACAGATTATGCACTAGATCTGCTTTGGGGGATTGGCATCTAAGGCAAGTATCAGAGGGCAGATGTCCCATTTTGCATCTTTTGATGGGAGTTAAGTAGGAATTATGCAGGATTTGCAGAGACATTTCTTGATACCTACTGACTGGAAGCAACTTCATTATTTTCGTATGTTGTTGGAGAATAGTGGAAGTTGTAGAATTTGGGATATCTAGGGTCCAAGTAAAACCTGGTCTTTGTAAGTTGTCTAAATCTATCAGTGTTCTAATCATTTGATACAGTTGTGATGTTGTTTGTTTTACCCGTCTGTTTTTCCAAAGTGTATTGAGTGGGTTTGTTTTATCAATATCTGTCATTTGTTTGTGAAGTGGAGAAGTTGTAAAGTTAGAAAGATATGCTGTGTCGTGAATGGAAATTTGTTCAGCAGTTGAGCCTGGGAGAAGACAGTGTTACCAATAGTCATTATGTCGTGTAAATTCTGTAGCCCATTATCTCTCCATTGCGATAGTATAGGATTTCGGACGCCTATAGGGAAGTTTTCATTGTCTAACCATGACAAGTACGGAGAAACAGTTGGAGATAACTTCTGTTTTTTCCTGACCGTATGCCAAGCTTTGTAGGTGTCAATGAATAAAGGATTGTTGCGTAATGAAAGTGGGATTTTGTGAAGTGGCGAATGTAGAACATAATTAAGGGAGTGATTTAGAGCTGTATAGGAGTCAAGAGATGTTGTTGTGTAGAGATCTCTGTTTAGAACCCAGTCCCCGGCATAACGAAGGAGTGCTGCTTCATTATATTCCCTGATATTCGGGAGGTTGGTTCCACCTAAGTGTTTGGGTTGCTGTAATTTAAAGAGACTAATCCTCGAGCGTTTTTTGTTCCAAATGAACAGTCGAAATGCTTGGTTTAATTTTTTAAGGTCGTTTTTTTTTATGTAATATGGTAACATCTGGAGCGGATATAACAATTTGGGAAAAAGGATCATCTTGATAAAATGTATCTTGCCCAGAAACGTTAGGTTCGTGTGTTTCCATTGATGTATTTCCCGTAGAATATTATCTATGATCTTTCGGTAGAAATGTATTTTGTCACTCTTGAATTATTTGCTGTGTACTGAGGCTGACCCATTGAAACAAGGAAACCTGAGTAGTGAAACCCACAGGATTTGTATGCAACAAAAGGGTAACACTTAGGGGGTTATTTATTTAAGGTCGAGTTGTGTTTTTCTAGGGTAGTTTCAGTAAAAACTCACATTTTTCAGCTTAAAAAAAATAATTTTTCAAGTTTTATTTTGTCCCGAATCTGCAAATAGTTTGAATCCGAAAATACTCCATCTATAACCTGTTGAGGTCATGTAGAGCACTTGAAAACTCAATATATAAGAGGTTTTTTAGCCTAAAACTCAATAAACTCAAGTTTTTTCCCCCGATTGCATTCATTTTTTTCCCTAATTACATTCATTTGAATTTTTTACATTCAGGTTTTTTCACAAATAATCAGACATTCGAGTTGTGAGTTTATTTGCGGTAGAGAAAACCTTACAAACTCGACCTTTGTTAAATAACCCCCTTAAAATCACTGACCCTTAAAAGTGAACAAGAAGTCTGCAATTTGCAATGCACTGACACACAGCATGTTTGAACTGTTGCAGCAGGAAAATATCAAATTAAAGAATCACTAATAAACCATTTAGGTATAAAAACATTAAGAAAACGTGTTTGTGAGAATTAGTAATTCAATACAGTTGGATATGTATGCTTGTATTAATCAGCATTCCCCATTGAGCTTTATGGTACATAAGCAATTTACTGCATGTCTGTGGCTTTCACAAGGTTTGCACATTTAGAGGCATGGTTTAAATGCACAACCAGACATGTGACCCACCAAGAGTGCCTTTGTCAGTTCCATTTATTATGCAGATGATTTCCTGGTTGACTTGAACAGAGGCTACTATGTTTCATTACTAAGGTGCCTGGATGCCACAGAGATTTTCACTATACAATTGCTTCTCATTTGCAGAGACTTCATGCTGGGAAAGCATCATGTATGATGTGTAAACTCTTACATAGAAAACAACAATCTTTACATTTTAAGAGGAAAATATAAATATCATTTTAGATAATGCAAATTTGTAATCCTGTTACTTCCAAGTGGACCGAGAATAGCAGCTAAAGCCATGAGACATTTCCTGCAGTGCTGATCTTGTAGTTGTACAAGCCCAAAGCACAGCATCTGCAATTGTGAAGTGTTACATCCCCAACAGTCCTCTTCTGTACTGTACTGTAATTCTGTTTTTGAATGTCATGGCATTCTCTGAATTTGTTGTCAAAATATGCACACGGTGTTGGGTGGAGTCCTAAACAGATATGGTAGGTATAACAGATATGGCAGGTATAATTTGTAACTTTTTTTTCTTCGACACCAGGGTGTATTCACTGCAAAGATCATTCAGGGCTTCAATTGCTTTTAACATCTAAGATTCACAGATATGGTGACGGGTATAAATAGGTTTGTACTAGGGTTGAGGATGAGCTAGGGTTTTCAGAGAAATGCAAATTAAGAAAAGAGAGCAAAGGCTGCAGGAAACACAAGGAAGTACATTTTTGAGTTTTTTTATGTTGGGTCAGGCACCTGTTAGTGCCACTCAAGGCAGGCTTCTGTGTCATAGTGATCCTCTCATGTAAATGTCATACTCTGCAAAATCTGCTGTCCTCTTCTTTTATTTCAGTATGTGGATAGCTTGTCTGAACTGCTCTTTTCATCATATATTTTGTTACTTTGCAGCCTTCAGTTTGACCCTGCTCCTCGTCGTGGAGAGCCGCATGTTACACGACGCACTCCTGACTATTTCCTATAAAGCAATCTTTACACGATGCCTTCATCTGTGCAATTATACTCTACATTCAAGAACACAAGTGTGTATGTATATCAGAATAAACACACATTCATTTAAGAATTGGAAACTGGTTTATCTTATCTTTTCCTACCCTTTCCCAAAACGCATATCCAGTTTTAACCACAGAAACCGGCAAAGAAACCATCATGGACCAAAATGTGCCATACTGTTTTTAAAGCATTTAGCACAGTTCAGCGGTTCTGAGCAACATAAACACACAGCCAGCCCATTAGTCAGTTTGCCTGCTGTATTTGTAAGTCACGTTTCCGTCTGGACTGTTCAAGCGGTAAAGGGTAACTTAAAAGGCCTTGATTTCTATTTGCACCTACTTTGTAAAAATTTTAGTTGTAGTGTTCAGCTGGCATGACCAAAACCATTTGGAGTTATTTTTAAGAAAATGCACAAGCTTACCAATCACTTTTTTTTTTTTTTTTTTTCCCTTTTCCTTCAATAAAAAAACTGGAGACATCTGACCTTGCTGAGTGTATGCCATAACATTAATGTACTTTTTCTGTATATTTGTCAAGAAAGTGCTTGCAGCTCCTTTGATGTATTTCAACAAATAAACTTTCAAATGTAGACCTACAGTTTGTGTAACATTTTGTTATGCATTGAGAAGTATCTTATTGAGCTGTTTTCACCAATTTTAATAAAGCAATATTACTGGAATATATATTTGGCTAATGTTGCAATCATAAGTATTTAATCATATGCAAGTTGAAGTAGACTGGATTCAGCTCCTGATGGTTCAATAGTTCATGTTTTGTATATAAATGAGTCACATGTATCCTCAGCTACTGTCACAGTTGGAGATACTCAGCTGGGGAATTGTAGGTTAACTGCCTCATTTATATCTAGTATACTTCAATATATTTATGGTCTAGTTATATAGCTGTATACATGGTTTGGAAGGTGGGGATTTCTAATGGTACATAAAGCATGGGCATAGCTCTCTTTGAGAATGTTATTAGGGTGATTTCATATAAGTCTACCTGGAATCCTTAAATTTTGTTATCCATTTTGAAATACATATTCATCCCAGTTGGCATAGAATTTAGCATTTTCAAAGTTCAGCCTAAGTCATGTTACAGCGCTGGCTATGCCTTAACTTACACTCATACTACGACTAACATTATTGGAATCTAGTATATGTTGGTATGGCTTTCCTTGCTCAATAAAACATGTTCATCTCCGAGAGTGCTTTATTAAAAAGTTTTTATTGCTGTATATAGGCAAGTACATACAGTATTCAGTTATATTATGTAAACTGACATTTACACTGGTGCTTGAAAGCTTGTAAACCCTGTAGAATTGTCATAATTTCTGCAGAATTATGGCAAATCTAGACCGAAAACCCTAATAAACAAATTAATCAAAAACATTATACATTATACAGGATCCCTTATCCGGAAACCCGATATCCAGAAAGCTCCTAATTATGGAATGGCTGTCTCCCATAGACTCCATTCTATCCAAATAATCCAAATTTTTAAAAATGATTTCCTTTTTCTCTGTAATAATAAAATAGTAGCTTGTACTTGATCCCAACTAAGATATAATTTATCCTTATTGGAAGCAAAACCAGCCTATTGGGTTTATTTAATGTTTAAATTAATTTCTAGTAGACATAAGGCATGAAGACCCAAATTACGGAAAGATCTGTTATCCGTAAAACCCCCGGGTCCCAAGCATTCTGGATAACAGGTCCTATACCTGTACTTGTTTATTTATTACGGAAAATGATCCATGTTTATGATTTTCAGTTAATTTGAAGTGGAATTTAGAGCCATGTCTTTCAATCTTTTGAAATGTTCACAAACTTTTAAGCACCACTGTATATTACCAAATACAAATGGCAATGTTGGTTGACTCTTATATTATATTCACATATTGGGGGTTATTTATTAAAGGTTGCGTTTGTGTAAGGTTTTTTTTATACCACAGATGCTTAAAAATTAATGTTTGAATTTATCAAGTTTTCAAGCACAAACCAGCGTAAAATACCTGTAAATCCTGAAGGCAAAAACATCTTCAAATGGTTCAAAGGAACCTCTGCCATTGACTTTTACATGAATTTAACAGGTTTTAGCTGGAGTATTTTCAGATTCAGACTTTTAGCAGCTTCAGGGCCTAATAAATCTGAAAAATTCAGGGTTTTTTTTTGTGAAACTAACCTCGATAAACAAATATTTCGAGAAAACAAAACTTGACCTTTAATAAATAACCCCCATTATGTAGTGCTGTGCAGAGGACATTCATCTATTTACATACCATTGGAGTATAGGCTAATTTCCCTAGCCCTGTCATCCAAATGCAGATAAACCTGTTAGTTTGGTAAGAAGCCAATTAACCTACCAGCAACATTTTGAACTGAGTAATCCAGTGAAAACTCGCACAAACTCCGTAATCAGGTTAGTTGAGCATTGCTCAAAATCATTTTTCATTGTTGTTTTGTGGTCCCACCTGTATATTATGCAAACCATTCCCTTGATTTTACATTTTCCTGGACTTTACACCATTTCCTGGTACCCTGAAAAATGTAAAATGGGGGTTCTACTGTAACACAAAAAAAGAAATTAAAAATGAAAGCCAATTGCAAAATGTCTCAGAATATCACTCTCTACATCATTCTAGATATGAACAACCCATTTAAGTAGATGGTAGTAATGATGTACAACATAACATCTTGGATTTAGTATTAAAGAAGAAGGAACCGGCATAATCACAGGGGTTATCAAAATATTTGCCCTCTTCCAGTGATTATAATTGCTTGCCTGAGAACCCAGGTTGGTGCTCCAGTTCACTGAAAACTGCACTGGCCTGGGGTAATACTGTAGGAGATTCATGTTGCAATGTTCTTGCATCCTCTTGTTAGACCTAGCATGGTACTTATGCATAGCATCATGCTTTAAAGCCCCCATTCATCACTTAATAAAGAACTGCCAGAGCAAGTTACAAAATGCTGAAGCCTTTACTTACAATACTTCTGAAGAATTGTTGATGCAAAATTGTACATAGACATATAAAAACTATAATGCTGACACCTTGTACAGATACTGTATGAAGAACTGTGCTGTTGGTCAGGAAAGATCATCACTTTCTACCAACTCGCACAGAATATTAAGTAGTTTTTTCTTCCACATTCAAAACGATGTCCTTCAAAATCCCAATGTCCTCTAATGATGAACTACTCTTGAATTCTAACTGGCATCTTGGAAATGTAGAGCAGATGGTATAAATAACCGGATGGTAACCAAGTTTCATCATCCAGTCCAACAACACCTAAAAACAAAAGGAGTATGTTAAATGTGTTATTATGGAGGGTTTAGAAATCACAAAGAACTTTAGTTTTGTACTCTTTCCAACCCTGAAGGAAAATAAGGCATGTTTAGAGGCCATGGATACAGATTTTACATCCGAAGTATCATAACCCATTGGACAATATAGACAGATGGGGTTTTTTTTTCCCCCTAGATAAGTACAAAGAAGGATAGGCCACCACTTTAGACTAGAGGAAACAAACTTTCATGTGAAGCAGCATAGGTGGTTCTTCACAGTGAGGTTGTGGAATAATCTGCCCGATGATAGTGAAACTGTAGGACAATGATAATCTCAATAATGGAAAGGATGCATGAGGACATAGATTGCTCCATCTCAAATGGCTTGAAATATTGGTTATAATATAAGTAATAATAATATATACTACTGCTATATATTAATTCACACAGGATTGAACCTCAGAACGAAGGATAATGATTATTTTGGATTCTAGATCCATTGGAGCACTGTCTAGAATGTGAAGAAATCTCCCACTACTTACAAGTGAACTGCATGAAGTGTAAAACCTTCTTTTAAAAACACGCCCGCTGGGACATCTTAGGGCGATGGTAATTACCTGGGGAGAAGAAAATGGTTGTGCTCAGTACTGTTATATATCAGTCAGTACCATGCAAGTGTTTCTTTGATGTCATCGCTGAACTATCCTTAATGTAGATTTAATAGTATGACATCAAACATTTTATAAACCTCAGACAAGCGTCCCATATAGGGGCAAACACAGGATTTTTACAGTGGTGGATTAACCCATTACCTATTCCTATTCTTTGTACAATTTTGCCAAATACAACTATAGGCTCTATTATCCAAAAATGCTTGGGACCTGAGGGTTTTCCACATAGATCTTTCTGTAATTACCTTAAGGGTAAGGGCACACGCTGCTATTTTGGGAGATTAGTTGCTGCTTCTTTGGGCGACTAATCTCCCCGAACTGCCTTCCCGCCAGCTAGAATCAAAATTGACGGTGGGATGGCAGTCGGATTGCTTCAGCTTTCCAAAGTCGGCCGAAGTTGCCTTCCGAAAACAAATCGCTCCTAGTGCCATGCTGCTGGGAATTCAGATTATAGCCGGCGAGAAGGCAGATCGGGGAGATTAGTGGCCTGAAGAAGAAGAAGCGATTTGTTGCTGGGTGACTAATCTCCCGAAATAGCAGCGCATGCCCTTGCCCTAAGTCAACTAAAAATCATTCATATGTGAAATATATCCACTAGGTTCATTTTGCCAACAATATAGATTCATCCAGCTTAGTTAGTATCGAGTACAAGGTGCTGTTTTATTATTACAGAGAAAATGGAAATCATTTCAACATTTTAGGACCGTGTCCTGTATTTCTGAGCTTTCTGGATAACCAGCTTTGCATTACCTGATTGATGCCCATGCAATGGCTACACAATTCGATGGTAAAGAGGGATATGGTGAGTGCAGTGAGATTTAGAAAGTGCTGAATGGAAAGTGAAAGTAATGGCCTGTCTATGGCATAGAGAAGGGGCAGACAATACGGTCTATGAATGACAGCTGAGATTTATAAATGCCTTTATAACAGGTATGGATGTTTTAATAAAAAAAACTGGGGGTTTCATGTTTAATTTGAAAAGGATTTATTATGCAACTTTTTATGTCTGGGTGACGGATACCCTTGAAGTATCACACTTTAAACAGGCTATACCATATTTGTAGTCAAGGGTGGAAGGCATTACCCCCATCTCTGTGCTTGCAAAAGCTTAGCATAGAAATAAGGACTGACAAGTAAAAGATGGGTACATTTTAAAATACTATAGGTGCTAAATATTTATACAGAGAGCAGTGCTTGTTAGCACATGAAAGTAGCCTGTATGTTCCTTTGCTTTGACAGAAGTCTTGTATTTACAGAACAGGAAGAATGACTGGGGAAAACAGACCCTTAGTTGATTTTTAGTGTATATAAATAGTGTAGAACACTTTACAACCATATACAAATTATAACGGTCTGATCCTACAGCCAAAGAAAGTAACCAAAATTAAATTAGCATTATAGTCTGCATTGTTCCTTTTCATTCTAGTATCATTTCTCATAATTAATTAAAGGTATTAAAGTATACATTCATGTATTAATCTGCCCTATGGGTTTGCCTTATTGTTCTTTCCATAAGCGTTTTAGCCTTCATGTCCTTTATGATGCATGACACCAAGGGGCAAATGTATCAACATTTGAGAATAGAGCTCAGCACCGCAGAATTTTTTCACTTTCTATTCATTCCTGTGGAATTTTTAGAAGCACATTTATCAAATGATGAATTGTAAATTTCACCCACAAATGTAAATATGGTTTTAAAAATCTGACAGGAATTAATAGAAAGTGGGTGAAGTTTCCTGTGCTGAGCTCTATATTTTCATTTATATTCTAGCTCTAAATTTTGATAAATCTGCCCCAAGTATGTGTCCACAAAGCTCAAAACATGAATATTTTGGCAAAAGATTCAAACCATGATTAATGCTAGGTTTATTTACATGGATTAAGCAGCGACAGCTAGTTCTTCTAGGGCCAACCCACTCTCCAATTCCCAACTACAATCCCTCTAATATACATTTCCAGTGTAACATACACTAACATGTCCATTATCTGGAGAGCTCCAAAACACATGAAGGTTATCTCCCATAGAATCAATTTTTCATTGATTTTCTTTCTCTCTGTAATAATAAAACAGTGCCGCGTACTTGATACTAAGCCATATTTTTTATTTTGATTTTTAGTAGACATGAGTATGGTGATCCAAATTAATTAAAGACCCCGCATCTGTATATAGGGTTGACAGACTTCTTTCTGAAAATTTCTGCATTGATAGAAGAGGGGCTAAGGAGAGGAGCAATGATGCAGTAAAATAGCATAAAAGGGGTGGATTGGGGCCAATACAACAGAGAGGTAGGAGAGAAGAAGCCTACTAGGAAGAAGGGACTAGGGACAAACAGGAAAGTCTATATTACAAAGTCACTGGCAAATGAACTGCCGGTAAACTGGGATGTCGGATAATACATAACATACCTGTATTCACAAAGTAGGTGTCTACATGAATGCAAAATCCAAAAAATATCAATAATGCACGTCATTTTATTTAAAGCCAAATATTTATCGGGATCTTTCACAAAGAAAGAACACACAAGGGATTTCAAAAACCAGAAACCATAAACAGAAAATTGCTCTTTCTGCTATAAATCAGTTCCACAGTTTTGCTATTGACATTGTTTCTGCATATTGATAATACTATGCTTGATTTAAAACTATCATTAGTACTCATTTGCCACTGCAGCTGCAGTTGCAGTCATGCAAAAATGGACACAGCAATAAAGTCACGTCTGCAAATAAGCTGGAAGTTTGGGGGAAAAAAACGCCTTTCTGGGTAAAATATGAATTGCATCTGTAATTGCACTTTGCACAATGCGCTTGAAGGCTTGCATTCACATATGATCATATTTTCTCATAAGGTACATCCTTTACTGAGCCTTTGAGTAAGTGCCTGCCTGCTAATATAACCCAGAAGGCTTTTATTTTTAGCTGATCTAAATAAAGATGCTATTTTAATGAAGCTGTGCTTTTCAATACCCTAGGTGTGTCAGAGGCAGCAAAGGATTGCTCTTACTGCAGCAGCAGGGCCCTAGTAGATGCTCTAGTGTCCTTATCATGTTTCACACTCACTGGCATTTCCTCAGCAGGGCAAATGCAATAATAGCAGCCAGTGTAAGTATCCTATCTACAACCTTTAACCCTTTGACAAATAACTCCTTGAGTTCCAGTCTGTATGCCTGGAATATGTTAACACAGGAGTGCCCATACTTTACTGTGATGTAATCCCATTATGATCCATAAAAGCAGTTAGTATTCTGTACCATGGAAAATATTACTTAAATATTGATTCATGAAAAAAATGCATATTACTATAATTTAACAAACAACTATTTCTTATGTAGCCTTAACATAATAAATATCTGAATGAAAATCATTGAACAGGAGGGTGATTTAGACAAGCCGGTTGTTGACACTGTCTTGAGATCTACTGATCACCAGCGAAATGTCTACTGGTAGAGGCTGCTTTAACTTTTAGGCACCCCTGGGTTAACATATCTCAAATATGAGAATGCTGAATTCATATAAAACAATGTTAAATAATTACTGACATTTTGCAAGTGTTTCCCCATGACTAAATAATAAATAATTTGCACCAGAATATGCCACGGTCCCAGAAGGCTATGACACACAAGGAAATCGGATAACTTCTGCTAATTAGCAGATACAATGGGAAGGATCTCAGACAGTCACTGAGTGTTGGCTTTTGACAGAAAAGCACTGTGCTTCTCATTTGGTAACCAATGAAAAGTACACTTTACAAGCCTGAATGCCACCTAACATGGCTTGCCTAGGATCTTTTGAATAGCACACATGTTGTATTGTAATAAGAAGATACAATGATATAGTACAAGTTAAAAGCACCAGAAATATTACTTACCCCATTCCCTCCCTCAACGGGTTCTTCTGGCAAAGTAATTACCTTTCAAAAGACAAAAAGATATTAAGTGCTGTAAGATCAGTTGAAAGAAGTAGGCTGTACATCATGTTTTGGGCTTCTGTACCAGCCCAAGGCAACCACAGCTCTTTAGCAGGGAAGATATGTGTCTTTGAAGATGCCCCAGTAGCTCCCCATCTTCTTTTCTGCTGATTCACTGCACATGCTCTGTACTGTTGTCACCGAGCTTAGGGACCCACTCACAATATAGAGTACACATAGAATATAAATGTCACAATATAAGGCTGAGTAATTAATACAGATAATTACTACATGGCAGCACAGAAACCAGTGCAACTAGAACAATAATTTAATAATCAGCCCTGTAGCATCAGCTTATATTACAGGCCAACCTCATTTTCTGCTTGATAATTTGCGACAACTCCTAAGCTTAGCTTCTTAACAGCTGCTCAGAGCCCACTGAGAATGTGAGTATCACAGACATTTTCCAAGATGGTGACCCCCTGTGACAAGTTTGAAGTCCTGGATCATTGCTGCTATTGGCAAGCTGAAATTTTAGGCTGGTGCAATAAGTTCAGTAAATAACATATGGCATTTTTAGCCCTATTAATTTTTAGGGTTTACCTCTCCTTTAAGGAGCTGATTCCAGCATAGGGACTGATTCTCATACAGTGTTTTTCAGCATGCTGAGTTTCAGCCCTATTTGACATTAGTCTTACCTTCTACATTCCTTTTGCTGACTAATACCATTAAAACTCAGTTCTCCCATCTGCATCTCTCACAAGTAAATGCTGCATGGAACTGCTGCTCCAAGATCACATACTGTACATGCGGCAATACACACACACTGAGTGACACCGGCAAACCCACTGAAACTTATATTTACACTGGGTTCTTACAGTCCCCTAAGTGCAATTCCTCAATTTAGTTTTCAATGCCTTTAGGTTTTTGTGTTTTGTGTGATTTGATAAACAAGAGAAAATACAGAAAAAAGAAAAAAAAGTCCATTGTTATCAACAAAATTGGATTACCCAGTAATCATTCAATTTAGATTTGAAGGAACCTAGAAATTTGACCTATGCTATGGTATTAGAATCACAGACCTCAAAATAGGTAAACCAGATAAGTTTAAATTACTCTTTAGAACACCTTCCTATTGTTTTAGCTTTTAAAGCTTCCAGCCAACTAAGTTGGTTCACGTAAGAAATAATATCTGATAATGAGGGGGACTCTTTCTGTAGCCAATAATTAAACAAAGCTTTCCTGGCATCAGCCAAAAACAGATTTGTCAATGTGTTTCATGGGATATAAGTTTTAGCTTAGAAACTGAAGGAATCTTATTGTTCTCTAGATTCAATAAAGCAAAACATGGAGGCAGTTGTATTCTTATTTTCAATCTACTGTTCAAGAAACTAGTGACCTCCATCCAAAATAGACTAACCTTAGGGCCTTTAGGTTGCCTGTTAAACACTTAATTCACATGCAACACTTGATTAGCAGCTCCCACACTCACTGTGCAGTTTGTAACTTATTTAGGTTCAAAACCCAAATCATTGAGACAAGTTCTTGCTAAAGGGTTAACCCAGCTTTAGAGGTTTCTGTTAATTTAACAGTTCTGTAATTTGCCAGGGTTGTCAATTGTCCCTAGTCTTTAAAAAGGGGATTCACCATGTGGTTCTGTTTTTTTGCATCCCTCTAGCTGGAGGGGGTGATCAGACCAGGAAAGAATCTGTAACAATTCACTCTAGGAGTGAGAGAAAGGCTCAAGGTATTTAGTAAAGCAGCCTAAGGCTCCAACAAGAAGTCCAGAAGTCTTAGTACCATGAGGTGTCACCCACCAGCATAGGGATTCAAGTGGTTCAGGGATAGAGAGATTCCTGTTATAAAGCACCACTGTGAGCATATCTCACTTATAAGTAAAAACTACCTCTGGTTCTATGTATGAGATCCACCGAATAAAGTATTCACTATCCGTTCTCAGAACCACTGGCACCCGAGTTATTAAGAGGTTTGTTCTGTTTGTGTGAAGTCAGTGTTGCTAACCCTTTCTCTACTAATATAGCGATGGTCCATCTGAGTGAGAGATTCTTATGTAACGTATGCTCTACCGGAGTTGCAACAACATCCAAGTGTGGGTGGAATTTTAAATAATAAAATCATATTTGTATTTATTATATACAAGCTACCAACACATTACAGGAATAAAAATTGTATCTACCTTTCAGGACAACAGTATCATAATTTGAAAGTGTCTTTAAAGGAACAGTTCAGTGTGAAAATAAAAACTGTGTAAATAGATAGGCTGTGCAAAATAAAAAATGTTTCTAATATAGTTAGTTAGCCAAAAATGTAATATATAAAGGCTGGAGTGAACAGATGTCTAATGAAACAGCCAGAATCCAACTTCCTGCTTTTCAGCTCTATAACTCTGAGTTAGTCAGCGACTTGAAGGGGGGCCACATGGTACATTTCTGTTCAGTGAGTTTGTAATTGATTCTCAGCATTCAGCTCAGATTCAAAAGCAACAGATATGACCCATGTGGCCCCCCCTCAAGTCTCTGATTGGTTACTGCCTGGTAGCCAGGGTAACCAGTCAGTGTAAACCAAGAGAGCTGAAAAGCAGGAAGTAGTGACATGTTACACATCAAATCACTCCAGCCTTTATACATTACATATTTGGCTAACTAACTATATTAGAAACACTTTTTATTTTGCACAGCCTATCTATTTACCCAGTTTTTATTTTTACACTGAACAATTCCTTTAAGAATGTACAGGTGTGGGAGCTATTATCCAATATGCTGGGGACCTGGGGTTTTCCGAATTATAGATCTTTCTGTAATTTGGATCTTCATACCTTAAGTCTACTAGAAAGTCATGCAAACATTAAATAAACCCAATAAGCTGGTTTTGCATCCAATAAGGATTAATTATATCTTAGTTTGAATCAAGTACAAGGTACGGTTTTATTATTTGAGAGAACAAGGAAATCATGTAAAAATGGCCTTGGAGCTTTCTGGATATTGGGTTTCCGGATAACGGATTCCATACCTGTACAAGAACTCTTGTAAGAAGAATAAAAATATTGTGTAAATATTTTGTCTGTCACAAATTACAGGCATGGGGCCGTATAAGACGTTTCTGATTGATATAGGGTCACACTGAGGAATTTTAATTACATTTTGGGATACAAAAATGCAAACATCACAGAGTTAAGTTAATCCCTCCACCCATAAGGTCCAGTGATCTTTACAGCAGCATGATGTGCCCTCTGAATTAAATGAATTTAACATGCCAATCTTTTTTATGTATTGCCTGACCATGCTTTGATGGTAGAAAATATACAATTCTGTATGAAACCATTGACACTCCCTATGTTTCCAAGTTTGAATGTGATTAGAAAATACCTTTGTAGGTTTGGGGAGCTCATTCTTTGGCAAGGGCTTGGTGACTTGTTCTGGTAGTTTTCTTTTTCTTACAGCCTCATTATTTGCACTCTCTGTGCCGTCGTCTGAATCACTGCATATGTTCACAGACTCCTCAGCCTCCTGGATTCAAAAAGAAAAGACTTGTAGTATTAATTGATCAGGGCTTCAGTTTGGCCATTGTAAACCTTCAGTCTTGTGTTTGGGATCAATTTCGTGCTATAGGATTAACTTTCTTCCCGGAATACATTTTAAACAGGCTGACTCAAGTTCCATGTATTATTTTATCCTTCCTTTTATCATAACAAGCTCAGTGCATGCTGATGAAAATCAGCCCCACAGAATAGAGTACAGTGTTTTTTAAGGAGCATAGAGTTTTGGATTTAGAACTTTGACCAAAAAGCTCTAGAAAGATACATTATGACAGATGTAATCTTCTTTACACCAACAGATATTGGTTTCAGGCCCAGATTTGTGGGCAGACAACAAAGGCCTGGGCCTAGGAGGCAAAGGTTAGGGGAGGGCATGCAGTCCGCTGTTCGCAACTTTACAGGGGACTTGGCCGGAGATTTTGACATTTTAAATCTTCCATCTGCCCAGTTCCCAATGGAATGGATCGCGCTTGGCCAGAAGCAGCACAGCACGATCTGGGGGGAGGGTCGGGTGCAATTTATTTACACTCTTTAAAGAAAGAACTGAACTAACAACTGAGAATAGTTACCCAACACAATAAATGTTTTCAAACTCGCTAAAATTCAGTCAGCTATTTTATGTTTAGACTCATGCAGTACTTTATGATCTGTTTGCTTTAATGCTGGTGGTTTTTAAATAGATTTTTTATGATTCAGTCTCTTCTTCAGTGGAATTTCCCTATCACATTCACACGTACACACACACACTAGGTTCAATTTCAGAAAATGATTAACCTGTGTAGTCATGACACTTTCAGTGCAGTGGTGCATTTAGACTAGCAAGCATCATTTGCCCTTTCTTTAATACAGGCATGGCATTCATTATCCGGAAACGCGTTATCCAGAAAGCACTACATTTCGGAATGGCATTTCCTTTTTCTCTGGAATAATAAAACAGTAATTGTTATTAAGAGGTTTGTTCTGTTTGTGTAATCCTTATTGGAAGCAAAACCAGCCTATTGTGTTTATTTCATGTTTACATAATTTCTAGTAGACTTAAGGTATGAAGATCCAAATTACGAAAAGATCCATTATCCGGAAAACCCCAGGTCCCAACCAATCTGGATAACAGGTCCCATACATGTAATTCATAGGTGTAGGATCTGTTATCAAGAATACTAAGGGCCTGCAACTTTCTGAATAAGGGATATTTCTGTAATTTACCCTAAAATTGCCATAAATGTAACAATTACAATCTTTCCTGTGACCACTGTAAAGATTTTCATTTCAACGTTGAGAGCTGAATCGTCAGATAAACCGGTAGAAACAATAGAATTCTATGTCTATCTGATGATTCAGCAATATCCCCTGGCTGATATTTGGGCTCCTTTAAAGGTGCCTCAATCAAAATTTTCCATCTTGGCAAATCGACGAGCTGTCCGATATCTAAGTCTTTGGCTGATAACGATTGTCTCGTCTCCCGCCATAAATGCACAGAATATTACATGAAACTTAATTTTGGACGATAATATCTGTGTGTGTATGGCCACCTTAAATATTAAGTAAACTCAATAGGATTGTTTTGCAGGAAATATGGATTCATGCAGCTTAGTTACCATCAAGTACAAGGTACTGTTTTATAATTACAGATTAAAAAGGAAATACAGGTATGGGACCTGTTATCCAGAATGTTTGGGACCTGGGGTTTTCCGGATAATGGAAATTCTGTAATTTGAATCTTCATACCTTAAATCTACTAGAAAATCTGGAAGCATTAAATAAACCCAATAGGCTGGTTTTGCTTCCAATAAGGATTAATTATATTTTAGTTTGGATCAAGTACAAGGTACTGTTTTATTATTACAGAGAAAAAGGAAATTGTTTTTTTATAAATTTGGATTATTTGGATAAAATGGGGTCTATTGGAGACAGCCTTTCCGTAATTTGGAGCTTTCTGGATAATGGGCTTCCGGATAATCTGTTCCTATACCTGTACCAGGAAATACTACCATTTTTGTTATATGCTTAAAATAGAATCTATGGGAGATGGCCCTCCCATAATTTGGAATTTTCTGGATAAGACATTAATATCAAATGATTCGCCACAGGAGCATTCTCAGTTGAAGTTAATCCCAACCTATTTTCAACTGTGCAAGCAGCATGTTGGTATGTTGGTGAGCTTATCCAAGAAAAGCAATATCTGTTTGGTGAGTCCCTGGTGGTGTGGTTAAGGAGGGTGAGGCTTTACTGTCAGAAGGGCTTCATTCACCTTTAATATTAAAGATCAGTCTCTGCTCACTGTACTGTAGCTATACCTTGTAGGCAGCCTTCTTGACATATTTCCTGGCTGTGTAACATACAGTATCTTACTCACTATAAAGTATAGGTAGGGATTGCACAAAACAAATATGTTATATGGTACATCTTGCTTGAATAGGACCTACAAAGAAACTAGCATGAGGAAGTTGATTTCAGGTTATAGCTGCAAACTACTATACAGAATTAATTTTTCTTGGTAAAAAATAAAGACAGGTTCAAACCCCGAGTATATTCCACAGTGGACAGTAAACAAGAGAAAGTAGTATTCATGATTCATGTCCTTTAGGGTTCACCAGCCAAAAGGTAAACAAAAATCTGTGATGCAGTATTCTCTGTATTATTCTCTTTATTGATCAATTATTAAACTAGGTAAACAAATGTATACTGTACATTCTCTTTGCAGAGATATGTGAACAATGAACACTTGGAATGAGTTAAAGGTAATTTGCAACACCTAACGTCATGAAGAATTGTAATATAGCTAATAATAAGGGTTTAATATAGATGAGTTATATAGATGAGCAAAATAAAATAGAACAGTTCTAGATTATATGAAATTTTAACATTAGCCCATGCTTATGTTTCAGCTGACTACAAGAAAAGACTGGAATACTTTTTTTAATGCATATATTAATAAGCCGAGATATCAACAGATATCATTATTGCATTAAAGGGGCGGTTCACCTTGAAGTTAAATTTTAGTATGTTATAGTCATAGCCAGTTCTAAGCAGCTTTTAAATTGGTCTTCATTATTTATTTTTTAATAGTTTTTAAGTATTTGCCTCCTTCTTCTCACTCTTTCAAGCTTTCAAATGGGACCCCCACTAAAAATAAATGTTCTATAAGATTACAAATGTATCGTTACTGCTACTTGTTATTACTTAATTTATGGTTGCTAGGGTAATTTGGACCCTAGCAACCAGATTGCTGAAATTGCCAACTTGAGAGCTGCTGAATGAAAAGCTAAATAGCTCAAAATCCACAAAGAATAAAAAAAATGAAAACCAATTGCAATGCTATACATAAAGGTTGCATGAGTTATTTTAATAATATTCAGCTGTCAGCATGAAGCCTGTTTTGAATTAGCATGCAGAATATATAAAAAAAGTAAACCTGAAACTCCAATTGATACTGTGCATTTGAGTTTATTCCGCAAATCCTTTAAACACTCTTCAGTCTCTATTTGAGAACAAGTAGCCTGTTGAAAATCTACATTAATGTTGGTGTAGGTAATGCACCACTGATGGTATAATGGACACTGCATGTAACCATTTGTAAGTATGTATATTTCCTTTCCGTTTGGCTCTTTTCTTATACCTCATATGAGGCATCCACAATGTACAATACTGAACTGATTTCTGCATTTTTTCTTGTTTGGTGAGGTGCTGGTGGTCCACAGAAGCCAGACAAAAATACATATAGGAATGATTTTATGTATTAAAGAAAGAATGAAAGAAACTTACACCAAGCCTGCAGCCTTGAGATAATGTCCATAGTTGTGATTTACCAAGTGTTTCTATTTTCTTTCGAAGCTTTAGTTCTTCACGTGGCTTAAGAACATTCTCAACATGCGAATGTACCTGGTTATGACATTGAATAATGAAACAATTTCATACTGACCATAAAGATTTGATTTTAAAATCAATATTGGTTACAAAGAAAGTGGTCATATAATATCCACAAATGGCCAATCCCCAGAATGCACCACTAATGTTTCGATAAATACATTTATCTCATTCTCATAAGATATTCATTACACTGTAATGTTTTAGTACGTGAGGGTTATGTACTATCATAGGCTAAGGCTGTCCTGTCCCAGTTACCCTCACAAACCAATTAGCAGCTGGTTGAGGGCAGTTGTATATTATTAAAGTCAATATAATAAACATATACGTGGCTCCTATGGGCTTTAGGGCTAGGGTAAAGTTTGTAAATAACCTCACTATTTACTCTGTACCAACTCAGCCTACAATACTAATGATAGATAGGACCAAAACACAAAATTATTGAACAACCAAGCTATAGCAGGAGGAAGCATAATCTAAACAACAATAAGGAACAAAAAACACAAATCCAAACTGTACTAGAGTGCCACAATTCAAGACATTATTCCAAAAAGCTAAACTTGAATTGAACCAGAGATTTTCCACACACGAATATAAAGGATATTGCAAATCCTTTCACCTCTTAAGAAACTTGGTCCCTTTCAACACATCCAGCTCAGCTAGTAAGCAGGGCTGCCATTAGAAATCACGTGGCCCTGTACATTTTAAAGCCCCCCTGTAGGAAGACCCCTGTTTCTGGGCCATTTCCAAGCACACAGCTATAGATACAGGACAGGAGGAATACGCCTTATTCACGTGACCCTCAGTGACCAATCAAATAAGAATATACAGATTTACTAGTGTAACTAATGAAAGAAACAATCTGATTGGCTGCTACTGGTTTCTATACCTGGGCAAGCATCATAAGTCAAAGTGTGCCAGGTAAGCCTTAAGTGCCTCAGCAGTCCCATGAGTTACAGTTCTGCCGAAGCATAAAGAGGATGATGTAGCGCAACCACAACAGGAATAGTGTAGGGCTACAGCTCCCGACCCTGGAGTCAAACACAGATACAGCCCCGCATTAACGCTGACTGCATTACCCTCACACATCCCACTCTCCCCATCCCATAATCATCCGCTCACCATCTCTACTACTTCCCTCTGGCAGCAACCCTAGCACGCCGATACTTCCGGCATTGCATTTACTCCCTCACTACTGGTTCCATCAACCATCAATCAGCCATTTAACCACAGCGATTCGCTAGCTGATATCTCATGTAACTACTTTACCACGCCTCTTTGTTTGGCAGGGATGCTTCTCACGTGATCTTCTACTTTCTTTCGATCTTCTCAATTTCATGTCAATCTTAGTATCTATGACGCTATTGTTAGTGTTGCACCGCTGGGCCCCCCTTCAAGCTTCAAAAACCGCCGGGCCCGGTACCCGCTGTGCCCCCCTGATGGTGGCCCTGCTAGTAAGCACTGTAAAACTAGATTAATCGGTGTATTTCCTCCACATGTTTTATTACATTGGAATTGGAGAAACACAGGGTGGAAAGCCATTTGATTATAAATAAATTGGCTGACTACTTGTAGCCTAGAAATTAAAACATACTATTGGAGAAACTGTTTTGTGAGGTAATACGTTTGTGATCTATCATAATCAAATTGTAGTTTTTGGCCAAACTGCACAACATTATGGGCATTTGACTTAAATAAACTTGATACATTTATATATTATACAAGTATGGGACCTGTTATCTAAAATGCTTGGGACCTGTTATCCAGAATGCTTGGGACCTGGGGTTTTCCAGATAATGGATCTTCATTCCTTAAGTCTACTAGAAAATCATGAAAACATTAAATAAACCCAATAGGCTGGTTTTGCTTCCATTAAGGATTAATTATATCTTAGTTTGGATCAAGTACAAGGTACTGTTTTATTATTACAGAGAAAAAGGAAATCATTTTGAAAAACTTGGATTTGATTATAATGGAGTCTATAGGTTAAGGCCTATCTTTAATTCGGAGCTTTCTGGATAATGGTTTCCGGATAATGAATCCCATACCTGTAGCTGCTTGCCCTAATAAAACATATTATGGAGGATCAATCACCTATATGTCTGTTTGACCCAGTGGCTGAAAACCTACATCACTGGAAAGTTTTGCTACACACAATGGTAATGGTAATAATAGTAAAACTGGCAAGTAAATTAACAAAGCTCTAAGCAGTAAACAAAAAATATATGAGCCATTGTACAAGTCATACTATAAGTAATTATGTAAGTCCATGTAGCTGAAAATCAATATTTTTCTCCAACTTACCTGTTTACTCAACTGTTCTTGCTGCTTTTCCCTTAAAAGCTTTTGCTGCCTTTCTTTTTCTTCTTGTGGCACTAAAAATATGTAAAAAAAACCCAGAATTTTTAAATATGGCAAAAGGGGGTGTAAATCCAAATGTTGCATGTTGTGTAATGAAGAAAAATGTAATTCTAAGTACCTTTCAATACACATTCATTAAATATATGATTTTAGTTATTAGTACGGTAAACACAATTGCTTTTGAAAAGCGATATTGTTACTATTCCATTAAGTTTGCCGCACAACACTGGAAATCTGGACATCGGTTAGTTATGTAAATTAGATTCCTTATACACGTCTCAGAATGTGTGTTAAAGCCACAGGAGATGTTTTGTCCACTGTTACTAACAGATGGAAACCAGCAGCTGACAAAACATCAGTTTCTACTTGTTACTGCTCCAAATGTAAAAACTTTTTGGTGTTGACAGCCTTAGTCAAAACACCCCAAGTGCCAATACCCTTCAATGTTTCTTTCCAGGTGGGACCACCTTACATTTGACAATTTTATGAGTCCAAATTTGTGCAGTTTGGAAACCATAATTTGTACTCTCAGTCTTAGTTTTAAATGGACCCCTTAGAGTACATGTTTACCATAAGCCTAACTGTTATTATTCTTCTACGGTGTAAATTAAATAAAGTTGTACAGTTGTAAGGCATCTTAGGTATTATTTAACATTGCCAATAATAGGGGTAGGGGTAGGGTACTGTTGGTGCCAAACAAAAACTCACTAAATAGCAATTTCCATAAGCCTTACCAGTACAAATGTCCTTCTGTACATTAACTGATGTAATCCATGGAGAAACAAGTGAAATTATTATGGTAAGAAAAGCAAGTAACAAGATAAATCTTCCAGTCCAAATGACAACTTCATTCAAACCTGTAAGAAAAACAAACACACAAACAAACAAAAATAAAAGTCAGTTGAACAGAAGGTTCTCCGTAATAAGCTTGGGGCACGTGGAAAGTAATCAATCACAATAGATGATTCTGGCTTTTGGCACAACTACAAAATAAGGCCGTTAAATGATACATTAAGTGAATGAATGTTAGTTAATCCATTCTATTGTCTTGAAAAAATAAAAATGATATTCCATACAGTATACTGGCACTTTAATCCTCACTGTAGTTTAATTCTGCAACCATTATTACTTGATTCTAACTTGTTTGTTATGAAACAGGTATGCAATCTCTGATCCAGAAACCAGTTATTCAGAAAGTTCTGAATTACGGGAAGGCCATCTCCCATAGACCCCATTTTAAGCAAATAATTCTATTTAGATATATTAAAACAGTACCTTGTACTTGATGGCAACCAAGCTGCATTAATCCATATTAGTGGAAAAACAATCCTACTTGGTTTATTTAATTTTTTTTAGCAGACTTAAGGTATGAAGATCCAAATTATGGAAAGATGCTTTATCTGGAAAACCAGGTTGACTGATCACTGCTATATGTGCATTTTTATTGCAAATAAATGTGTTTTAAAAGGATTACACTAGGGGAGCTCGTCCTTCTTTTAATCTGTTTTTTTACAACTTTGTCTACATCCATGTGACCTTGTACTAAGTGAGTACACTTGTATTTCTGTATGATGGTTGTCACTTGAGTCCAAATTTTTGGTGTAGTTTAACAACACCAATCCCTTCCTCCACACAATATCTCAAGGGTCAAGCTTGAGAGAGAGGGTCATAATATAACCAAGCACTACTCCTGAGTAGCTAGTACAATTTTGGTCCAAGGAAGCTTTCTATTCTGGTATGTCTGGGATTTCTTTTTGCTGTGTTATGTTTCCATATTCTCTGATTAAATTTCCATGTAAATCACGTATAACCAACACAGCTTTCCATCATAATGTAAGACAAAGAAGACTAAACAACATGTTATCCAACAAGTATGGGATAGCATGGAGCTGTATTCCTCCTACATAAAGAACTATTGTACAGTATGAGCTGAAATCCTTGTGGTACATACGGTTGCCACCTGGCTGGTATAAAAATTATGCTTGATGCCAATGTTATTAATAGGAAAAAACAAGAATATAGGAAGGCCGGTAATCATAGCGGTACAGCATTCTTGTTATTACTTTTGTTATTTCATTACCATGGGATTTTTATATGAAAAGTTAAAACATTAGTGAAACTATTAGTAAAAAAGTGAGAGTTCTATACCAAATTAAAATCCAATAAAGTGGAATGGACATCTTTGATATTTCCCTCTGGTCAACTGTGGCCAACTCTAGTTTACATAAATATAATAATATAAGTGCAGTGATTCTATAGGTGATTCCATGTATAATGCAATTAAATGACTCCGTCTTTAGAATTGTATTTATTTCTAAGTGCCTATGATTTATTAGTGATTTGTCCCCTTTGAGGTACACAAGTATGTTGGTGTACAGCAAGTCAGCAAGCTAACAGGTGCTCTAGAGAATTGAACAAGGATATGTATTTAAAAGACCCAAGTTGGAATAAGAATGCTTCTTACCTACAGGAATTCCCCTTATTGACAGTCCTATAATACAAGAAAGAGCTGCACAGCCAACAAGCAGAGCCCGGCTTCCTGCCATTGTACTTCCCGAGTGCCTGACAGGAGGTGTGTCTGCCCCTGTGATCACATGTGACCGGAACACAAAGCTTCCAGCCCTTCTGTGTCATGTGACATGCCGCTCATTTATTCCATGTCATTGCAGGGGAATGCTCTTACCCACGTGATGTGTGCATTGAGAACTGGAAAACTGAAGGGTACAAATAACACATGCAGCATTGTACAGCCATTTCTCACCGCAGAAATAGAAAACACATATACAAAGATCAAAAATACTGCTGCTAGCCTGCTACTATTTTGTTCACTGGCCATAAGCTCTTTATGATTGCAGTAAAATTGAATTTATAACACAATAACAATTTAGCATTTAAGACCGTGGTGAATGTTACAGTCGGTTGCTGAATGCTATCTAGGGATGTTATAGCCGAAAAACAGCTAGGAGGCTGCAGATTTTCCATTTAACCTTGTGTGTTCCTGCATTTCCAGAGCATCCACTTCTCCAGACAGAACTCAGCAGTTCTTTTCCATATATTTTCATTTCTTGTTTATTCATACCATCACTGAACGTCAATCCTTTCACTGCTTTACACATAATTGGCTGAACAAAGCTAATCAGTAAAAATGGTGCACTGTCTTTTTAGGTTTAATTCCACACGAAGAGATTCGGGGAGATTTTGTCTTTTGAGCAACTATGTCCCCAAACTGCCTCTGCGTTTTTCCCCATAGGTTACAATGCACAGTCGCCTGTGCTAATGCACACGCGGCCAGGACCGCCATCAAAAATCGCAGGGCCCCATACAACAAAATTTCCTGGGCCCCCAAGGCTGCGCCCACCGCAAGCCCCACCTACAGGTCAGCCCCCCACCACACAGTAAAAAAAAATAAAAATATTGGTGGCTAGGGTTCCCACATGTTAATAAATAATAATAATAAGATATTGGTGGTCAGGGCCCCCCATAAAAAAACATTTGTGGCCAAGCCCCCCCATTAAAAATATAGGTGGCTAGGACCCCACATGAGAAAAAAAATTGGTGGCCAGGGCCCCCCCCCCCACACATTATAAGAAAATTGGTGGCCAGGGCCCATTAAATGGCCATGCCTTCTCGAAGTCAGCCGCTCTCAGAAAGATGGGGGGCCCGGCTAATCAAGTAAGTGTGACGTGGCTAGGCCCCCCTTACCCTCGGGCCCCCTACAACTCTCCCCCCTGTCCCCTCCTGATGGCTGCCCTGCACGCGGCGATGCGTTTTCAATAGTCGCCCAAAGTTGCCTCACTGAGGCACTGAGAAATGAATAGATCAATGATGGAAGATTTACATCCCCTTTACAATATAGAACATATCTTCTGTGAATGCCGAATTGAATTAATTCAACAACTAACCCCATTTCTTTTGTTGAAATCAAGCTTATGGGAGAACAGACAGAAGATGTATTATGAGAATCAGTTGCTAGGAAACTGGCTGTATAGGAATCTCTTAGCTTTAAAGTTAAAGCAGTCAAATTGGTTTGCTTGTAAGTATTGTCACATAATGGTTTTGGCACAGAGAAACATACAGTATGCAGAACTGAGCAAATATCTCTAATGGTAGGAATGCAGCAAATTACCCTTAAATGCTTGGATTCCAGGTAGTGTTTTCTTTTGGGAGGATGGATAATACCCACTTTTACCTCATTTTCACCTCCTGCTTAATGTGTGAATATATAAAATATATATAAAAGGATGGATTCTGCTTCCTGTACACAGGAAATGCTGATCTGCTACCTTCCTCTCTCTGAATTTGTGTGCACCGACAGCCAAGGAATCAGCTTGATAGTGCACCTAGAGCAAATTTTGGAGCAAAAATGCATACTGTAGCATTTCCATGTCGAAATCCACTTTGTATGTGTGCTGATGATCAAGTGTGCTATTAGCGTAAGGGACTTATTTACACAGAATTGAGGGCAGGGATTTTGTCATATCAATGTTTAAAAATACAGTTCTATATGCCAATAGTGTTTTTTGTATTTTTTCCCCATGCTTGTTATAATGGGCATACTTTGTGATTTTAAAAGAAAAAAACTAATTTGAATCTGATTTGTGATTATGATTTTTTGTGTGATGAAAATCATGTGTGAATCACAAAAAAATATGAGCACAAAAATGAAGATATTGCCCCTTAATAACCAATTGTCTTTTTGATGAAAATGCAGTGATTATAGTTGTGCTCATACAACAAACAGGTTTGGGAGATTCTGATCATTTTCTGCAGCCTAAATTCATATTCCTCAAGTTTATTTGTCCCCTCTGTTGTAAGGCTTGCACAATTTCTGTAATTCCTTTTGTCCAGTCTATAAAATATGCTGTTTACTACAGCAAAACAGACACCAGTATGTTATATTCCTCAGAATTTTGCCAATTAAATGAGAAACTTACAGAAACTACCAAAATCCACCTCAACATGTACCAAAAATGCGAAGGTATCATGTGCCACTTGCTACTTGCTGAGCTACTTTGATCTTTTAACATATATAATAAGGCCGATGGTGTCAGCTCAAAAAACAAGCAGAGTGGCTCAGGTGCCGAGCCCTGCACTCCAGCTGTCTATTTACCATCCAAATAAAGATATGGGATCCATTATGCAGAACCCCATTATTCAGAAAGCTTCAAATTACAGGAAGGCCATCTCGCATAGACTTCATTTTAATCAAATAATTCAAATGTTTAATGTAATAATAATTTAATGTATAAAAAACTGTACCTTGTACTTGATCTGAACCAATATATAATTAATCCTTATTGGAGGCAAAACAATTCCTTTTGGGTTTATTAATGTTTAAATGATTTTTATAGTAGACTTAAGGTATAAAGATCCAAATTACGGAAATACCCCTTATCCGGAATACCTCAGGTTCTGAGCATTCTGGATTACACATCTGGATAAATGGCTTCTTGGCTTAAAGGGGTGGTTCACCTTCAAACAACTAGGTGTTTTCAGATAGATCACCAGAAATAATGACTTTTTCCAATGACTTTCTATTTTCTATGTGTGACCGTTTTTCTAATATTGAAGTGTCAAGTGTCTTTTTTTTACCTTCTGAAGCAGCCCTGGGAGGGGGGTCGCCGACCCTGTAAACTGTTCTAAATGGATACATTTAGTTGATACATTTCTTATTTTTGTCCCTGCTGAGCAGAATCTCTGGGTTTCATTACAGGCAGCTGTTAGAACATATACAATAGTTGCTAATACCCCAGATATGCTGCTGAGAATCAACCAATTGTATCAACTAAATGTTGCAAAATTGTAACAGTTCAGAGTCTGCACCTGAATTACTGAGCTGCCAGACTCAAACACCAGAGACACGAACATTCAACTTTAAACTTAGATTTTGGAAAAACAGTAAAAAAATAAATAATGGAAAGTAATTGGAAAAAGTCTTTATTTCTGGGGAACAATCTAAAAACAACTGAATTGAAAAAAGGTGAACAACCCCTTTAAGACTTTCTCTTCAGCCCTACTATGTCAAATTATACCAGTTGTGAGGTGGTGTAAAATAATCTCTATTAGTTGGCAGCAACTAATGTGTTAATCTCATGAAAATGGACATGCTTAACAAGTGACCAATTATAGAAGACTTAAGAACCCTCTCCATCCCACCATACACTGTCTTTTTTTTCCTGTCCCCTGAGTTTGGATCGTTTTTTTATTTTGTTCTCTCCTGGGTCATTGTGGCATTTTTTTCCCACTTTGGTGAAGCCTCTGCAATTGGGTCTTCCCCCTCCTCTTATCCATTCCTATTTTGCAATGAGATAAGAAAGTAGGCATGTTCGCAGTGGGGGGAAGTGTGGGGCTTGTTCACCACTTTGCGTTCCAGAGGCACCCAGTGCGTTCCATTCCGTAGGTTTTAAAGGACGCCAAGAGGGAACAATTTGGGTTGCTGCTTCTGGCTGTCTTGCGTTCTTGACTGGTTGGTCCTTTAGGTAGGTTGTAAGGGCTCCCTGGGTTGTGGCTCCTGCTTGGCCGCTCTTGTGGGGATTCCATATTAAATTAATATGGAAGAGCCGAATTTCCATTTCTTTAGTGTGAGAGAGCGCAATTACGCTCTCCGCACTCCCCCCTGGACAGGTAAGCGGGTGAGCGGGAGCGGCATTGCAGGGGCCGCCTCAGAAACGGCACTGAGGGGATGGAGAGGGTTATTAAGTCTTTTATAATTGGTCACTTGTTAAGCCTTTTCATTCTCATGATAAGGAGATTAACCCATTAGTTGCTGCCACAGAGGAACTCCAGGTAAAGAGAATTACGTTGATGGATGATAGGAATTCTCCTTTTTTGACAATGGTCAAAATAGGAGGACTTATGGTCAGCAGAGAAGTTGAAATACTAAAAATAGGAGGACTTATGGTCAGCAAAGAAGTTGAAATACTATTTCATTATTGTTAATCTGATGAGGAGTTGAACTTGAGGTTTTTGGATCTGAAATTTTTTTGTAAATGAGCAGTGTAAATGCCCCACTATACTGTATATTATAAGCCATGTATGGGGAGACCTGCAATGCTCCCTTTAAGATGCTATGTATAAAAATAAAAAAGTGCAATGTTTGAAGTTATAAGTTGTAGTGTCTGGGTGGTAGTATTTTGTATCAATAAACTGATATTATAAGTATTTAATTCTATCTCCATTTCTTGTTGAATTCATTTTGTATTTAAGTATTTATGCTGGATAATTCAGCTTGTGAAATGTTGTAAGGTTTTTTTTAGGATAACAAATGGGAATAGTGCAATCCTGTAGATGTTTGTAAAAGCTGGTAAATGTCAGCACCTATGATGATATTTAATGGGAGGGTGTGTGGGTATGAAGTTTGTTTGTTTGTCTGTTTTATACAGACCTTTAGTACAGGGCAGAGGCGCAAAAGTGCCCGACAGAATAGAGGTTCGATTTTACTTCTATCATGATTTTTCCTGTTACCCACTCTCTAGTGCAGAGAAGCAGATTCAGCAGCAGCTAACAGTGTAGCAGGTGGTGAGTGGGACTGGGATAACTGCACAGATAAGCTAATAAGAAAATAGCTACTCATGATTCATAGCTCTGAAATGTTCAGTTTAGTTATAGAAAAAGCCAAGTTTCACAGACAACGGAACCTTTCAACATATCTGTATTTAATGTCCCACTGTTAACTTTGCTAAATTCCCCTGTCCATTTACAAAACAGCTGGAATACATATCTGTTTGTTTGTCTGTAGTTACACTCCCTAAGTAGCACTTTCCCACTTACAGGAACCAGACAGTGAACAGTACTATATGGAGAAACAGCTTCTATATTACACACAGTAGCAGATTAATGACATGTGGGGCCTCTAGGATTCATTCACACAGGGCCCCTTTCTAGGCTACAGCTGGGCCCGGATGAGTGCAGATCCAGGCATGGGTGCACCTGAGCTCTCTATGCCGGTTTGGCACGCACCAGTGATGTGGCTGAATCTACGCACACAGGAGCATGCACACACCTTGGCTGCCTTTTTCTCCCAGCACGTGCACCTGACCTGATCCTGCAGCGCAAATAAAAATATATATTAAAAGAAAATAATAATTGGAAAAAAGCTAGATGGGCCCCTAGGTTATAGCCTATGGGAGCCTGTGCATTAATCCTCCCCTGATTACACAGTACCAACAAGTTAATGCATCCTACTGTTATGGCTCTAGATGTTGCTTTGCATGCATCAAAATGTTATTCAGATTCTATATAATGAGGGGCAATATGAGAAACCCAAAGAAATGTATGTATGTTGATTTCTTGTAAAAACAAAGTTGTAAGTGAAAAAAGTGCAGGACCCCCTTTGCACCCATGTCTGACAGCATGCATTAAACAGTTATTTCCAATTGTTTAAAAATTATTAGTATAGCACACTGATGTTAAATCTGCTGTGAAGCAGCCCAGCTACTGTTGGATATTTTAACATTTGGGAATATAGGAACTGTAACTGAATAACAGCAGCTTCAGTAAAACAGATCACTGGTATAGCTTTCTGTTTTACTAACTCTGCTTGGATTTACTGGTATGTTAGGGTTACCAGATCAAATTCCAGGGACATGTCTAATAAATTCATGCTACAGGGCTGTACTGATTGCTTTTACATTAAATTGCAATTAGGCAACTCCTTTGGCTAGATGTTTCCCTGAATTTTCATGTGATCTGGTAACCCTATGATATGTTCCCCCTCAACTGGTAAGTGATGACAAAATGTAAATAGAAATGAATGGGAGTTCCTAGTATCTAAGCTGATGTGAGCATGTGCCCATGCTCTAACATCTGCTACCAAGAAATTACCCTCTTAGCGCACAAAACAAAAACTGTAGTACCGTTTTAGCCAGTAGCAAAAATAACAAATAAAAAAACAAACAAATACGAAGACTACTGTAAAAGTCATACCTATATTGGCTAACAAGCTGGAAAGGCACAGCATATATACTGTTAGATCAGAGAAAGGTATTCATGGGCAATAAATTAGGAAGTTACAGATAGACAGAATTAAATTGTACAGATAATAAAATGAATTAGAATGGGTTGTAACTAGTCCAGGGGTCTGGATTCAGTCAGGCCACATAGTGTGACATGAAACCTGACCCTAAATTAAGGTACTGTCTTTGTGTTGAATAACTCCTTACACCTCTTGCAGAAACCATTGTCAGTGCTAGATCTGTGTACAACAGGAGTTCAATCAGTGACTGTTCTAATGCTGTGTACAGTCTAAGTTCAAAATTGCAAGTGACCCTAAATTTAGTTTTAAGTTGCCATAGACGCAAAGATTTCCCTGCAATATCGGACGAACGATCGTACGTCCTCATCTCCCGACCTGCCACAAAGCAGTAAAGAACAGTTCAGCCGATGTTCTGCCCCACAGCAATCGTAGGAAAGTTTTTGCCCGACAAAGCTGACAGTGACAGTCTCCCACTGAAGATCGTCAGATACATGCAGAGATATGATCGTCAGCCGACAGAAATCTTTTAACCTGGCCTAATCGACCGAACGACCGATCGGCATGGCAATATAAATGAAGGGACGCTCCACACATGATCCGAAAATCATACGAATCGAGGATTCGTACGATTGGATCTTTGCGTCTATGGCCAGGTTTACACAGCAATTAATGTTGCATATACACATATAACATAAGACATACTTGTTTTTCTGTTTGTGTCTCCATTGAACTTGTGCATTTAAACACCTACTCTGTACAATCAATGAACATATTTTGATTTTTTGCATTCATTTACCTGGCAACCTTCATAGTGAAATATGATACCCTCTATGCCCCAATGACTTCTGCATATATACAGATATAAATGGTGAAAATGGCATTTAAGAAGACAAAGCTTAGATAAGTGCTGAGGAGCCATGAAAGTCAATGGGTACTGGTATACCAGTGACTACATACAAATACTTTATACAGTGACAAGACATTCCTTACCAGGGAAAATATAGGAATAATGTATTCTAAATATTCATGAATATATGTATATGAATATGTATTGTGTAACCAAAAAAATAAATACATTTCAGCAGATATTGATATAAAGTGGCAGGGATTTTTAATTTAAGAAGAATGAAACTCACCCACTTTCTATTCATTCCTACAGAACTGTTAGAAGCATATTTATCATTGAGTAAAAGTAAAGAATTCACCATTAGATAAATATGCTTCTAAAAATCCCATGGGAATAAATAGAAAGTGGATATATTTTTATAGAATGAGCTAATATCACATTTTGATAACTCTGCCCCTAAGTATCTTTCAATCCTAAGAGTCCTAAGTCCTAAGGTAATAGAGTCTGTAGAGAGGAACCATATGAACTGAATGAGAACCAGTATGAAATATAAAATGTATTGATGATTCATCTATGTCACTGGTGTATCTCCAAACATCTTCCCAAATATGAATTGTACAAGAGTTAGAAAATAATATTTGATTAATTATAAATGACACAAAACTATTAACTTTTAGATAAATGAATCACAATATACAATACAGTAGTTGATATAGAATCAATATTATATATATATATATATATATATATATATATATATATATATATATATATATATATATATATATATATATATATAGAATAGATGTTAAAAATTAAGCTTGAAGATCTCATTTGCAATGTCTGCATTGCCACTTTTCTTCAATGCATCTTGCAAAATCTGTGACTGAACTGCTCCCCCAAGAGTGTTTCTCCACGTCTGCAACATATCCAAGATCTAGAAGTGGGGAAAAATGTGATTTCAGTCATATGAATGTGAACTTACATGTTAGGAACACATGTGCAGCTGCCGCCCACTTTCTAGCTCGTAACAGACTTGTTCAAAATGAATTGGCTATTGGTTCCTGCTGTTAAGTACATTTGGGCAATGTAGCACCTTTCTTTGTAAATCAGTCCATATTAATTTAATGCATTCTTTTTTAAAGACCTTGAGGAAATACAACTGTCTGTATATATTCATATTTCACTGATACGATTACAAAATACAGATTAATGCTTGGATGGAGCTGAAAAGAGAATAAACACCCCCTACACACACTTCTTGGTTTTAACAGTTAATAAGAAATGTATGCAATTGATTGCACTTTAGTGGTACATTACTGCCTTTATCATTCATCTCACTGAATGTAGACAAAAGCTCTCCACTAAGCATTGCAGTCAAATGTTTCACTCAGCAATGGCGGCCCAACTGTGAAGCTAACCATCCTTCTTCCACGGTCAGCATCACAGTAATATATATTCATGATTAGGCTACACATTGCAACAACAAACTTCTAAATTTGTAAACAATAACAAAGAAAGTGTGCTTAAGTGATTGTCTGACAACTTACGATTGACCTTTAGTGTTCTCCAAAAGCAATAAAACAATATTTTATAAATTCATTTCAACAATTGGATGATTTTGTGTGACTACTTCTTTACATTTGGATAGATTGACATTATGGTTCCTAGCAGTGTTAAAAATAGCATTCTTACAATGCAGCATTTTTTAAGAAATGTTTGCTCTGATAACCACAAACAATTTGCACCTGCTTGCGTCAGTTTGGTGCAAAATGATACTTTGTTTATGTTTAGCATTCAATGCATGAGTTTATCCTGAGCTGTCTTACTATAGCTCCCATAGGTTCCCCCTAACCTACTTCTGAATATTCAGTTCCCTAACTGGCGCACAATTGTTGGAGATCTTCTCCAAATACTCACTACTCCTCTAGACAACAGACTTATACAGTAGAGAGCTGATAACAGAACTCCTAACTCACATTCTAGCAAGGTACAGCCTCCCACCTGGACTGGCTCTGCGGAAGTCTGTGCTGCCTGTTTTATGTTCTTTAGCCGAAGAGGATGTCTCTAGCTCCTGAACCTCCTAATTTGGGCTCCTGCAGGGGAACCCCCTACAGGCCAGCTATAAGGGCTAGTGCCACCTGCTGGCTGAACTGAATATAACATACAGTAACTGGAGGGGGGGTGGGCCCTGGTGTGGGACGTGCGGCCGGGCCCCCGCCCCCCTCCATACCAGATTATTTGACCCGAAATCGTCCAACGCGCCCGGAAATCGTCAGTGCGCGAGCTGCTGGGGGGCCCTGAGGGGGTGCGGGCCCTGGCCCAATTGCACCCCCTGCTCCCCCAGTAGTTCCGCCACTGATAACATACAAAAATGTAACTTACATTTTACTTTTCTACAGGATGACTTATAAACATAAATGCTAAATTGCACAATGCAACAAATCAGATCTTTGTTTCATTTTTTGAGTTTTAGTAGTTAAAAGCTAATTGGTTAATATAAACTGTTAAAAGCTGATAACTAATTGGTTGCTACTGGCAAATGCAGTAAATTAGCCCTGGACCCTTTGCCTTGATAGTGTAATTTTTGTATGTATTTTTGCTCTTTGCATTTGCGCTTTTTGTGATAAATGTATCAGTATCGTGTAAAACAGTAAGGCATGTTTTCCATTTAAAATGAATATATTTGATTTCTTAAAAAGTAATTTCAGTTACCTGATCCTTGGCTTCATGATGATTTTTTTCAAAGAAGATACAGTCCTTCTCTAGAAACCCCAACTTATTTGCTAAAAGTCGCCAGTCTCTCTTTCCTTGTGCTATTGCTGTGGCAACTTGATGAAGCTGGTCATCTCTCAGTCTTCCCTTTTCATCTACAGCTTTGTATATCTGCTGTGGTAAGAATATATATAAATATTGTTTGGATTCTGTCATGATTTTTTATCAGGCCCAGACTGGCAATCTGTGAGTTCTAGCAAATGCCAGAGGGGCCAACAAATTAATTTTTTTAGCTGTAATATTGGTGTGGAGGCAGCCATCAGTGCGTTGTGCCTGATTGCGAGCTTTGAAAAGGCGCAAGCACTTCACAAAAATTGGAACTGCTTTGAGACAGCTTTTGTTTCTCCCCATCTCATTGTACTTCAATGCAACCCAAGCCCCATCTAGTGGTAGCCATGAGAATAGCACCCAAGCCTGAAAAGGCACTTTTAGCAATGCAAACAAATCCCTCAACAGAGGTGTCAGGTAGCTGCTATCTGTTTGGCTGCCCATTGTTATGTTGATAGGCTGCTGGGGGGGGGGTGCTATCACTCCAACTTGCAGTGCAGCAGTAAAGCTGGCCATAGACGCAAAAATCCGATCGTACGAATTAACTTACGATGGGACTTTCCCATCTCCCGACCCTCCACTAACCATTCAGATCAAAGTCTTACCATTCCAACCAAATTAAGTTTTAGGGTAGGGACACAACCAAATGAAAGACGCCAGCTCCTGTGCCCACAGCGCGTTTGTGAATCGCCTGTAGCTCCAAAACGCACTGAGACCCTTTTCCGAGTGATTTATTAGAAATAGCATGTACTTAGAAAAGCACTGAAATCTCCTAGACACGCATACACATACAGATAAGTAGCAGCAATTGTATTCAAATTACAATGCGAACGCAATGACGCAAGAACGCAAGCACGTAAAGACGCCAGGTTACAGCGGGAAGCACAAACCGTTTCCGGTTTGGGTGGAGCACGTACCGCACAGAGTAATGGGATACAAATCGCTCTGTGCCAATAGTCACTGTGAATCGTCTGTTCAAAAAAGACGATCGTCTTGTCGCCGCGATTTACTTTTTAAAAACGTTGGCGACAAATCGTCCAGTGTGTCCCTACCCTAAAAAGAACAGATCAGCCAATGTTCTGCCCCGACAGCAATCGTACAATAGACAAAGCTAGGGACAGTCTCCCTCTGAAAATCGTATGGTCGGCAATACATGCAGAGATATTATCGGCAGCCGACAGAAATCTTTTAACCTGTCTGATCTCCGCCGGACGAAAAATGTCGGGACTCTCCACATATGGTCTGAAAATCGTACGAATCCACGATTCATACGATCGGATTGTTGCGTCTATGGCCAGCTTAACAAGTGACTTAAGTACAGAGCATGGTTGGTGGCACCTGGGAAATGGACATGATGTCTAGCCCCATGACAAGTCAAAGTTAAATTTAATAAAAACAGTTTGCTGTTTTAAAAAAACAGATTTCAGTGCAGCAGCTGGAGCAGCACTATTAACTAATTTGTTTTGGAAAAAAAACACGTTTTTCTGCTACAGTATCCCTTTACATTTAAAATAACTATAGGTCTCAGGCATTGGGAATGCTACCTGAATTACTCATTCTTCTACCTTTAATATTAAACCCATGTCTATATTGTGCAAGTATGGGCAGGTGTTTTTCCTAGGTCCCTGTGAGCAAGGAATATCGGTAAATGTCCAGAAAAGGAGCTAAAAGGCCAATATTGTTGAGTAAGCGTCAGATCGATGAGGTCTACAGCCCAAGTAGGATATGGACATAACAATTGTTACAATACATTTCAATAAGTAGTATAGTACATGAAACCACTTAAACAAGGGCAGATATGAAATGGCTATATGTATAAAGCATGTGTTTTGTGTGATGTAATGTATAACATGGAAATGGCTATAAATGTTATAAAATATAATTTCTAATTGCAATTCCAACAGGTGGGAGACACTAAGCCTAAGAATTTTTGAGAATCTTTTCAACTAAACTCTGGGATCCGTAGTGATTTTTTACCCCAACAAAAATGTTTATAGAGCCCTGCCTTCAGCATTTTGTACCAAATAAATTAGTACAGTATAGTGGCCCTCACTGAACTATGTGTATGTGGAGATCAAGACATGGGAGTCTTAGTACAGAAATACTGAGTCTTAAATTTATTGCAGCTAGGAATCTAGTTCTAAAACAAATTAATTTTGCCCTATCACATTATATACATTCAATAAATCAAAATTTGAGGTAATGGGTATAAATTATTGTGAAGTTCACTTTTCAAGGCACTATCTGCAGGGGATGTTCTTCTGATAACCTAGGTTTCGCCACACATTTTAAAAGGGCTGTTCACCTTTAAATTAACTTTTAGTGTGCTGTAGAGAGTGATAGTCTAAGACAGTCAGTTTACATTTTTTATTATTTATGGTATTTAAGTTATTTTTATTCAGAAGCTTTCCAGTTTGCGATTTCTGCAACACAGTTGCTAAGGTCCAAACTACCCTGGCAACTATGCATTGATTGAATACGATACTTGAATATGACCAAGAGATGGCCTGAATAGAAAGATTAGTAATTAAAAAGTGCCAATGACTATACATTTGTAGCTAGACAGGGTCAGTGACCCCCATCTGGAAGCTGAAAAGAGATAGAAGAAGGTGGCAAGTAATTCAAAAACTAGAAAGCTAAAATGGAGAATGTTTATAATTTTATATTTTATAAAAGTTAACTTAAAGGTGAACCACCTGAACATAGAGACAGATTAACTGACCCACGTGTGTGTGAATGCGATGGGTGGGAAATATGACAGCTGTGAAATATGTCAGCGCTATATCAATAACAAAATAAATTAAAAATGCCTTTCCCAATCAATTTGGGACATTAATGTAAAAATTGTAAGCCACTCTATACCTATGGAAAAGCTTTGCTTGACTTATTTAACAATATAACCACAGGTGAGTTTTGAAAAATCTAAAATCCAATTTAGTACTTACTGGTGATACAGAGGAAAGGCTAAGATCTCTTGATTGTAATTCAGGTGATATCATTCTGAAATCCAGCACTGATGCTACATGATCTTTTGGCATACTCTGAATCCAAGATACAAACTGATCTTCATCAATGACTCCTAAAAAACATTTACATAGATATTATTTCATATCTTCTGTCCTCCATCCATTATATCCTTCCCACAAAAGATTTAGGAGTACCTTAAAATGTTAACAAAAAAGAGGACTTAAAGCATGAAGTTACAGTGCTCTATACGTGGAAACCGTCATCATGAATTAGGTAGAGTGCAGAAGGCAGACATTTTAGCACATTATCTTTCCTATCATAACTCAACCGGCTGGCAGTAAAGCTTATTGAATGGCAAATACATAGCTCAGGTGTCAAAACATTAATGGTACATCATTCGTCAAAGAAACACTTTGGCTAGTACTGTAAGTCATGATCACTTTTATTGTTTGCTTCTTTATTAGGAACGTCCACATAGAATTTACCCCAATCATTGTGTTCATAATAATTTATAATAGTGATCTTATAAGTGTTGCAAAACAAAATAATGTATTAATACAACATACTTCTGTTATTAGTGTTCAAAAAATAATTATTGCCATCAATCTAATGATGGAAGGAAGCAGTTACTATAGTGCTGAACACATATTGGTTGCTTCAATAGGGTTTCTCCTTTTCTCCTCTTTGGAGTCCCTAATGATTTAAGTTACTTTATTGTTTTCAGGCTACCAAAATCCAGTGGGTCCTCGTGGACCTTCTTCAAGTGGGGGAAAAAAAAATCAACCATATGGCATCTCAGAACCCCATTTCAAGGGTATGACACTTTTTTTTCTAAAAATGTCCTATTTTTGTAGTACAGATGCATGAAATTCATGTTTTTTTTTTCACACTTCTGTATGGGAGAGAGGGCAGCAACCTGCCTTCAACAATCCTTTACAAGGCTCAAATTCCTTGCCTTAAACACAAAGGAACACCTAGAAAATCAGTTGCTGCTTTCTTCCAGAGGGGAAAATGTCTAGCAATTCGGCTTTCACGGCTCCTTATTATGTTGGACCTTTGAGTTTGAGCAGCTGTAAGCAATAAGCAGATATAGGAACTTATAAAGTCTTTAAAAACTTGTCTAAACTACTGGCAAAAGTAAATGGAAGGAGAAAGATTGAACCACAGAACATTTTTTAGAAGAAAGAGACAGTACATATACTGACATTCAGGTATGGGACCTGTTATCCAGAATGCTCGGGACCTGGGGTTTTCCTGAAAACGGATATTTCTGTAATTTGGATCTTCATATCTTAAGTCTACTAGAAAAAACATGTAAACATTAAATAAACCCAATAGGTTGGTTTAGCTTCCAATAAGGATTAATTACAATATATTTTAGTTGGGATCAAGTACAAGGTACTGTTTTATTATGACAGAGAAAAAGGAAATTGTTTTAAAAAAATTTGGATTATTATAATGGAGTCTATGGGAGACTCCTTCCGTAATTTGGAGCTTTCTGGTTGACGGGTTTGTGGATCCCATTCCTGTATAGTGATTCTGTGCAACACAATGTGACAATGTGTCACAGTGTGAGGGTGAGTTAGGTAGAAGGGTATCAGGAAAATAAAATATGTTAATGGGAAATTATTTAAGACCAAGAGAATTTAAGACACATGCAAAGGAGAGCAAGATATTTGTTTCTATTCTGCAACAAATTTATACACTCATGTATTTATGTTTGAAGAAAAAAAAACAGACTGTAAGTAATAGTGAATGGCATAGTTTTGCAGAATATGCATTAGGGAGGCACCAAACTCAGGATTTGGTTCAGGGATTTGGCAAGTATGTAGCAGTTTTTAAGCAGGATAGGCAGGCCCGGATTTGTTGAAAGGCCACCTAGGCCCGGGCCTAGGGCGGCAGGATTTTAGGGGGGTGGCATGCTGCCCAACCACACCCACATTGGTCCAAAAACACTGGAATGTGCTGGATTTTTAAACTAATTTTTAACCTTCCCATGCACCAATCCCCATTGATGAAAATTTGCACGAATAAAGGGAAGGCGACAGGGGCGACGAACGGCAGTGGGCATAGGGGCGCCCATTATGTAAATCCGGCCCTGAGGATAGGATGAATCCAAATGCCAGGCCAAACCAATTGTGAATCCTTACAATCATTTGACTTTTCATCACATGAAAAAGGAAATTGTATTTTTAAAACTTCTTTGCACTCAAGAATATATATAAACAAAGTCCTGTTCTGGTGCACTCAAAAACATAAGGAAAAATGCCTGGTTGCTGCTAAAATTGTTGCAACATACTAAGTTTTAGAAAAACAACTGCACTCACAGGTCTTGTGAAAAATGAGATTTATTCAACGTTGTGGCCCCTACATTGAAGCCGTCATCAGGAAGTGCTTTGATGATATATATATTGTGAGACACCAGCTGGAAAAGTAATAAATGGTGACTATATTTCACCTAGGTTTCTTACCTATACATGGTGAGGGGCTCCAGGGAATAGATATAGGGAGAAAACCAGCTTATGGGTTTTCTCCGAGTTGTTTTGAATCTCTGGTCTGGGTCCTGGAGTCCGGAGGCTTTGTAGAGCATTGGATGGGATGAAGCTTCCATTCCTAGGTCCATTACGGATTTTGTGCCAGGAGCATGTTCAGCTGACTGAATGGTAAAAGGAGTGTTACAATTCAGAACAGTGAGAAGGGGGAAGCACTGAGAGGAGAGATCAGGCTCCCTAAAACCAAGCCAGTCACACTCATTGGGAGAGGTACTGGGGCTTGTAAGGAGGCATTCGAAGTTCCTGACTGTTTGGATTTATGCCATGCTGAAGTAAGCTGTTTTCATTTCACACTTGAACTGTGTTATTTTGCTGAATAAACGAGCAGGCCCAGTCCTGTTTACAAACTCCACTTGCTGATCCCTTCATGTTATGCAAGCACTGCAGCCACCAATTGAGCAAATCCCCACATATGGTGTTTGGATGCGGGCAAGATTCTTAAAGATACAGTACTCTTAAAGGGATTTTTCTCAGCAATTATTAGCAATTAGTAAAACAGCTAGTACTGAAAAATGCTAACCAGCAGCAGGCAAACCAACTGCAGCAAGAGACCAACCGACTAAATGTTGAACAAATGCAACGATTATCAGACTCTTATCAGGCCTCTGTGAAAGAACTGCAGCTGGTAAATCAGTCATTGCAGCAGCAGATTCAAGTTATGGCAGAGAGACAAGTGGGGTCAGTTTCCAGGTCGCAAAAGTTGATCCAGTCCTCCCTGCAAAAGCTTACACTTGACGATGATGTTGAAGCTTACCTGACCATCTTTGAAAGGGTCGCAGAGAGAGAGAAGCTCCCTGAGGATCAGTGGGCTGAAGTACTGGCTCCTTTTCTAACAGGTGAACCCCAAAAGGCATATTATGATCTTAGCTGGCAGGATGCCAAAGTGTATGCCAAGCTGAAGGGGGAAATCCTGGCCAGGATGGGTGTTACCCTGGCTGTCCGAGCCCGGAGGGTCCATGTCTTCAAGGCACTTACTTCCAGTCAGATCATGGAGAGAGTTGTCTGTGACCGTTTTATCAGAACCCTGCCGCTAAAACTACAGCGTTGCATTGGACGTACGGATCCCAAAGATGTGGATGAGCTTATTTCCGTTATGGAACGCTATACCACTACAGAGGAGTATGTCCAGGAGCTGTATTCTAAGAGGGTATTCTCTAAGTTCGGCAAGACCACAGACTCCGGTAAGACTGTTCCTTTTGGGCAAGGGGTGGCGCAGGCTCCTAAGGAAAGGGGAAAGGCTCCTGTACAAGTCAGGCCCAAAAGGGCACCTAGCCCTAAAAGTGGTACTTTTTCCAGAGACAGGGCACAAACTGTGTGTTGGCGGTGCCAAGGACTAGGACATATGGCCGCTGAGTGTCCTTTACTTCATGAGCCAATGGAGTGTGAACTAGGCAGACGCATGTCGATGTTTGCAAGCCCTGTGTGCACAGCCCACTTGGAATGTGAGATAAACAGACAAATGTGCTCTATCAAAATAGAGGAGCATCCACTGAGGGCACTATTAGACTCGGGAAGTTTGGTCACCCTGGTGCATGCCAGTCTGGTTGACACAGAAAAGCTTCAGCCAAGGCAGATTGGAGTCATCTGTATACATGGTGACACTAAAGATTATTCTACGGCTACACTAACGTTTGAGACTCCTTGTGGTACTGTAAAGCATGCAGTGGGTGTGGTTAAAAACCTGTTACACAGTGCCATTATTGGATGTGATTTTCCTATGTTTTGGGAATTGTGGGGTAAAACACAGGTAGTACCCCCCATAAACACGTTGGAGGGAAATATTGGTAATGGCCCTATCCCAGAAGAGAATCTGGTAACAGGTGACTCGGTAGCACCCTTTACAAGTTTCCTTGATAACTTCCCTTTAGAGGTTATGGCTGGGGACCCAGAGGAACCCCCTCCTGAAACAGAGTTGCCTGACTTGCCAGTCTCAAGGGACAACTTTGGAAGTGCCCAAATAAAGGACCCCAATTTAGTTAATGCCTGGAGAAGTGTTAAGGTAATAAATGGGGTGCCTCAGGAGCCAGAGACCGACATAGTGTATCCTCACTTTATGGTGCAAAATGATTTACTGTACAGAGTAGATAAGGTACAGGAGGAGGTGCTAGAACAACTGGTGGTACCTCAGCCGTATGTAAGAATGGTATTAGACCTGGCTCATTCGCATATTATGGGGGGGCACCTAGGGGTAAGAAAAACTAAAGAGAGAATCATGCAAAGATTCTTTTGGCTAGGGATATATAAAGCTGTTGAAGAGTTTTGTGAGTCTTGTCCCGAGTGTCAAATGAATGCGCCCCAACCACATTTTCGGAGCCCACTAATACCACTTCCTATTATTGAGGTTCCTTTTGAGCGGATTGCCATGGATCTAGTTGGCCCTCTACCTAAGTCGGCCCGGGGCCACCGACATATTTTGGTAATCCTAGACTATGCCACCCGTTACCCAGAGGCAATCCCTCTCAGGAACTCATCATCGAAGCTCATTGCAAAGGAGCTATTTCAAATGTTTACCAGGATGGGAATACCACAGGAAATCTTAACTGACCAGGAGACACCTTTCATGCCTAAAATAATGAAAGAGTTATGTAGGTTTTTTAGAATAACCCACATTCGTAGGTCTGTGTATCACCCCCAAACGGATGGGTTAGTGGAGAGATTTAATAAAACTCTTAAAGCCATGCTTAAAAAAGTAGTAGACCGAGATGGAAAAGACTGGGATTATTTGTTACCCTATCTGATGTTTTCTATAAGGGAAGTACCACAGGCCTCCACAGGTTTCTCCCCATTCTAATTGCTATATGGTAGACATCCCCGAGGCCTATTAGATATTGCCAGAGAAACTTGGGAACAAGAAACTACCCCCATAAAAGTATAATTGAACATGTCACGCAGATGCAGGAGAGGATAAATGCAGTTATGCCTATTGTTCGAGAGCATATGCATCAAAGCTCAAGAAGGGCAGGCTAGAGTTTACAATAAATCGGCTAAGGTGCGTGCCTTTAACCCAGGGGACCGGGTGTTGGTCCTAGTACCCACTGCCGAGAGTAAGTTCCTAGCCAAATGGCAGGGACCCTATGAGATTAGGGAAAAGGTGAATGAGGTAAACTACCGGGTATATCAGCCAGGAAAAAGAAAACCTCTTCAGATATACCATATTAATTTACTAAAACCCTGGAAAGATCGCAAGGTTTTATCAGCGGTGGGATGTCCTAGAGCAGGGGTGTCCAAACTACGGCCCGCGGGCCAAATGCGGCCCGATATCCATTTTTAATTGGCCCGCAGCGTGCAAAAATCCCTCCCCCCTCTCAGCATCCAGAAAAAAAAGTTTCCTACCACGGCGTCATTGAGGGGCGGAACCTACAGTGCTTCAGTGTAGACTCGAGGAAGCTTGTCCTAAACTCCGCCCTCCCCGTGACTGGAGTTTAGTGTAGTGCGGGGAGGGAGGCGGTGCCGGTAAACAACTGAAAGCATGGCTGGATTTCGTGCATCGGATGAACTGTGAGTAACTACTAGGTGCTTGGCTTGGGGGAGGGGTGGATTTAGTGAGGCTGCAGCCGGGCAAGGGAGTCAGTTACAGATCGAGTGTGTGAGTTACTGTGTGTGTGTATCTGTCTGTATGTGTTTCACTGTGTGTGTGTCACTGTATGTATGTGTTTCACTGTGTGTGTGTGTGTGTCTCACTGTATGTGTGTGTGTCACTGTGTGTATCTGTCTGTATGTATGTCACTGTGTGTGTGTGTGTGTGTCTCACTGTATGTGTGTGTGTGTCACTGTGTGTATCTGTCTGTATGTATGTTACTGTGTGTGTATGTGTGTGTGTGTCATTGTTTGTGTCATTGTGTGTGTCACTGTATGTATGTGTTTCACTGTATGTGTGTGTATCTGTCTGTATGTGTGTGTGTGTCTGTCACTATATGTATGTGTTTCACTGTGTGTGTGTGTGTGTGTGTGTCACTGTATGTGTGTGTGTGTGTATCTGTCTGTATGTGTGCCACTGTGTGTGTGTCACTGTATGTATGTGTTTCACTGTGTGTGTGTGTGTCACTGTGTGTATCTGTCTGTATGTATGTCACTGTGTGTGTGTCATTGTTTGTGTCATTGTGTGTGTCACTGTATGTATGTGTTTCACTGTATGTGTGTGTATCTATCTGTCTGTATGTGTGTGTGTGTCTGTCACTATATGTATGTGTTTCACTATGTGTGTGTGTGTGTCACTGTATGTGTGTGTGTGTGTGTATCTGTCTGTATGTGTGTCACTGTGTGTGTGTCACTGTGTGTGTATGTGTGTCACTGTGTGTGTGTATCTGTCTGTATGTGTGTCACTGTATGTATGTGTGTCACTGTGTGTGTGTCACTGTGTGTGTATGTGTGTCACTGTGTGTGTGTATCTGTCTGTATGTGTGTCACTGTGTGTGTATGTGTGTCACTGTGTGTGTGTATCTGTCTGTATGTGTGTCACTGTGTGTGTATGTGTGTCACTGTGTGTGTGTCACTGTATGTATGTGTGTCACTGTGTGTGTGTGTGTATCTGTCTGTGTGTTTGTATGTGTGTGTTACTTATTTAAAATTTGTAAAATGAACATGGTAATCAGGGGGTGTGGTCACAAAATGGGCATGTCCACAGTGAGTGGCCCGGCTGTTTGTATATATTACCGCATATGGCCCTTGGTGAAAAAAGTTTGGACACCCCTGTCCTAGAGTGTCCCACTCCCAAGAGGAACCTGAGGTTAAAATTGCTGAAACTCTGTCTTCAGCTCAGTCTCAGGAAGTGAGGGAGTTTCTACAAAGACACAGAGATGTTTTTTCTCAATTGCCAGGTCGAACTAATGTCATAAAACACGACATTATTACTGACCCTCAGGTAAAAGTTAAGTTAAAGCCCTATCGGATACCTGAGGCTCAAAGACAGGCAATTTCAACAGAGGTTAAAAATATGTTAAGTCTTGGGGTAATAGAAAAGTCACACAGTGAGTGGTCCAGCCCCATTGTCTTAATTCCCAAACCTGACGGCAGCTTATGGTTCTGTAATGATTTCAGAAAGTTAAATGAGATCTCAAAATTTGATGCTTACCCCATGCCAAGGGTAGATGAACTAATTGAAAGGTTGGGCCAAGCTAGATACATCTCTACTCTTGACCTTACCAAAGGCTTTTGGCAGGTACCCTTGACAGACAGGGCAAAGGAAAAGACGGCTTTTTCTACCCCAGAAGGCCATTTTCAGCACACTGTTCTGCCTTTTGGTTTACATGGGGCCCCTGCCACTTTTCAAAGTATGATGGACCGTATACTCAAGCCACATAGTAAGTATGCCTCAGGCTATTTAGATGATGTAGTGATCTTTAGCAGGGACTGGATTTCCCATCTTTCAAAGGTACAGGCTGTTCTAAATTCCATACGGGAAGCTGGGTTAACAGCCAATCCAAAAAAGTGCACAATAGGCATAGAAGAAGCCCAGTACCTGGGGTATAATATAGGACGGGGAGTTATAAAACCCCAAATAGATAAGATTGAGGCAATTAAAACCTGGCCCCAGTCTATTTCAAAAAAACAAGTTAGAGCCTTTCTGGGGATTGCAGGTTATTACAGAAGATTTGTGCCCAACTTTGCTGCTATAGCCACCCCACTTTCAGACCTTACAAAAGGAAAAAAGTCTGCCAAGTGGACAAAAGAAGCAGAAAAGCCTTTCAAAGGTTAAAAGAAATATTATACAAAAGGACAGTGTTAATTACACCAGACTTCAAGAAAGAGTTTCTGGTACAGGCAGATGCCTTTGATGTTGGGCTAGGAGCAGTCCTATCACAGGCAGTTAATTCAGAGAAGCACCCTGTTGTTTATCTTAGCAGGAAGTTAACTCCAGCAGAAAAAAACTACTCCATAGTAGAAAGGTAGTGTCTAGCCGTAAAATGGGCTTTGGATTCCTTGAGGTATTATTTGTTGGGTAGACAGTTTAAATTGATTTCTGACCATTCTCCCTTAAGATGGATGTCTAGAAATAAAGGGAATAATGCAAGGGTTATGATATGGTTTCTGGCCTTGCAAGACTTTAAGTTCTCTGTAGAGCACAGACCCGGGTGTCAGCAAGGAAATGCTGACGCTCCCCCTCTGCTCAGGTCTGAGCAGAGGGGGAGGGTATGTGAGACACCAGCTGGAAAAGTAATAAATGGTGTCTATATTTCACCTAGGTTTCTTACCTATACATGGTGAGGGGCTCCAGGGAATAGATATAGGGAGAAAACCAGCTTATGGGTTTTCTCAGAGTTGTTTTGAATCTCTGGTCTGGGTCCTGGAGTCCGGAGGCTTTGTAGAGCATTGGGTGGGATGAAGCTTCCATTCCTAGGTCCATTACGGATTTTGTGCCAGGAGCATGTTCAGCTGACTGAATGGTAAAAGGAGTGTTACAATTCAGAACAGTGAGAAGGGGGAAGCACTGAGAGGAGAGATCAGGCTCCCTAAAACCAAGCCAGTCACACTCATTGGGAGAGGTACTGGGGCTTGTAAGGAGGCATTCGAAGTTCCTGACTGTTTGGATTTATGCCATGCTGAAGTAAGCTGTTTTCATTTTACACTTGAACTATGTTATTTTGCTGAATAAACGAGCAGGCTCAGTCCTGTTTACAAACTCCACTTGCTGATCCCTTCGTGTTATGCAAGCACTGCAGCCACCAATTGAGCAAATCCCCACAATATATATATATATATATATATATATATATATATATATATATATATATATATATATATATATATATATATATATATATATATATATATATGTATATACTTAATTTAGTCCTTAAATGATACAATGGCTTTTCTTTAAACTAAACCAACCTTTTTTTGATTTATCAATTTCAGAAAACAGAAGGTGGCACATCTCTTCAATAACGTTTGAACCATCATTAGGATACAGGTTGTGAAGCAAATTCTTCAGAGTCCCCATAGTCAGCTCTTTCGAAGTTAACACGTGGTAGAGACCTGCAACAAGTACAAATACAGTGAGTGCTTTATCTTATTGGCTATCTATCTGCATGTCTGTCTGTCTTCTATGCTTCTTTTTTTCTATGTACTATTCTTGATTTTTGCTATACTTATCCAAATTATACATTGCTAGCCTGGTCATTTTCAATTATTTCTCCTTCATTCCATAAGACTCATGATATAGTGTGTTTCCAATGTGACTTCTGGCAAGAATAATGTTGATAATTGTGCCTAGAATGAGCTGCAGGACAAGTGCTCTCCTTATGTCAAATAATTATTTTTAAATAAACTTTTCTGGGTGATTATTGTCTGCTATATGCCATAATGAGTAAAAACTATTTTTCTGTCCAACTTTTCCATGAAAAAAAACCAGACAAACCAGCAGAAATAAACAGTATTCATGGAAAATTAAATGGATCTAAAATATTCAGGTGAAAGAAATTGGCAAAAAAATGTATGGACAGATTTTTCACTCATGTGGTCCTTTGTGAGATCCTTTGATTTATTTAGATGTCTTTGTCTGGTACCCCCCCCCCGTCTTTTGTTTCCTTGGACTCTCTAGTAAAGACTTTTAACCGGTTTATAACATTTAGGTATGTTCAAAGCACTGTGGATTGTTTAAAAATGCCTAGGTAACACAATAAAATTGTGTCCACTAGATGGCAATGGTGCACAAGTAAAAATATAATATATTTTGTTTTTGGAGTAGAGGTCAAAACAATCACTTTCAGAATAAGATGTATAAAAAAACTATTAAAACTAAAAAAACTAAATTTTTCCTGTAAATCAGTGTCCTTATATATAAAGTGCCAATTGACAGATCAATGCCCTAAAACCACAGATGATCAAGCTGACTCTTGACTGACTGATTATGTGAGCTTCTGACTGATTATGTGAGCCAGGGAGCTCCTACTAGTCTTTTCCTACTGGAGAACTGATTACTGGAGGTTGAGGGCTGAGGGATTTAATGTTTGGGCATTAAAGTTTTGGATGCATTGTCATATATTCAAATTTGTTTTAGCTTCATGTGAAATCAAGACCCAAGGGCAAGTCTTAGAATCTTAACAATTAGATGGAAAACTAATCGGTAATGTAAAACAGCAATCATAAGGGCAACTCCATTGAACGCCTTTTAACTTAGGTTAGACTGCATCCAGATATTTTTAGGGATCTCAATTAGCTGGGAATGTTATATAATGACTGCCTATGCAGATGACAAATTCATTAATCACTATCCATAACCTCAATAAGCTTTTTGATTCATTCAATATGATAAGCAATTTCAAAGTAAACTATGGTAAGTCTGTAGCGCAATATATCCTTATAGAATTTTGCTTTACAAGGTTATCGCAAAATTTCCTATATAGTTGGTCCAAAAAGGACTTAAATTACCTGGGGATACTAATCATCAAAGATAAAGAAGAATGTGTTTCAAACAACTCTAAAGCGCTGTCCAAAATAAAAACAGACTTACAGAAATGGAGTTAGCAACCCCTATTGTCATTAGAGTCAATGTGGTCAAGATGAATGTGATGCCTTGATTACTGTATTTTTTACAATGTATCTCATCTCCTTTGCTTTCAAGCTGCCATCACCAAATTTATATGGAATGATCGCCCTCCTGGAATCAAAATGACTACACTGTACAGGGGTAAATCAGAAGGGGGGCTAGCTCTCCCAGACTGTTTTCGTTATCATGGAGCCTCCATACTGAACAGAATCATTGACTGGTCACATCATTTAGACCAGTGCTGTCCAACTACTATGGTACTGAGGGCTGGAATTTTTCTGGCCTACATGGTGGAGAGCTGATAATGGAAGCCAGTGTTGACCACTCCGTGTTTTTAAACCACACCCACTTTAAACCACACCCATGTCACCACAAGACCATGTCCACATTAATGGTGGTAGCACACCAAAAAACCAAATGGTTCATGCTCCCTGCAGGGATATCACTTATCACTCTTATGTAAACAAAAGTTGTCATATTAAGACATACCCTTAAATCCATATGCCTCCTCCTCCCCTGTGGATAACAGAGCACCCCTCAGCACACGATTAAACACCTAAGGGGCCCCTTACAAAAATTTCCAAATGCTAACAAGCCCCCAGAACAAATACCAGGCTTATGTTCCACAGGCAGAGCAGGGCACACACAGGCAGAGTATAGCACACACACAAGGAGCATAGGGCAGGCAGAATATGGCGCACACAAGGACCACAGGGCAGGCAGAGTATGGCACACCCAAGGAGAATACGACAGGCATAGTATAGGAAGCATAGGGTAGGCAGAGTATGGCACACACAATGAGCATGGGCAGGCAGACTATGGCACACACAGGGAGCATAGGGCAGGCAGACTAGGTACACACAGGGAGCATAGGGCAGGCAGGGTATGACACACACAGGTAGCATGGGCAGGCAGAGTATGGCACACAGGGCGCATAGGGAAGGCAGAACAGAGCAGAAAACAGGTAAACCTTTCAGGAACACTAAGAGGGGGATTACATGTGTGAACAATACAGGGGATTACAGTTGAGGTTTAAACAATGCAGAGGCCAGTTAAACTCTGTAACCTTTTAAAGTTTACACAAGGTAAGCAGACACAGCAGGCTAACTTGCATGTGAGGGGCCACGCAATGAGGGGTTACGGGCCGCCAGTTGGACAGCCCTGATTTAGCCAATAAAGCATACGTTGAGACATTCAATCCATCTGTACTCATCTGATCCACTTCCCTTGGATTGATAAAATACATAGGAGAATATATCATGCTTCCCACCCTACTCTAAACTATACTCTGACTCAATCAAAGGGAACCCTTAATTTATAAGTATCCCTCTCCGCTCACGCCTATTAACAATAACCCTGCATTCCCCCCCAGCATTAAGCTCTAACGCCTTCAAAGATTGGCTAGTAGAGGGCTACCTACAATTCAGTCATCTGATGACTTCTGGCTGACTGACAGAGCTGGAGACGCTACGATCAGCTAGATGCTAAACTCAACGTGTTTCAATACACACAGGTCAAGCACTACTACCACCAGCTAGGGGGGGAATGACCAGCTCAGCAGGAACCTCTCGCCGTTTGAGGTCCTCTGCTCCATTAGCTACCCACCAAAATACACAATTTCTGCTTTGTACAAGCTACTACTCCCTCCAGGAGACAGTAAACATTTATTATTTATCAGATCTTGGCAACGAGATCTTGGGATCAACTTTCCAAAACAGACCCTAGCTGTCGAATTCAAGTAGTATTCGTTGGAGGTGTCATTCAGCCACAGGCACCCTACTTCATATCCTCTGGGATTGTAATCAAATTCAGCCTTACTGGTCTCACAGATGTGTGAACAGATCTTGGGACGCATTATACCAAATTCTCCAGCCCGGGTCCTTCTCTGATTTGGAAGATATTCCTGGCTGGGCCCTAGAGACACATCTGCTCAACGCAGCCAATCCCATCCCACTTACCGGTAAATGGAAATCAACTGCCCCTTCCGTACTTAGGGAATGGTTGTTTAAGGTGAATAAAATTGTGCCATTTTTAGGGATATCTGGCTCAGATGGTTACTTTTTAAGGAGTCAGACAAATACAAAGCTAACAAAGGCCCCTTAGCTCGCAATAATAAAAGAGGATACTGGTTAGGTCACCAACCTTTATCCCACTGTACGATAACGAGGGCCATATAAAAAATTGAGCTGTTACATGCTGTTTTATATGGTACAACTGTGAATTTTGGCACTGTGATAATAATGGTCGTTAACAGTTGCATCGACTTAACCCTCTCCCCTCCCCTAACAACACATTTTCTTTTAATAAAAACTAAGATACAAAAAAAGCATAAGGACAACTCTTTCCACTAAATACATTATATTTTAAAATCACAAAACTAGTGCATGTCAATGTTTACATTCTTTAGAGGAGTCTTTTATTATTGATGCAAATACAGCTCTGATTATGTTCTGCTTTAGTAATGCCTAGTGCAGCTGTAATAACAATTATTGTGGAATTTTTATGTACTTAATTTAAAATCACCTCAGTTCTTTGCTTTAGAATAAAACACTGCAGCATTATAATTCTCAGTGTTGATGGAAGCAGTGGATTGCCCATTTGTAAAGAACAAAGCATCGGCATCAGTCTTGTAGAAGGGCACTGCCAGTATGAATGGCATCATTGGTCTTAGTTGGGAAGCTTTCCCGAGGTGTAAAACTAAAGACTGTATTATTTCAAATCTTTATTAGAAATAACAACCCCCTCTAACAAAATGGCCAACCCAACCTCATTGTAGTAAATAAATTGGAAAAGAACAAATCAAAATAGAACAATTCAAAGTGCTACAATGAAAAGTGCAAGTACTATGAAAAATATAAACTACAGTGCATGGTCAATACCAATCAATAAGCCAATTACTAGCTTCAAAACACTATAGTGTAAAGGGCAAACAGTCCTTTGCAGACCTACCTAAATATAGATACCATGCTGAACTGTAACTAAGTTTTAAGGGGTCATTTAAATTTCCTCATGGAATGCTGCAGTCTGAACCTTGACCTTGCCAGATTTCAAACTTGACGCTAGGTGCAGAGCATAGCATTGAGAGGAAAGTCAGCTTTGTCCTTACTGCATGGACAGGGCCCTATTGCAGCTCGTGTACTCGGCCTGCATCCTTATCTGCTTCTCGTTAAGGGGTCTTCTATAATATGAAGCACTGTCCCTCACTTGTAACTGCCTGGATTTACTGTATTGCTCCTCTGCCAGAGAATCTAGTTAACAAAATCAGGGGTTTTAATATTTAAGGCAATGATGTTTCAGAAGAGTGTGGCTAACAAGTTTTTCAGTGCAAAAATGCCAGAAATCATCCACTGTGGCCTCCCAGTTAAATGGCGCCTCAAATTGCCAGCACTTGCACTTAGCTTCAATTGTACACTAGAACAAAAAAACTTGACTGAATTTGAGTACCATCGTCCTAGATGTACGTGAAATAGATTTTGGTTTACAACTTATGAATATGTCAGAATTTATACAATGTTCTCAAATCTAAGAAAAAATTATATTATAGTTGTTCTTTAAAAAGGCTAAAACACATTATTGTAGTTGAAGCAATATTAAGTCCTAAACAACATTAAATTGTTTGTGCTGAGTATGCAGATAGTTGGGGGGGGAAATACAAGTTATTTTATTTTTAGTGGGTTTTTCCCCATGACATATACTGGATCATTTTTTTACATACAGCTGAATAGTTTTTTTTATATGAAAGTATGTTATGATTTATTAATTTGTGCTAATTAGCAGTACACAGTGTGCGGCTCATGACTGACAAGAAATATTCTGTAGGTGGAAATGCAGAACCCAAAGGAAAAGCTTTATTCTTGTCAATGAAAGATTTATTATAGTGTATGAACAGTGGGAAGATAAGATCTAGTCAGTGGGAACAGTTAACAGCTTCTGCTAGCATGAAAATACTGCAATTTTATCACTATCTAAGACCTTTCTTAATTATCTTGGTATAGCCCGGCTTTTCTGCTGTCCATCAAGAATTTCTATGTAAGTGGTTGTCTTTAAGCTCCACAGCTCTTTAAAGGCTTAAAAAACTAGGACATAGCTGAAATTGTGTCTATAGCCAAGATGTGGGATATTGTTTGTTTATCTCTGCTATATCTGAAAGTAGCAAGGCTTAGAGTGAATTATGTGTTTTTTAATCATATTACATTTTTTAAACCAGTTTTTGCATAAGACTAACATATGAAATATGTTAAAGTCATAGCAACAAAATTAATAAATTAAAAGGGAAGTGTAGTGTTCATAACTTATTGCTAACAATTGAGCTCATCTTTACACATTTCAGCAAATCCTCACAGCTTTGGGGTGTGGGTTAAATATAGTTACAGGATCACATTGTTTATTCAGCTGGCAATACAATTCTAATATTATACGCGTCAACGTCATCCACCCCTACTGTCTCTTTCCTGTTGCATGACAGACATTGCTATTACAACCACTGAGGTCAGGTTAAGGATTACCAAAGCTGCACATGTAGTAAATAGAAGCATTTTGATTGGATACAGTTGCCTGAAGATATATCCTCATATTTGTACAGTGGACATCAAACAAGTGGCTAATATATACAAAAAAATTATTTTTGTACAATTATGAATCAACTGCAAATCTATGGGTTGTTAATTTCTTGCCATTTATATCTTATTATGCTGTCATCTATTACTATGTAGTGAAACTGTCTAAAGCTGCATACAACGCTACACAATGTTTTCAATGAATTTCAGGACGGCTTGTACAGTATCTACAGTGACCAGTCCCTGACTCTTAACTGCACAAACTGTATAAACATATACAAACATAACCAGATCATTTAAAAACAAGTAAACAGGGACACTTTTCAAAAGTGTATTTTCCTGGGCTGCACTAATGGAAAATTGCTTTATATTGAAGTCTTAGTTGAGGTGCATTCCTTTAGGTGTTCTTAGTGCCCTGAGGCCTTTGTCATCCCAAGGAAATTAGTGCTTGCCCTGGCTCTCCTTCTCAAAAGTAGATGTGCATAATCAGAAAGTGTCAATGATCCACTCAATTTCTTTATAAAATGGTGACCTCCTATTTCCGAGCAAGTGTTTTGATTGTTTGGGTGGCAAAATGCTATCATTACTCCTTGTCATCCCAAGCTTGTCATCTATATACAACAAGACCTTTGATACGCCTGTTTTATAAGTGAAAAACTCTCGATGCGAGTTTCATGAGCAGGATAAAATGAAACCAGGAATATGAAGGGGGTTATTTACTAAACTCGGTCTGGCTTTTTTTAACTCAAATTTTTTTAGAGATTTATTGATGCAGCAAAAAGCCCAGAAAATCCACCATCTCAGACCTGCCGAGGTTGTGTATAAATCAGTGGCAGAGGTTCCTATCCTATTTTGAAGTTTCTGTGGTCTGTGCTGGAATTAGAACAAAAATCAGATAATTTCGGACTTTTCAGGCAAAAAAATTCAGGCTTTCAGGAAAAAGACTGAAAAAATCGAGCAATTTCAGTAAAAACTTGTATGATTTGGGATTTTCTCAATTACATTGAGTTTTTAATTGATTAGCTTTTTTAATAATAAATAAGATAAAATCAGGTATCGGCGTTTGGTCGTGGCTTTTTATTTAAAAAATGAGATAAATAGGATATTAGTAAATAACCCTCCTAGTGAAAACTGTGGTTGCTTGAGCTGATAAAAAGACAAAAGGGCACAAAGGAACTAGGCAGCAGGAAATGTATAAAGGGAAATCACTGTTTGACAGAGGACAAAATATGGAAGCCTGAATTCATCAGCTTACCATATACATCACTAGAGATGAGCAAACATTTTCTTCTAGAATAGTTTTGCAGCAAATTTCATGGTTTTGCCGATGGCAAATCATTGATAGAATTATGCCATGCTTTTTTTGAGGTTAACTATTGTGCCCCCCCTCCATTATTATTGGTTTCTTGTCTTCCACATCAACCAATGAGATTAGAGCCTCCCCCAGCTCTGTTTGTAAGAAATTGCAGAGCTAAAACTGAACTAAGATCTGAAGCAGAATTAACTGACAATATGGAGGAGGTGTAATTGTATTCTGAAGATAAATCTGTCATTTGAATACTTAACACTTCTTAGATCACTTCTTAAGGTTCTAATGAAGGTAATAAAATGCATGGGTTCAAGCCATGTACAGTATTATTTTGGTGCAAATAATAGATTTCTATTACACAATAAGTTCAATATATTATGTATTTTCTTCTGCAGAGCAGCTTCACATACACAGATTTTTAGAGAAGATTTACTGTTAACACCCAAAACAATTATGGTGGGATAAGACAAGCTTCACTAGAGAATTTCCCAAATGGCACAGAATGACTTATTATGATCTACAATAACCATGAATATACAGCAGCATAAATCTGTAATGATATGTAATAAATACTGGGGTTTACTGCAGACTTGCTATGATGTGAATAGTAAGCTTAAATATACTGCTGCCATATCGTATGACTTAAAATCAAGTGCAGGCTTTTTGTAGAAAAAATAATATAGAAAAAGATGTATGCCAATATGTTGTATTTGTAGGTTTGTAGTTATTCAGTTCCGCTAAATAAAAAGTAAACATAAAGTAGAAGTGGATGGGGAAGGGATAAGAGAAGAATGGTAGACAATTTAAAAGAGACTTATGGGCATGTTTATTTGCAAATGACTTCCATGTTATGGTTCGGATTACATTCTCATTGTAATTGACGGAACCGCTTTCTTAAATCTCTTGCTTTTTTTTGACTTGTACAAGATATTTTTCTACTACTGTGTTTTTTTAATTTTTTTTATAAAATACAGGTATGGGATCCATTATCCGGAAATCCCTTATCCAGAAAGCTCCGAATTATAGGAAAGCCATATACCATAAACTCCATTTTTGCCAAATAATCGAAATTGTTAAAAACCATTTCCTTTTTCTCTGTAATAATAAAACAGTACACTGTACTTGATCCAAACTAAGATATAGGTAATCCTGATTGGAGGCAAAAACCAGCTTATTGGGTTTATGTAATGTTTAAAGGAGTTTCTAGTAAACTTAAGGTATGAAGATCCAAATTACGGAAAAATCCATTATCTGGAAAGCCCCAGATCCCGAGCATTCTGGATAACAGGTCCCATACCTGTAATTAAACTTGCAGCGGCACATCCTTTTATTTTCTTTTTATGTTTGCTCTATATAGCTCATGATTTATCATGATTAAAACTATAGGTATGCTTAGAACAAGCTAAGCCCTAATTATTTTTCATTCTCCTTTACAACTTTAAATCCACTCAATGTTTATCACTTTAGCTACTGAGCTACATGTAAGCTACATTGGTAGAAAATGGTCAAACAAGCCATCGGTTAAACTTAAATGCTTAACTCTTCCAGCCAGTACTATTTTGAGGACTTCTTTTTCGGATACTTTTGTACTTTTTTTGTCACTTGGACTCCTATCCTTACATATTGCTACTGGAATAATTTAATTTAATGTATTTCCTAACATGAGAACATTTTACAACAGAATATAAAATGTTGAAACCAAGTCTATATTAATAATACAGATTTTTGTACATATAGTCATTTTGGTTGCAGTTAATACTTATCTTACATCTTGTAAAGGCCAATACTTCTGGAATTTCAAATTCAATAAATTATTTATTCACACACACGCACGCACGCACGCACGCACGCACACACACACACACACACAAACACACACACACTAGGGTTGCCACCTCTTTTAAAATTCTTTACTGGCTGGTGGGGGGCGGGGACACAAAGGGGCGGGCCGTGACGTCAAAATGGGCGGGCTGTGACGTCAAAGGGGGCGCACAGGGGAAAGTCCTGACGAAGGCCCCTGTGTGGAGCCGAAACGTTGGACCACCAATAAATCTCCACTTTCATTTGAACTATTGACTTGCTGTATTGTCTATATATATATATATATATATATATATATATATATATATATATATATATATATATATATATATATATATATATATATATATATATATATATATATATATATATATATATAGATATATAGATATATAGATATATATATATATATATATATATAGATATATAGATATATTATACTATATGTATACTATATATAGTAACATAGTAAGTAAGGTTGAAAAAAGACACGTCCATCAAGTTCAACCTTTTCGTTTTTTTTTTAATCTGCTTAACTGCCGGTTGATCCAGAGAAGGGCAAAAAAAACCATCTGAAGCCTCTCCAATTTGCCTTAGAGGGGGAAAAATTCCTTCCTGACTCCAAAATGGCAATCGGACTAGTCCCTGGATCAACTTGTACTATGAGCTATCTACCATAACCCTGTATTCCCTCACTTGCTAAAAAGGCATCCAACCCCTTCTTAAAGCTATCTAATGTATCAGCCTGTACAACTGATTCTGGGAGAGAATTCCTCATCTTCACAGCTCTCACTGTAAAAAAAACCCTTCAGAATATTTAGGCGGAACCTCTGTTCTTCTAATCGGAATGGGTGACCTCGTGTCAGCTGGAAAGACCTACTGGTAAATAAAGCATTAGAGAGTTTATTTTATGATCCCATTATATATTTATACATAGTTATCATATCACCCCTTAAGCGCCTCTTCTCCAGCGTGAGCATCCCCAATTTGGCCAGTCTTTCCTCATAGCTAAGATTTTCCATACCTTTTACCGGCTTAGTTGCCCTTCTCTGTACCCTCTCTAATACAATAATGTCCTGTTTGAATGAAGGAGACCAAAACTGTACGGCATATTCTAGATGGGGCCTTACAAGTGCTCCATACAGTGGAAGAATGACCCCATCCTCCCGTGACTCTATGCCCTTTTAATACAGCTCAAGACCTTATTTGCCCTTGATGCTGCTGACTGGCATTGCTTGCTACAGCCAAATTTATCATCTCAAGGACTTCAAGGTCCTTTTCCTTTCTTTGCCCACCTCATCTAACCTGTTTTCCACTGAATCTTTTACTGAACCCTACCCCCATGCCTAGTTTAAAATCTCATCCAACAGTCTAGCCATCTTCTCTCCCAAAACATCTTCACCATCATCATTGAGGTGCAGCCCATCCCTAGCAAAGAGCCTGTAGCCAACAGAAAGCAGCCCAGTTCTCCAAAAACCCCAAACCCTCCTCCCTACACCAATCTCTCAGCCATGCATTAATCTCCCTATGCTCCCGCTGTCTCCTTAGTGTTGCTCGTGGCTCAGGTAATATCTCTGAGAAAATTACCTTGGAAGTCCTGGCCCTCAACTTTGCCCCTAGTTTTTTAAAATCGTTCTTGAGGACTTCACCACCTCTTTTAACTTTGTCATTGGTATCTATGTGTACCAAGACTGCTGGGTCTTCCCCAGCCCCTCCCAGGCTGGACATGTGCATATATCTGTATAGCATGTATATAATTATTCACCCATAGCAACAGGAGTAAACTATAATATGATTACATTCAATAAACTAGCAAAATTATAACATAGCTTCAGATATCACATTGATGGATCATTTGTTATTTTGCTCAGTTTGGCTAGCAGGCAAACATGCCAGATGTGTTATACAGAATAAACATCCTTTGTGTGGCCCCTACACATTTGCATGCATCTAAACAATGAGATACAATTGACTACAGTTAATGGAAACTAAGAAACATTTTACAATATGATTGCCATTTTGAAAAAGAAATGCATTGCATTGTATTGTATTGTATACAAGGCTCTGGCATTAAATGAATATTTTGTTCTCTAGCTTGATACTGTATTTCACTGTAAATCAATAAACCATCTTTTTTTGTAGTGAATGATCTGCGGATAGCATGAACAATGAGGCATAAAAGACAAATGAGAATCAATTTGAAAAGCAAATGCACAACAGGCCTTCTCTAAAGTGTGAGCACTTTCAGCTCAATTATAACAGAGGAACTGTATACAGTTTTTAAAGAAAAAACATTGCAAAGGGCAGTTTCCTCATTTTCACCATGAAGACAAACTCAGGTGAAAATACATCCTTAATTCTTTAGAAATATGCACCCATCATGACTCATGATAAATCAGTAGGACTAATTGGGTTATTTTTAGCTATATTGGGAGGCCCGTTTACGAGAGGTTAAATTTCGAATTCATGTGCATCTAAAACTCGAATGAATATTACCGACTTGAGTGTCAGGAAGGTATTAACATCTTCAAATGGGACACTGGGTCTCTGCCATTAACTTCTACGTGAACTCGGCAGGTTTTAGGTGGCAAATAGTCGAATTCGAATTGTTCCCAGGGTCCAGGTATGATAAATCTCTAATTCGAGTTTGGATCAGACCCAACTCTAATTTGTGAGTTTTGACCAAAAATTCAACTCGAAAATTTGAATTTGAATTTCCAATTCGAACCATAATAAATCTGCCCCTCAGTGTCACATTTTGAGTCACTTTACACAAGTATTGCCACTTTTGTCAGTTTGCATTTTATCTTGTTTATATAACTATGATCATTATGATTATTTTAAATGTAAGCAAATGGGAGTAGATGTCCACAAAAAATGCTTATTAATAGGAAAATAAATGGGTAGTGTCCTCAGTTGTAAGATATAACTCATATACAATTGATCCATAAATAGCAGTACTATAAGATGTAAGAGACACCAGGCAGATGGCAGCAGTATGCATTTGTTTTGGTTTCATGCTCTGATCCTTAATCTGGCAAAGTCCACAAAGCTCATAACAATGTTACAAATATACTTTAAAATATTAACCCTGCTAAAGTTCCAGAAACCCTGCAACCCTACAGTTTTTAAGTTTGCACTCTATATTAGAATTTCCAACTATTGGACCGACCCTCCGCATTGGACTGACCCTCAGCATCAGACTGGGGTGTGCGGGACTCACTGGGGCTGCAACCTCAAGGGCCCCTCTCATGGCTTCTGCCTCCCCCTTCCCCTGCTGCCCTGCACGGCATACCCTTTCCGGTTGCTTAAAGGGATCCTGTCATCAGAAAACATGTTTTTTTCAAAACACATAAGTTAATAGTGCTACTCCAGCAAACTTCTGCACTGAAATCCATTTCTCAAAAGAGCAAACAGAATTTTTTATATTCAATTTTGAAATCTGACATGGGGTTAGACATTTTGTCAATTTCCCAGCTGCCCCATGTCATGTGACTTGTTACTGCACTTTAGGAGAGAAATGCTTTCTGGCAGGCTGCTCTTTTTCCTTCTCAATGTAACTGAATGTGTCTCAGTGGGACATGGGTTTTTACTATTGAGTGTTGTTCTTAGATCTACCAGGCAGCTGTTATCTTATGTTAGGGAGCTGCTATCTGGTTACCTTCCCATTGTTCTTTTGTTTGGCTGCTGGGGGGGAAAGGGAGGGGGGGTGATATCACTCTGACTTGCAGTACAGCATTAAAGAGTGATTGAAGTTTATCAGAGCACAAGTCACATGACTTGGGGCAGCTGGGAAATTGACAATATGTCTAGCCTCATGTCAGATTTCAAAATTGAATATAAAAAAATCTGTTTGCTCTTTTGAGAAATGGATTTCAGTGCAGAATTCTGCTGGAGCAGCACTATTAACTGATTCATTTAGAATTTTTTTTTTCTTCCCATCACAGTATCCCTTTAACTTGTGAATGCGGTCGAATAGGGGAGCGTCCACAGCATCCGCAGGGGGCGCAGACAGGACCCATGAAGCCTGCTGCCCACCAAGTTTTATTACAGTGTCCCTCTGGCCCACTCCGGCCCGGCTGACCATGAGGGAGGCTCAAAGGCTCACATATAGAATGAATCCTGTTTATTCTGAAAGATTATCCTAAAATCCCAGTTTGCAGGTTAATCTGGATGAAATGTGGAATTAACTCTTTATTATTGTCCTGGATATACTTGGGACAAGGGCTTAATGAATGACACATTTCCATATTTTGTGAGTTAAAAGAGTCCTGGTCAAATATTAGACCATGAAAGGGGGCTTGAACTCAAAAAGTCTAAAAATCACAAGACTTAGAGCACACAGGAGAAAGCACAGAAAAACTATAGGTATGGGATTTACTATCTTGAATGCTTACTATGTATCTTCTGGATAATGAATCATACTCATAAAACATTTCAACATAAAAAAGGATTATTTTGCCACCAACATGGATTTATGCTTGCCTACTTAACCTCAAATGCAAGGTACTGTTTTATCATATTTATTAGAAAAAAATGCTATGTTAGCATGTATTAGAGACATAACATTCACACACAATATCATACAGTATGGATGGTTCCAAATCAAATCTTTAAACTTTCAGTTCATCCATACTAACAAATTTGCTCTCAAATCTTACTACATGAGTAACCAGTCATATTAATGGAGGCAAGTCAACTTGAGTATCACTAGTTTGCTTATGTGTAATGCACACAGTCATGGAAAGCTGTAACTAAATGCACGTCTTCATGTAAATGTTTACATTTCAGTTTGAATCCTCTATATATAGAACAGCCAATAAGTCAGGTTTTTTAAATGAAAGCAAATGGGAGTCACAAAATAAATGCATATGCATAAATGTTCACAAAATAGGTTTATTTATAGGATTGCAGATGGGGTCGCATTCTCCAGCTGTAAGCTATAACTGACACACAGTGGATTCATAAATATCAATACTATAACATATACGAGCAAACCAGGCATTTTTATTACCTCAGGTTTCTCAAAGAAAACTCAATGACCAAAATATCTGGAACCACCAGAAACTGTTTCCCGTACAATAGATGGGACCAGTTTGCACACTTCTTCAAGCTCCGCTCTCTGGCCCAACACTTGACAAAACCCCACAGTTCATAACAATGCTACAAATATTTACACAGATATTTTTGAACAGACACCCTGCCAAGGTTCCAGAAATGTTCAGTAAACAATTAGCATTTAATCACTAGGTACAATTCATATATGGAACATATAAGGGTTTCTTAAGTAACACTGCAATCATTTATAAATGGATAGTTCTACATTATGCTGGTGCTGGCTTCAGCTGAAAATGGGCACTGACCCATGACATATGAAGATCTTTAAAAAGTTTAGTAGATGTAAGTAAGTAGATGTATAGGGTAGTGCTGACAAAACAGTGTCTACATAAGTCACAGTCAGGAAAGGGTAAATTAAAATTAATACAAAGTGAAACTTTTCTCCTGAAGCCAAAATATAAATTGGCACACTGGTAGGAACAGCCCTTGGAATGTAATCATTAATTTAGGGCTTTATTGAAGCCTGGAACCTCCCCAGGTTTTTTTTAAGGTACATTTTCTTTACCATATAGGCACCCAAAGGCTGATGACACTTTTTCTGGCCTTTTTTATATACTTTTATCTTTCTTCCCTATTAATAACATTGGCATCAAGTATAATTTTTACTGGTCAGGGGAGTAGAATACCAGCCAGGCAGCAACCCTAATTGCCATGCATCTTATGCTAGCAAGTGCACAAAGTGTATTGCGACTGGCGTCTCATTATTGGCAGTTGCAAGGGCAGATCTAATTGCTGTCCAGTGGTTGGCCATTTGATTCCACAGGGATGTGATCATGCATGTGTGCATGTATGTACATTTGCTAATTTGAGTGAGTGTACATGTGTATGTGTGGCTGCAATGTTAACAGAGAACAAATCAGAGGGTCTTTTACCTTCCAAGTAAGGGGTGCAAACAAAATAAAAAAAACAGTGCTTAGTGTAAAGAGCCATGTCCCTTAACTTACACATGTGGTCTATCTTAAATTTAGTGCTGACTAATGCAGGCAGTGCTCGATCCATGGGAAGTGCTTTAGGTCTATGCTCTCCAAAAAGGAGCACAGAGTTCTGCTTCAAGTTACAAATTACAGGAGTACAAAAGACAAAATCACTGAATGCAGCCTAAGGTCTGCTGCTTACCTGGTGCTAGGGTTCGGCATGTGGGAAGACCTGGCAGTCTTGGTAAGCATAGGTACCATTTACAAAGTTAGAGGAGGGGGGGGGGAGTCCTCAAGAATGATTTTAAAAAACTAGGTGTAAAGTTGAGGGCAAGGACTTCCAGAGATATTAGCTGTGTCACGAGCAACGCTAAGAAGACCGCGGGAGCTTCGGGAGATTAATGTGTGGCTGAGAAATTGGTTTAGGGAAGAGGGCTTTGGGTTTTTGAAGAACTGGGCTGATTTCTCAATCAGCTACAGGCTCTTTGCTAGGGATGGGCTGCGCCTCCATAATGATGTTGCAGCTGCTTTGGGGGAGAAGATGGCTAGAGGGTTGGAGGAGATTTTAAACTACGTATGGGGGGGGGGTGCGGTAAAGTATTCCGGGGAAAACAGGTTAGATGAGGTAGTGGGCATAGGAAGGGATAACGGGGGCGGAAATATGGTTGGGGGTACTGTTAAGGACAGGGAGGACCTCCTGTCAAATATGCAATATGATACCAGTATTAAAAGTATGTTTGCAAATGCAAGGAGTCTGACTGGTAAAATGGTAGAGCTGGAGGTGCTGGTGCTGCAGGGGAAATATGATGTTACTGGTGTGGCCGAAACATGGCTGAATCAGTCTCATGAATGGGCAGGAAATAGCAGCTATACTTTGATTTGGAGGGACAGAGGCAAATGTTTGTTAGGCAGGGTTTAAAAGCTAATATAAAGGAGGAGGTGATGTTAGAAAATGAGGGGGCAGAAGCCTTTTGGGTGGAGCTCTTTAATGATTCAAGAGAGTCAAGCAAATTATTTATAGGAGTATGCTATAGACCCCCTAATGTAAGTGGAGAGGTGGAGGCTAAGCTCCTGATGCAAATAGAAAAAGCTACTAGTTTGGGGAAAGTAACAATAATGGGGGATTTTAATGACTGAAGCAACATTACTGCCAGTGCTGTTAATGGGAGCAAGTTTATAAACTTGTTGCATGACAATTTTATGGCACAGGTTGTTGAGGAGCCAACCAGACAATATGCTATACTACATCTAGTGATCTCAAATGACCTAGAACGTATAGCAAATGTGCAAGTAATTGAACCCCTGGGTAATTGTGACCATAATGTGATATCATTTAATGTCTGGTGCAAAAAAAACAAATATGCACTGGGACAACAAAAACCCTTCAAGGGCTGCCCTTAAGAGCACAGATTGGGGCATTATGTTTTCTGCTAAAAACACAGAACAGCAATGGTTGGCATTAAAAATTTCAAAAACTTTACTATGAATGGTGTTAGTGGAGATAAATGTGTCAAATATAATTCATGGCTCTTGGATAACTGCCAATAAATATTTTGCTTGCAGATGCTGGAAAACAAACTTTAAATGTAAATTTTCACTTCATGGTTTTTAATAGTCTTTTTTTCATTGCAGTGAGCATTGTCTTTATATATGTAAAGTGGTAATGTTTTCTGTTTCAGTAATCATATTAATGCTTTACTAAAGCAGGAGCTCTTTTCATAATGTACCACTTGAATAATATTTACAGAATCAATTGAAGTTTTAGACTTTAGGAAGAAGCTAACTAGATAACTAACACAGAAAAGTTGCATGATGTCCTATAAACACTTTCTGTACTGGAAAATGGAATATGCTTCTGCAGCTGTAAAAATAGATAAAGCATTATATGCTGAGTGCAACTAAGTATTCAGGTCATTTCTTACCTCGAAGTTTGCTTTCCTGAGGTGCCTTTGCCAACCATGATACAGCACTGCAATAAGTCTGGAATGTTATAACCTCATTATTCACAACTGGAATTTGTTGAAGTATCTGGAATAAAGGCAAACACTGATCAGCTTGTCAGCTTGTCTGCATTTTCATTATTCTTTAGTCAATTTCCTTCCTCTAACATTTTCAATTCATTTTTACTTTTCTTGCAAATAGCTCAGTAAATTCAAATCCTATCCTATGCACGATTTAAGCATTTCCAATACTTTTCAGCAAATGCTCTGTTCATTAAGTAGTTTTCAAAGATGAACCTTCCTTTTGACTTATGATTCGGAATACATTGTTAAGGGTTGATTAAATAATCGGAAATCATCCCTTGGGGAACTCGAATTGAAGGACATCCTGTCAAGATAATCAACATCACTAATGCTCTTACAGACTTTGAATCTACTCTCCGGTATTCAGACAGGGTAATCCAAAGACTGGGACTTGTCATGAGTTCCCAGAGACACCCTTCATCATCCAAATCCTCAGGGAACAATGGAGAGCAGCCTTATGTAAAGACATTCTTTCTTTAAAATAATGAGATGGGGCTATTCCTCACCTTTGCCTAACAATTCCAATGTAAATTTCATTCCTTAATGTTTGCAGTAAAAATTTAACTGAATTTGGCTAGTTGTCTATAGCACATGTCAAAATAGCTCTCAAACATGCAAACATGTACCTACAATATATTTTTATTTTGACTAAGCCTTGTTGTTACCATCCCATCTCTCCTAATTCTGTTTCACTTGGACTGTTGCTTGCCTTATAATGGTAATGCTCTAATTACAGATCTCCATTTTGCTAACATCTTTCACCTGTAATCCTCCCTTAAGGCAATATATTGAGTCTGAACTGTCTCTTTAGAAATATTTCCTACAAAACCACTGTTTTCGATTCAGGATTCTTTTGGTCTATAAAAGATGTAATATATGAGGCAGCTATATATTGCTGTCTCTTTAGCTCTGAACACATTTGAAGCCTTTCTACTATTTCTACTCTTAATATAAAAATCACTGTTAAACCAGAGATGTCCGACTGTCGTGGAGTTTCAGTTGAGCAGCTGGAGGGCTGAAAGTTTAAATCCCTGCATTAAATTCTATTCCCTTGCTGTCACTACAAAATTCTCTTACCTCAAATGCTGTGCTTAAGCCAAACAGCATCCTTTTTGGCATTTAAAAGCACATTACCATTATCTGTATTTTCATGCATATCTGAAATGTTATAAACGGCATGGCCATGAACTGCAGTAAAATTACACTTTCTGGATGGTATACATGTTTTTTCCTTTTATTGCTCCTTTTTATTGTTGTTTAATGTAGAGTTCTTGCCCTTATTGCAATTCTAGTTCTTAACTGGCAGATATTTTATTATTATGCCTCTGTCAGTTAGGAGGTTATATATCAAAGGTTGAATGTTAGAATAATGTGATTTTTTTTAAAACTCTAATGAATTCATTTTTATTCACAATTCGAATGGAATATTATTTATGAACATTTGCGCGTCTTTAGTAAATTTCCCCCGATGGGAGATGGCCTTCCCGTAATTCAGAACTTTATTGATAATGGGTTTTCAGAGAAAGAAACCCGTACCTATGTATATAATAAACTGCATTTTAAGATTTAAAACAAGACAAAAAAAGAGTAAGAAATAAATGCATACAAGTAAAGGACAACCTGTAGTTAAATACTTGAGTTTTTGCATTTGCACTGACATTATGACATTTCTGCTGTGTGAACTGCAATGTGGTGATATGTTGGCTCATTATGAGTGTCAGGCAAGAATAGGGGGACCTACAAAAAATGGGGGAAATGGTTGGTGCATTTTACATAGGCTAGAGGACCGCACCTTTCACAAAATTCTAGCACATACAGTAACTACCCTCAGTTGTGCAGAAAGCAGTGGCTAAATGTTGCCCTGTATGGATCTGTAGTTTAAGGTAAGGTATCCAATAGTAACTTTAGGCCTATAGAAAGAATGAAGGAACAAACTTATTATCAAACACGCAGAAAAAAAATCATATTGTTCTAATGTCTCTTTACATAATACTTCTATATTCATGTTATATATTCACAATCAATCAATACCAGTAGTTTAAAAACAGTAAAAGTGAGCAAACTGCAAAACTTTAAACTGATACTAAAACACGACAATAAGCATTTTACAGTCTGTCCATTACCCAATAATATTATAAAATATTGTGCTTTAGGATTCTATGTCCTTCAGCACCGGACATGCGTGAAACTACTGATTTTCTCGTGGGTTAGGACAACCTTTTAGATTTTAACAGCAGCAGCAAGGGGATGCAGGATGATATGACAATGAAAGGATTTTAGCTGATGATGCAAGATGAACTTTGATAGCAGCGTGAAGTGCATTGGTTCCACCTTGAATGTATGTGTATACTTTATGTATTTATGTATTTATGACAATATATATTACAAAAATTATTTACACATTCCACACAATTTGACATACATTAAATCTTATTTTAATATTTTAATGTTATCCCAAAAAGAAACACAATAGCTAACCCTGCAGCAAATTAGATCTAATCAGACTGATATACTGTAGCTCAAGATAACTAATTCCTTAATAATTTAATATTTACTACACACGTAGTTTAGTATTGGTGGCCATGAATATGTTGTAACTGTGTGGGACTAGACCTGAGCAGGGAAATTAATTAGGTTACCTTGTACTCTATGGTAGTGATGGGCGAATAAATTCACCAGACATGAATTTGCAGTGAATTTGTATGTTTTGCCGCAAGTGAATTAATTTATGAAACTGTGGTGACAATTCACCTGGCCAAAAATTTGCCACATCAAAAAAAAAATGTAAGCACGTCAAAATTAGCGTGCGCATAAGAATTGTCGGCCATTGACTTTAATGCTTTTTGACTAAATAGTTACATGTATAAAAATTGTTGCTCGCGTCAAAATTTACGTGCGTCAAAATTATTTTGACGTCCATTGACTTCAATGTGCTTTGTGAATTTTTCGCACTTTCACAAATTTTGCACTAAATGAGCAAATTTTCCTGTGAAATGGCACAGATTTGCCCATCACTACTCTATGGTAAATGTGCAAATAGCCTTTTCTCAGATATATGGTATGTTTAAATTTTGAATCTGTTTATAAACTGATTTTCCTTTGCTCAGAGGTACCATTTGACAGGTATTGAAAGCTCACTGTAGAATTTATAGAATGCAAGCTCCCACTTTGATTTACTTTTTGCAAGGTAAGGCTGACAATGTCCATACCCTTAAAACAGAATCAATGGGCTTTATTTAATTTCTCCTTCTGTAAGTAGATCTGCATTTTAAACAGCTGTTTAAAAGCGTAGTTTTGAATGGCATTTTAAAGGAGAAGGAAAGTCTGTTTGCACTTGGCGGTGCCAAATGTTAGGCACCCCCAAGTGATTGTATTAACTTACCTGAAACCCAGGGCCAGTGCTCCTATTAGCAGAATACTGCAACGGGCAGGGGTTATACCAGTGAGCACCACGGAGAGATCTGCTTCCTCTTTCTTCGCACGGTTGCACATGCTCAGTAGAACGGAAAGCCGAAAACTTTAACTAAAAATTCTACTATTTCGTTCTACTGCGCATGCATCGATCCGTGGTATAACCCCGAGCCGGTGCAGTTTTCTGCTGATAGGAGCACCGGCCCAGGGTTTCAGATAAGTAAATACAATCACTTGGGGGTGCCTAACATTTGGCACTCCCAAGTGCAAACAGACTTTCGTTCTCCTTTAATACTTTTTGTGGTTTTGTGGTAGGAAAGCTACAATTTCTTCTGCTATTGAAGAAGTAATGCTTATGCTGCACTAAGAAATGTACTGATTAAATCTGACTTCATTAATCCAAACACATATAAAATTTATTTTTCCTAGGAGAATTGCTTTGCCAAGAGGTAAAAAAATATTGCTTTTTTTTGCTTACTTCACAGTTACTTAGGATTAAGAAAATGGGATTTCTCACTTGCCAGTGGTTATAGGGCATCCTTCTGAAGCGCTGTATTAAAGATGTGATCCTCTGAAATAAACATCTTATTTACTGGTCATTTGATCCCGTAAAAGAGAAGAGTCACAGGATATTATTTAAATAAGATTTAATATCCTGTATACCACCTTACAGCATCAGAACACGCAGTTATTCAGTTTTATTGAACTATTTTCCATTCGAAAATTCAAACTATGAAAGAGAAACCATTGCCGGCAAATATAGCTTTATATTTTTGGGAAACATCTGCAACGTTTCACCCAGTGAAATGTTCCTTTAAGAATGTATTTAACACTGAGAAATGTTGTTAATTCAGAGGGCAAAAGCCTCGGAATATATTGTTTGTATACACAAAAATTCTTTCCTGTATGCCATCTGCAAGTAGTGTTACCTAAGTACACTTTAACATACAGATATAACTTATTCAGAGGTTATTCTTGAGTAGCTCACTGTAGGCATTTAAAGGTCAGAGATAATGATAATTTTGTATACAGTCTGTACTTTGTAACTGTAGCTTTTGGCAGACACTGCCTAGACACTGCCTAGAGTTGCAAAGCCAGTTATCCACAATAGCCCCCATTCATCTCTGTTCCAACCTAATTCCAATTAATGTATAAACTGCCTTTCATGTTATTTTTAAATAAATAAATGTAACTAAATACATTTATCCTTGTTAAATTTTATATGCCACATTGCGGCCAAGTCGCCAAATTTATTCAAATCTCCCATCGAAGTGGGAACATTAGTGATGGGCGAATCTGTGGCGTTACACTGGAAGATTAATGAATTTGCAAAAGGCATTGAAGTCAATGGGTGTCAAGATAAATTTGACATAAGCAACAATTTTTATATGAGCGACTATTTTGTCCAAATGCATTAAAGTCACTGGCCATCCAAATAATTTTGACGTGCGCAAATCTGTTGTTTTGCATATATGCTATATAGTATCATCAGCAAACAGAGATATAACACATTGTGAACCTTGAAGTCATTTATTTAAACACTAAAAAATAATGGATCAAGAACAGCCACCCCTGAGACACTCCACTAACTAACATTGGTCCAGTTAGTACATGTTCCATCAATAAACACTTTTTGTAATCTAACTTTCAACCAGTTCTCTGTCCAAGTACAGATAGTATGTTTGATGCCAGTATTCCTTACTTTTTAAGTAACCTGTGTGGTACTGTATCAGATGCTTTAGCAAAATTGTAATATTTCATAATCCACTGCCACTCCAGTGTCTAGGTTTCTGCCAGCTCCTTATAAAAGACAATTAAACATACCTGGCATGTTCTTTTGCACATAAAACTATTCTGGCTAGAGATGGGCGAATTTGACTCATTTCGTTTCTCCAAAAATTAGCTGCCGGCGAATTTTTTTTTTGACACAGGTCGCCATACAAGTCTATAGCTGTCATTTCCGCGACGAAACAAGGCGAAAAAATTCGCCCATCCCTAATTTCTGGCACAAATTGATAGTACTGTGATATGAAATATATTTGAATACCTTAATCCTTAACCTTCTTTCCAAAAGACTTCCTACTACACATATCAAACTAACAGGACTAAAGGTACCTGGCGCAAGGCTAATGCTTATGAAATGGCATCACGTTTCCAATTCAACTTTTTGTTTGAGAAAAATGTGAAGACCTATAGTAAAGCAGAGCAGATATGGAGCAGAGTAGAAGCACATGTTCGAAAATGCAGAGTCACTTTTAGGGAGGAGTTCAAAATCAATGACCAAGGATTATATGTGCTCCAAGAAATCCTCTGCAGATTTGCAGGACATGGCAAGTGAATGTGCTGTTTAGGACAGTGATGGACAATCACATGTGACTAAAAAAATCCTGCCACAAGTTGTAAAAGGGCTACAGGAACCACAAGCTGTGAACCACTATGTGAGGACTCTGTTATTGTCATTGGAGCTGTATGGAATTGGCTCTAAAAACCCTTCAAAAGTTTTTCCTACAATTATTAAATGCAGGGGGCCTTTTAAAAAGAATTGTTGTCCGCTGCATGAAAAGGCTGAGTAATATAACATGGTATCATAAATCAAAATTGTATACTTGTGGAGCAGGAGGTGGTCCAGCTATCAGCCATGAATTAAATCAATATTAAAGAGGAGCTTCTTGCTGTTCTGGACCCAGATATTGTATCCTTAATCAATGGTTAGCATTACAAAGGTACAAATGTTATATATCGTGGTGAGACCCAGAAGTGTCTTGGAATAAAACACTACAATTTAATTTATATTCTTACCCTAGAGAAAAAAAAGCTTGGAAAGACATGCAATGTTGCTGTGTGAGCAGGGAAGGACAATAATATGGAAGCTGATCTTTTCAAGGCACCTTTATTCAAGGCATCAGTATTAAGTTGGGATCAACTTGGGAGATTTGCTGATATGGAATGTAAAGTCTAGCTATCCTTTCTAAACTAAGGGATGTTATCCAGTTTATCTAATAACATTTCTTGGTGACACAAACGTTACCTGTTTTATGATCCTGAGTGCATTTCATCAGCTGACCACAGGATGGAGAGCTTTCTTTTGAAGTTTTCTTTGTATGTAACCACATTAAGCATGCTCTGTTTTGAGGATACCATACAGTAAATATTGTGACGTGAAAGAGAATGCTATTTTTATGCAATAGTATTTATACCCTGGAAACAGAATTAATGATTCAAACCTAAGGAGAGGATGAATAGAAACATAGAAATTATTTCTGTCAGCATCTTAAAACAGATTTCCTATTGCTGATCTTTCTTTCTTAATGCCAAATACTTTCTACATTCTCAGGGTACCTTTATATTTGATTCACGTAAACCATGGTACACAGGCCCATTTGCCTCAGTTGCTTGGCAGAAGATAAGGCTGTGCAATGGCAAATATTTAAGTATCAGGCATGATGAGCATTTATTTTTGCTCACTGTATCATAGTATTGAAACACTATAACTTACAGTATTTTTGCCAACATCAAATTATATACACTGTGATAACATGCTAAAGCATTTGGTACAATACCACACTGAAGGTTACTGGATGAAAAGAAAGAACTGGCTGAAAGATAGATTACAAATAGTGGTGGTAAATGGAACAATAAGTAATTGGACTAGTGTTGTTAGTGGAGTACCGCAGAGGTCTTTTGCTTTTTAACTTGTTTATTAATGACTTGGAGGTAGGCATTGAAAGCAGGGCCAGGCCACCCCCGCCTCTCCCCTGTGAGCGTGCGAATGCAAGCTCGCGACCACACGGGCGCTTGCGACCACACGGGGGAGATTGAAGAAAGGGAAGGTCAGGGTATTGATGGAGGGAGGTGCGTGACACAGGCGAGGGAGGGGAGTGATGGAGGAGAGGAGGGAATCGAGCAGCAGGAGAGCAACCGACCAGTTCCTACCCCTAGTTCCGGCCCTAATTGAAAGTACTGTTTCTATTTTTGCAGATGATACTAAATTGTGCAGAAATATAAGTCTCATGCAGGATGCTGCCACTTTGCAGTTTGAAGTGATTTGACTAAATTGAAAAACTGGGCAGCAAACTGGAAAATGAGGTTTGATGTTTATAAATAAAAGGTTTTGCACTTTGGGAGAAAATATAAATGAAGTTTTACTTTAAAGGGTAGTTAATTGAGATGGCTCTGGCGATTTTCGTGGATAACAAGCTGTGTAACTCCAGGAAGCAGTGCAGTTTGGTGCTCCGGTTCTTAAGGCTAAGGATATTGCTGAGCTTGAGACGGTGCAGAGATCTGCAACTAAACTGGTAAAAGGGATAAGGCATTTTTCAGTAGCAGTATGCACAAAATGTCTCTGTCTTAAATATATTGATAATGGGTTGAGTGCAGAGGACCTCTTGTATTTGTCTATAAGTATTTTGTGGTCACAGCCTCATTGCACCCCCGCCTAATGTTTTTAAAAATTAGTGGTGAGCACAACTTTCCCTTGTTTGTTATAGTTATACAGGAGCAGTGACCAGCTCCTTGTTGTAGCTCCCACCCTTCCCATTTTTAGTCAGATGATCCCACTGGTGTCTAATAAAAGGGCAGCCAAGTTTGGGAGTTTTACTTTGAAAGCAGCTTGTAAGTTGCAGGTAAAACTTAGTCCCTTTGTAAAATGTATAATTAAGCAATTGAATTCTTAATGAATTAGATGAAAATTAAGCGTAGGACTGGCCAGATATGGGATGACTTTGACGTAGTTGGCTATCTTAAATATATTGCAATATATGGACAAACAATCCCTGTTTTGTTGAAAGGGTAAGGCATTTTTCAGTAGCAGTATGCACAAAATATATTGATAATGTATTGAGTGCAGAGGACCTCTTGTATTTGTCTATAAGTATTTTGTGGTCACAGCCTCATTGCACCCCCGCCTAATGTTTTTAAAAATTAGTGGTGAGCACAACTTTCCCTTGTTTGTTATAGAAAGACCTAAACTATGAGGGTAGACTGTCAAGGTTTGGGTTGTTTTCTCTGGAGAAAAGGCACTTGTGTGGGGCAATGAGGAATCAGTACAAGTTCATTAATAGCAGGGATCTTTTTTCTCACTCAAAAGAGCAACGCGCTTGTGTGGGGCAATGATGACTCAGTACAAGTTCACAAGAGGATAATAGCGGCAATCTTTTTTTTCTCACCCAAAAGATCAATGTGCTATAGGTGACCCCTTTAGACTTGATGAACTGAATTTTCATTTGAAGCAGTGTAGGTGGTTCTACATGGTGATGTCAGTGAGGTTGTGCAATGCCCTGCTGGATGAAGTTGTGATGGCAGATTTTATTAGTGCTTGGATGATTTCTTGAACAAGCATAATATCCAATTCTATTATAATCTTCAGATCTAAAGGTAGTTAGTATAGCTATTGTTATATACAGTAGAACCCCGATTTTGCATCCTATATTTTATGTTTCATGGAATTGATGTTGTTTTGGTAACCCCCCCCCCCTGAAAACATGAAATCAGGGTTCTAATGTAGTTAAGTATTTGAGTGTATATATAGGTCTGTATACGTAGTTGTATATATATCTGCATTGGAGTTCATATGGGGGGTTTAACTTGAGGGACTTTGGTCTTTTTCAACTCAAATCAGGGGCACAATAATGGATTCAGCAAGGGAACCAAAGCTGATGCATTTAAATGGATACATCCCTTGAAGATAGGTCAGGGGAAGATTTTGAGTAAAGGACACTAGTTCTCCCAACTAGTTTGAAAGACAGATATATTTATCCTTGCCCACTGCTGAGTTATTTTTAAGTTTTGAAGCTAAAAAGGCTTCCCAGTGTACATGTGAGTCCAAGGTAACTCTGGACATTGCATTTCTTTATTAAAACTAGGCCTGCTGCTGGTAACTGAAAAACATAAGCATTTTTTATCCTGACTTATCATCTTAGTATTTAAGAAGCAGCAGGACACTAATGCAGACAATAAATGTATTCAGCGTGCAATAAGTCTGGCTAACTGGCTTCACACTGCTCATTAAAATTGGATACCCTGCCTGTGTCCATAAAATGGTTTACCTGTAAACTGTGCTATTTCTGAGGTATATCAGCATAAAAAGGCCAGTCAATAAATCTGCAAAGTCATTATATTGCTATAGATAATTAAGAAAATCTGGAGAAACAAACTTTAATGCTTTAGGTAAGCATTAAGTTTGCTTCTGCAAATTTTTTTTTACAGACTATATTATTTTGCTAGGGACTGTATCAATATGCTTTTGTTACTTAATTAAGTAAATTAATATATTTTAAAAAGACACAAAATTATTTCCCAGCTAACTTGCTCCAGAATAGAGCAACCAATTTCACATCACGTCTGGATATGGAAATCTTATATGCGACGCAAAACATTGATCTGTATCCCAGCTTTGACTCCAAGGAGCAGCAGGAGCAGCATTTCTATGTGTTTTTGCATGGGGGTAGTATTGTGAGGGACATCTGTGTTTAAAAAAAAAAATACTATAAATAAAAATATGTGGAAAGACAAAATGTAAGGAGAAAAAGCACCAGTTATAAGGGAAAAAAAGAAAATGGGGACATTCTTATATTTTTCTGGCATTCTATTTTGGCCATTGGTAGGACAAGTAAAACAAGATAATAGGGACCTCTATATAACTCTGGAAGCCTAGGATGACCCTTAAGGGTGAGATCTGCTGCTCCAAATTCTGGGATCGGGTCTTCCTTAATGGGTCAGGGATCCCCAACCTTTCGAACCCGTGAGCAACATTCAGAAAGTACAAGGAGTTGGGGAGCAACACAAACATGAAAAATGTTCTTGGGGTTCCAAATAATTGCTGTGATTGGCCATTTGGTATCCCCTGTGTGGCTCTGTTTGGCAGTGCACCTGGTTTTTATACAACCAAAACTTGTAAACCAAAACTTATTTAAAAATAAACACCTGCTTTGAGGCCATTGGGAGCAACATCCAAGTGGTGGAGAGCAACATGTTGCTCACGAGCTACTGGTTGGGGATCACTGGTCTAGACCATGGCCATGCATGTTACTACATGCAAAAGAGGAAAGCACATCAGTGTTTTCAACAGGGTATATTACACCTTCCATCAATATCATTTATTGTATACTAAAAATATTTTATTGTTAACTATAAAGTTCAAACAGGGCATAGTGTGAATAAAAGGGTATGATATGATCACACTTGCTCCAAATATTAATTAGATATTGTGTTCTTGAAAGGGGAAATTGTAGACATTGGCACAAATTTACACATATTGGATAAACATATAGTACTGCCTACAGATTAGTTTTTTCAGATTAGTTTTAGTGGACGATTGGTGCCACTTTTTCAGGAAGAGAGAAAACAGGGCACACATATTAGGACCCATGTATTTAGCGTGGTCACTAAATGAGCCTTTGACTGATTTGGCAAATCAAGATGGTCCCACATTTGGCCTCAGAACAGTGACTAGATTTCTTTGACACCTATGCAGATCCATTGGGAAAAGGCCACATCCTTGGCATGATACAACTCATTATCCAGGTCAGAGGGGCCGAGTCAGCAGGCAACATTGGACTTGGTCGGCCTGCATAACAATGCATATGGAGTGGGTGATTGGGTTTATGGTTACTTTGACTTAATCTGCCTATGGCAGACATTAAGTACAGGGTTAGCTTGTACCTGACTGCATCCAGTATAAGGCGTGAAGCAAAACTGACGAAGCCATTGCTTCATGCACAGCAAAAATAATGCATTGGCTCTAAATATGTATTAAAAAGATAACTTAATTTGCATCTGAAAGCCATGTAGCAGTTCATTTTAAAATGCAGAAAAATTCCTGTTTTTAATATAAAGGTATCCAGTATTTTTTGTGTACTTCGACTAGGGAATAGTCCAAATTCGATTTGAATTTCTAAAATTCGAATATCAAAATTTATCATGTACTGTCTCTTTAAAAATTCAACCTCGACCATTCGCCATCTGAAACCTGCCGAATTGCTGTATTAGCCTATGAGGAACCTTCTAGAACCTATTTGGAGTCAATTGGTGGACTTTGAAAAATCAAAGTTTTTTTTGGGAAAAACTTTGAATTGAATTAGATCGAAAGCGGTACGTTTCGAATTAGGCCAAATTCGACCAAAAAAAAACAAAACTTTGACTTAATTGCGGTTGGTCTTTTTGAATTAAAATTTCGAAGTTTTTTCAATTCGGAATTCGACCCTTGATAAATATGCCCCTAAATGAACTCAATAGACTGTTTTGTCCAATAAGGATTAATTATATCTTAGTTTGGATCAAGTACTAGGTACTGTTTTATTATTACAGAGAAAAAGGAAATCATTCTTAAAAATTTGGATTATCTGGATAAAATGGAGTCTATAGGATTTCCGTAATTTGGAGCTTTTTGGATAACAAGTTTCTGGATAATGGATCCCAAATCTGTATCTGAATGAGTAGTAAATCTGACACCAAGGATATTAATAGTAGCATACATTAGTTGCAGCAAAGAACCAGTAGCAGATTTTCACTTCAAAACATCTCAGTAAATTTAGTTTTCATTCTGACCACTACACCAGCTGGGTAGACTTTTGACATCACAGCTGCAGTATAACGTTGTACTAATGCAATTTTATACAAGGAAGTTCAAAGTACTTGGATGCTATCAAGAAATCTCTGCTAGGGAATTTATAAAAAAATTCCGAAAGCATTTTCCAGTAGCCTTAAATAAGCAAATCTGCAGAATGGGGGGGATAGATTTTGATGGAACTGTCAATGCACTTGTATGTGATATTAATGAAACACAATGAGATGTAAAGTGTTTACAGAAAGGCATTCCCCAATAAAAAACATCTAGGGGTCCATTTATCAAAAATCAAGATTTTTTTTCATGATTCAAGAAAAAAGCAGTAAAAACACAAGTATGAATATACTCGACAATATTCTTTGTAACTTCGAATAGTCACCATTTATTAAAGAATAAAACCATGAAAAGTCGCTAGAAAAACTTTGGCAAGATGCCAAAGTTGTATAGAAGTCATTGCCAATGTTCTCTGACAACTTTATTTATTTATTTTATAAAACATTTGAAATTATCAGCCTCATTGAAAATGAATGGGACAATGTGATTCTCACTCGCATGCAACTTGTGTTCCGTGTTGCGTTTTTTTCTTAACTAAACTAGCATTTGAGAAAAAAGTTGTGCAAGTTTTGTATCCATTTTTTATCCTCATCCACATTTTTTTTCATGAACTCAGATTTTGATAAATCTGCCCCTATTAATCTTGTTATGTAAAAAAGATGTGCACACAATCTCACATAGGTAAATGAATGTGATTACTTGTGTTACTGGTTGTATTTTGTCCATGGACCCGTGTGACCATTTTATAAACTAATGGTTTTGTAGTAAAGAATGTGATTGGCATTGATAGAACTGCTAGAGGGTTATTTACTAAGCTCCGAATACCCGAAATTCCCCGACATCCGAAACATTTGTGATTTTTTTTTTAATAAAATCTGACTTTTAAAAAAATCACAAATTTTTCGGAATTTATTAAACCCCGAGGGCTAAAAAGCCAGAATATAAAAACACGGCATCTCAAACCTGTCGAGGTTGCATAAAAGTCAATGGGAACAGTCCCATTGATTTTTGGTTGTGTTGGGGGTCTGGCAATTTCACAATGTTTTTGGAGCTTTCGGGTGAAAACTCCAAAAAAGTCGAAGATTTCGGGGGAAATTCACGAAAAAATCGTGAAAATCTGAACTTTTCCCGCAAAGCTAATTTTCGGGAAAATGTAATAATAAATAAGCGTTAAAAACCTGAGCGGGTTAGATCGGAGTTTGTAGCAGCCGATATTGAGATAAATTCGGACCTTGATAAATAACCCCCTTAGTGTGTATAAGGCCTAAGACATTTTGGGCTACTGAAATTAAAGTAAAAAAATATGAACTAGGTTTAGTAACCCATAGCCAATCAGATGGTAGCTCTCAAACAATTAATTGTACAATTGTACAATTGTATTATTAGCAATTATACATGCTAAAATGTCTCTGCTAAATGTTTATTCTGTCCTACCAGAGCAAACACAAGCTTTGCAAATGTTACATTACTCCTTTTGAGTTGCGGTGAAGCACATTTAACATACACTGTGCATGAGAGCTGTAGGTACTCTCTGTCTTTTGGTAATGGATCCTAATTGAACCTTAAGACCTACTGCAGTTGTGTTTTTTTTTACTACTTTGGTGCTTTTAAGAAGAACTGCGGCAATTGAAAGCCCTTAACTCTTCCAATGGAAAACCATAAAGTAAGTGTTTCTCAGCAGTCTCCACCATTGTCTTCTCTATGGCAAGCAGTGACCTGATATTAGTAGTAGAAGTAGTTTTCCCTGAAAGCACTGAAGTGGTCAAACACACCAGGGTTGTGATGTCTTTCATATTTGTAAATTAATATGATTAGTTGTTAGACTGGTTGCAAGATTCCAATGTTTCTCCCACAACTCATTTGTATGTTTGCATATAACATAATATTATGTATGCATAACATAACATATTAAAATTGTAATGCTTGTTGATCTATACAGTTTAAAGGGACAGTAAAAGCGATTATCATCAATACATTATGTTTTTGGCATTTTTTAAATACTTTAATTTCTTGCCAGGGAATCTCTGTGCAAAACAATTACTGTGAAAAAAATGAGAATCTGAACATGATATTTTAGAGAATGTTGAGAGAGAAAGAATCCAGATAGTAAGACAAGTTGTTTTCCTAGATGCATTCTCCCAGCTAATTATGTATGTAGTATAAACATAATATGTCACAATATTCTGCCTAGAAACACTGAGAGATCATAATCATCTTGCAGAAAACTCTGTTTATTTGGAATTATTTGAAATACAGATCACCAATCTGCAAAATACATAAATAAACCGAAAAGCGCTTTGACTAATAAAGTTGTTTAAAATTACTCAGCCCAGGAATAAATATATTTTTAAATATTTGTGTTGTGCAATTTAATTTTAGTAAAGTATCTGTACAGGAGAAACACAGTTATAACACAAACCCAGCTTGTATTATGAAAGGTTACCGCTCTACATACAAACCTTTGCTTTAAACTAAGACTTTGCAAGTGTTTAAACCACTTATTACAGTTTTTCTTTATGATTAACTTTTATTTTATATATACAGTATATATATATATATATATATATATATATATATATATATATATATATATATATATTCGTTTTCTTTGTTTTTTTAAGAGCTGTACATGTTCCTCATAATAAATAAGTGGTGCTAAAGTGACAAGTGACACTAAGGGGCCTATTTATCACGTAGTGTAAAAAACCCGTGGGATAATACACCACACATCACCAGGCTTCACCATGTAAAAAAAGACATAAAAAACTGTGTACATTTTTTACGTATTTTTTCTTAGACTGATTTCCACCAGAAGCAATGTAAAATAATGGCAGCAAATCTGGCGTTCGCATGGTGTAAAATAAAACACACCTTGATAAATTTTCCATTTATTTTATACAGCTGTTTACATTGTTTTTTTTCTGGCAAATTTAGTTATATACAGAACATAATAAATATGCCCCTAAGCATCAATCATAATACATTAAATCACCTTATGTTTAGATCCCTAAACATAAGGTTATTCATGTTTTATATATTATAAATAAATATGTTAAAAGCTAAAATATACTAGCTCCTAGTTCTATCAGATAAGACTGCTCTATTGACCAGTCTGAGTGTGGGCCATGCTTGGCAGACCAATGGGGACCAGTTGTTATGATTCTAATGCTAGCTCATTGGAATCCTGTTGAGTTTTGTGTGAAGGGGTTAAGTGGGACAGAGCTGGAAATCCCTTGGGCAGTCTCAGATTGCCTCAGGGAGGTCAAGGGTGAGCACCCTTGTCCTGCCCAACTATCTACTTGATTGACAATTATATTTTATATATGTCCATTAATATTAGTTTTGAGTGTACATAACAATGCACACTTTGGGGCATTCATAGCTGTATAGTTCCAGGAAACTATCACTGTGCTTCTTTACTCCAGTCTCTGTGTAACTGTCCTGATCATCCTTATCTGTCCACACAATCATTTCCCAACACTCAATTTGTCTTCACTTAAGGTCAGTTTGCCAGATCATGAATGACTGATCCAAGTGCATGAATAAATGATCCACAGAGAGGTAGTGCAAGATATATTACTTGCAGTAGTAAAAATGTATTATCTGCATGAATGGTAATACTGTACTAATAAATTAGCGTTAGTAACGAAAAGGCTAAACGAAAATTTTAAATAAAAGTCAATGCAGGGCCAATATATCTAAAAATTTAAAAATGAATATTTAAATGAATATACTGCACATTTGATTTTTTTTTAGATGTAAGATGCACTTAGATTACACTTCATGACGTGTACAAAAATTAACCATATTTTACTAGAAATCTCTACATAAAAGCCAGATGTGCACGAGAAACAGTTGAATAAACATTACACCAAGGATCAGTGAGTGTCGTCTGACAAGCATTTTGGCAGTAAGTAAAAGATTAACACATTTGGGGGCAGTAATTTTTGGGTACATCGAATAGGCCAAATTCGACCTCGACTTCAATTCGAATTGAAAATACTTCACAAATTCGACCATTCAAAAATTGAAATATTGTCTCTTTAAAATACTTTGATACTTCGCCACCTTAAAATTGCTATGTTAGCCTATGGGGACCTCCTAGAACCTATAGCCAGTATTTGGCTAAGTTTTGAGAAGTCAAAGGATTTTTTTGTAAAATCGTACGATTGTACGATTAATTCGTACGATTCGAAGTACGATCATACAATTAAATCGTACGATTCGAAATACGATCATACGATCTTAAAAATCCTTTGACTGGTTGAATTTCTAAGTTTTTTTCACTTTGAAATTCGACCCTTGATAAATCTGCCCCTTATTGTGCACTTCTATACTGAGTGTAAGCAACGTCTTACTAATGATGCAGGGTATCCTGCAGCACGGTTTAAAAACCTAATGCAACTAATATGGCCCTTATGCTAACAGAAAATATTACATTTGCAAAGAGATTCCTATAAAGTGCAATCAAAGTCATGAGATGCAAAATCACTTTGTCATGATGGTTAATATTTTACACTGTTTAACCTAGGAGAAATAAATCCTGATGAAAGGCTGTCACTGGAGCTGCAGCCTCTTGCTCGCTTCACTGTGTAACGGAATATTTTCTAGAGGTTTCATCTACTTTAAAGCCAGAAGAAATTAGCCCTTGACCTCATTTTGTGGGACAGTACAGCTATGCAGAATGATGTTGTAACTGCTTCAGACATTACTTGCCTGTATGAGATGATGTCTTCCAAAAATTTCAAATGAAAATGAAAGATTCTGCATTTTTATGTTTTATTGTTGACATATTTGTGGGCCAATTAATTTGCATACATGTAAATAAAAGCAGCACAAAAGAACATTGTAGTATAAAGCACATCTCTGTGAAAATTTGACAGGATAAGCGATTAAAAATAAAGAGAAAGCTAGATGAGCCTGTTTGTTGTGCATCTAAAATTCCACTCAAGAATATATTAAAAGGAGGCTTGCTCCTTGGTAATATAATTAATTTGCCAACATAAAGGGGAACACAAAAATAAGCTGGACCAAGTTACAAAAAGATGTAAAAGGGTAATATTACCAATATATTGTGAAAGTCACTAGGTCTGGCGGTGCCTAACTCTGAAGTTGAACCAAACTAAACAACGAAAGGACTACATCATCCAACAATTCATATCTTTAATATTACCAATATGTATACCAATATGCAGATTTTTTTATATTCAATTTTGAAAGCTGACATGGGGCTAGACATATTGTCAGTTTCCCAGCTGCCCCCAGTCATGCCCCCAGCCTGCACTTTAGGATGGAACTACATTCTGGCAGGCTGTTATTTCTCCTACTTAATGTAACTGAATCAGTCTCAGTGGGACTTGGCTTTTACTATTAAGTGTTGTTTTTAGATCTACCAGGCAGCTGTTACCTTCCCATTTTTCTTTTGTTTGGCTGCTGGGGGGGGGAAAGGGAAGGGGTGATAACACTCCAACTTGCAGTACAGCAGTAAAGAGTGACTGAAGTTTATCAGAGCACAAGTCACATGACTGGGGGCAGCTGGGAAACTGACAATATGTCTAGCCACATGTCAGATTTCAAAATTGAATATAAAAATATCTGTTTGCTCTATTGAAAAATAGATTTCAGTGCAGAATTCTGCTGGAGCAGCACTATTAACTGATGTGTTTTGTAAAAAAACATGTTTTCCCATGACAGTATCCCTTGAATATTATTTATCCTCCCCTTTCACCTCACCTCATTCTGGAATCGAGTGACTCGTGCATGCCCGTTTAAGCTACTAGTTAATGGAAACAAACAGTAGAAAGCTAGTGAAGAATCCAAATTCAGCTTGGAATGATGGCATCATGGACTCACAATAAATGAAAGTGGCCATCGTCATCATTACAATTATTTATTTATGTAGCACAAGCAATTTGTTAGATAGGGGTTATAACCCTTTTGTCTAAAGTAAACCCCTGAAGTGCTACTATTTAAAGCATTTAAAGAAGTAACTGAATTAAAAAGTAAAATACTTATATAAAATCTGTTGTACAACATTTCAAATTTAGAACTAGTAAAAAAAAAACTATTTTTAACTCTTCCTTCAGAACCCTTCAGTTAGTTCTCACTTTGTGCCTACATAAGAATTCTGATATTGATTGTATGGTTTATGTGAAAGTTTTTGAATGGAAGGAAAGGTTGCATGAAATGCATGAATGGGATGATATGGACAGTAAATTACAAGGAGTTGGAAAATAATCATACCTTAAATAGATGTTATCCCCTGCATAAATATGGTAGGCCTGTATCAGCAAAGGGTTTGAAATACTTCTGGTTTAGGTATGGTGCAGCCAAACACAAATGCATGTAGTGGGGTATATATGGTAGTGGGTGGTATATCAATAGTTTCTTGAGCTGCTTAGCTTCATTTAGCATGTATCCTTATATATAAGGGAAACGATTAAGTAAAACCAGCAAGAATAAGTTGGTCTGATTCCGAAATTTAACCAAAGTATGATCTCCAAACCAAACCTGCCAAGACTTCTCATTATTACACATAACATATTGTGAGAACGCATGCTTGCGTCCTGTCCGGCGCAGGCGCGGACGCGCTAATGCGCGTCGGCGTCTGACGCGGGACGCCGGCGACGGTCGCGGAGGCGCCGGCGACGGTCGCGGGCGCAAGGACGTAGGCGGAAACGCCTGTGACGGACGTGCTGGCGTCAGCTCCGCGACGTCAGCGCAATGACGCCAGTTTGGCGCCAAAACTCCTGTATTTAAACCCAAACCAGATTAACATGCATTGCCTGGTTATTAGGTTATTTGACTGAAACCCTAGCGACTCTGAACTTTGGATTCCTGATTATTGACCCTTGCCTGAACCCGGACTTTGATTACTGCCGCCTGTCTCGACCTTCTTGCCTGTTTACCGATTACGAATATTGCTGCCTGCCTTTTGACCTCGGATCTCCTGACTACGCCTTTTGCCTAATCCCTTGTACTTCGCTGAACGTCTCACTGGCTACTCTCCACAACCCTGCTCCCTGTTCCACTCCAGGTGGGTAGCGGTTGTGTGAGGCGCTTGTGGGTTCATTATCTTCTGCTCCAACCTCTTCTACGTCTGGATTATACTGGTAAGTCCTGACAGTATAACCAGGCCAAAGATGGATCCAGCTGAAGGGGCGTCCCCGTTTGCAGTCCTGACGCAACAGTTATCTTCCCTTACGCAAGCTGTCTGGGAGCTGCAAAGTGGCTATGCTCAGTTACAGGAGCACATTAGGACCCAACCACCGGTTGTTCACCCTTCCACGGCCGCAGCAACTCCTCCGGTTCCAGCGGAAGTCCAGGTGATAACTTCTGAGATTTCGGAACCTAAGGTGGCCTTTCCGGAGAAGTTTGCGGGTGACCGAAAGTTGTTCCGGAATTTTAGGAGCAGTTGTAAGCTACTGTTTACTCTCAAGCCTCATACCTATCCCTCTGAGCAGACCCGGGTAGGGGTGATTATCTCTTTCCTGACGGGAGAACCACAGACGTGGGCTTTTCGTCTTATGGATCGCCACAGTCCTGCATTGGCCACAGTAGACTCCTTCTTTGAAGCCATGGCAGTTCTTTTTGATGACCCGCACAGAGCCACTACTGCTGAAGCCGCCCTGCGTGCCTTGAAGCAAAGTAGCCGCCCAGCAGAAGATTACACCTTAGAATTCCGGCAATGGGCAGATGACACGGAGTGGAATCCGGCTGCCCTTAAGAACCAGTATCGATTCGGCCTTTCGTCTGAACTAAAAAATGAATTGGCCCGTACTGGCATTCCCGACAGTCTGGAAGAACTTATTTGTCTGGCCATCCAACTCGATCGAAGGCTCAGGGAGCGCAGAGAGGAAGAAGAGGCAGAGAAAGCAGGTCTTCCACCACAGTCTTGGATGTTACCAACCGCTCCACCTCCTATCCGAATGCCTTCCACTTTTCCTCCAGCTGTTCCGCCACCCGTCTTCAGTGCAGCCCCAGAGCCGATGCAGATTGGAGCCATTAGATCTGCGTTAACTCCAGAGGAACGGATCAGACGTCGCAGACTCAACCTCTGCCTTTATTGTGGACAAGCAGGTCACTTGCTTCGGGGTTGTCCGATTCGTCCAACGGGTAAGAGGATTTTCAAAAGGGACTTTTCCAGTTGCCATGTTCCCGTGCCTCTTCTGACTGTCTCTTTGTCGTTGCAGTGGGGAGACAAGCGGGTAGAGCTTCAAGCAATCCTTGATTCTGGGGCCAGCGGATGTTTCCTGGACAATAAAGTGGCGCTGCAGTTCCAGATCCCACTCCAGTCCAAAAAGAATCCCATAGCCCTCCGTGTGGCAGATGGTTCCCTGATTACCTCGGGCCCTGTGGTGCAAGAGACCGTCTCACTTTTTGTTGTATTAAATAAAGGGCATGCTGAAGTCATGAACTTTGATGTAGTTTCTTCGCCTCTATTTCCCGTTATTCTGGGTCTACCCTGGTTGCAGAAACACAACCCGTCCATCAACTGGACTACCGGTGAAGTGAACTTTCTCTCAAATTTTTGTTCTTCCCAATGCATTTTCTCTTTCAATAGAGTCTGTTCGTTGTCTCCTGCTTTCCGAAATTCACAATCTTCTTCCTCAAGCTTACTGGGAATTCACGGACGTTTTCAATAAGAAAGGGGCAGATAAATTGCCTCCTCATCGTATTTATGATTGTCCTATTAACCTTCTTCCAGGGGCCCAGATTCCTTTTGGACGAGTTTATCCGTTGTCCGAGTCTGAACTATCGGAACTACGTTCTTACTTAGATGAAAATTTAGCCAAAGGCTTTATTCGTCAATCTTCTTCTCCAGCAGGGGCTGGGATCTTCTTTGTTGAAAAAAAAGATCATTCCTTAAGGCCGTGTATTGATTACCGGGATCTGAACAAGATTACTGTGAAGAATCGTTATCCACTTCCTCTTATTCCTGAACTTTTTCAACGTTTGGCGGAGGCTAAGATCTTTTCTAAACGGGATCTCCGTGGCGCATATAATCTCGTCAGAATAAGAGAAGGTGATGAGTGGAAGACGGCTTTTCGTACACGTTATGGGCATTTTGAATACCTAGTCATGCCCTTTGGTCTTTGCAACGCTCCTGCAACGTTTCAACATTTCGTCAATGATGTTTTCAGAGACTTCCTAGACATATTCGTTATCATATATTTGGATGATATCCTTGTTTTTTCTAATTCCTTGGAGGAACACAGATCACATTTAAAGAAGGTGCTGGCTCGTCTACGTATTCATCAGCTTTATGCCAAGATTGAGAAATGTGTCTTTGAACAAACATCTGTGGACTTTTTAGGTTTTCTCCTTTCTCCGCAGGGAATTCAGATGGACTCCAGAAAAATCTCCGCAATTCTTGATTGGCCAATTCCTTCTTCCAAGAAAGCTGTCCAACGTTTTATTGGTTTTGCCAATTTTTACAGGAAATTTATAAAGAATTTTTCCCAGGTTATTCTGCCAATCACTGAGTTGACTCGTAACAATCAAAAGTTTTGTTGGTCACCACAAGCTCAGGCGGCCTTTGAGAAATTGAAGGCACTCTTCACTTCAGGCCCAATTCTTCATCATCCTGACGTTTCCCTTCCTTTCATCCTGGAAGTTGACGCTTCGGAGCTTGCGGTGGGTGCTGTGTTATCACAAAGAGCGGGGTTTCAGGAGGATCTGCATCCTGTTGCTTTTTTTTCCCGTAAACTGGCCAAGAGCGAATGTAACTATGATGTTGCTGATCGTGAACTACTTGCCATCAAGTTAGCACTTGAAGAGTGGAGATATCTCCTTGAAGGATCTAAACATCCAATCCTCATCTTTACGGATCATAGGAATCTAGAGTACTTACGTTCGGCCAAGAGGTTGAGACCCAGACAAGCAAGGTCGGCTTTATTCTTCATGAGATTCAATTTTCATCTTACATATCGACCTGGGTCTAAGAATGTTAAAGCAGATGCCTTGTCCCGTATGTTTTCTTCTGAAGATGAACCGTCCTTGGTTCCAGAAACAATTTTAAACTCTAATAATTTTCTCCTGCTACAGTCTACCCTGGTTGATGGAATTAAAGACGCTTCCTCAAATCTCTCTGAACCATCGTTAGTTTCCAAGGAGGGTCTTCTTCTTCATCAAGGTAAAATTTTTGTTCCTGAACCTATGCGCTTAGAGGTCCTCAAGAATGTTCATGATTCAAAATTGGCAGGTCATCCAGGTATCAAGAAAACTATTATCCTGGCTAAGAGACTATTTTGGTGGCCTGGGTTGGCTAAGGACTGTTTTCAATTTGTTTCGTCTTGTGAAGTCTGCTCTAGGTCCAAGGACTCTCATTCTCGGCCTATTGGTCTTCTTCAACCTCTGCCGGTGCCTTCTCGTCCATGGGGTTCGGTTTCTTTGGATTTCATTTCTGATTTGCCGTTGTCTTGTGATTGTTCCACGATTATCGTTTTTGTGGACCGCTTAACGAAGATGGCTCATTTCAAGTCGTTACCCAGACTTCCTTCTGCTTCTGAGACTGCTGATACCTTCATTAAGGAAGTGGTAAGGCTCCATGGTCTTCCGGATGAGGTGGTGTCGGATCGAGGACCACAATTCACTTCTCAGTTTTGGAGATCGTTGTGTGCAGCACTCAAGATTTCGGTGTCCCTTTCCTCTGCCTTTCATCCCCAGTCCAATGGTCAGACCGAACGAACTAATCAGACTCTCGAGCAATATCTGAGATGCTATTCTTCATACCTCCAAGATGACTGGGTGAATCTTCTTCCCTTAGCCGAGTTCGCCTATAATAATTCCCATCATTCTTCAATCAATCAGTCCCCCTTCTTCGCAAACTATGGTTTTCATCCAGTAACTTTTCCCTCTGCCATTGTTTCTGACATTTTAGTTCCTGCTGTCAAAGACCGATTAACCTTCTTATCCGATAATCTTCAAAAGATCCAGGAAAACATGAAGCAGGCCCAACAAAATTTCAAGATGTATGCCGATCGGAGACGGAGAGGGGACCCAGAGTTCAAGGTGGGTGACCGTGTTTGGTTATCAACTGTTAACCTTAAGCTTTCTTGTCCCAGTAGGAAGTTGGGTCAGCGTTTCCTGGGTCCCTTCCCTATTATTCGCCAAGTCAATTCTGTGGCCTTTCAACTCAAACTTCCAGCTTCCTGGCACATCCATCCAGTGTTTCATGCTGCTCTTCTAAAACCAGCCTCAACATTCCGATTCCCTGGGTGTTCGACTCCTCCTCCGCTACCCGTGGTGGTCAACGGACAGGAAGAATTTGAGGTTGAGGAGATCCTGGATTCTAGACTAAGAGGCAAGCGGCTCCAGTACCTGGTGAGATGGAAGGGTTACGGTCCGGAAGAAAATTCCTGGGAACCAACGTCGAATATCCACGCTCCTGAGTTGCTGGAGAAATTCCATAGAACTCATCCTGGTAAGCCTTCTGGTGGTCGCGTCCTGAGGCCGCTCCTTGATGGGGGGCAATGTGAGAACGCATGCTTGCATGCTAATGCGCGTCGGCGGCTGACGCGGGACGCCGGCGACGGTCGCGGGTGCAAGGACGTAGGCGGAAACGCCTGTGACGGACGTGCTGGCGTCAGCTCCGCGACGTCAGCGCAATGACGCCAGTTTGGCGCCAAAACTCCTGTATTTAAACCCAAACCAGATTAACATGCATTGCCTGGTTATTAGGTTATTTGACTGAAACCCTAGCGACTCTGAACTTTGGATTCCTGATTATTGACCCTTGCCTGAACCCGGACTTTGATTACTGCCGCCTGTCTCGACCTTCTTGCCTGTTTACCGATTACGAATATTGCTGCCTGCCTTTTGACCTCGGATCTCCTGACTACGCCTTTTGCCTAATCCCTTGTACTTCGCTGAACGTCTCACTGGCTACTCTCCACAACCCTGCTCCCTGTTCCACTCCAGGTGGGTAGCGGTTGTGTGAGGCGCTTGTGGGTTCATTATCTTCTGCTCCAACCTCTTCTACGTCTGGATTATACTGGTAAGTCCTGACACATATGGTAACATATTTGAAGTCTCAACTTCAACTCTATACTGTAATAGGCAGCTACAAATCAGTAAACTTACTTACTTAATGAAACAGCCCTTTTTGCCATGTGATAATATTCCATTTCTTTTGCAGCCTTTCCAAGTCTTATTAGCTTCATACATACAGTACATACATTATTCTATTTAGGTAACCAAGTATTATTCTATGTGATTTACATCACCTACCCCTGTCCCAACACTGCTAACAACAATCATGTTCATTCTTAGTTTGTGTGAATATTCCAGGAGTTGGAAAATGGGAGGAAAATATGTAGCCATTAAAATTGGAGTACATGCTATATTGCATTTACATATAATTACGGTATACCTTTATTTTGCCTGTCCAAAATGCACAACAAGGGGCATGGAAGAAGAAGTAAACATTATTATATAATATTTTGTACTGTGTAGTACATCTCCCTGTATGTGACAAGCAATGGTTCATTAATATCTACCTTCATAATGTGCTGCTTTCTAGGCATTTACAGGCATTTACAGACACTGTTATTATGACAAACAACTTATGGGTGCAAGGCTGGAAGCTGGTGGAAAGTTGGACAACTACACATGAACCTGACCAGCTGCCTCCAAACTGTTAGTTTAATATAGTTGTCATAAAGGCAAAGGATAAATGTACCATCTCCATACAAGCAAATTAGTTAGGGCTCATTTACTTGGCAAAGTATGAAGAAATGCAAATGTGATCTGTGTATTTATGAATAAAAGTTAATATATGTTGCAGCGGTGTCTTTATCAGAATTATTTCTTGATGGCGCAGTGCCCTGTCAGTGTAAGTGTCATAGATCATTCGTCTGTGTTCAAGGTGGAATGTGACATTGTACTCACTTCTGTTAAATGTGAAAATTCTGCACAAGCCCAGCAGAAATCTTTGCTTGTGTCAGCTCTTTCTTTGTGTCCTGTTCAGGTATATAACTTTAGAAAAGAGCAGTGGAATTTGAAAATGACCTATTATTTTTAATAATAGAATAATATCTTTGATAAATAATATCTTTAATCTACTTAAGTAGATTAGAATGTTTGTAGATAGAGAAATGAGTGACTGGTCCATATCCCTCTATAGAATACACAGCCCCACATCAAGCTCTTGGTTGCCACTCTTGCATGCAATCATTTTTATTTCACTTTCAGGGAATGGCAGAAAACCCAAGGGCAGACTGTGAGCTGTAAATCAAGAATGAGGAGAACCTGCCTCAAATTGGTGGGGAAATGACATGGAATGCAGCAGGATCCCAGTACCCAGCTGGAGAAGATAAATATTTGAAAGGCCTCAATTTGAATCAGCCCCATTATGTAATTAGAATTAATCTAGCGGAGACCTGCTCTGGAAGAGGACTGAGCCACAGACCTAGTTAGATAGGCCTCTGGTCAAATCCCAGGAGATGCATATGTATTAGAAACTTTTTACCAATTACATAGAGTTATCTGCTTACTGCTATCCTGATTGTAATAACTTTTATATTCTGAATGGGGTCACTTGTTTGAGTTCACCCCAATCCAACTAGGTGAATGTACCCAGAGAAGTTGTGCCACTTATCCAGTTTCCACAAAATATAGCAATGAAAGTACCTGAACAGGGTTTTATTAAAAAAGGGCCATGTCCAATGGATGTAAAGGGTCCCTTTTCACATTACACAATCAATAGGATATTATAATTACCTTCATTTGTTCATGTATGTGTGTCCTATGAAACAAAAGTTCCTATGCCCATGCAACTTTGCTGTGCTGTCATACTTTACTGTCTTCATTCAAACTATACTATCCCCAACAAATTATGAGCTTCGTGCATACCTTAAAATGTGTTAATTTTGGTTGAACTGCCAAAACAGAGCGAATTACTTGTGGTCTAATTTTCAATGCATTGAAAAGGCAGATAAATACAGCAGACTGAATTCCAATGTGATATTTGTTTGGTTGGCATAGGACATAAAACAGCTGAAAATATTGCAAAAAGGGAAACCTAGGATAAACTAGAGGAAATGTTTGGACAAAGAACAGCAGAAAAGGGAAGCATGACTTATGCAATATTTCATTCGGTTTCTACGTATTCATTCCTTGTAATACTGGAAATCTGCCATTCTATTTTTTGGATACACATGGTGAGTAATATACTTTGCACCCCTGAGGTAAAGAGATGGCAAATATTGCTGTCATTTGAAAAGATAGCAATTTAATGTGGTGTGCCAGCCCACACTGGACAACATGCCTTCTAGCGTCCCATTTAGAGATGTCGCGAACTGTTCGCCGGCGAACTTGTTCGCGCGAACATCGGGTGTTCGCGCTCGCCGGAAGTTCGCGAACGTCGCGCGACGTTCGCCATTTTGGGTTCGCCATTGTTGGCGCTTTTTTTTGCCCTCTCACCCCAGACCAGCAGGTACATGGCAGCCAATCAGGAAGCTCTCCCCTGGACCACTCCCCTTCCCTATAAAAACCGAAGCCCTGCAGCGTTTTTTCACTCTGCCTGTGTGTGCTGAAGAGATAGTGTAGGGAGAGAGCTGCTGCCTGTTAGTGATTTCAGGGACAGTTGAAAGTTTGCTGGCTAGTAATCGTTTTGATACTGCTCTGTTATTGGAGGGACAGAAGTCTGCAGGGGTTTGAGGGACATTTAAGCTTAGGTAGCTTTGCTGGCTAGTAATCTACCTTCTACTGCAGTGCTCTGTATGTAGCTGCAGTGGGCAGCTGTCCTGCTTCTGATCTCATCTGCTGACTGCTGCAATAACAGTAGTCCTTGTAAGGACTGCTTTTATTTATTTTTTTGTTGTTTTACTACTACTACTACTACTACTACTACTACTACTACTATAAGAGCCCAGTGCTATTAGTCTAGCAGTGTTGGGGAGTGGGACTGGTGTGCTAATCTGCTGCTCCTAGTAGTTCAGCAGCACCAACTTTAATTTTTTTTTTTTAATATTCATTTTTTTTTTATTTTACTTTTTTTATTTTACTACCGCTGTAGTAGTGTATAAGTTGACCTTTTAGGCATTATTTGCCCTGTAGGCATTATTTGCACACTGTTTTCTTCAACCCGCCATCGAGCTGTGTGACCTTGTTCACATTCTGTCTAAATATCCATAATATTACCGTCTCCAGAAAAAACACCGGAGTCACTTTTTTCAAGCAGCCATAATATATTTTACGTAATCCGTATCCACCGCTGTAGTAGTGTATACGTTGGCCTTGTAGGCATTATTTGCACACTGTTTTCTTCAACCCGCCATCGAGCTGTGTGACCTTGTTCCCATTCTGTCTAAATATCCATAATATTACCGTCTCCAGAAAAAACACCGGAGTCACTTTTTTCAAGCAGCATTCATATATTTTACGTAATCCGTATCCACCGCTGTAGTAGTGTATACGTTGGCCTTGTAGGCATTATTTGCACACTGTTTTCTTCAACCCGCCATCGAGCTGTGTGACCTTGTTCACATTCTGTCTAAATATCCATAATATTACCGTCTCCAGAAAAAACACCGGAGTCACTTTTTTCAAGCAGCATTCATATATTTTACGTAATCCGTATCCACCGCTGTAGTAGTGTATACGTTGGCCTTGTAGGCATTATTTGCACACTGTTTTCTTCAACCCGCCATCGAGCTGTGTGACCTTGTTCCCATTCTGTCTAAATATCCATAATATTACCGTCTCCAGAAAAAACACCGGAGTCACTTTTTTCAAGCAGCATTCATATATTTTACGTAATCCGTATCCACCGCTGTAGTAGTGAATACGTTGGCCTTGTAGGCATTATTTGCACACTGTTTTCTTCAACCCGCCATCGAGCTGTGTGACCTTGTTCCCATTCTGTCTAAATATCCATAATATTACCGTCTCCAGAAAAAACACCGGAGTCACTTTTTTCAAGCAGCATTCATATATTTTACGTAATCCGTATCCACCGCTGTAGTAGTGTATACGTTGGCCTTGTAGGCATTATTTGCACACTGTTTTCTTCAACCCGCCATCGAGCTGTGTGACCTTGTTCACATTCTGTCTAAATATCCATAATATTACCGTCTCCAGAAAAAACACCGGAGTCACTTTTTTCAAGCAGCATTCATATATTTTACGTAATCCGTATCCACCGCTGTAGTAGTGTATACGTTGGCCTTGTAGGCATTATTTGCACACTGTTTTCTTCAACCCGCCATCGAGCTGTGTGACCTTGTTCCCATTCTGTCTAAATATCCATAATATTACCGTCTCCAGAAAAAACACCGGAGTCACTTTTTTCAAGCAGCATTCATATATTTTACGTAATCCGTATCCACCGCTGTAGTAGTGAATACGTTGGCCTTGTAGGCATTATTTGCACACTGTTTTCTTCAACCCGCCATCGAGCTGTGTGACCTTGTTCACATTCTGTCTAAATATCCATAATATTACCGTCTCCAGAAAAAACACCGGAGTCACTTTTTTCAAGCAGCATTCATATATTTTACGTAATCCGTATCCACCGCTGTAGTAGTGTATACGTTGACCTTGTAGGCATTATTTGCACACTGTTTTCTTCAACCCGCCATCGAGCTGTGTGACCTTGTTCACATTTTGTCTAAATATTGATAATATTATCGTCTCTAGAAAAACCACTTGAGTTACTTTTTTTCAAGCAGCATTCATATATTTTACGTAATCCGTATCCACCGCTGTAGTAGTGTATACGTTGACTTTGTAGGCATTATTTGCACAGTGTTTTCTTCAACCCGCCATCTAGCTGTGTGTATTATCGTTTCCAGAAAAACCAACTGAGTTTTTGTTGTTGTTGTTGTTTTTTTAAAAATAATGCCAGGCAAAGGCAGGCCGCCACGCAGAGGCCGTGCTAGGGGCCGTGCTGCTATGCAATCCTGTGGCCCTAGCAAATTGCCCAGTTTTAAAAAGCCAATGACCCTGAACTCCCAAAATGCTGAAGAGGTAGTTGACTGGCTTACACAGCACACCCCATCCTCTACCATTTCTAACTTTACCACAACATCCTCCTCATCCTCCACTGCTATGGCCACCCCACGTAACACTTCCTCCACCACCGGTGCCCCTTCTTCACTGGGGTCAGAGGAGTTATTTTCCCATGAGTTTCTTGAACTGAGTAATGCGCAACCATTATTGCCAGAAGAAGATGAAGGAGATGAGGACCTTACACCAGATTTAATTCTGGCAGAGAACACGATAGAGATGGACATAATGAGTGATGAGGAGGAGGTCCCCGCTGCTGCTTCCTTCTGTGATGTGTCAGAAGAAATTGATGCATCTGAGGAGAATGATGATGAGGAGATTGATGTTTTGTGGGTGCCTAGTAGAAGAGAGCAAGAGGAGGGTAGTTCAGATGGAGAGACGGAGAGTCAGAGAGGCAGTAGGAGAATAAGACTTAGAAGAAGCAGGGAGGACAGCCCGCAGGGATCAGTAGGGCAACAACATGTATCGGCACCTGTGTTCAGCCGGCCAACGCACCCGCCATTGCCGCCAATACCGCCAACTCCGCCAACTTCTACTGTTACCGCCAGATCGCACACTTCCAAAAAGTCAGCAGTGTGGGATTTTTTTAATGTGTGTGCCTCTGACAAAAGCATTGTAATTTGCAATGAGTGCAGTCAGAAACTGAGCCTTGGTAAGCCCAACAGCCACATAGGTACAACTTCTATGCGAAGGCACATGAGCGGCAAGCACAAAGCACTTTGGGAGCAACACCTCAAAGGCAACAGGCAAACTAAAAGCCACACTCCTTCTGGTCCAGCATCTTACTGCTCTACCTCTGCTCTCCTTGACCCGTCTGAACCACCCTCCACTCCGCCTTCCACCTTGACCACCTGTTCCCATTCCCAGTCATCTGCCACCAGCCAAGTTTCTGTGAAGGCCATGTTTGAGCGTAAGAAGCCAATGTCTGACTGTCACCCCCTTGCCCGGCGTCTGACAGCTGGCTTGTCTGCACTCTTAGCCCGCCAGCTTTTACCATACCAGCTGGTGGACTCTGAGGCCTTCCGCAAATTTGTAGCAATTGGGACACCGCAGTGGAAGGTACCCAGCCGCAATTTTTTTTCTAAAAAGGGAATACCACACCTGTACCAACATGTGCAGAGCCAAGTTACCGCATCTCTGTCACTTAGTGTTGGGCCAAAGGTCCATATGACTACTGACGCATGGTCCTCCAAGCATGGTCAGGGCAGGTATGTCACCTACACTGCCCACTGGGTGAACTTGGTAATGGCTGGGAAGCAGGGAATGGGTAGCTCAACAACAACAGTGGAGTTGGTGTCACCGCCACGGATTGCACGCGGTTCTGCCACCACCTCTACTCCTCCATCGCTCTCTACCTCGTCTTCTTCTTCTTCTTACTCTGCTGCTGGGTCCTCCTTCTCCTCCTCCACACCTGTGCACCCCCAGCTCCCCCTAGGCTATTCGACGTGCCAGGTACGCCGTTGTCACGCTGTCTTGGGGATGACGTGCCTGGAAAGCAAAAACCATACCGGATCTGTACTCCTGTCATCTCTGCAGTCACAGGCCGATCGGTGGCTGACCCCACACCAACTGCAGATCGGAAAAGTGGTGTGTGACAATGGAAGCAATCTGTTGGCAGCGTTGAGACTAGGCAATTTAACACATGTGCCCTGCATGGCACATGTGTTAAATTTAATAGTCCAACGTTTTGTCTCCAAGTACCCAGGATTCCAGGACGTTCTCACCCAGTCCAGAAAGGTGTCGGCCCATTTCAGACGTTCCTACACAGCCATGGCACGCCTTGCTGACATTCAGCAGCGCTACAACATGCCAGTCAGGCGTTTGATTTCTGACAGCCAGACTCGCTGGAATTCAACGCTCCTTATGTTGGAACGTCTGCTGCAACAACAAAGGGCCGTCAACGAGTACCTTTTTGAACTGGGTGGTAGGACTGGATCTGCACAGCTGGGGATTTTTTTCCCCCGTTACTGGGTGCTTATGCGCGATGCCTGCAGGCTCATGCGACCTTTTGAAGAGGTGACAAATATGGTCAGTCGCACCGAAGGCACCATCAGCGACCCTAATACCCTTCGCTTTCTTCCTGGAGCGTGCCGTGCGACGAGTGACAGATGAGGCTGTAGACCAGCGTGACGAGGAGCTGGAAGCGCACGATTTCTGGTCGGAATCACCAGAACGAACCCAGGCACCTGCTGCAACGCAGGGAGAGGTGCCAGAAGTGGAGTCAGAGGAGGAAGGTGGCTTTGTGGAGGAGGAGGAGGAGGACCAACAGGAGCAGGCTTCCCAGGGGGCTAGTGGTGACCTTTTGGGGACCCCTGGTCTTGTACGTGGCTGGGGGGAGGAGACCGTGGATGATGCAGTCCTTGATAATGAGGAAGCGGAGATGGATAGCTCTGCATCCAACCTTGTGAGAATGGGGTCTTTCATGCTGTCATGCCTGTTGAAGGACCCCCGTATCAAGAGGCTTAAGGAGAAGGACCTGTACTGGGTCGCAACGCTACTAGACCCTCGGTACAAGCATAAAGTGTCAGAAATGTTACCAACATACCACAAGTCCGAAAAGATGCGGCATTTACAAACCAGCCTGCAAAACATGTTGTACAATGCTTTTAAGGGTGATGTCACTTCAGGAACTCATCAACATTCCAGGGGCAGAGGTGCCAGTAATCCTGCCACGAGCACACCTGCAAGGACAAAGCCCTTTGGCCAGTCTGTAACGTCAGACATGCAAATGTTTTTCTGTCCAAGGCAGCGCCACAACCCTTCTGGATCCACCCTCAAAGAACGCCTCGACCGGCAGGTAGCGGACTACCTGGCATTAACTGCAGATATCGACACTCTGAGGAGCGATGAACCCCTGGACTACTGGGTGCGCAGGCTTGATCTGTGGCCAGAGCTGTCACAATTTGCCATGAACCTCTTGTCTTGCCCAGCCTCAAGTGTGCTCTCAGAAAGGACCTTCAGTGCAGCAGGAGGGATTGTAACTGAGAAGAGAACTCGCCTAGGTCACAAAAGTGTCGATTACCTGACCTTTATTAAAATGAATGAGGGGTGGATCTCGGAGGGTTACTGCACGCCGGAAGACTTGTTCTGACTTCTATGCAGCTGTCCTTCTCTTCAAGCCTCATGACTCCACACACAGCTGTCCTTTAGCGTCCTCCTCCTCCCTCCGCCACCGTTACAAACTAGGGTGCAAACCCTACTGGTTTAATTTTTTCTGGCCTCTGTGCTTCAGTGGCTGCAACCAAAAAAACTGGGCAAACAATGTCTACAAGGTCAACGTATGGCAAAAAATGACTATTTTCAGCATTTATATGGCATATTTTTTCTGGCAACTGTGCTTCAGTGGCTGCATCCAAAAAAATGCATATTTTCTGCATTTATATGGCATAATTTTTCTGGCCTCTGTGCTTCAGTGGCTGCAACCAAAAAAATGCATATTTTCTGCATTTATATGGCATAATTTTTCTGGCCTCTGTGCTTCAGTGGCTGCAACCAAAAAATTTATATTTTCAGCATTTATATGGCATAATTTTTCTGGCAACTGTGCTTCAGTGGCTGCGACCAAAAAAATGACTATTTTCAGCATTTATATGGCATATTTTTTCTGGCCTCTGTGCTTCAGTGGCTGCGGCCAAAAAAACTGGGCAAACAATGCCTACAAGGTCAACGACGTTGACCTTGTAGGCATTGTTTGCCCAGTTTTTTTGGCCGCAGCCACTGAAGCACAGAGGCCAGAAAAAATATGCCATATAAATGCTGAAAATAGTCATTTTTTGCCATACGTTGACTCAACGTATATGGCAAAAAATGACTATTTTCAGCATTTATATGGCATATTTTTTCTGGCAACTGTGCTTCAGTGGCTGCGACCAAAAAAATGCATATTTTCTGCATTTATATGGCATAATTTTTCTGGCCTCTGTGCTTCAGTGGCTGCAACCAAAAAAATTTATATTTTCAGCATTTATATGGCATAATTTTTCTGTCAACTGTGCTTCAGTGGCTGCGACCAAAAAAATGCATGTTTTCTGCATTTATATGGCATAATTTTTCTGGCCTCTGTGCTTCAGTGGCTGCAACCAAAAAAGTTTATATTTTCAGCATTTATATGGCATAATTTTTCTGTCAACTGTGCTTCAGTGGCTGCGACCAAAAAAATGCATATTTTCTGCATTTATATGGCGTAATTTTTCTGGCCTCTGTGCTTCAGTGGCTGCAACCAAAAAAATTTATATTTTCAGCATTTATATGGCATAATTTTTCTGGCAACTGTGCTTCAGTGGCTGCGTCCAAAAAAACTGGGCAAACAATGTCTACAAGGTCAACGTATGGCGAAAAATGACTATTTTCAGCATTTATATGGCATATTTTTTCTGGCAACTGTGCTTCAGTGGCTGCGTCCAAAAAAACTGGGCAAACAATGCCTACAAGGTCAACGTATGGCAGTTGTTTAAAGAGAACAGTAGATTACTAGCCAGCAAAGCTACCTAAGCTAAAATGTCCCTCAAATCCCTGCAGACTTCTGTCCCTCCAATACAGAGCAGTATCAAGCAGATTACTAGCCAGCAAACTTACTATCATCTGTCCCTGAAATCACTAACAGCTCTCCCCCTACACTATCTCTTCCAAGCACACACAGGCAGATTTTTCAGATACATTTTTGCCCTTGATCCCCCTCTGGCATGCCACTGTCCAGGTCGTTGCACCCTTTAAACAACTTTAAAATCATTTTTCTGGCCAGAAATGTCTTTTCTAGATGTTAAAGTTCGCCTTCCCATTGAAGTCTATGGGGTTCGCGAACCGTTCGCGAACCGCTCGCGTTTTTGCGCAAGTTCGCGAATATGTTCGCGAACTTTTTTTCCGACGTTCGCTACATCCCTAGTCCCATTGTGCAAAACATGTACATGGAGGAAGTAGAAAGGGGGGCCTTAGATACATTCAAGGGAACTACACCAAATCACTGGTTTAGGTATGTAGATAACACTTTGGTCAAAATCATAGCTCATGAAGTGGCATGTTTTTTGCCTGAAAACTTGAAAATGATAGGATTTTCAGTATCAACTCAGAACAGACCACGATAACTTCCAATTAAGATAGGGACCGCTTCCACTGACTTATACACCACCTCGGCAGGTCTGAGATGGTGTATTTTCAGATTCTGTCTTTTTGCTGTATCAGACTTTAATAAACCCAGAAAAATTCTAGTTTTGCCCCAAAAACCCAACCGGAGTTTAGTAAATAAACCCCAAAATGTATCATGATACATTATTAGAAAAGGAATAGGGAATAGGGACTTCAATAAATTACTGAAAATGTTAAACAGGAATGCAAGGGTTATGATCCTCAAGCAGTTGTTGGTAACTAGTACACAAGAGCAAAACAAAAAATTTAGAAACATAAGCTGTTCTGATTTTGAGCTCACAGCAGGGCAATGCAAAGAGAATCAGTTTCATGCTCAGAATGTATGGGAAAGCTGAAAGCCTGCTTAATTTGCAAATTTGCAATATTTCTGGAATAAATGAATCAGCATTAATGAACAATGCATACCATTATGAGGCACTTTATCTTCCCAAACATCTGCCTGCCTCTTATTTTTCACAGAACATCTGCAGATCCGCTTCTAATCTAAAATTGGAGCTATTCATTTACATAACGGTATTGAGGAATCTGGAAACGCAAAGATCCATTAATGCTGATTATTCATTGTATTGTTTGATGCTGTCCATAAAAGCATAAGTAAATCATTGGCAGCTATTGATGAACTCTCTCTTTTTCTGTAACAACACAGACATGTAGGCACAGTAAAAGACAATTGTCTCAACTGTAATGAACATGCAGGGCTGTCATGCTCCTTTTTAGTATTCAGAATGAACTGTTAGCAAAATATTTACTAATATTACTAATAGAATGTGAAATCACTTCTGAATTTCATTTTGAAACAGTTGGAATTGTCTTAATTCAAACAGAATTACATTTCACAGAATGTGTAACACAAATAAGTCTTGTTTAGAACAAGTCACATCAATGGTGATGTTAGTATTATGAAAATAAATGTGTAGCTTAAACAAAAACTGCCCCTTATAAAATATACCAATTGTAATTACATTTAATTAGATGATGGAATGTGTACAATGTGCAATCTCCCATCTCTACTCCTCACAACAAGTCCTACTGAATATATTCCTTTGCCCACCAACCAATTACCTTCAGTGACCACAGGGCCCATTTCACCACATGTCCAGAGAAAAACAATGGTAGAATAGAGAATGAAGCTCTTAGAATAATTGTTATAACAGGTATGGGACCTGTTATACAGAATGTTTGGGACCTGGGGTTTTCCGGATAATGGAGCTTTCCATAATTTGGATCTTCATAGCTTAAGGGTAAGTCACACTGGGTGATTTGGGGAGATTTAGTCGCCTTGCAACTAATCGCCTCGTCTTTGCGGCGACCAATCTCCCCAAATGCCTTACCTCTGTCTTGCACTGGCTAATTATTCGTATTCCAAAGTCGCCCAAAGTTGCTTCGCGAGGAAACTTCGGGCAACTTCAGAATAGGAAGCGGCGCGTGTACCATGCCGCAGCCGATTTTTCATTTTAACTGGTTTAAATAAATAAACTCAATAATCTTGTTTTGCTTCCATTAAGGATTAGTTATATCTTAGCTTGGTACAAGGTACTGCTTTATTATTACAGAGAAAAGGGAAATCATTTTTAAAAAGATGGATTATTTGATTATAATGGAGTCTATGGGAGATATCTTTTCCATAATTCGGAGCTTTCTGGATAACAGGTTTCCAGATTATGAATACCTCACCTGTACTACATTCCTGCAATGGGTTGGTTACTGCCAAAAAGTAGGTAACCTGTGGGTTGCTGGTAGGGATTTTTATACGGTATAGATTTGCATTTGCAGGCTCAGGTTGCAGGTCAGGTTGTGGGTCTTATCTATTACAAGTTTTACTCCTTTAAAAAAAAATGCTAAACTTTTTTTAATACTTATACTATACTATTTTGCCCCTGCCACTTCTGATAATGCCACAGCTCGTTAGCAGTAAGAGCTGCAGGTAGCAGCAAAGGAAGTTTCTGTTTGGATAGCAAGGTAAAAATGCAGGTTGTGGGTCTGGGCTTAAAAACTGGACCAGAGCAGGACTGTACTGTAGGCATTCATTAGAAGGAGTGGGAGAGGTCATCTGCAGCTTGCAGTCATAAAACCATGGGGTATATGCTGTGCTCAGATTTTCTTTGAGATAGACGGGGTCTGCAAACCAACAGGCAGTTTTTGTTTAAAATTTTCATTACACAGTAGCTTCATGCAGATTCAATTCAGTGAGAAAAAAAGTGTATTACCGTACATGAAAACCCATGGACGAGATTCAATTTGAGATGCAATTCAATTCAGAAAAACTTATCTCACAGTTTATCATGCGAAAACGTTATTGACATACTGTACATGGGAAAAACTGGACAGTGTTTTTCTGTTAGAACAGATCCTTCTTCGTTCATGACTTACTAATTTCAGTCCATCTTAAAGGATATTTCTTCTTGGCAGATATTTCTTATTGGTTTCATATGCAAATATATGGATTGTGAATTATTTTACAAAGAGTAGTCCTTAAACTGTGTTCCATCATCACTGTCAATGAAATGTAAGTCATCAGGTTGTGTCATACTTTATCTAATAAGGAATAATTAACAGGCCAACTTCAGTAGAACATATTGTTATTCAGCTCAGCTGGGATGCTACGAGGTACGAGACTATATAATGTTAGGTGAATTTCTGGTACTTTAATCTGCACTCACGTGTATGCAAGACTAACATGACTTTTCTAATGACCCTAAAAATGCTCATAGATGCAGCATGGGGAAATGTACCTTGTGTTGCAGTACTTTCCTGAGGTCTTAACACAATATTCATGCAGAATGTAGAACAGGGGAGGCTAAAGGGTGCCTGGATAAGGTCAGTAAAAGTGCAAATTAGAACAAGAAAGAGAAAGAAATACTTGTCGGGAAGGGGGTAACATGAGGAAAACTGGGGTAGGATGAGGTGAGGAGCAGTCATTTGACAGGTTATGGACTAATATCAGATCAGAAAGCTACAAGAATGTGCTGTGACTGTATGTAGGCAAGAATGGGGGATTTGACAGGAAATGTAAATATACGACATACAGCACTGGGTTCCTAGTAGGGATGCATCGAAGACTAGATTCTGCTATTTTTATCAGGATTTGGATTGGGCTGAATCCATAAGTTTGGCCAAACCAAATCCAAACCCTGTATAGAGTTCCAGAGTGCTGGATGCTATCCTTTTGAGGAGTTTGTTAAGTAAACTGAATTGTGGAGCAATCTTTTTTGCAATGTAAAGACTTCCTGGCTTTGCTTTGCTTTATTTTTACTGTTCTGCCTAATAGACATTTGTACTGACACCTACTATAAAAACCTAGATTTCCACATAGTAATAAAAGAGGACCATTTGGCCTATACCTGTGTGAGATACAGTGTTTAGTGATGGGCGACTTTATTCGCCAGGCACGAATTCGCTGCGAATTCCCGCGATTATATAATATAAATTCGTGAAACCACAAAAACGAGACGCCGTCGCTGTATTGTGAATTTTTCGCCGTTTCGCGAATTTTGCTAGAAACACGAAACACGAAACACCGCAAATTCGCCCATCACTAACAGTGTTAATAACATACAATAATAACAATATTTGCTAAGGAACAATTTATTGGCTATGTTTATATATCATCTTTTTAAAGTGCTGGAAAAATTGCTGTATCTTCAAGTAAATATCTTGAAAATTCGCTACTACAACTAGCTCTGTAGAATAAATATGTGCAAGCTCTCACAAACAGGGTCCTTTAACCTCTTGCTTGATTTCTTTCTCCTTCCTGCATAATCTATCTTCTGTTGCACATAGTCGAGAAATGTTGGAATTTCATAAATAAACAATGATAAAAATATTAATCTTTCATGTTTACCTGCTTTGTGAATGGATTCTTCGATAGCAAGCTGCTCCGCTTAATGTTTCCACTGGAATCTGGACCGAGTATAAGAAATCTGTTCCAGCATTTTTGAACTTCTGGGATAGACACTGTCAATAAAATCAAATGCAAAATGCATATTTCAGATTGAACTAAGGTAACGTAACGTATCATGTAACGTATCACAGAAATAAATGGAATTTCCTCCTTGACGTAGTGTATTACTATCCCTACCTATTATTGTAAGTGCACCCTTTGGTAATTATAATAGTTCAGGAGTAGGAATACTAACCTAGCCCTCATATTTATAAAAAAAAAGAACCTTAAGAGGGAAGCCCCATTATAAATTAGTACTGGTGGTAGGAAACCAGAGAAACTAGTGATGAGTTATTCTATCCTGCAAATTTGTGAAACATATTTTTTTGTTGTTGTTTTCTTCTGTGCCGTCAATGACAGTTTTTTGCAGTGTTTTTATCATGCAAAATGTGTGATGGGTGATTTTTGCTGAATTTTCACACATGTTTTGGCAATGAAAATGTTGCATACATGCCTACAAAAAATTTCACTATATGCACACTGCACATAAGAAATTGTTCATTGCAGTGGGCAAAATGGTATTGTGTTGTGCACCAGATGCACAAACACCATTGTTCTATATGTAAATCAGTCAATGGCCATAGTTTTCTTCTTTTTTTTTTTTAAAACATTATTTTATTTGAATTTTACAAAAAAAACACAGAACATACATGACACAATACATTACATCCTCCTATAGTCAGTAGTACGTATAGAAGCTGAGGGAGTTTCCCACCGTGCATTCCACAACCCTTGTATATACATCCATTTCGTGACCCCTTCCGTGTTATTATAAATACTTGGCCCATGGGCTACTGTGTGTAGCTACATATATTACCCCCCTATGCGATTCATTATACATGTGCTATCGCATTAACTCATATCTGTGCCCTCCCCCCCGTACCCACAATATTACAAGTGGATAATTATATTACCAGTCTCATTAGATTATGCCTGCCTTTATCACGCAATCCCAGTGTTTCCCCTCACTCAGTCACAACTGTGTCCTATCTCCCCCTTAACCACAGCAATACCAATAATATTCTCCACCATTCCAATTCGTTATTCCTTTATCAACACTAGTCCCAGTATTACCCTCACCCAATACCATTACCCCTTGAATGGTCACCTCTATTATAATGTGATTCCGCCGGCCTCTCATATTCACTACCACCAGGAGGCGAGAGGGAAAGAGAAAAAAAAAAAAAAAAAAAAAAAAAAAAAAGGGGGGGGGAAAAGAAAGAGGGGAAGAGGAAAGGGAGAAGAAAGAGATAGACACAACACCAACCTGGTTCACAATACAATTCAAGTATAAATTCAAATTCAGTTATCCACCAAAATACTAACTGATCAATCCACTTAAACCATTTAAATAAGATCATAATTCACAGCACATTATACCCAGCGTCCAACCTAAGTTTAACTAGATTATAAGTATAGCTTTCTACAGGTTTCACACACCGTTAACCTCCAGCCATGGCTTCCATATTCTCTCAAATTTCTCCGGACACCCTCGGGCCCGATAGGTAAGCTTAATAGAGGGAAGTGTTTTATTAATTAGTGTAACCCATTGAGTTATGGTCGGATTGTTCTTACCCATCCAGTTCATTATCACTAATTTCTTGGCATAAAATAGTACAACCCGCATAAGTGCTCTAGTTTTGTTCAAGGGTACTAAGTCATCCACCAGTCCCAATAAACATATTCCTGGAGAATAACCACAGGGAAGTGCTAAGTTGTCAGCCAAATATCTAATCACTTCCCTCCAAAACCTTTGCACTGGGGGACAGTACCATGCCATATGCAAAAAAGATGCATCTGGCTCCTGGCATCTTGGACAATTTGCCCCAGTTTCTCTACCCATTTTCTGCCTCTTTATAGGAGTTATATACAACTGTTGGATAAACTTATATTGAACCAGTCTATCCTGTAAAGAAATTAGATCACCATAAATTGAGCCAATAGCCTCTTCCCACTGTTCTTCACTAATATCAGGGACTATCTGTTGCCAGCGTCTCCATGCCCTGTCAAATGGCGCAGGAACAGTACTCAGTAACTCCTGATATAGCCTAGCAGTCAGTTTATCCCTTTTTGACTCCCTCAATATCCGCTCTATCGGGGAGATATTATATATCACCTCCAGAGATGAAAACTGAGCCTTAAAAGCGTGGCGCAACTGGAGATAACGAAAGAACTGCAATTCTGGTTCACTGAGTTGTGCCTTCATTTGTTGAAAAGTAGGAAATACCTGGTTTACCAGAATTTCTCCCAGCAACTTACATCCTTTTGCAGTCCAGTACGAGCAATCTTGCATAGTTTTAAAGTGGGGCAAGTTAGAATTCCTCCACAATGGCAGATAGGGCGATAACAAAGGGGACTTATGGCCTATATACGAACAAGCAATTTCCCACGCTTTAAATGGAACCGCTATTGTAGATGGGTAGTCATCATAATCACACAGCCGTCTATATGGCAAGTTTTTAAGGGCCTCCAGTGATCCAATTCTAGAGGCCATAATTAACAGGGCTGGATCCTCCACCTCGCTATGAAGCCAACTGTGAATATGATAAATCTGACTAGCCAAAAAATAGTACCGTAAATGGGGTAGAGCCAAGCCCCCTTTATCCAACGTAGCTGTTAATGAAATCCAGGAAATGCGTGGGGATTTATTAGCCCATATAAAAGGCAATAAAACAGAGTTAATCTTGCGAAAATGATATTCTGAGATCCATACAGGAGAGTTATGTAGCTTATACAAAAGCTTAGGAAGATAAATCATTTTATACAGGTTAATTCTACCCCATAGGGAGATTGGTAAACAGGACCATACTTTAACTGCCTTTCCAAGTTGTTCTACTACTGGGTTAATATTATCTGAGATATACAGATTATGATCTAAAGAAATAATAATCCCCAGATATTTAAACTTATTCACCCATTTAATACCATATGAACTAGTAGATTGGATAGGTCTCACGTCAATAGGGAGAATAACGGACTTAGATTTATTTATAATTAGTCCAGAGTAATCACCAAATCTCTTTATAATACCCAAGGCCTCTTGCAAAGATGAACCCGAATTTTCTAAGAACAATAACATATCATCCGCGTACAAAGCAATCTTATCTTCCAATGCACCATACTTAAATCCCACAACCCTCGGATCCTGACGGAGACAGGCAGCTAAGGGTTCAATTGCTACTGCAAATAAAAAAGGAGACAAGGGGCATCCCTGTCTAGTTCCCCTAGCCAAGGGGAAGTAGGAGGACACCATGCCATTGACTTTAATACATGCCGTAGGTTTAAAATATAGCATTTGAACCCATCTGATAAAACCCGGGCCGAACCCAAATTTCCTCATGACTACCCACAGATACTGCCATTCTATTGAGTCAAATGCCTTGTTAGCGTCCAGGGACACAATGATCCTTGACCCAGCATTTATATGATTAGTCTGTAAATGAGTAAAGACTCTTCTCAGGTTAATAGTAGTCGACTTACCAGGCATAAAGCCCGTTTGATCTTTGTGTATTATAGAGGGAATTACTTTAGCTAATCTGGTGGCCAAGATCTTTGCCAATATCTTGGCATCTGTGTTTATGAGCGATATCGGCCTATATGAATCGCACAACGCAGGATCTTTGCCCTCCTTCGCTATCAGAACAATAACTGCCTCATAAAAGGAAGGCGGGAGGATCCCCTGCTCAAAGGCAGACATATAGGTTTCATGTAAGTGTCTAACCAGAGAGTGACCCTGTGTTATATACCAAGCAACTGGAAGGCCATCTGGGCCCGGGGTTTTATTAGAGGGGAGGGCCGATATCGCTTCCACCACTTCCTTTTCAGATATCGGGGTATCAAGATACTCCCTCTCCTCCTGTGTCAGACTAGGGAGAGTAATTGCCTCCAAATAAGAAAATACCTGCTCTGCTGAATAACCTGCCTTCGTCTGATATAACGTCTCGTAAAAATTCATAAAGACTGAGAGTATATCATCTGGAGTATTAACCACTTCCCCTGCTGAATCCTGTATCTGAGCTATTGGAGTCTGTGAATCCCTAGCTGAAGCCAACCTCGCCAGTAATTTACCAGCTCTATCCCCCTGTTCAAATATGCCCTGGCTGGCATATAACAACCGATTACCAGTCAGCTTCGTTTGGGCCAACTCCAGCTTTCTTTGTGACTGAACCAGTAGCTGATATGTGGTATCCGTGGGAACTTGACTATGGGCCCTCTCTGCCTCTGTAAGAGCCATAGCTGCTTTATCAACTTCTGCCTTAGATATTTTCTTAACCTTAGCAATTTCACTAATTAACACCCCCCGAGCGACCGCCTTGGATGCCTCCCATAGGATTCCTGGAGGAGCCGTTCCCACATTGATATCCCAATATGCCCCATATTCTTCACATGAGTGATCCCTGACTTGTACATTTGATAACCACATTGGGCATAATCTCCAATTTGCTCTATTACCACCAACCCCCACTCGAATTGAAATACACAAAGGGGAATGATCTGAAAACGCTCTCGGAAGATATTCCACAGTACTAACCTGTTGTGCAAAATCTACAGAGGCCAAAGCTAGATCTATTCGAGACAAAGTAGCATAGGTCGCTGAATGACATGAATATTGTCCCTCGCCCGGATGTTTCCAACGCCATAGTTCTATAAGACCTAGGTTATCCACCCATTGCTTCAATCCCTGGTTATAACTACTTGTTTGACCCAGCCTATCCAAATGAGGATCAAGAGTGGCATTATAATCCCCTACCATACAAATCGGAGCACTTGGAAAGGAGGCAAGTACTGAATAGACCTGGTCTAGGAGGGATGAAGAGAATGGAGGAGGGCAATATATATTAGCCAAAGTAAAAATTTGGTTAGCAATTTTACAATGAAGGACAATATACCTGCCATAAAAATCTGTTCTAATCCCCACACACTCGAACGGAACACCCTTCTTAACAAGAATCGAAACCCCTCTTGCATAAGTAGAAAATGAGGCATGATAAACATAGGCCACCCAAGGTTTCTTCAACGAAAGAAGCTTCTGGCCCACCAAATGGGTCTCCTGTAGGAGCAAAACATCAGGCTTATATCTTTTGATGTAATCGAACACTCGAGCACGCTTATATTTACAATTAAGACCCCTAATATTCCAAGATACTAGAGTCAAGGAGGACTGCATATGGGAGAAAATTGGAATATCTCAAAATTCAAAAGTACCTTGATCAAGATAATTATATGTGAACCATAACATACAAAACACATAAAAAATGAAATCCCACACATACCCTTTTCCCACCCTGCCCATCCCCTAATCCTAGGAGGGCCTACACCCAATACCATTAACCCTATGGGGAGGAACCCTATTGCTCCCAACTAGTGGCCAAAAAGCTAACTGACACCCTTAGTTATGTCTTAGCCTTCCCAATTGTCCCGTGCTTACAAATCTTCAGTTTCGAACCAGTCCCAAGGTCAATCGTGCAGCAAGATCATGAGCGTCTCTGAGTCGGTGAGCCCGTAGTCACAGAGGCCTTCCCTCCAGCCACGCATTGGCCTCGGCCGGGGCTGTGAAGAAATGGACTTTGTCACCATCCTGGACTCTCAGTTTAGCTGGAAACAACATCGCATACGATAGGTTGATCTGCCGGAGACGTTTTTTTATATCTGCAAATTTTAGCCTTTGCTTTCGCACTTCAGTGGAGAAATCTGGATATATGGAGATTTTAACATTCTCATAGATAATTTCCTGCTTTTTCCGAGCTTCCGAGAGGATTTTATCTCGATCTCTATAATTCAGTATTCTGGCTATACAAGGGCGAGGAGGAGCACCAGGTGGGGGTAAACGAGCCGGGACTCTATGAGCCCGCTCCACTGTAAACGCTGATGAAAAATGATTGCACCCAAACGTATCTTTGAGCCAATCCTCCAAGAAGAGCTCAGGCGTACTCCCCTCCACTCTTTCTGGTAGGCCCACCAATCTAATATTGTTCCTGCGGAGCCTATTTTCAAGGTCATCCGCTTTTTCCTCCAATCTCCGAACTTTCTGTGCCATTTCAGATAATTTACTTGGGATAGAGGTAGTAACATCCTCGAGTGTGGAAATGCGCCTCTCTGCCTCTGTTGTACGTTCCCTTATCTTTTGCACATCCTGCTTCAGCAAAGCAAAATCCTGTTTAAGGTCATCCATCTTTGCTATCGTGGCAGCATGGTTGCTGTTAATGAGCAACATAAGTTCAGACAAAGTTGGCTCAATGTGTACAGTATGTTCACTATGTTCTGCTATCTGTTCACTTAAATTACTGACCGGAGAAAGCATGGGAGAACCATAAGGGGAAGGCTCAGGAGATATAGACCCCTGGCTTTTGTGCATAGTGTCATTATGGGAGGTATCCCTGGCATACTTGCCCAGTTTCAATGCTGCAGAGGCTCCAATAATCTTCCCTTTCCCCAACTTGGTGATAGTTCTTCCCTCTCCATCGCCATGTTTAGCAGAGTTAGGTGACACTCCACGAGCGCCAGCACCATCTTGGATATTCGGCGTTTTCACGCCGACGCGTGAATTCACTCCGCGACTTTTCCCCATATCGGCGCACAATTCTGAGCCCTGGCTATGAGCCGCAGAGTACCGCCGGGTAAGAGAACTCGCTAAAAAAGACGCTCCGGTTCTCCCGTCACGACTCGGCGGTTCTTACAGAGAGAAAAACAGTATTTTAGCAGCACGGGTGCTGCGGTGCAGTACTAAGCGTCCGTCTCCGTCGGCTTCCGGCCACGCCCCCCGTGGCAAGACATTTTTGCCGCTCAACTTGCGCATAGTTTTCTTCTTTACAGGGACATGAGCAATACATTTATTTTGTAAGAACAAGGGTATCTGTAGTGGTATAAGCAATGTGACAAGTGATATAAGCAAAGCACTTGTTACAGGGTTCCTGGAATTAATCCTATAGGATCAAAGCAGAAAAAAACCTATAACAGTATCAACAATATAGTTCTTTAGAAAAAACAACAACAGTATTTTGCTTTGAATGAAACTATAAGAATATTAGCAGCTGGCAGGAAGGGAGCCATTACTGGCAATCGTATAAGTTATATTCAGATAACTATAGGGAACATAAAATCCCATACAGAAATAAACATAATATGATTACACCAACCTCTCTCTCCATCTTATACATAACTTACTCCATCAGACTTATGCGATAGTGCTTTGCAAACTCAATAACTTACCACTGAAAAATGTGCAAGGATATAGCAATAAAAAAAACTACTTTTCCAAAACTGGAAAGATCATTCATAATTTCTTTGGGATAGGTTATTTTGGGTCTGATCCATTAACAGCTGTTTCTATTGTTACAACAGAGATTTTTTAGCTGATATTTAATGACTCCCTGGAGAATTTGCAGATGTAAGATCCAAGAAACTTAACAGACTTTTTCCCTTTAGGAATATATGCAAGTGTGCGGTTATTGAGTGTCCTGGACTATGGCCCAGCAGTTAGAATGATGTCATAAGGAATGTTAATGTTTAAAAAGACTTAAAAACTGTTTCTAGAAAAAAAGCCTTTATAGATTGCTTTAGCATTATATCTGGCTTGTTTGTACATTTTTAAAATTTATATAATGACCATATTATTAACTCCGAAAATCACTGTGACTTCAGAAATGTCATCTTGATTTAAGTATCAGTAGACATTGCGGGCCTCATGCATAGATGAGCAAGTTTAGCATATTTAATAAGGTAGTAATGGCCACCAAGAAAAAAACACACAAATATTTTAATGGGGTTTTTATTCAATGTTTGTTTTGCAATAAGCTTGTATATTTCTCCCCAAGGTATAATAGCTGGCCTCAACATCAAGGCTAAAGTGACAGTTTTCATTATTTTCATTGTACCTCGAAATAAAGCGAAACATTTTTTCGAGCCAGAGCTAAGCAGCTTTTCCTATTGAGAGTCTTGGGCTGTCGACAATGAAACAAAATAACTTAGGCGTGAAAAGCCAATATCTCTGAATAATGACTTTTGCAAAGCTTTAGTTATTGAAAGAATGATACCAAATGGTATTCTCCAAGTCGCAATAAGATGGCTAATGAAAATCAAGATATGTATTTGTTATTGAAAGTAGTAAAACTAAACCAATGAATGTTTTGTTATTATTATGGAAACCTGACCTATCTTTATATTTTACAGTCAGTCCTATTGATTGAGTAATGCTCTCGTGACTTTAGCGAATCTGGCTTTAATTAATTTCCGAAACTTTGTAAACTTTCTTTGTCTGTCAGCCCTACAAGGTAAAATAAAACTTACACATTTTTTAGAATCATTTCTTTATTAAAGAAATCTTTCACCAAACAAAGGAAATAATAAAAAAAAGCATTTATTTATACAAATAATCACTTTAATAAAAACACAACCTTATCTTGTAGGGTTTTGATATTTTCGAATCCATGGTTTTTCAAGAGGAATTACTTTTACTAGTAGAATTAAGTAGAGTTAGTGCGGTGTCTATGCTAGGCATTACTGGATTACTTTCTCCCATAGCATTCAGTGGGGTCAGTCCCTGCTTCATTTCTCATAGGCTACAATGTAGGTATCTAAGACGAGGGTTTCTGTATGTCTGCAAGTACCCCACAGTAGGTTGTTCGTAACACCACTTCTTTAAAGGTACTTGTTGTGTCAAAATACACTCCTTGCACTTCTGTATAGTTGTGCTTAGCATTGCTCAGTCCTTAGGGCTCACATACTTTCGCAAGCTAATTGCAGTCCCTTCACTTTGCCTGCTTTCATGAAAGGTACTTACTTGCATCAAAATGTGCTCCTTGCACTTCCATATAGTTGAGGTTGGTGCTGCTAACTCCTTCTTGCCTTCTGTTCTGAATTGAGTGCTGTGCTTCTTTGATGCAGGTGAACAGGGCTGGAACTAGCGGTAGGCAGAGTAGGCACGTGCCTAGGGCGCAAAGCTTGGGAGGCGCCAGGCACGTACCTTCCACTACTGGCTACCCCAGTCCGGGCCTCTGAATCCGGCTTGTTGCTGTGTGCCTACGAGGTAATTGAGTGACGCGTGTGTCAGTGCGCATACGTGTGCTCACCAGGAGGGGAGGGGGGAGACACGGTGGTTTAGCGCGCATGCGCACGCTCGCGTAGGCACGCATGCGCGTGCTCATGTGGTGTTGTGCGGTGGAGGGCCGATGTGGCTGGCTGGGTTGCCTGGGGCGCCCAGCTGGCCTGGCCTGGCCCTGCCCTGCAGGGGAACCCAGGAGCTACCACTATCTCCGGACCTGGAAGAACTTCCATGGTTCCCACAGCATCCCCCTGCATCATTCAGCGCAATTCAGTGGCATCAAAAACATAGGACACACACCTCACTCATGCTGGATGCCAAAAATGATGCAAGGTCATATAGGAGTCAAACGCAGAGGTCCCTTTAACCCTTTGAAGATGTAAACAACCTTCATGATGTTTAAGTTTTTTTTCAGTGGGCTTCACTCAAAAACTCGATTAATTTGATCAATTCTAGGTTTTTTTCCCTGAAAACTCAGTTTGAGTATTTGAGTTTTTCACCCTGTTGTGGGAATACACAGAAGCTGGAGATCACTTGAGGCAAAGAGTTTAAGTTTATTGACACAAGCTGCGTGGATTCTATACTTTATACCCTTATACACCACACGTTATTACAAAGGTATGCAAAAGGCAGAAAAACATTGGTGTGGCAGCCATACCTTAAGCCTTGAGAACAACTTTGAACATTTGCAGGGAATCGTGCCTCCACTATTGGCCCCACAACTGTGAAATAAACCATACATAGTACTGAGATCCGCTCTGAAAAAGTTACACTACTGGTACAGCCATGAAGGGGTAATTTGAAACCACTTCACTTTGTTCTTGATGGGTGAAACAGTACTGACTATTGAATGGGGGGCATAAATCTGTGGGTAGACTCTGTGTATACTGAGTCAGGCCTGCTATACAAAATTAACCATTACAGTAAATGTAACCATTACAATCCCGACTACACTGATTCAAGTTTTTTACATTCGGGTTTTCTTAAATTAGAAACAATTCTAAAACTCAGCTCTAAAACTCAAGCTTTGATAAATAACCCCTTTAAACTTGCCTGAAAACTTGCTACCTGTTGCTACCTGACTACATGCTCCCACAAACTATTTCCAACATCCATAATACTGTTAAATCTGTTTGTCTCAGTGTAATTTCAAGAATTAACCCTCTTTGAATGTTCTATTCTGTTCACTGTATGCACAACAAGTTCAATTTGTTCCCCACATTCTCTCTGTCTAGTGCTTTTACTTGTCTGATAATATCTACACGTAAATACTGTGCCCTGACACATATCAATTTCTGACCCCATTACAATGCTTTCCTTTTATCCCAAACCATTTTGCACCTCTACCTCATCTGACTGCATTCAATTTCTCACTATTATGTCTTCCCTTTATTGTGTACTTTTCAATAGCTGTTTTGTAACTAATTCATTTTTATTCATCTCTTTGATTTGTCCCAGAATGACAGTATCATTAACAATGCTCTCTAATGGTGGTCTCACTTTCCCTCACACCATTTGCTCCAAAAACCTGGGGGTTTAAGTAATCTCCTCTCCATTTGTTGCTGTTTAAACACATCAATATCCCTTTCTCTTTCCTTTTTTTAAATGCGTGCAGTTATGTTCCACTCTCTGCACATGGCCTATTATTTATAGACCTCTACATCAACTACAGCCTTCCTTTTTGTCTTTGAATCCTGTCTCTGTTGTGTCTAATTTTTTCTCTGCACTGACAACTCTGTAATTATCTTAGTAGACTTCAAACGTCAAATTGATGACCCCTGTCAGTCTTAGCCTTCTTGCTTTTTCTACTTTCAATCCTTCTTTGATCTTCAGCAATGGATATAGGCAGCTATCCACAAAGAAGGTTTTCACTAAAAACCTAACCTGTTCCAATCTCATTATTAGGTCATCACCTTGTTACCTTTTCTCTTAAATTGTTCTCCTTCATTTGATCCTCATTCAACAGTCATCTCTCAGAGTATTCAGACTATTGACTTACTAACATTCTCCATTTCAGAGTCTCCTCACTGAAAGGAGAAGGAAAGCTACCGAGGCATTTTATTGCCAATAGATTAGCTGCAACAGTGCAAGCTAGAATGCTATATTTATTCTGTAGAATGTTTTACCATACCTGAGTAAAAAGCTCTAGAAACTCTCTGTTTGTTTAGTATAGGAGCTGCAGTATTAACATGGTGTGACATCACTTCCTGCCTCTCCCTGCTCTGGGCTCAGATTACAGTAGAGAAGGGAAGGGAGCGGGAAGAGGAGGAAACTGAGCATGCTCTTGCCCAGGGCAATGAGTTTTAAGCTGAAAACAGGAAGTCTGATACAGAAGCCCACGTGTACACAATAGAAGGAAAGAAATGCTGTGTTTCTTTTGACAGGGGACTCAGAGCAGCACTACTTTGGGCGTTTACTGGTATATTTCGATGGACCTTTCTGATAAGGCTTACTTAGTTTTAACCTTTCCTTCTCCTTGAAGTTTTCTTTTGATTTTAATTCATTGAAAATACTAAACTTTATTCTGTTCTAACTAGAAACACATACCTCCTTACAACCATGCCTACACCAAGTGTGCTTCAGTCATGAGACAAGGCGAGAGCCTGATTTCTCCTCCAATTGCCCTGGTGCCTGGTAAAAACTTATAGGCGAACATATGTTGTACAAATATGTTTAACTAATACAAAATTTTTATTGACCAAGACCCTTGATTGGTGGTATATATACAATATATATACATAATATACTTGTGTATCCAATGCTTTGGCCCACATAAGGGAGTTTTTTCATTTTGTTTAAGTCTGCGCTACTGCAGACATCTAATCTCCCTTAAATGCTTTTCCACCACCAATAAAGTACATCACCAGTGGGAAAACATTTGAGGCGCATTCTTGAAGCAAAGTTTCCTCCTCACGGATCTTCTAAAAAACATAGTTGGGTAGAAAGAAAGGGTAATAAGGGATAAAATACTTTAACACATTGAAATCACAATACTATAAGTTTGTGCATTGTTTTATGCAGAATAGACCTTGCCAGAATTTAATTCTCTCTTATAAGGGTGTTAGCAGGAACCTCGACCCTCGGATAGTAGTAGATCTACTTAGACTTTGCTAAATAATATTTGTACTTGGATAACGAAGTGGCTAATGATGGCGAAAATTCACCAGCGTGATGTAATTTTGCCACTTCCCCGATTTACTAAGGGTCCCTGGCGTCAATTCACTAGAGGAGTAGATAGACTCTAGCGGTACTTCGCTGCCTAACGCCAGGCGAAGTTGCACTCTGGCGAAGGGACGTAACTACGCTAATTCACTAAGATGCAGATTTTTCTGAACGTTACCTCTTGCGCCAGAGTTTACTTCACCAGCTCAGACCAGCCAAAGTGCAATAGCGTAGATAGGAGTTTGTTCAAAATTAGTTGAAATGTCCCAAAAAAACGCTGGCTTTTACTTTTTACAGGGTGATAGGCTGAAAAAGATCGTAAATTTTTTTTGGGGTACCCTCCTTCCCCCCTACATTACCTAACATATGGCACCTAAACTATACACTGGGCTCCTGTGTAGGGCAATATTATACCTCTATTTTATTTTATTAAGGTTCCCTGGCCTTGTGTAGTGTAATGTAGTTGCTGCAGCATATACGTCCATTGTACTTTAACTTCACGCAGTATGCAAATTTGGCATCGCTAGCATAACTTCGAACTGCTTATAGTATTATCGCTAGCGCAACTTCGCTAGCTTTCGGAACCCTGGACGCAATTTCAGATTTTCGCGAATTAGCGTTGGCTTGGCGAATCTACACCTGGCGAAGCCGTCGCTGGGGAGATTTCAGATGTTAGTAAATTTGCCCCAAAGAGTGGTGGTAAATCAAACATTTTTTAAATGGACCAGTGTTGTTAATGCAGTACTACTGGGGTCTGCCTTGGTCACTTGCTTTTTGTTTATTAAAGGAAAACTATACCCCCCAAACAATGTAGGTCTCTATTAAAAGATACTGAGTAAAACAGCTCATGTGTAAAACCCTGCTTCATGTAAATGAACCATTATCATAATAATATACTTTTTTAGTAGTATGTGCCATTGGGTAATCATAAATAGAAAATTGCCATTTTAAAAAATAAGGGCTGCCCCCTGAGATCGTAAGATTCACTGTGTACACATACAAACCACATGTAAGGTCACATGAGCCAATTAACAGACAGAGTTCTGCCTTTTGCTTCCTCACTTCTTCCTGTTACAGTTAGTGTTGTAGTATTTCTGGTCAGGTGATCTCTGAGGCAGCACAGATGGTCACGAAATGGTGGCTCAAGGCAAGAGATGTAAAAGGGCAATATTTATTTAAATATATATTCCAGTTTGGTAAGATTCTTTAATATGTCATTCAATTTGATATAAACTATCTGTTGCTTAAGTATTCATTTTGGGGGTATAGTTTTCCTTTAATGGACCTGGAGGTGGGCAATGTAAGTACTGTTTTCTATTTTTTGCCTATGATTCTAAATTGTGCAGAACTGTAATTGATTTATTTTAAATAATTTTTCCTTCTACCTTTTGTTCTATACATTTTTATAGATTGAAGCATTTTTTAAACACTTCTGGTTTTAAAATACCACCATCTAATTTCTGACCTAAATAGCCTATAATTAAGTACTGGATAGCAGAAAAACCCTGATACAAGAATATTTTTTTACTGCACCTGTTTACATGCAATTGTATGAGTGCCTGCTCAATATTTGGATAGCCTTTACTACCTCAAACAGATGGGACTCCAGGGAAACTGGTGCCTCCAGGTTTTCCTTAAAAGCCGCAATTGGTTCTGCAGAGGGCCAAAGGCTAGTAACGTGGGGCCTACATCTGTAACATTTAAAACCTTTTTTAAAACCAAACCACTATAACTTTTTGGAAGACAAATGATCATATCTTTGTAACTGCATTATCCTTTCAAAACCATTTAAAATGGCATATATAAAGGTTACTGGATACTATCTAGAAAATTCATCTTGAAGGACGCACTGATTGTACTTCATTTCAATACAAGCATTTTGCAATCAATGCAGTTCGGTAATTTGCATCTATAAGAACTTTTCCACGTGATTACATAAAGCAGTTATTTAGAATCTTTTTTTTTTTTTAAATTCATTTCTGGGTACAGCTTAGGGCTTCAGCTCATCCTTATATAATAAGTTGATTGATATAATACAAATGGGACCGATACCCAATGTTAGAGCACAGTTCTTTACAGATAAATAATTGTATGATTATATATAAGTAAATATTATAGATAACTTTCCAGGCAGGTGAGGGTAGTGTGATCTATGTTCATATCCTTTTAGTTGGTCCTACTCATCCTAACACTTCAAATTTTATCTTCCTTTGGGTGCAGTTTTCACATCCTTTTTTTCACAACCTTTTTTTTCACAGACTTACATGGGGTAAAATGATATGACAAATAACATCACAATCTGCATATCACGTAACTCATAGTTCATTACATCATTGTTCAAAAAGCACTGATGTTATTTGCTTGGGCTATTCTTTTTAAAGAATAGAATAAAAGTTTAGCTGGGCAAGCTGTTTTATTCTTATTTGGTAGAAAAGCACACTTCCCTGGATGAGCTTATCACAGCACTTTTTCCTTTTTGTGGGAACTCATTGATTTACTGATATTTCATTCTGTTGTACTGCTGCTAATGATTTTGACCATCAAAGCATTTGATAAAGTGTTGACGTTATACCTTATGTTACCGTAGCTCATTTAGGTATGTGGGAACTTATTTCTCCTTCACAGTTATTGGTTTAGATATGCCTGATTTGATTACAATGAAGTGTATCACCAAAAAGCTGTGTTTTGTCTATAAAACCTTTAGTTCACAGCTTAGTGGATGTACATTGTATGCAAACTGCAATCCCTGTTATAGGATAGTTAACCAGAGAAGTACATTTATCACTTTTTTTAATGGCCCCTTGTTACTTGGTAATTAAACATCTGATCAGTCATTCAGCTCTCTAAATGATAAATGGCTGTCTGAAAAAACTCCTTTACTAAATGCATCTTCATTCACTTTTGCATCATTATTTATTATTATTTTGCCAGACTTTTGGCTTCTGTCAAATGCCAAATACACAGTCTGGCTCTACATTATTCTCACACACGCGCACGTATGTTTGCCTTAGATTGTAATGTTAAGCATTTTGTTTACATGGTAGGCATGATAATGTACAGTCATATGAAAAAGTTTGGGAACCCCTCTTAATTTTTTGGAGTTTTGGCTAAGCTTTCAAAGTAGCAACTTCCTTTTAATATATAACATATATAACAGTAGTATTTCAGCAGTGACATAAGGTTTATTGGATTAAAAGAAAATATGCAATATGCATCATAACAAAATTAGACAGGTGCATAAATTTGGGAACCCCAACATAGATATTACATCAATACTTAGTTGAGCCTCCTTTTGCAAATGTAACAGCCTCTAGACGCCTCCTATAGCCTTTGATGAGTGTCTGAATTCTGGATGGCGGTATTTTTGACCATTTGTCCATACAAAATCTTTCCAGTTCAGTTAAGTTTGATGGCTGCCGAGCATGGACAGCCTGCTTCAAATCATCCCATAGATTTTCGATGATATTCAAGTCGAGGGACTGTGACGGCCATTCCAGAATATTGTACTTCTCCCTCTGCATAAATGCCTTTGTAGATTTCGACATGTGTTTAGGGTCATTGTCTTGTTGGAATATCCAACCCCTGCGTAACTTCAACTTTGTGACTGATGCTTGAACATTATCCTGAAGAATTTGTTGATATTGGGTTGAATTCATCCGACCCTTGACTTTAACAAGGGCCCCAGTCCCTGAACTAGCCACAAAGCCCCACAGCATGGTGGATCCTCCACCAAATTTGACATTAGGTAGAATTTCTGCATTTCTTGGGATGCGGTTTTATTTTACCGCCATGCAAAGTGGTTTTTGTTATGACCAAACAACTAAATTTTTATCTCATCAGTCCAAAGCACTTTGTTCCAAAATGACTGTGGCTTGTCTAAATGAGCTTTTGCATACAGCAAGGGACTCTGTTAGTGGCGCGAGTGCACAAAGGGCTTATTTCTCATCACCCTGCCATACAGATTTTCTTTGTGCAAATTGCGCTGAATTGTAGAACAATGTACAGCTACACCATCTGCAGCAAGATGTTCTTGCAGGTCTATGGAGGTGATCTTTGGGTTGTCTGTAACCATTCGCTCCTGTATTTTTTTTGGCCTGCCAGACCTGGATTTTACAGCAACTGTGCCTGTGGCCTTCCATTTCCTGATTACATTCCTTACAGTTGAAACTGACAGTATAAACATCTGAGATAGCTTTTTTAGTCTTCCCCTAAACCATGATACAGAACAATCTTTGTTTTTAGATCTTTTGACAGTTGCTTTGAGGATCCCATGCAGTCACTCTTCAGAGGAGAGTCAAACAGAAGCACAACTTGCAATTGACCAGCTTAAAGTGGACCTGTCACCCAGACATAAAAATCTGTATAATAGTTATTTTCAAATTAAACATGAAATCCAAATTCTTTTTTTTATTAATGTATTCATAGCTGTTGTAAACTCTTTTAAAAATCTCAGCTGCCTTAGGCATAGAGGCGGGTTAGGTAATTACTTTCACTTTCCATTCAGCACTTACTAGATGTCACTACACTCCCCACGTTCCCCTACTCTCTTTACCATTTAACTGTGTAACCAGTGCATTAGAATGGACATCAGGTCCCCCATTCTGGTGCACAAACAAGATTTTGAGATGATGCAAAGCTTGCCTTAATAACAGTGTCCACAATATCGCTCCTGCCTGCTTGCTATAATTATGAATTTCCAGACCGAAGGAAACACAACTCAAATACTTTATACAGTGTAATTAAAGTTTATTTTGCTTGACTAATGTGATAAAATAGGATTTGCAATTGTTTTTTGGGTGACAGGTCCCCTTTAAATACCTTTTCTTGTGATTGGACACACCTGCCTATGAAATTCAAGGCTTAGCAAGATAATCCAACCAATTTGGTGTTGCCAGTAATCAGTATTGAGCAGTTACATGCATTCAAATTAGGAAAATTACAAGGGTACCCACATTTTTGCACAGCCAGTTTTTCACATTTGATTTAATTTCATACAACTGAATACTGCTTCTCTAAAAATCTTTGTTTAGAAAACACCCCAGTACTCAGATGTTCCTGGGAAATGAAAGACATACCACAGTTATCTTTTTTGTTGAAAGTCGAGTAAATTATTATGCAGGCTGAGAGGGGTTCCAAAACTTTTTCATATGACTGTATGTTAATATGTGATGGGCCTCCCTGAAAAATAATGTTTGGAGGGCCCAGTGCACAGTGAAGAGATATTTATATAAAAGCATTATTTTTGACCTAGAATTTTAGAATGAATGAATGCAGATAACACCCTTCCATTTTTAAGTTAACTACTAGCTGCCCTGCAAAGTGCCCTATCCTTTGCCTACTGTCTAAGGAGCTGATTCATCAATGTTTGAATTCTTATTTTTACCATGAAATGTTTTTAAACTAAAAATCATGAATAGTAATTATTTTTTAAAAAAATTAATTTTTGCTATTTATTAAGCACAAAAACATGGAAAACTTACATTTAAAACTTTGGCGTCTAAAAGCTTGCAAAGTCATGCGGCTTATTTAATTTGAGTTTTTCGAGATCTTTTTGAGAGTTTGTAGACCCCAACAAGTCTCCTGAAGAAGACGTGCCATAGTATAACATTAAGATCGCCCACAAGTAAAACCAATTACTCATGGTGATCTGGCTTAATTTACAGGAAATTGTCTCCAGACAATTGTGTCCAGATCGTTGTAAGTAATAGGAAGCAATCTTAAAGGAGATTTCCACCCGTTCATAAAAAAACTCTTACCCCCCACCCCAGGTAGACCCCCTCACTCCTCCCCCAGGCTAACTACCCCCCCCTCCCAGGGAGATGCCTCATTCTCCATACTTACCCCTCGGCGCAGATTCTTCTAGCGGAGTTCCACGCTTCCATCTTCTGCAATCTCTGTAAGCTGACTGAGAGACCGTTAATTTCCGTGTAATTCTGCGTATTCGCAGTTGTTGCAAACCAGCAAACTGCTTCAATTGAGCATCTGCAGAAATACTGATCCCTCAGTCAGTTTACAGAGATTGTGGAAGATGGAGGCGTGGAACTCCGCTGGAAGAATCTGCACAGTCAGCTGCGCCAAGGGGTATGTATGGAGTATGGGGCATCTCCCCGGGGGGGTAGTTAGCCTGGGGGGAGGAGGGAGGGGGGTGTTACCCACACCTGGGGTGGGGAGTACAGGTTGAATTCTCCTTTAATGTTATACTATGGGAAGTAATTTTTGAGAGATTTGTCGCCCACTGTAGAGCAGGTTTAACCATGGGTGACAAATCTTACCATGTGCCATCAACCTTAAAAGGTGTGTTTATACATTTGAAACACAACAGTAACAGAATACAATCTGTTCTGGTGTCAAAGGGCCATTAATAAAACTGATGGGATACCTTATTCCTTGTAAATATTGCTGTTTTGCATATAATCCAATATGGTAATGAAAAAGTTGGAATGGTCACTTTGCATTTAATGAAACTGACTTTTCCTTGTACAATAAGCATGGGAACTCATGTTTTGTTAATTACTTTTCCCCCTTTCCTTTCACTTTTTCATCCTTCTTTTTTTAATTTTCATAACCAGGCCTGTTGCGTTACCCCAATACCATATACACTCAAATAACAAAACACTACCTAATAGAAACAAACAGCAGAAAAAAATAAAAATAAATAACGAGTGTGAAAATTATAAAACACACTAATACCAAAGTTTGACCCTAGGCAGACCAGTACCAACCCTAGGTCAAAAGCAACTATTTCCAAGGTATTAATTATCGTGGGAGGTGACTAAAACATCCTGAAAAAAAGGAAAATTTTCATTCCGATGTAATGTCCTTTTATCAATTTTTAAGTATTGGAGGGAGGGGTTTGCTGATTTTAATTAATTAATTTTTTATGTATTGAGGGGTCTGCTGATTTTAATTATCAATTTTTTAATAATTCATCCAATATCAGGAGAGTTAATTGTAGAAGTTACACAATTTCTCTGCACAATAAATTCTCTAGGAAGCCCCTGCCGGTATTGAATATTATGTGGCCGCAACAAGTTTGCCATGGTGGTAAATTCTTTATGTTTAGCCAATGTTTTAGTAGAGTTTGAAGAGAGTTATACTCTGATGTGAGCATTATCAATATTTTTCCCAAGTAGATCTGTAATATAATAAAAATGTTGTCTAGTGACTACATCTCTTAGTGCAGCTTTAGAGTGTGATGTATCCTATCAACCATAAAATGCTCTGTAGGTGAATTACTGTAGGTATAAGTATTTTTAGCAGATTCAATAAACATGTTCTCAATTGTCCAGAAGCTCAAGAAATGTGGCATTTCTATCTATTTTGTACTGCTTCCGCATTAATACATACTGTATAAAGACATTTGAACTAGAACACTTTTGTGCTTACTCATTATAATCAAGAAGCAATCAAAAAGAAAAAAAAATATCTTTATTGTGTTCCACATATAAAGTAAATGCCACTGGTTAGCCAGGTATAGCACATTTGCACAAGTTATGGAGTACCTAGAACACATACATCAGGTTACTTTATCAAATTATTATTTACTGTCAGGCAATGGATATTTCATAAGGTCGTCAAGGCCATAAGCCATATATTTGGCTCAGGAAGATGTGCATCCTAAAGTGTTCATAGCTCTGCTGGGTATCAACTCTGTCTGTGCTCTGAAGGTTCCTTTAAAGAAATCTCAGATGTTGTAGAATAGTTGGATGATTCACAGAGCAGGGTGAAAAGTCTCTAAAACATTTTAAATCAACTTTTTCACTATCAATGTAATATAATGAGTAATGTTCTGTGTCTAAATGTAGATAATCACTGCTCCTACTGAACAAACATTTGCATGGACACGAAGGTCCAATCCAAGTAGCCTAGAAACACCATACTGTACCCAATTAGCTAAAACTAACATAGACCCTAACATTATTTGCAGACATTAACCAACACAGTACACCTGGCATATCATATTTGCTGTTAAAATAGTAATTCAAACATTACTTCCTATTATCCTTTTACTCCTTAGTATTAAGTCATTGTTATCTGGCACATATAACCCTCTTGTGACACACATTTAAACAAAATATCTCTATATAGTATTTTTTTAATGACGTAAATAGCCCAGATGGTTTGAATTTCAGTTTAACTATCATTGCTGTTGATATATGAGCAACTCATTTCGAAACAAGGAAAAATAATCAATTTGCTTAATTTTTTTTGGTAAAAGTAGTGGCAGTTCAGGGGTATATTCTATTAATTTAGCCATGGCTTCTAAACTTGGTATATCTTTCAAAGAACAGTTTACTGTTCAATTACGTCCAATTTGAAAAAAGTTTCATGCTATACTTAAGAACAAAATTGATATATAATTATTTTTGTACATTAACTACTTGTAAACCAGCTGATAAAATGTATATAGTTTAGGCACATTTCATATGAATAGATGTGCTTACATATTTCCTTTGTGGTAGAGAGAGAGAGTCTCTTTGAATCAGAGAGGGGTGCTATAAGTAAGAAAATTATCCATCTAGAAACAAAATTAATTTATACTTTAGCTACTAGATACCCCCTGGGGATGAATAATGAATACGTCACCTGTTACTTTTGAATCTCTTTAAGTCTACTACAAGTAACCTTCCACATTTTTACAAGATATTAAAAAAAATGTTTTATTTGAATTTTCTTCATTAACTGAGAGCAGCAAGATGGCACTTGGATCTATGATGTAATTTGCATCACATTGTATTATCTCTCTCATTGGTAGTAGTTAATTAACCCAGATAGCCGATTGGTGGTCGTTTCCTTAAATATGCATGTATTGTTATGTTGTTTTGTTTGTTGTGCCTATGATAATGTATCAGTGTTGAGATAAAACGCATAAGGCTGTGCCATGGATACCGAACAAACTTATATTTCGTTTACACATCTGTGTGGAGGATTGTTCCATTGAGTGCCTGTCCATTTACTCCACAAAGCATATTTCAAGGGGCAATCTTACCAACCGTCAATTTAGTTTGATATACTCCATCACTCAAAGAACATTTATGTCCATACCCAATATAGGGGAGGGGGGCAATGCTGCAGAAAGTCTGCCATCCAAAATGTATACTTGTAAAACTGCTGGCAGCCAACATATTATAGAACATAATAAGCAAAAGGGCCAAATACTGGTCACGTAACAGCAAATAGGAACAAAGGGTAGAGGCCAGGGTTATTGCGTTCACTCTGAAGTAATTGGTACTGTAGAGCCAGAGAAGGGAACATCTCTGCAGTTACAAAATCAAGTCCTTTCTAACTAAGTGACGAATGCAAACTGAATATATATAGAAAAACAACAAACAAAAAACCCAACGAAAAGCATTTCTTGTTAAAGTGTACTAATACAGGACAGTTTTCCAATGAATAGTAGGTTCAGAGACCTAAGTAAAGCAGGTCAAATTTCAGTTAAAATCAAAGGTGGTGGACCACTTCTGCTGGTGAGTCAAACAAACAAAACATCCCAAGGATAATGTCTTATTAACTCCACATATTGTACCACAATATTCAATTTGTATATCCCCCAAGACTTTATTCCTAACAGTGCAAGATTCCTTTTACCTTTCTTTTCCAGGGCGGTTGGAAGTCTATTAGAAATTCCCATGCTCAAAAATATTTTGCCATAGACTTAATTACCTCTAGGTACTGATCTTCTTTTAGCAGAGAGGTGATTTCCACTATGCAGCATTGGGTAGTTTTTGTCATGGATACAGTCCGCGTGGACGTGTAGCAATGTATGCTACATGAGTGGAAGAGAGTCTAAGTTGTATCTTTGGCTCATGTGTGGTTGGTGGAAGTCCAGTCCACCTATAGGTATAGGTAGCCCAGTTTGGGCATTAGTAACATCCTAATTCCTTCTATGATGCCAGCCAAATAGTTAAGTAAGTCCCTCCAACTGTTGTCTCTTTTGTTTTTGCAGAATTAAAAGGGTGTTTTCAATTATCTAACTACTTATTTATCCCTCGGTCCATTAATTTAACATTAAAACAAATTGTTCAATGGCCCTACATTTATAATATCTCTTTAAATGATAAATTATATGGTATCTCAATTAGTGGTATATTGTTACTAAGTTTGAACTTCTTAATTTTTTTGGCTAATCATTTGAGATAAACGAAGGTCACTTTTTAGTCATACATCAATTCATTTTAGTTTTTTATGTATTGAAACCCTAAGGATTTCTTTCCTTTTCATCCTTCCTATAAAGTTTTTGTTCAAGTGAGGGGCACAGAAACTTTCAATCTTATCGATTATGAAGCTTTCAGCTGTTTACTCAGGAGAAGGTGAAAACATGTATTACAAGGTTTTGAGTATCATTTTCCTTTGCATATGAAACCAGAAATTACCACAGTTCTGTTTACATTTACTCCTGTGCATGTTTATTACTCTTCATTAGGACAGTACTGCTGAAAACATCCCTTAATAAATAAAATATATTACTATAACATGTATAATAATATGTCAAGCATTAGCCTACTTTCCTGAAAAATCACAGATACAAAATGAAGGTTAGGGAAAAAACATGCAAAAACAGTAATCTTACTTTTGCAAGTCTCAGCATGAGCCGTAATCCAGTTGGATTGGGAAGGGTCTGTTACCTCCAGAAGAATGTTGCCACCACTGTTAGGAAATGTGCTTGCATAGGCACCCATTATTCATATAGCGGAACTGTACAATATAAAATAATTGAGTTAAAATATGTGAAATAACTTTTATATGTATACTTTTCATTGTTCATAAATACCACTGTTTTTCACATGTAGCAGATTTTGCCACAAAAATACAACTAGGAATGGTGAAAAGCAGCATACAAATGTAACGTTTGTTTTGTGATGGTAATGCTGTGCCTGTAACTAACTGCAAATATTAAACATACAATACATGTTCTGACTTCATAACCATTACCCGTACCCATTATTACCTTCTGGCTCTCTCTTTGCTTAATGAAACTCAGCTGAATATATGTATGAATGTATGTATAACTTTTTTAGACTGTAGACTTAGACTCTAAACTCTATGGGGCAGGGACCTCCTTTCCACCTTGTCTCTTACTACATAGCACATAAGCTCTTTGTCCTAATATGAATTCTATGTATATTTATTGTCTTCCCAGTGTATACTGGGTCATGTGACAGAAATGACATCACTACTCACCATTTATAACTGATGACATCAGTATTCACCGTTTATAAGGATATAATTTACAAGATATTCATGGCTTTTGTGTATTATACATTGATACATATGAATATAAGCCAGCCCTATTTCAACCACCAGGAAATACCATTTTCACTGAACTTTTATCAGACTCTGTAGCAGAAGCCCATACGTTTCTTATTAAGCCTATCCGTATTCTATTGTATTTTGGTTGTTTCTTAACAGGGCTGTACCTCATCAGTTTGTCCCTATATTGACGTTTCTGATGCCAGTTGGTATTGTAGCATAGACTTTGAATGTTCTTCAGTTTGTTACTCTCTTTTCCTGCTTTCAGATCCAGAACTCCAGTTCTTGCTAATTATCGTATTATATTTCTAAATTGCCTGAGTTAAATTTTAGCCTTTAATACTGTCTGAGTATCTTTTGATGTGCCTGATTTGTCTTGAGTTTGGTCTCCACAGGGCTCTTCTGGCTTGTTAATGCAAAGTCACTAAACCATCCTGCTTTAAGAGGGGGTTTCTCAAAATGGTGATTGTAATTCTATTGCTGCTCAGTTCATTGTGATGCTCATGTCTGATGGATCAACACATGACACAGCATGAATCTCAAAGGTTTTGTTTACATAGATTTTTGTTGCCTAGCTATATGACAAAAGCGGATTTTATACAGCATGCCCTACAGCCATTCTCTAAGACTCATTTATGGTCTGGTTAAGAAAGGAAACAATGGAGAAGCCTTCAATGCTTTTTTAAACTGCTTTTCTGGTCTGCAATCATTAGTATTATATTATGTATCATCTTATCATTACCAACAAGTGATAAGAAAAATGTTTATATTTTATGTAAATTAAAAATAAGCATGTGTGTATTTTAGTGTAAACCCCCATTCTAGTGATGTGCTGACAAATATTTTACATTCACAGGGAGTTTACTTTTTCTTGTTTAGGAAGCATCTTGTTTAGGAAGCAAGGACAATGGCAGTATGCAGAGACTTTTCATTGTATACCTTGGATAGCATCCCTTTCATGCTAATTTAATATGCAGCAAATGCATGCAAACCCATGCTTTTCAACCAAAAATATTCTGGTATGAGCAGTAAGACATTGAGAAGGGCTGCAGTGGGCAGCTATTTTGACCACTGCTATTTTGATCACTGCAAAATACCCCCATGCCAAAGTCCTGTTGGTGGATAGTGACAAATATAGTTGAAAATATAAAATACATTTAAAAACACATTTAAGGAAAAGCATAGCTAAAAATATAACATATATATATTTCTCTGAAGAATAATAATCTATTTAGGATTCTGCTTGTTAGTAATTGCATTCACCCTTTCTGATATACGTAATGAAAATGAATATCGCTGAAGAAACAGCTGTGCATTTTGCTTCATTCAGAAAGTCACTGTTGATTTTCCCAACAGAACATGATAAGAGCTTAATTTTGAAGCAATTTGATGCTGGCTTTGAATTTGCATTTTGCTAGGAAAGCAAGTCCATGGTTGTGTATAATCACTTATACTAGGCAAAGAAAACCTTTGTGAAAGCTAAAACACTGCACCAATGGACAGGTACCTGGGAAACACATTTTTTCGTAAATAATTCATCAACATGCAATATTCCTTTGGCTGTTCCCTTCCATTAGAACTACAAGATATTTATGAACATAACAAAGGCTTAAAACATAAATAGAATGGTTATGGAAAGCTTCTGTATTCCCAGCAACACAGCAGAAACAAACAGCAGGTAGGCTAAGAGACTGGATGTGACCATAAGTAGTGCATGCATATAATTTCAGACTGAGAGCTTGCAATCTAATTGTTGCATGTGTACATTTACTTTCTTTCCCATCTATTTTACTATGTAAATATTTATATCTGGAAAAATAATACATGTACCTGACTAATTTCCTCACCGTATTCCTCTGCCTTTTGTTATTCTTTTAAGTTGCAGCACTTTGTCTGCCCAAAAGGTGGAGTCACAGTGTATAGTCCATAATATCTGCTGGGATTTTTTCACTCAATGTCTCATTTATAAAATAGTAAATGTGGCACACCTGTAATTCACCTGTTATTAGGGAATCACAATTCATTTTGCGACCAACTCTAGCCACTCATAGGTGCATTGGTGCACCCTTAATGCATTCATGTTATGGTACTCAGTGTCCAATTGGGATAACCTTCACCATGCTATAGTTCAAGACTAAATATAGCTATAGCTAAGGTTTATCTCCCTGTTTAGTGATGCTGCCAGTCCTCACAGTCAATCCTGATATGGAGTGTCAGTAAGTTTGTGCTTTTTCAAGTAACGCAGATACCTACATATCACCTGTAATTCGCCTGTTATTAGGGAATCACAATCCAACTCTAGCCACTCATAGGTGCATTGGTGCACCCTTAATGCATTCATGTTATGGTACTCAGTGTCCATAAGTCCATTATTTTGACAAAATGGCATAGGCTTATGACCTCAACTCATTTGTAAGTGCCAGTTATAACTTAAATTTTATACTTATAAATGTAGTGATGTCATTGGTTATGATCAGTGTTTATTGATGTAGGTTGTGTCATATGACGCATTGAAACTTGTATAATAATAATGTATCCCTGTTATGAAATACAGCATGAAAATACTCAGCCTGCAGCCTTGTGCCTTTATATGGTCACAGAATTCCTCAATGACTTCTAATATCCTTATAATTTACACTAGGGAGAACATTATCTTTTATAATACACGAGTTATACTCATAGTTCCATGTATAATAAATATAATAAAGTATAATAAATACTGCCATTATTGGGATGGCTTATAACCTGTTTCCTTATCCTTCATTGGTGAGAGTGGTGGGTGTGGCATTATATTCGCCCTAGGAACAGGACACACCGGCACAACATGGGTAATTTCAGCAGGTAAAACCTTGCTCGTTTATTGCGGATGCAACGTTTCGGGGCGTGACCCCTTTCTCAAGCATCTTGATGCTTGAGAAAGGGGTCACGCCCCGAAACGTTGCATCCGCAATAAACGAGCAAGGTTTTACCTGCTGAAATTACCCATGTTGTGCCGGTGTGTCCTGTTCCTACGTTGTTTCTGAGGTTGCCCATTCCCTCTAGCATCGAGCACCTGGGAGTCGCTGAAGTCTGGACGGCCAGGGTGTGCGAGTGTAAGTCTTTCTTTTTGCAATTATATTCGCCCTGTCAGTGCAGTGCACACACGGTGGCTGCTGTAGTCCCTGGAATAACCAGGGCAAAAAAATAGCCACTGGCTACCAATAGCCACTAGCTACATAATAATACAAATAGAAAATAGAAAGCAGCTATAACTTTGCAGCACATACTGACTATTAAGATATTGCTGGAATTGTGTGCATGCAAGGATAGCCAAGTGGCTCTGTTCCTTTGGCCAATGGCTTACAGTAAAACTGGTTACACACGGCAGATTTTGTCACCCCCCTGGGAATGATCTTATCGACTAACCATTTGTTTAACAAATTTTTCCTTCGTCAGTGGACATTTTAGGAGACTTTTGTTGGATCTTTGTCGTGTTGGCTGCTGTTATTTTACAAACTATTCTTCCTTTGGAACATATAATAAAGACACAGGGCAGCGTTATAGAAAACAGTAACAGTGTATTGTCACAGTATATGAATAATATCGAACTCTCCAATCCATGAAGGTGCCCCTGATATCGATCTATATGGACATTCCAGTGGTTACACATTCACTTACAAAAGTGGGCCTTTCTCCTGAGTAAATATGGACAGCCAGTTGAAACAATTGCTTGCAATTAAGGTATCATTCCTTTTGCAAATATGAAACAATAGTATTCCACATTTATCTCAGATGTTTATAGATCACAGAGGCTCATATTACAGTTTCATGATGTCTATAACTAATAGCGCGTATAGAGCTTGAGTCCAGCATTAATAAATTACCCCTTACAAGTTACAAAATTAAGGACACTAAATTAAGGATACTAAAAAGCAGCAGAAATGTTTTCAGAGTTTCTAGCACCAAAATAAAGTTTTCACATTGTATTTAACCTTTAATGTAAAAATAGAAGTTACATGTCCTAGGAAACATGAAACCTGTGCTTTATTGCAATGGGTTAATGGGTTAGTTACACAGTTTCCCTCACGGAAGTACAATAAAAAAATCACCTCCTTTAAAGTAAGAATAACCTGCATATTACTTTCTAACTTTGACAGAGTCCCAGAATACTCTGAGAGCCAATGGCTGTCAGGATTGCGTAATAGCGTGGAGCAATAATCCTCATTGACACATAAACGTTTATGGTATAACAGTAACAGGCAACCTTAGGAACTATTGGCACATGGGGGGGTGGAATTGACTCACCCCACCCCCTGTGGTTTCTTGCTTGCTTGCTTTCTGCAGTGGCTGGTAAGGGAGGGGGAAGCTGGTAGAACTATTTAGGCCCCTCTCTCCTAAACCAAGGAAACAAGAAAATTGCAGGGACAATTCATGTAGTGGGGTTTATTTGGAGAGGTTGAACATGGTATTTAGTCTTTTATCAACCTGACTTAAAGGTGTGGTTCACCTTTCAGGGCAGAGACACACTTGACAAATCGCCTATTCTTTGAACGACTAAGCTCCCTGAACTGCCTTCCTGCCAGCTAGAATCTAAATCTCTAGCGGCACGGCACTCTGAGCATTTCATTTTCCAAAGGTTCCCAAAATTGCATTACAAGGAAAATTTGGTCGACTTCGGAAATCAAAGCGATCCAATGCCATCCCTCTGGCGATTTTGATTCTAGCCGACGGGAGGCAGTTCGGGGAGATTAGTCGCTCAAAGAAGACCCGATTTGTCACAAGGAGACTAATCTCCCTGAATATTTGGGTGTGTCTCTGCCCTAAAGTTGCCCACAGATTTCCAGATTTTATTCTTTTGTGTGACGAACGCTTGTTTGTTTCAGTCTGACAATCTACCATTAACCATTCAGATTAAATAAACAGGAAAAAAACACATCAGATTGACAGGCAGCAATTGCACAAAAGTTGTGCCCGACAAGTAGTAGTGACTATATATTGTCTGATATCAATACATGCAGAGATATTATCTGTAGCCAATATACATTTTTTAACCTGTCTGATTGACTAATGATTAATGCCATGGTACCAAAAATGTCAGGAAACTTAACACATGATTTGAAAATCGTACAAATCTTCCTTTCGTACAACTTTATCAGCTTAAGTTAACTTTTAGTGTGTTATAGAATCGCTAATTCTCAGCAACTTTTTAAATGGCCAAAATTTTTTTCTTTATTATATTTTTTCTAATTATTTTCCTTTTTATAACAAGAGTGTGATCATCAGCATTTATAAAAAGTCAAAACCATATTTTTTCACAGATTCAGTGATAACAGTGAACTGGGATTTGTGGCATTTTAAATTAGGGCAGGAGCCTAATAAAGGTGATAGATTATCATAGGTGTGTACAGGGTAGCAGGATAACAGCATAAATATTCCATTTGTTTAATGTCCTCCACTTTGTCTACTAGTTCTGTCTCAGAAGGTATCGTTTGTCATTTCCAGTAGAGGCATATGAGTCTCTGGCTGCTGATAGGATATGGTTGAGAAGCCGACAGCCCTCCTTCATGAACCTGAGTATTGGCTTTCCAAAAACATAAGTCCATGGGTTTAGTTCAATTTTAGTCCATAATAATTTTTGTAACATCTTCTGTACAAGTCATGTGGGCCAGAAGTCATTGCTACTTTTTATTACTCATCTTTCTAGTTAGGACCTCTCTTATTCATATTCCAGCCTCTTACTCAAATCAATTCATGATTGCTAGGGCAATTTTGACCATAGCAACCAGATTGCTGAAATTGCAAATGAATAGCAAATGAGCTGCTGAATTAAAATACCTCAAACCCCATACCAAATAAAAACCAACTGCAAATTGTCTCGGAATATCACTCTCTACATTATACTAGACATCTAGACACTAGTTAATTTAAAGGTGATCAATTCCTTTAACTATGAAGCAAAGTTCTCTGTTTGGAGGAGAGTTATCCAGGCAAACTCTACAAGGTGGGCCCTGCAAAGTAGCAGCTGTTGATAGCAAAAGTATAGCAAAATTTAAACAGTGGGTCGAGATAGTTGACAGAAGGACTCAATAAAGCAAGTAGGGCAAGATAGCAGCAGTGGTGCAAAATGGTAGTATGAGTTCATTCCCCATATGTAATTAAAGGCACTAGGTTTGGTCAGTAGCTGTAACCCATAGCAACCAATAAGATGTTTACTTTTAAACAGATGACCAGTAAAATCTACCTGTTGATTTTTGGTTTTAGCTTTTGGTTTTTGCTCCTGGGCAAACTTACTGCCTCTTTTTACATAACCTTAAAGGGGAAGGAAACCTAGTCGGCGCAAACCCCCCACCCCCCCTCCCGTTTGTTGCCCACCCTCCCTCCTCCCCCCTGGCCTACCCGTCCCGCTGGGCAAATGCCCCTAACTTGTTACTTACCCTTCTGCGCAGGTCCAGTCCAGGGAGTTCATAGACGACATCTTCTTCCACGCGATCTTCTTCCTGCTTTGAATGGCGCATGCGCAGTAGGATCATTTCGCCGGTATGATCTACTGTGCATGCGCGTGACGTTTGGCGCATGCGCAGTAGAGCCGTACCGGCGAAATGATCCTACTGCGCATGCGCCAAAACGCCGTTCACAGCAGGAAGAAGATCGCGTGGAAGAAGATGTCGTCTGTGAACTCCCTGGACTGGACCTGCGCAGAAGGGTAAGTAACAAGTTAGGGGCATTTGCCCAGCGGGACGGGTAGGCCAGGGGGGAGGAGCGAGGGTGGGCCACAAACGGGAGGGGGGGTGGGGGGTTTGCGCCGACTAGGTTTCCTTCCCCTTTAAGATGATGAAAGTAGGACAAGGTGGTGTCAGTAGACAACATTGTCACCATATCTATTGACCTTTGATGTATAAGGGGTTTTAGTGGGTGGGTGACAAGTAAATAAAAAATCATTGAAATTTTCTATAATTTAAAAAAAAAGCGTAAAATAGTGGGGGAGCAGCACAGAGAGTGTTAGTTAGTGTTTCTAGGTGCTCTCATCTGTCACATTTACTTCAATTAACTATTTGGCTGTTTTGGCTGCTTTTGGCAAATGTATATGTAAGGTGTAACACCCGTAGCCACTGACGTCACTAATGCTGAGATAAGATTTATGGGTTTTTTCATCAAGAACCAGTGCGATATTATCATGCTTAATATGGTACATCCCATTTCCCAGCTGCTATTGTTTGTGCAAGTCATCACTTTTATGTGCTTTCAATTTTCAGAATTGGAGCAATTCACGAAAAAACTCTTTGTTGTTTTGCACTACAGAGTCATTTTTTAATATGTACAGCTCAGCACAGACAAAGCAATTATTTATTTTTCTTTTTAACTCTTTATTTAACTTAAGAAATGTGAAAAATGTAGGTTACTGGTTTATATTATATTATATTATATTAGGAGGAATCCTTAGGCATGGCTCCTTAAAATTCATCTGCTCTGGTGCTTGTAGCCTGACCTATTACTGTAGTTCTATCCTGCCCTAAGATTTCGAATGGCAGTACAAGTTGAGGGCCCAGTTGAGCAATCCAGGTTTTAAATAGACTGTTATTTTAACAAGATATGAATTTAGGAAAAGAGTCCATGTAACTTCTTTTCAGCTTTTCATAAAGCTACTACTTTCCTTATAATGTAACACATGTCACACACTTGTGTGTGTGACATGTGTGTGACAAGCCTCAACCTGATTTGAGCAGGCTGCTAGAGTAGAGATGAAGATCCAAGATGCGAAGTGGAAGACTAAGGTAAGGTACATTTATACATGGATCTTTTGCTTGTTTTTCTGACATTTACATTCCCCAATATTCCCCATTCCTGGTACTGAGAGATGTAGTTCTCTAATTAATAAATTGAGGGTGATTGAATTATTGTCTGACAAGGGGAACACTTTATATTAACTGCTTTTTATGTTTTATGCACAGGGATAGGATGATGTGGCAGAGCAAGAAGGTTCCCTATTCTATTAGGAAGATTTGCTTGCTGCCTTCACAGTGACTAGGACACAGACTTTGCTCCTGCCCCAACCTCATGCAAATACAAAACAAAATCTAGATGTAAGTAGGTCTGTTTCTCAGGCAGGAAGTAAACTTGAAGTTACTTGCTTTGCCTTGTTTGCTGACTGCACTGAACTTGGCTCTAGAAGACACCTTCCTTTTCCCTAATCTGACAAGAAACCCAACTGTACACTCCACCCCAAATATAATGGGACTATACATCTGATCCTAATAAAACTTTATAAATACAATAATTAAGAAGTGTCTGTATTTTATTGAGAATGAGAGATTCATAAGCTGTATGTTACACAAACCAACAGCCCTAGCCGAAGATAATGGGAGTTGATTAAACCTGGGGTATGTAATAAATATAGCATTCTAGCTTGCACTATTGCAGCTAATCTATTGGCAACAAAATGCCTCCATAGCTTTCCTTCTCCTTTAAGGAAACAGCTAATGAAGGCTTTCTGTGTAATAGACTAATAATGTAAATCAGGGCTGTCCAACTGGCAGCCCGACCCCCTTTGTGTGCCCCCCCCCACATGAAAGTCTGCCTGCTGTGTTTGCTTGCCATGTGTAAGATTTAAGAGGTATTACTACAGAAATTAACTGGCCCCTGCATTGTTTAAACCTCAATTCAGACTGTAAACCCTTGTATTGTTCACACATGTAATCCCCTGTGCATTGTTTACACTTGTAACATATGTAATCTTCTCTGCATTGTTCACACTTGTTGTAACACCTCTATTCTTGACACCCCTAAAGCCCTGTACTGTCCCAGACTGAAACGGCCCACATTGTTCACCTGTTCACAAAGGGGCACAAGCACTGTGTCACTGTTTGCAGTACTCTTAGAGTGGTCCCTGTCTCCTGCTCTGTTCTGCCTTCCCTATGCCCTTGTGTGCCATACTCTGCCTGCCCAATTCTCCCTGTATGGGCCATACTCTGCCTGCCCTATTCTCTGTGTATGCCATACTCTGCCTGCTCTATGCTCCCCGTGTGCCATACGCTGCCTGCCCTGTGCTTGTACCATACTTTGCCTACTCTATGCTCCCTATTCTCCCTGTATTTGCCATACTCTGCCTGTCCTATGCTCCCTGTGTACCATACTCTGCCTGCCCTATGCTTTCTGTGTGTCATACTCTGTCTGCCCTATGTTCCTTGTGTGTGCCATACTCTGCCTTTGTGTGTCATACTCTGCTTGCCCTATGCTCCCTGTGTGTGCCATGCTCTGCCTGCCCTATGCTCCCTGTGTGCCATACTCTGTCTGCCCTATGCTCCCTTTGTGTGCCATACTCTGCCTGCCCTATGCTCCCTGTGTGTGCCATGCTTTGCCTGTCCTGATGTGCATGTGTGTGCCATAATATGTCTGCTCCATGCTACCTGGGTGTGCCATACTCTGCCTGCCCTACGTTCCTTGAATGTGCCATACTCTGCAGGTCCTATGCTCATTGTGTGTGCCATACTCTGTCCACCTATGCTCCCTGGGTGTAACATACCATGCCTGCCCTATACTACTTGTGTATGTCATACTCTGCCTGCCCTATGGTCCTTGGGTGTGCCATATAAGCCTCATGTTATTTGTTCTGGGGGTTTTTTAGTTTGAAAATTATTGTTAGGGGCCCCTAAGGTGTTTAATCATGTGCCGGGGGTGCTGTGTTATCCACAGGAAAGGAGGAGGAATATGGATTTAAGGGTATGTCTTAATATTACTTGACTTTTTTCACATATGAGTGATAAGTGATATCCCTGCAGTGAGCACCAACCATTTGGTTTTTGGTGCGCTACTACCATTAATGTGGAAATGGTCTTGTGGTAACATGGATGTAGTTTAAAGTGGGTGTGGTTTAAAAACAGGGAGTGGTCAACACTGGCTTCTATTATCATCCCTCCACCACATAGGCTAGAAAAAATCTGGCCCATGGTACCACAGAGGTTGGACAGCACTGATGTAGAGGATAAGCCCTCTGGGTAAACCAATCAATCAATTTGTCCAGTTGATGTTAGAGTTGTTACGCACCATTCTAACTATCTGGGAGTATGGGATGCTTCTATGAGGAGGATGGCAAGATTTTCTATGTGGAAGTGTATAGCGATCAGTCAGTTATAGTTGTGTCAACGGTGTCCCCAGAAATAGTATGGGTCAGGTAAACCAATCAATCAATTTGTCCAGTTGATGTTAGAGTTGTTACGCACCATTCTAACTATCTGGGAGTATGGGATGCTTCTATGAGGAGGATGGCAAGATTTTCTATGTGGAAGTGTATAGCGATCAGTCAGTTATAGTTGTGTCAACGGTGTCCCCAGAAATAGTATGGGTCAGGTCAAGGAAAGAGAGATCATCAATAAAGTGCCACAGTCTGTAGATCATATGTCCAAAATGGGCAGTAATATTTTGCTATTCAATACTTGCCATAAATAAATTAGCTAAAGATGGAGCAACATTAGATCCCATGCTTGTGCCACTAACCTGTAGATAATATGTCAGTTAAAATTTAAAGTAATTCTTGGTAAGGCAGAAGCATAATAGATGTATAAGGAACCCTGTATTGGGGTGTAGGGTCTGGACAAGAAACAAGATGTTGGTGTACAGTTATTATACCCAGGTCAGTTGGAATCATAGTATATTACAAGGACACGTCAATTGTCACAATTTGGTTTATGAAGGTAAGGAGAACTGTTGCGCAATTTGTTTAAGAAATCCCCTGTTTATAAGTGATCAGTTTGTGTACAATAGGTTGGAGAAAATAATCAGCATTGATGGCTAGCGGTTGTAAAATAGAACCTTTGGAGATGACTATTGGTCTATTGACTCAACAAAGACTGAAACGTTTGTTCAAGAATTACATTTTTTTGTTCATCACTTAAGACCTGTGAGTGCGGTGTAATATGATGTTTTATAATCTCCAGACTCTTGCACCCAGACATGTAACATAATTAAATGGAGTGCTCACTTTTGGCTGTTATATATAGATGTACTGACCCACTGTTCCAGTAGAACAGTATTCACCCATCTTTATAAGAAACTACAATAAATAGTTTCCTTAGTTGTTGAGCTCAAACTTGCTGACTTTTTGATAATTCCCAACAACCTATGTACTTCTGATTAAGCAATTGATCAACAGCTTTCTGTAATTTCAGCACAAGTGCACATGACTTCTAAATTCCAGTTTTCAACTGAAGCAATTGACCAAATTCTGTTTAAAGTTATAGTCCCAGAGGACACCACCAGTAAGGTACCACTTGATATTTACCACATTTAAGAAAGAAGGAAACTGACTTACATTTGCATGTACTTTATTTATCTGATTATTATCGTAAGAAACAGATCCCTAGGGGGTTATTAATAAATGCTCATTTGATCTTATGCTATTAGTAATAGAACAGGTTGGAAAAGAACTAAACCTAGTCCAACAGAAACTGAGAATAGCAGAGAACTTACATCTGACAACTTTACAGAATAACAAAACTGATTCCTGCTAGTGATGAGTGAAAAGTTTTGCTGTGTACAAATTCGTTGGCGGCAAAGATTTTTCGCTAAACAGAAAAATTCCCCCCCACAGCTTGTTTCACTGTGCATAACAAAACAAAAATGATGCATGACAAATAAAGACACTTGACAAATGCAACTATAAAACTATTTTATCCTTCCCCTCTCCTTCCACATAAACCAAAGGTATCTGAGCAGCCACACTGTCTATTTAAGGACATAAACATAAGTATATCGTTTATTCATTTTAGTTGTGCCTGTGTTTGTAAGCAACATAGTGTAGTAGTAGTAGTTACCATGACCATTCGACCAAAGGTAATGTAAAAAATCACATGTTTTTAAGAAACTGGCAACATGGGAGCCTTTTTTTCAATTAAAAAAGCAGTTGTAGCACTATTCATTTTGACACAGTTGATAGCTCTGGATGTTCCTCAGACTGTGACAACCCTAGCACTTCATGCAGTACTGACACTACTTTTTTAGGGATAAAAACAAGAGCCCAAAAAGGCAGAGAACCCACACCAAAAAGGGAGGACAAAATCCCCCAAAGGGAGGAAACTGTAAATTTTAATTTAAGCCATCGCCCCCTCTCCACTGGTGAAACATCTCTCCTACAGAGGGACCTCAGTTTTGTCCCCACTATGGCCACTAATACACTCACCTCTCATATCGATATTGTGAAATTTAATAGACAGCTCAAACTTAGGGAACACTTTGTCAAACTGAAACCAATATCATGCCACACCCCTTTTTCGTGCCAAATCTAGATTCAATCCACCTTCTAACAACTATTAAACTATCGAAACCTACACAAGATTACTGCATTGCCCTTTACAAGTTGAATTACAACATTAAACTAAACATTAATCTTAATAGAAGCATAAAGGAAGCCAGTAAGACTTTACACACAGGTCCTGATTTGATTATCAGACCAGCAGATAAGGGAGGCGCTATTGTTCTTCTTGACAAAAATTGCTATAGATCTGAGCACCTTACACAGTTGTCTGATAGATCCACATATCAGAAACTCAGAGGTTTTACAGTTCAAAAAATTCCTTAAGAATACATGACATTGTGATAAAATAAGGGGGTTGATTGATGAAACATCTTTTACTTTTTGACAACAGGTCACCCTGAAGTCCCTTTTATCTATACGCTGCCCAAAATACTTACATCCACCACTAACCCGCCTTGTCAGCCAATAATTTTAGCCATAGACTCCTTATGGCAACCGGTTTCCCGATATATTGACTATTACTTCTAGTACAGAAAATGGAATCATACACTAGAGATACTAGCCATTTGATTCAGCATCTGGCACAACTTGAAAATCTACCTAGCGACGTAATCCTGGCTAGTCTAGATGTAAATAGCCTACAGTATATACCGTCATTCCTCATGAAGAGAGATTATTTGCATGTAGACAAGCTCTGACCCATAATACTCCTGTTGCCCCCCCCTCTGAATTCTTACTGGAATTACTGAGAATGGTATTGTATTGCAATTATTTTCTTTTTGAAACCTCAAAAAATTTATTTTTTTGTTCATGGCTAAAGACCCTTTTATATAAATATAATGTGTGTATGTATGTGTGTATGTATATATATATATATATATATATATATATATATATATATATATATATATATATATATATATATATATATATATATATATATATATATATATATATAGCTGTTATTCAGAAAACTCCGAATTATAGGAAGTCTCCCATAGACTCTATTATCAGTAAATAATTTAAAAAAATTATTTCCTTTTGCTCAATAATAAAAAACAATGATTTGTACTTGTTCCTCACTAAGATATAATTAATCCTTATTGGAGGCAAACCAAGTTAATGTTTCAATTATTTTTTGGTAGACAAATTATGGATATCCAAATTACAGAGAGACCCCTTATCTGGAAAACCCCAGGTCCCAAGCATTCTGGATAACAGGTCCCTTACCTGTACTTGTAACCTAATGCTCAATTGGACACAAATTGTGGGTCTATGTTTAGGCAACATAGATAAAATTGTGGCCCTATGTTTTTAACCGCACCATATTAATACACTTTTTTTAAAAAATTGGTGTTGGTTTGGGCAATCACTCTCTCTTAAAAGCTGCAAGTTAGCAGTGGGGGAGGATTTAGCCCTCACACAGAAACCAAGGTTCAGCAGACTTCTACTTTAACTAATGCTATTATGCAGAGAGGCACAGGATCCTCAATACTATGACTGGAGGTAAACAAGTTAGGGACCGCCATATGGGGTTTACCTTGACGTGGTATGGTGGCTTTTCAACTTTATGATCATAACTTTGTAACTAAAAACCCCTGTCTTTGTGAACACATGCACTTGCATATCTACTAAATTACTTAGACAGGGGCCCAGGGAATGTGCACTGACCCATTTGGTTATGTCAGTGGCACTTCCCTTATACTTATATACATTTCTACTTAGCAATGCGGGTGCTCCCACAACCCCCCTTTTGTATTTAACATAGATAAAATACCTAAACACAGCAACACGAATATAAAACATGCTCATATAAATTCCAAGCCATCCACTTGGGGAATACTAACATCTAACATAACTATTTAAAAGGAATATATAAGGGAGTTGAAACTTTGGTGACATACAAGGTGGAATTATCCAAGCAGTTACAGGTGCCAGATAACTATATGGTTTTACCAGGTAACACAATTGCTGCATTAGAAGCAAAGATACTGTATGAAAAACTCTGATGAATTTTGTCTATTTGCAGCGTAATGGGCATTTTCTGAATTGCCTGTGATGATAATTGTATACCCAGGAAACCTAAACCGCATATGTTGTGCCTCAATTGTAAAAGGAAACACAGTTAGTCATCCAACTAAGGGTACACAAATTAAATTGAGTCACTACACTACTTGTGATTCCAAATACGTAGTCTATATTCTAAAATGCCCTTGTGGACTAGCATATATCGGCCAAACCATTCGAGCAGTCAAAGATCGAATCAAAGAACACAGGGGAAACATCAGAAATTTTAAAATGGGAACAGCTACAGATACATCCGTCTCTAGACATTTTCATATGGGACACAATGTAAGCCAATTGAAATGGATGGTTTTAGAGCAGATAAAAATGCCTAGTAGGGGAGGTGACATTAAAAAAATACTGGCCCAAAAAGAAGCCTATTGGATTAAAAAAATGAATACAATGGTCCCAATAGGCATGAATGATCACTGGAGCATCATACCATTTTTAGGATAATAAACTACTCATTTTCCTCCACAGATATTGAAGACAGCCCAGTCAAGAATAAATTTCGTTATAGTACTCATAATATAGAAACCTGCTAATGGTAAGATAAAATTTAATAACACCTAAGGTGAAACAACAGACAAGAATGTTATAAATAAGGGCATAAATTATGTTTGTTCAAGTTCTTCAGGGTAGGCTCAGAACAGAGCAGTACCATGTGTGTGTGTGTATGTGTATATGTATATAGGGACCGAAACGTAACGTTTCGGTCCCTACCAGGACCTTTCTCAAGAGGCCTTGAGAAAGTTCCCGGTAGGGACCGAAACGTTACGTTGGCTGGAACATGCTTCACTAAATACACTTTCTACTTTTGAAAAATATCCCTGTGTTGCTGGTTCATTTGAGAGTGCATATGTGATACTTTAACCGTGCAACTGGGTGAAGTTGAGAAGCGGTGTGCCACCCACCCTAATACTATATATATATATATATATATATATATATATATATATATATATATATATATATATATATATATATATATATATATATATATATATATATATATATATATATATACAGATGCAGCCACTTTGGTTTGTCTGTTTGACACAGAATAACTAAACACAGATATCCCATTTATCTCATTTAACACAGAAAACTGTGTCACAACATCCCATCTAATTAAAGCATTCACCATTGTGAACAATGGTGCTTTGGTATGCTAATGAAAAGGTTAAATGCATTAAATGAGTTAAGATAACTTTAGATAACACAGTTTCTTCAATTAACTCTGAGTCATGACGCATTTAACTCACAAATCCAAGTGGCTTCATCTGTATATATATATATATATATACAGGAAACCTATGTATAGATTTTTTTTTAATTTCACTGTGAAAAACTTTTGTGACCCTTTCAAGGATGAATAAACACTGTGGGAAAATTGGTCAGCACTCACCCAAACCAAACAATTTATCGAGATGATGCACGTGCAGGGTTGTCCACTCCAACCGGGTAAATATGCCAAAACGAAATCACAGCACCATCCAAAGCGTATTTTTCTTAAAAAGCCTTTATTGCATTTTCTGGCTTAGATCTCAAATGAACAACGTTTCAGGCCTATGTGGCCCTTTATCAAGTTGCGAAAGTCATTTTAGTTGGTGGGGGTGCACAAGACCACGTGGAAATAGAACACAGGGAAAATTGGTCAGCACTCACCCAAACCAAACAATTTATCGAGATGATGCACGTGCAGGGTTGTCCACTCCAACCGGGTAAATATGCCAAAACGAAATCACAGCACCATCCAAAGCGTATTTTTCTTAAAAAGCCTTTATTGCATTTTCTGGCTTAGATCTCAAATGAACAACGTTTCAGGCCTATGATAAAGGGCCACATAGGCCTGAAACGTTGTTCATTTGAGATCTAAGCCAGAAAATGCAATAAAGGCTTTTTAAGAAAAATACGCTTTGGATGGTGCTGTGATTTCGTTTTGAATAAACACTGTGCCATACATATGGAGATGGACAATTTCAAACATGGACATTGAATAGTGGCACACAAACTTTACCACTTAAGAATTTCTCCAAGATGTAAATAAGAACTTAAGGGTTAACTACCCTGTTTGTTGTTAATTGGTGGGTGGGACAGCAACACATGTGGTGTATAAATATGTTAATTTCACACTTGGTTGTACATACTTGAAAAAGGGCCAATAGGCCTGAAACATGTAGTGTGGTTACACAATAAACAGCTGAATTGCAGGTAACCTACCGTTGTGAGTGATTCCCACATTTCACAATACATTGGATCTATATAGGGTGCCAGAGACGGAGCATCCAGGGAACCATCACAAGAAGCGAGATAGAAACGCTAATCAGTGTAAAACCCTCTTGTATACCCAGGAAACATATACATATATGAATGTACACTCAGCAAGGGTGTAGCTTTTTGTGGATATCAGTGCAGCTGTACCCAGAAGTCCCTTTTTCTTATTTCAGACAAGCGTATGCATAATAAACAGAAGAATGCAGAAGCCTTTTAGTAAAACATGATTGTTAGTGAACAAAATGACATTCGTAATTAGCATAACAGAAAAGTGCTTCCTAAAGTGTTTCTTTGTTATAAAGGTTACTTTCAGTTTTTTCTGTTGACTGAGAATGTTTTGCTCAAAATACAGGCAAACGGTTGACTCATCCCAAGAGATGATGCACGCAATTTGAACAACTGGTAAATTCCCTAAAGTTGAAATTAATTAGATTTAACAGATTCTACAAGCTGTTTCTGTTTAGGACTGAAAGTGCACATTGCATTATTTATACATCTCTATATGAAATGTTACAGAACAGAGGAATGTTGCTATTTGTTGACAGAAAATATTTAACGTTCAGATAAATATTACTATCTATCTATCTATCTATCTATCTATCTATCTATCTATCTATCTATCTATCTATCTATAGTAAATATTGGCCACCCTACAAATTATAAGATAATTGGAAAGGCAGAAGCACAAGGGTACTCAGGCTCACTGATTGGTTGCTATCGGTTATAGCCCAGCTGCAAATTTGTCTAGTGTTGATAAATGAGCCTAAAGCAATCAGATCCAACATCCATGGGAATATCGAAAAGTGCAACTCTTCCAATTTCCTCATCTGCAACACTGGTCTGACTGGGATCCAGTAGTATTACAGGATGGTCGGTATGTCCCATTTCCCCCCACAGTGACATACACGCACATTGGGCTAGCATGATCAAAACAACCCAAAATGCCTAAATGTGGACATGTTTTGGGAGCTCAAAAAGAGAAATGAAAACACTAATAATAATAGAATAATTAACAAATCACTATATGCAGTATAGGAAGTATGAGGCCAACAGGGGTCAAACAAACTCATTTTTAGGGTAATAAGATGTTTTCTCAGGTCTAAGATCACATAGCAACCATCCAGTCCTGAGAAATGAAAGCACACATTTCATCACATCACATGACATATCCTTATATGTATGCAGTGGAGAGTACACTTGTTTATAGTGGGCAATCATCAAGGGGCAGATATACATAGGGTCGAATATCGAGGGTTAACTAACCCTTGATATTCGACTGCAGAATGTAAATCATTCGACTTCGAATATCGAAGTCGAAGGATTTACCGCAAATAGTTCGATCGAACGATAAAATCCTTCAAATTGATCGATTCGAAGGATTTTAATCCATCAATCGAACGATTTTTCTTCGACCTAAAAAACATTAGAAAGCCCATGGGGACCTTCCCCATAGGCTAACATTGCACTTCGGTAGGTTTTTTAGGTGGTGAAGTAGGGGGTCGAAGTTTTTTCAAAGAGACAGTACTTCGACTATCGAATGGTCGAATAGCGAACGATTTTTAGTTCTAATCGTTCGAGTCGAAGTCGTAGTCGAAGGTCGAAGTAGCCAATTCAATGGTCGAAGTAACCAAAAAAATCATTCGAAATTCTAAGTTTTTTTTATTCTATTCCTTCACTTGAGCTAAGTAAATGGGCCCCCAAAGGTTTATATTTCATCTTTTTTGTCACATCTTTGATAAGTGTAGAATGTAAAAACTGAGAGCAATACAGAGCAACAAGTTAGTACCATATGCTAATCTGGGTAAATAAAAATAGATTGTTTTCATAATATTTACCTATGATTGTGCAAACCACCTCAGTGATCAATTTGACTGATCAGCCACCAGTGAACAGGACAAAATAAAAACCAGCAGCACTTACACTGAGTGGGCCAGTCATATCAGAAATAAACATCAGAGTCTGGCCCCAATGATCAGTTTGACATTTAGGGGGGTTATTTACTAAACCAGGTTTAGACCTGGTTGGGCTTTTTGGTGCAAAAACTCAAATTTTTTGTGGAAAAGAAAACTTGAATTTTTCGAGATTTATTATACCCTGATGCTGCAGAACGGTCAAGGTCATGTATACGTCAATGGGAGCTGCCCCTATTCCAATTGGAAGTTATTGTGGTTAGTGCTGGGTTTAGCCTGATAATCTGACATTTTCAGGCAAAATCCTGAAAAAATCTAGCGATTTGGGAAAAAAGTCCAAAAAAAACTGTACGGTTTTCATTTGATTTTATCTGTTATTTTCCCTATATGATTTATTTGAGTTATTTTATTAATAAATAAGGCAAAATCAGGGATGTTAGTTTGGTTGAGCTTTTTTCATTTAAATTATGAGATAAGTTTGGATTTTAGTAAATAACCCCCTTACCATAGGAACATAGTTGACCATACAGTACATATGGTCAGTGTATAGTCAACATTAGAAAGAAAGACAAAGCCCTCTGAGAGCTCTCTACAGCATTACAGCATACAGCTTTTCAAGTGACATTAATTAATTAATAAGGTTGCTAAACTCATTTGTGCCTGATCTCTGTCCTAATGCAAATAACAAAAAAAAAAAAAAAATGTAGAAAGGCTAGAAAGTATAATCTAAATCAAAGAGTTCTAAGTATGCAGTTTCTCTGGGTATGCAAAGCAGATGCAAAATAATTGTAACATTATTGGTGGAACAAGCGCAAAGAAAGAAAGGTATACCTTAGATGTTATCTCTATCGAACAGAAGCAAAATACTGTAGGATGTACTGTGTCATGTGCGAGCCTGTATCAACAGAGAAGCCAAGATTACATACATGCCCACATTTACCTTTAATAAATACACATTCTATGTTGCTGCACATAATTAAGTATAGTCCTAATTAGAATCTTTAAAGAAAGAGAGATGGCATGTAGCAATTATGATGTTGTTTGCCATGTGAGTAAAGTATATTGCTAGTTGAAGAACCTCAAGCTCCCATCATTTTCTTTATGCTGTTAGCAAGAAAATACTATGTTCAACTGGTTAAACACCTGGTAACACAACAAAAGGATGACATTCCATGGGAATAAAAAGTATGTAAAAAAATGTGAATGCATCATATCCAAATTCTCGTTAGAAACACAATTCGCAGCCATAACGCCTGATTACTAAAATACGAGAAACACACTTCGCTAGCAAAATACCTCGTTGCTAGAGAACTATCGTTCTGTTTCACCAGGCAAATTTTTGCTCAGGCGAACATGTGAAAATCTGCTTATTTATCAAAATGTAAAAGTTTCTATTTGATACGTATTTGCCAAAGTCAATTTCGCCAGGTTCTGACTGGCACATGAATAGAATGAAGCTACATCCTCAACATTATTATGTCAGTGACATCATATGCTGTATTCCAAAAAAGTCGTAAGCAAAAATCAAAATGCTGGCGTTTTTTTCATATTTAAAGTGGGATTATGTTTACAAGTTGTAACTGTTAAAAATATCTTATTTACACTTTTTTTAGCATTTAAAGCTCATGTCACATTTGTTTTAGGGTGGGCTCATGTCCTAGGACAATAGAGGATCTCTGTCTTCGTTTTGCTTCCTTGGACATTATTAATAAAAAGTGGCCACTTCCAGCAATTTCATAGCATCTCTTATAAATACATACATGTGACCTTTATCTAAACACTGAATTTAAATTGGCGTAAGCATAATTAATTTAACAAAGTTTCACTAGGAAGAATTTGTCATGACATTTTTACTCCAACCAATCATCGCCTGGCAAAAGCAGGCCAGTGTTTTTTTGCCAAGACATAATTTGGCATTTTGATAATTACGCATTTTTGTCACAAAATAGCGTCTGACATTGCTGTGAGACGACTTGCGCGTAAGTAAATGTGCCCTTAGGACAAATAGAAACAGGGATGAATTTCTGTTCGAAAAAGTAAAACAAATGAAATCAGATTCCCTGACTATTAGCATCATTAAAAAGAATGTGTAAAATATTACCATGAAAAAAATATCATGACATATTCCTGTCTACCAAGACATGTTCCTGTGTACAAGAAAGCCATGTTGCTTTAAGAGTAATTATACATTTTATTGCAGCACTAACAGTGGCCAACATCTTTTTGTGTTAGTTTAAATGGCTCACTTCCATTGTATTTTTTATATTGTTTTAACACCTTGTTTTGCTATGGTTCAACACATTCTTGCAAACTGATCTGTATCATATAAATGTAGAAGCAATAAAAAGTAAATGTAAAAAAGAATATATACAGTAGTAGACTACAATAATTTTCTTGCTTGCATACCTGTACTTGTCTGTCTGGATTGTTTCTTGCTGTCTCCAGGAAAAACTATTTCCTGTTTTAGCATTGGACTAAGGTTGCTAGTAACTTTTAAACAAATACCAAGCCCCAATCACTTTGTTTGCAGGAGGCCAGGCTCATTCAAAAAAGCTTAGGATCAAATAACAGGCAATTGATTCGCTTTACTCCTTACAGAGCAGAGAGGTAAACATATATGGGAGATGCAGGGTTTTACAAAAACTGAAATGAGCATGCAATAGTAATAATTGGCTTTTTTGCATGTGGAATATTGCTTTCAAAAAACGACTACAGATGACTGAGTATACACCATTACTACATTGAAATTGGTATTTACACTGTATACTTTAGTTTAAGCATTAACATCTATTGTCAATTGTAGGCAGCCAGGATATTATAATATTGTAAATATGATAATGGCTCTGCAACAATAAATCTAAAAAACAATTTATGTGATATTATATGCAATCACAGATATATGTTTGCTAATTGTAGAACATATATTTATATTAAGTAAAATGGACTCATTTATGAATTCAAGTGCATTGCACAAAGTTCATTTTGAAAAGCAAATCTCTGTGTTTTTATTACATAATGCAGAGTTGTCCCCATAATTTTAGCATAAATGCTGCACAATTTAGAATTTTTACAAGGTACAGGTAAAGGACACAATTGTTGCGATTGCATCATTTCCAGTGCTTGTTGTTAAATTGACATTTGCATGTAATTGTTTAGCTGCAAGTCTATTGCGGCTATTAATGCAGCCCACTGTGGAAGCCCTGAAATTACCACAACGTTTAGATCCAAGGCTGCGTTTTTAAAACAAGCCCTAAAGTGCTTATCGCTGGCTTACAAAAAATATAAAGCATATATTAGCAGAACAGGAAAACTATGATATAACAGTTTAAGGGGATGTAAACCAGATTTGGAACTAGGGGTAAGCAGAAGAGGCACATGCCTAGGGTGCAAAGGTGGGGGGCGTTGGGCACATACTTCTTCTGCTTGTGCTAACCTAGTTCAGGCAGTGGAGGGTCTCAATTGCCGGCAAGATTATTGGTTCCAGGCACTTTCGGGCCTGCACCTGGCAAAGTCATCCCATGTGTATATGCTTGTGTATGGGAGGGGCAGGGACACACACAGTAGAGTACAGGTTTCATCTAACTTGCCCTGGCTCTGATGTAAACCCCAAAATAAAATTTTGATTAATAAAAGAAATTGTTATTCTAAAACTTTTGCATGTCTCTGCCCATGATGCCTTATAGGAGAATTAAAACTCTCATTTTTGGTATCTAGGCAGTGCTGTGTGTATGGCATGAGACAAGTAAATAACTTCTAATTTCAGAAGGCTTCACTTTGCATGTGTTTTTAAAGTAATTTGTAAATGTATGTACTATTGGAAGCAGTATATCTGTCCCTTTCCATGCTTTGCACTGGTGGCTACTGAAAAACTGTAGCAGAAGGCAGGTATGGGACCTGTTATACAGAATTATCGGGATCTGAGATTTTTCAGATAATGGATCTTTCTGTAATTTGGATCCTCATACCTAAAGTCTACTAGAAAATCAAGTAAACATTAAATAAGGCTGGGTTTGCTTCCAATTAGGATTAATTGTTTCTTAGATTGGACCAAGTACAAGGTACTGTTTCATTATTACAGAGAAAAAGGAAATACTTTTTAAAAAAATTTAAAACTTGGATGAAATTAAGTCTATGGGAGCCTTTCTGTAATTCGAAGCTGGATAATGGGTTTCCAGATAATGGGCCCCATACTGGTACTATATTTAGATAAATAAGCTGCTGAGTAGCTATGGGGACATCCATTCAGTCTGAAAAAGGAGAAAAGGCACAGGTTTAATAGCAGATAACTAATAAAACACCAAGATATTCTGCAGGGTGTATCTGTTATCTACTATGTAACCTGTGCCTTTTCTACTTTTTTTCCAGCTTGAATGGCTGCCCTCATGGCTACACAGCAGCTTGTTTATATAAACTATACTAGTCTTTCTGAAGCAAACAGACAGCATTTACCAGTGTATGGCAACAATACATTATATTTTAATCACTTTGATACATTTTCCATTTGTAGTGTTACTGTTAACAAAAGTCAAGGCTATGTATTAGGTAATGTAGTGGTTGTGTTCTAGAATGGAGCACAAATCTGCACCCCATGCTACTTGTGTTGGCTTTGTAATGTTCAGAGTGGGCAGGTAGTGAGTGGCATTTGGGCATCTCATGAATTCCCCCTAAGTTTATTTTCATTTAGAGGTACAGTCTACATAGTGGCAGGGTTACAAGGTGCAGAAAGGGCCCTGTACAATTACTACTTTCAATTTTAATTAAATTTACAGATGACGTATTGGAAAGTTGCTTATAATTACTTTTTGTTTCATTAGGCATACTTTTGTTGGTGTTATAAGCCCTACAAAATTAGATACAGTATATAACCCACATTCAACAAATTATTGTTTAAATTTTTTTTACCAAAATCTACCAAAAATTTGTCAATTTTGTATCATTGCTTAGATGTTTAAAAGAACAGTACATACCAGTTAGAATTTCTTTCTTCAATTTCATAGCATACTTAATCCTGATTTTTGGAAGTACAACATACAGTATTATATTAGCAAAACACTAGAGTGTTTAATTACAAACGGCTATGTACAAGTGCTAGTACACTAAGGGGCATGTTTATTATGTGGTTTAAAAAAACGGCACAATAATTCACGACACATTACCAGGCATCGCCATGTAAAAACAGGTGACATTTCTTAACATGCTTTTTGTTTCTGAGAAATTTCCACCAGGACTTACTTACAAAGATCTGACGCAGTGTAAAATAACAGCAGAAAATCTGGCGTTCGCATGCCATAAAATAAAAACAGCTTGATAAATGTGCCATTTATTTTACACAGCTTTTTACACCATTTTTTCTGCAAATTTTGTTTTAGACAGCATAATAAATATGCCCTAAGGCTATTAGACTTTTTCTTTGATTGGTTTTCTATGCAGACACAGAAAAGTTCCTGCTGGTCCTGGTTTTTAGTGTGAAATGCATTCTTTAGTGTTTCTGTGCAGAAATGTGCTCATTGTATGCACTGATAGGCAGATGCTGCCAATGTAGCAGATCAGACAGTTTTGCCACTGACCTAAGGGTAACAAAATCCTTGCTTCCCCTGCCACAATTTTGTGAGCTACCTGAATGACAGATAAAAACAATGCAGGTATGTTTCAAAGGGTGGCCAACGTGTAACCCCCTTCTACTGCTTCCTTAGTTTATTTGGGCCACTGGCTAAAACAAACTGGCCATCCTGCAGTTCAACTAGATACTGGGTAGCCAGTTACTTTATACTGTTTGTTAAGTCAAAGCCAGAATCCTGCTCTCGCTAGCAGGAGGCAGAGGAATACTAGAAACTATAGCCCTTAAAAATGGTTTCCTCTTCTATAGTGCTTTATATTGTCAGGAGATATAAAAGCAAATAAAAATATCACTGTTTATAACCATCATTTTGTATTACATAGTGTTAAATGCATTATAGATAGATGTTTTTGTGGCTGCAGATATGTGGTTGCTAATGCTACCAGCACCAACAATATTGGGCATTCCAGATGGAGTTATATTGCAGAGATTGCGATAATGAATACTCTAATATGCTGTGGCCTTTGCTTAGATTGAGTGGAACTGTGCTTTAGTACATCTAATCATATCCAAAATCAACAAAAACAGTTAATTTGGAGACTTGGTATTCAATTACAAAATAACAAAGAAATATACTGACTATAAACTTTGCTATGTGTAACATAAGGCATTTAAATATCTTCTGTTTTAAAATACTTTCACTGTTTTTGTGTTGGATTTCACTAAACAAGAAACGTTCACTGTTTTTGTGTTGGATTTCACAAGAAACATGCAATTGCAAGAATTTTCCCAAACACCCCCTAAGTTGGAATTGTACACACTGCAAAAACGCTGTCTACTGCTTTATATACATTTGCTTTAAAGGATAACTTCTGAAGTCTAGTGTATGAAAATAAAAAGCCACCTAACATATTTTGATGAAGTGAATGATTGACCAAAATAATGTTTTAACATTTTAAATATTCCACACCAAATGACCCATCTAGATTGACCATGTTATATATATTTACATACCATATATACACGAGGCTTGCCCAACATCTATCCACAGCTCAGTGGTGTAGGGACTTATTAAAGTACATTATTGGGGTCCTTAAGCAGGAGCAGGGACTTAATATCAAGTCTTTGGGCTCAGACAATTCTAGTACATTTCTATTACTGTTGAGAACTTGGAAAGGATACATTAACACCTAGTATAGTGATGTAAAACATGATTTGGCTGAACATACATTCAGCAGTCTATAAAGCTGAAATATCATGTTTGCCATGAAACAGCTGGTGCAGATTATGACTCCTATACCATTCTTAACCAACCAATGCTGGAGCTTGTTGTTTGTAACAGCTGGAGGACCACATCCGTGCTGTAAAGCATATGGCAACAATAACATTTTCTACATCAGTATACCAACACAATAAACACTTTGCTTCAGATATAAGAACTGTTAAAAAGAAACAAATGACACACAAAACAGCTGCAAGCAATAGAAAAACATGTTTCAAATTAAACTTGCCAGTATCACACTCTGAAAACCATAACTTCAAACAACAAATGGGAACACCTAATTAATTATTTTTAGGGAAATAACAGCATTCCCTCATTACTTTTGTTGTAAAAATCTTGAAAGAGTGTATAAGTACAACTGAATTATACTTCTCATCAGATTCTAAATAGGGTGATCCCTGCTTGAAGTTCTGTTTTACCATATAAAAAGCCATGAAGAAAATGCACACTGTTTGCTTTAAATGAGGTTTCAATAGTTAAGCCATATTGAGCAAGCCAACATCATTCTGATAATTGGTTTCAAACCTTAGCGGCTTGGCAGGAAGTTGAAAACCTAAACCTAAGAAAAGTTATCCAAACAAATGAATTCAAATAAACCGTGGCCAAGATGCTATGCATAGGCCTGTCAGTTGGAGTCTTTTGGAACGCAGATGGAAATTAGAAAAGAGCACAATAAATGTAAAACCTTTGAAAGTCAGAGAGGACAATAGATTTATTTTTTTGTCTGCTGCTTCCCGGGGATAAAGTTGATTAAAATTATTGCAGCAGAAATGTAGAATCTGGTGTTTGACGCTTTTAGTTCATATCCTTGAACTAGAACAAGGGCATACAAACATTGTTTACAAATTTAATATTTTTAAAGATTTCTCCCTTACATATAGACACAAACATAACAAATATAACTGAGTTCTCCATTTTTGAAGGCTACACTGAGGCCAAGAGGAAATTATTTATAACTGCTTTCATGAGACCTTGCCTACATCTTGTATTGTTTATCTTTTACCAAACTTTATGGTTATATGGGTTTGTGTGCATATCTCTTCATTCCATTTGGTTGCCCAAGACAATATTATAAAGATGTAATGGTTCAACATCAAGACCAAATTAATGACCATGTACTCCAGTGAATAAAGAACATTGTTTTAACAAAATGTTGTCTAAGAAATCATATCATAACAGTGCCACTGCCTGTAGAAAATGAGGTTAACAGGAAGTTTCTTTTATTGTATAAGAACACATGTCTTTGGTGCGTAAGACTGAATCTTTCTACTGTAACTCCGAAATTTTCCATAAAAAAAGGTTGGTCTGTGGCTGTGTAAAACAAACCAAAAACTTAAATGCTAAATATTTACAAAATAAATACAATTTCTGAATTTTTAAAAGCAGATTTCACTCCTGCTGAACACATTCAAACATTTTAAGGTCAACAATATATATATATACACTCCAGATTTGATGTAATTTTTCCATCCATTGTCATCACAGATCTTACTTTTCCCCCTATGGACTAGCATTCACCCTGATGGGAAAACGTTTCTTTTTTATGAAAAACAGTTGCAGCTTAGTGGAAAGATCTCCTCTAACAATGTAGGGCAATGTATATGCTATTGCAGAGTAGAAAAATGTACTAACTGCAAGGTCATTTCTGTTTCCCATTGATTCCAATGCATTTTGGTGAAATGTTGCTGTTTATATCTATGATACATACATGCTTCTGGTTAGATGGAATTTAACAAAGTTCTACTTAATTGATTTCCTATTCATTCAAATTCGTTGTTATTATTTTTCAATGTAATATTTCTGCATTCCACATCTACTCAGTAAATGTGCAAATACAATGGCTCTGGCTAACTAGAAATTGACATTTATCGTACATATCTGTTTTATTGCAGTTGCGCTCATTAATGAAGGACCAAATTGGCTGACTTTCAGCATTTCATAACAATGCAATTTGTTGGCCCCTTTGTAGACTGACCTGCCAAGTAGTACTTACACCAGTGTGAGAGAGAAGATTCTTCATCCTGTCTATAGACATTGTTTCATTCAGAAACTTCCCACTTAGAATGGTAATTGGTCAGTCAATTCAATAAAAAATTACTACATAACATTATCTGAGCATCTGTCAATTTTCTTAAATGTTTCTTAAAATATTATTTACCGGATGTGTACAATTCCTCTTACAACTTTTTATAACTTCTAAAATGAAATGTTATGAAGCAGGTAACTGTGGCCAAAAGCCTTGAAACCATGACAATAATGTTGACATTTCAGTCTGGCTACCTAGTGGGCCAGCTACATGTAAAAAATCAATTCCAATGACAAAATGAATGCAAGACCTTATTTAATAATTACTTATCAAAATATTGTATGTTACTTATTTTGTAAACATTTTTTACATGGAGGGCAAAGGTTTCTATGGATCTGCTTAGTTCAATCAGTTGTGCATAAAATTTTAAACTGTTGGTTATGGAAAATGAGTACTGGTATAGTAGTAAATAGTTTTATTTATTTTCCACAAATAAAGTTATTGCTATGGTCAGTGGACCAGGAAGATGAATATTTACTAGAAATAGTATAGCAATAATATTGCATATATAATAATATATATAATATAACAATGCAGAATAAAACTCAAACAGTTGGCATCTACATACATGCAAAAGCAAAAGTAAAATTCTTGCCACCATTATTTGGGCTACCTGAATGACAGATATTGACAGTGCATGTATGTTACCCAGGGTGGCCAACTTGTACCCTTTCTACTACTTCCTTACTTTATTTGGGCCATTGGCTAAAACCAACCAAACAATATATGGATGCTAATGCTGCCAGCACCAACAATATGCATTACAGGTGGAGCTATAATGCAGAAAAAAAGTGTGAAAAAGTCATAAAATCATTAAAATATGACCCTCACACACAAATGTTGGTGTTGCAGTCACCCTCATTTAAAAACTACAAATATTGGGAAGTATGAGAAATGCAATGAACATTTACACAAAAAAAATCACATTCACATTCTTAACCCCTCTCAAAAACATGGTCTAACATTACAAAATGAAGGGCAAAGGTCAATTAACCATTGACGTTGTGTGATAGTGTGTCTGTTTAGGAGTTTTTCTTTCTATAATCTGGGTAACTGTATAATCTATCAATCTAATCAAACTATGTAATCTATCCATCTATATATACCTAAATAGTGTCTAATTTCTATGTTAAGGGAGGGAGGGGGATGAGAGAGAGAGAGAGAGAGAGATGTTTTTTTGAAGTTTAAGTTACACTAAATCAAAAACTCTGCATATGAAGAAAGTATAGCATCAATATTTTGTGAACTTTCTGCCATTTGCTTATGGATGATTAACACAATTGTTGTCTTTTTTTCAGACCAACAACCAAAAAAACAAGCACCCCCTATGGGACAATCTAATCTGTGCTATAACACAAAAAAGCAACTTGGCCAAAGAAAAAAAGCACATCTTCTAACACTTTAACAACAGAGGCTGTTTCAAGTGACACTCCTAATTCAACAGAAAAATAAATCGCCCATTATTCTGAAGATGTAAGAGAGGATCATATTGTCAGGCACCAACAACACACCCATATAGTGGGACATTCACTAAGATTCGTTATTGCACCAGCGTGCACTTCGCCGCACTTCACCAGGCGTATTTTCGCCAGCGCCTCGCAAATTCACTAAAATCCGAAGTTGTGCTCAGGGGTATCGTAAGGTTGCGAAGTTGCGCTAGCGTTAATTCGCGAAGCAAAGTTACGCTAGCGATGGTTAATTTGCATACGGCGCCAAATTGAAGTTACAATGGAGGTATATGTAGCAGCACTACACAAGCCTGGGAAACCTTCAAAACAGCAAATAAAATTTTTATTTTGCCCTACACATGTACCCACTGTATAGTTAAGTTGCCATGAGTTAGGAAATGTAGGGGGGAAGGAGGGTAGCCCAAAAATTTTTTCCATAAAATCACCCATAAAAAATGAAAAAACGCCTGCGTTTTTGGGACTTAGAAAAATGTTTAACTTTTTTTGAAGCAATCCCTATCTACTCTATTGCACTTCGCCTGGTCTGAGGTGGCGAAGGAAAAAAAAGCGGTCAGAATCATTCGCACGTTAGTGAATTTGCGTAGTTACGTCCGTTGCGCAAATTCGCCATGCGTAAGGGTGCGAAGTAACACTAGCGAATTTACGCCAGTGTTCGTTAGTGAATCGACGAATTAACGAAAATGCCCAACACTGGCAAATTCACGCTAGCGTTAGGCACTTCGGCGTTTAGTGAATTTGCCCCATAGTGTTTATGGTGCAACAATACCCAATGTATATGTAAGTAATAACCCACCAACAACACCACCACCACTTTATGATGTTCCACCAGCTACACATGATAATCTTTTTTTACACATTTACCATACATACCCTTATTCCAATGTGTCTCCTTATATGTGGCCTACACAAAGGCCTTTTTTTGCAACAATTGATGCATACAACATCCATGTTTTCTCCAAATGTACAGTAACAAATACTTTATATACTGAAACAGCAAAATTAGGGAAATTACTAAATTTGATTCCGTTCACTGTAAATATGTTTGTGTGAACACCGCTATTAAAAGCACTCAAACTTTATATAGAAAAAGCCTTTGCTATTAAGTGACAATTTTTAAACAAGCAGTTAATTCTAAGGAACATAGCATTAAAACAGCTCACCCAAATTCAGTGGTGACCCGGGTGTAAAAACCCCGGGTCCTGCTCTTGGGTTCACAAATGCTTCACACAGTATATAAGGGTAGTATAATGGAAAGCACTCACCAGATGAAACGAGCAGCCCGAGTGCATCGCCCCGAACCCGTAGCTGTAGGTGAGTAACAATCAATCGAAAATATCAATGAGCACTCCGTGTCCACTCGTAGGTTAAAAGAATTAAACTTTTATTTACTAAAATCCGAATTTATCTCATATTTTGGTTGGTAGGGTAAAAATAAAAATTGTGATATAGTACTAGTCAAGTGTAATACACATGCTTATTTCCAAAAAACTAAACCTGAATGAACATATAAATAAAAATAATACAAATAGGTGATATATTTCGAATCAATGTATTCTGTACAAACATGAGAACATGTAAAAGTACATGTTGTTGAAATACACATAGGTGTAAGTGTAAATGTCTTTAAAACACTTGTGGGATGAGCAGGCCCGGATGTACATAAATTAAGGGGTGCATGCCGCCCAGCCGCACGATCGGTTTGTTTAATTCCAGAGCACTAGCAAGTAGGCGCCAGTAGGTATTTAATAGAAAGAATGCGCATATGGACAATTAAAATGCTATTTGTTTTATTCTTAATTTATCAGCACATATAATTAATTTTATATTGAATCAATGGAAGTGTTATTCTTTAACATGTGGTGGCAATAACTTAATTTCGGAACAAATATCCCCAAAAGCTGTGAGGAGGGTGAGAATGGGAAAAGATTATGGCACACAGAAGATGTGATGAAGAACATCTTGCTGACACTTCTCACTATAACAAACAGAATGGAATCAGTTTTAAAGGAGACACTTGAGTGGTCATAAATTTAGCACATGATTATGAAACTGTAAAGTAATGTATAGCTCCTGGTTGAACTGTTATACTCCATATAGTGATTAGTGAATCTGTCTCATTTTGCTTGCTGAAAAATTTGTGAAACATCGAAAAAATTTGCGAAACGCATTAAAGTAAAATTTTTTATTACAATCGACAATTTTTTATGCTGGCAACAATTTTTCTCGCTTTAGAGCAATGGGAGTTTTTTGTTTGTGGCAACTTTTTTGTCGACTTTTTTATCCAAATGCTTTTAAGTCAGTGGGCGTTTTTTCCTTATGGCGACTTTTTTGTCCAAATGCATTAATGTCAATAGGCATTTTAAAAAAAATTTTGTTTTGGCAAATTTTTCCACATAAGATTTTTGCCGTAGTTTTGAAAATTAATTTGAAGATGGTGGGATGCAGAATATTGCCATGATTCCATGGCTGGAGAAAAAATTCACTCATCACTAATCCATGGTGCTATGATAAATGAACAGAGCTGAACTGTGCACAATCTGTCTCTTTTGTAGACTTTTCATTGTATCTCTGGGTTTTGGTCTCTAAGAGGCGCTTAAGGGGTAATATAACTATGTATAAATATATAAGGGGATCATATAATAATCTCTAATGCTTTATTTACCAGTAAGTCTTTAGCTGATGCAAGGTCACCCATTCCGATTAGAAGAAAAGAGGTTCCACCTAAATATTCAGAAGTGCTTTTTTTACAGTGAGAGCCGTGAAGATGTGGAGTTCTCTACCTGAATCATTCATACAGGCTAATACATTACATAGATTTAAGAAGGGATTGAATAGATTTTTAGCAAGTGAGGGAATAAAGGGTTATGGATTCGGAAGATAGCTCATAGTACAAGTTGATCCAGGGACTATTCCATTTTGGAGTTAGGAAGGAATTTTTCCCCCTATGAGGCAAATTGGAGAGGCTTCAAATAGGGCTTTTCGCCTTCCTCCAACTATGAACTAGCAGTTAGGCAGGTTAAAATATTTGAAAGGTTGAACTTGATGGATGTAAGTCTTTTTTCAACCTAACTTACTATGTTATGAATGTATGTAGGACAGTGGATGACAGGGACCAAGGTGCTGCATAACAACCCCTCAACATGTAATTTATTTTTTATTGCACTAACATTCATTGCTATTACTCTTTTTTGCCATTTTAAAAATAAATCCACATCCCTCAAATTTCCCTTGGTAAAGAAATAATAGAATTTTATTTAATGTTAAGTTGGATTCCCTTACTAGTAGAAATATCTGTCTTAATAAAGCAATGTACTATTTCTTCCTGTCTGTTTAGATTAGGATCCACATTATCTCACTTGATATAGCAATGCTGGCAGTGGAATGTATGCTGTCTCATAATTAGTCATGTTCTCCAGGCTGTTGGAACTTTGCCTTATGTTTCTTTCAACATTCTGCTATTTGTATCAGGTTTTTTTTTTTTACCAGTTATGTTTATACAACTGCCACAACAGAGTTAGGTAGTCTGGCACTAATGGAATCAGCAGGATACAACAAAATAAATATTAATGATAAAAAACAAATGATTTTTTAAAAGGATGCTGTCATTCTACATACTAGGGATTTGGGTGCAACTACAGTATAAAGTACTAAGTGTTACGTTGGAACAATAATATGTGTATTTAAATATGTGTATTTAAAAAATATATTTAAATAAACATATTAGTGTTGATTTTTATTTAAATACACATATTAGTGTTCCAACGTTACGTTGGAACACTAATATGTGTATTTAAATAAAAATCTACAATTTCACAAAGGGAAGTGCTGGTCCGGGGATGAATTATTCTTTATTGAAGTATATGTCTAAGCATTGACTGCGGACGCTTAACAAAGGAGGTGTATATATATATATATATATATATATATATATATATATATGTGTAAAAGGTGTATATATTTATATATATATATATATTTATATATATATATATATATATATATATATATATATATATATATATATATATATATATATATTTATATATATATATATATATATATATATATATATATATATATATATATATATATATATATATATATAGTAAAACAATAAATCCAGCAGCACTCTGATATGTGATTCAATTGTTTATTTGCGCCATTAACAAAGCGATGTTTCGGTCTATTCCAGCCCATTATCAAGCTAATAAACGTCGCTTTGCTAATGGCACGAATAAACGTCGCTTTGCTAATGGCACGAATAAACAATTGAATCACATATCGGAGTGCTGCTGGATTTATTGTTTTACTGTGGATGTATTCCTTGGCAGAGAGGAACACAGCTGTGCACCCGACGCTTCAAAAGGCGACTCAGTTTAAGTGTGGCACCTTTACTGATTTGACTATATATATATATTTATATCTATATATATATATATCTATATATCTATCTATCTATCTATATATATATATATAAAATCCAAAAAGGTAAGGTGCACACTGGGATCCTTTGTAGCTTTTTTAAAAAAGATAAATTTTATTCAATACATGTTAAAAGGAGGTCAACGTTTCCGTCTGTTCCTAAGACCTTTATCAAGACCAATATATATATATATAGATATATATATAAAACAAACTACTGGAAAAACCGCACTCACAGGGCTTGTAAGGTGCAAAAAAAGAAAAGTTTATTACAACGTTTCGGCTCTAATACTAGAGCCTTCCTCAGGCTCATATATATATATAGAGAAGAATGAAGAAGCTCGCACTCTCAGGACTTATCAAATCATATAGAGGTGTTTATTTAGATTAAAAAAACAACTAACGTTTCGGCTCGCACTCAAGCCTTTCTCAAAGTGAGCATACAAACAATCACCAACCATATGGACCTCACAACTTTTGGTGAAATTATTGATAGAAAACATTAGTGGGATTAAATGGGGTTAAATGGTCTAAAGGCCCATTATCAACTGACTATTTTCACTTACTCGTCTTTGTTTCGGCAGTGGATTCTAAAAATGTAAGCCAAGTTAGTGAATGTTTCCAGCAAACTGAAATTAATTCAAGTAACTTCACTATTTGGCTAGAGGATGAATGAATATACTTAATTTTTTTTGCCTTTTTACCATTTAATAAAACATTTTTTTACATTAGAACTTACATCCCCAGTCATTAATGCATCCAATATATGACTATTTTGTTTATATTGAAATAAACTTAGAAGACATGCCCAGTATCATCTTGCAGTTGCAGTGCATGCATTAGGGTCAAGATTTATGAACATTGGCTTGGCTTTACAGTATTTCTCATCATTAGACGAAAGCCCATATTTGTTCATTTATTTTATTTTTATTTATTTATAGTTTTTTTAAATGCAAAAAGGCAAAAAGCTCAAAAAGAAGAAAAATGAGGTGGATAAACTGGTGGAAACAACAATGAATTGGGAGAAATCAGATGATATTTCCATAAAACCTAATGATGAGCAAATGCAATCTGAAATGCAATCTTCTCAAGTCTTTGGTCTTCCTCCAGGCCATAGATTCTCATCATGCTTCTTAATTACCCAAAAGAAAGATGTTTACATCAAATTTCTTTTTACACTTATTTTGTTGGTAGGAATGAGATATATCCTGAACGTGGATGTATGATACCAGACAAAGTTGTATCTACAAAACAGTAATATGAAAAGTTTGCTCCAAAAGCTTACGCCACATTTGCAATGTGCACTTAAGATTTGCAATGTAATAAAAGTCTAATGAAGAATATTACATTGCAACATGCAGAGTTATATTCTTATTTGTGCAAAAATCACAATGTAATATGACAGCATGGCTATGTAAAGAAAGGATAATTCAATAAAAGAGAGAAACCCTTTACATAAGTCAGTGTGGTTAATAGGGACGTAGCCTGGTGTGCTGTAGGGGGCATGGCCAAGTGTGATGTCAAAATTGCTCTATGTGCATATCCAAATGAAGCATTAAGAAAGGGGTATATTCACTGTTATATTCAAAAACCACTACTGTTATAATTCTAAGATTCCGGTTTTGGGGACAAGTTAAAGCCTCTGGGTTCTTCACAAACCTTTAGTCATGATGCTCACTAAAATAATACCTGGGCATTAGATACATGCATAAAATCTCAATACACCCCCATGCTGAAGTCTCAGCAGTCCTCCATGCCTTGATATTTCAGTTTATTGATTTAAGATTGTTTCTGATAATCCTGATTCCTGCCTGCCCTGGCGTGTGCCTGAACTTTGACAACAAATCTGCTTAATCTTTCTAATACAATGCTAATGGACTTTTAACTAATCTGCCTGCTGCCCATTGCCAGTTCCTTCTCCATCCTTACTTCTTGTTGACCACATTTTGCTGATTTGAAATGTATCTACATTTTTCATAACTATGATGATAAATTTTAAAACACTTACACACACACACGTTCTGATCAGAAAGTATAAATTGGAAAATAATCAAAATCTGGGAACCCCTGTGGATTACACAGTTCATTCCTTAATACACCTGTAATCTTCTGTCACCAAAGACAGTATCTTCTTCATTGTCAACACCCACCCCGCACCCACAAAAATTACATTTAGGGTTGCATGCCTAGTGCAGTAGGTTCCATTTATATATCATTTCCAAATGTGCTGAGCTCCTTAAACTGATTACAACAACACATTTGTTGTTCTGTCTACTGGAGTTATGCATCCGCACTTTGTTAGACTCCAGAAAGATTAAACCTGCAGTACAGTCATTATATAAATTGTTATTGACCCAACATCTTTTTATATAATTTGTTAATTAAAATCTGTTCATACAGATATATGGCATACATTGATAGTTTAGTTATTTATCCACAAGTAAAACAGACATCTTTGGGGAAACATAATGCTGATCGTCTGACTAGCTTGCTGGGATACCGGGACTTTTTTCCAGTGGGCCCTATTGTCAAGAATCTTGACAATACCTATGGCAAGTATTTGCCAACCATATAAGTAGGTTCTTCCAACTGACCACTAGAAAAGCTTATGAATCTCAGAAAAAGATACAAAGCCATGAAAAGCAGATCAACAGTGAAGCAGGCAGTTCCTATAAAGCACATAAAGGACTGGCCTGCTGGGGCATAGGGACTTTTCCCGATGGGCCCTGTCCTTAGTGGGCCCCTTGCCCACAGATCATTAACTCTTTTCTACCTTTTAAAGGTTCTGCTTGATATTTTATTTATTCCCAGTAGTAAGACAGATAGGAAAGACTTAATTCAGGCCCATCGGATTTAGTCAGGGAAAATAGAAAAAATAAATACATTTATTGCCACAGATAAGAAGGAGAATTCAGGGAGGCTGCTAATTATATAGGGCTGGAAGTGTGACAGGCAAGTGTATTAGGAAGATTTTGTGCAGTGTAAATGGGAAAGCAAGAGTGAATAGATTACCCAAAACAACCATGCATTTACATCATAAACAGTATCAGGGTAGAGAGGTTCAGCCTTTGCACGGTCTTTCTGTGCTATCCTCTGCAGTCTGTATCCACATCATTGATGCAACAAACACAAGAGGCTTAGGACAGCACATCAGTATGCTCACAATGAGTCCTGAAAGTGTATTATTGGAAGCAGCCACTCTGTTTGCTCAGATATATCTATGAATAAAATGTATTCCATAGACTTAGCTGAACTGGCATCTAGTGCACACATTGTTATAAACAGCGTTTTTTCAGCAAGACGAAAAAATATTTAAATGCCCCAATTAGTGAGCCATTGATATCAGGTTCTCTGGTGGGCACTTGATGCATCAGTCCAACACTGAGGTCATGTTTAATACTTCCATCCTGTTGTAGGGAAAATCATTGATGTTGGTTGCTGGAGGTTATCTCACCCAAGTCTTTATCTAAATCTGCCCATGTCATTCACAAAAGACTGAGAGATGCAGTGTGAAGGCTGCAGTGTGTCAGAACCGACACCTGGAATTGCTCTTCCATAGGGTGATTACTTGGGGCTCATTTATCAACACTGGGCAAATTTGCCCATGGGCAGTTACCTATAGCAACCAATCAGTGATTAGCTTTTTAAAGACAGCTGCAAGTAGAACAATGAAAGCAGCAATCTGATTGGTTGCTATGGGTTACTGCCCATGGGCAAATTTGCCCAGTGTTGATAAATGACCCTCAAGGAGGGACGTTCAAACAGTCTACACACAATGTTTTTGTTGGGTTGTGTCACTTCATCGGGTGAGCTGCATGTCGTTACAGGTCCCATTCAATACCCATCCCGGTGATTCAATTAATGTATAGTATATAGTTGTAGTTCAACAACATCACTTTAATTTCCATAACTAAAAGTCTTCCAATCAATCAGTTGTAGTTCAATAACCTTCAATTATAGTCCTTATGTGAAAAAATATCCAACAAAACAATGCAACCAGAGAGATCTAGTTTAACAACATCAATTTAATTTCATATGGAAAAAACAATTGGTAATTTAATTCCAGCAAGGCATATTAATTACATTGTATTGCATAAACTAGTACAGAACCTATTGGATACTGACATAATAAACACAGAGTATCGCCCCATGGAGGAGCAATTCAGTATGCTGGTTCTGTGTTTTTTTGGGTGTATTTTGGGTGGGTGCTGGCCCCACTCATTACTGAGCACTGCCTGGGAGTTCTCTAGACAATGCAAGTGTGCCAAGCCTGCCCTGTCTGTAGTGGTTTCCCAGCTTTAGGGTCTGGGACCACCCCTTTAAGGCCCCAACCTTAATGGTTTTACTTTGTTATACAACATCTTTATTGATCTTTATATTTTTTATAGTTCTTGCATTGTCTTATGCAACATCTTTCCAGAATAAACAAGCATAAAAAGGCAAACTGGCAGGTGTCCTGTAGATATCTTTGATGTCTTTCATTAGCCCTCAAATACTAAAATCATCATCCCCTATGGTAAATAACACCTCAGATCTTGCAGCAGTCTCCAAAATGCCTGCATCACACATGACAGCAAGTACAGAACCCCTATCTGAAAGGATTAACCAACAATCTGCTTTTTTGGGGAAACACATGTGGGCAGCTGCTTTCTGGTTTGACTGTAAACTGTTCACTCCTATTGCCCATTTGCATCCCCCTGTCCCTCTGAGTATAGCCTCCTATATTTACTGTCCAGTCGTGTAACTCATTGGGCCATGTTGAAGCAATAACAATTACATCATATTTCCCCTCCAGTACCAGCAACCCCAGCCAGGGGAGCTCCACCAATGAGGCGAGCTGAGCTGCTCGCCTCAGGCGGCAGCGCCAGAGAGGATTCCAGGGTGGCAAAAAGCCACTCCTGCACCTTTAAGAACCGAATTTCCGGTTTTTAAACCGGAAATTCAGCTGTACTATTGCGAGAGAGCGCAATTGCGCTCTCCGCAATAGTGTTCCTGCCTCCGCTCCAGTAAAATCTTTCATTTGTAGGAAGAAAAACCAGCGCTATAAGCTCAGGGGTAGACAACAAAGAAAACAGAAGAGTAGTATATAGTGTAGTATTTTTGCGAATAAATTTACACCTCTTTGTGCATTTACTATGGGGTGTGTTTACTTTCTTCCACCAGGGGGTTTAGTTGCCCTTTAACTGTGGTATTTTAGCAATATACGTAGCCACCTCCTGTGTGCAAGTAGTGAATACTTACAAATGTTTATTTGTACCACTAGCATAAAAGAGTAGTTGCTCCTCCAATACAAGAGACATCATTCGGTTTCTAAGAAGGATATGCTAAAATCGTGTAAAAACTTCTTTAATAAATATTGGATAAAATACAAGTTGCACTCACAAATGTGTGCTTAAAATAAGCATGTAATGTAAAGCATGTAATGCAATTCCTGCCTCCCCTCCAGACAGGTAAGCCGGTGAGGGGGGCGGCATTGCAGGAGCCGCCTCAGGCAGCTCCATAGTCAGAATCGGCGCTGACCCCAGCTCTACCATTTTATCAGTCAGGATTCTCCCTTTTGCAAACATACATTCAATACCAATACCAGCGTGAAATTTTATTTATACAACATGTGGTCCTTCCTGTCATTGTCAGTACCCCCAACCAAATCTCCTCCCACATTTTCTCTTGCAATACAAACATACCTCATCAATTCCTGCACCTTCTGCCCCTACACCCACATTAATGTAGGAAGCTCTCTTGTGCTGCATTTAGTGTAGAGAAATCTGGGACTATCGATACACATGTCCCAGAGCATTGCATGTCTCCCTTTTTCCTGGCTGTCTGCCCATAGTGCCAAGACACAATCCCTGAGTTTTATGAGGAAGACTCTTGTAGATACTCTCAATAGTCCAGGTCAGATAGGCACACAATGTACTCCACAACAAATTGAGGGGAGAAGGTTTCAGAGCCAAACACTTCCTTTAGCCAGATCTCTGCAAATACCTTGGGGTTCACCTCTTTAATTTTCTCAGGGAGCCCACCTAGTTGGAGATTGCTGAGGCATAGCCAGTTTACTGAGTTTTCCTGTAATGTTTGTTTGAGCTGGCCCAATTCCTCAGGCATGTGGTTAATATGCCAAGAGCAATTGCAGTCTCTATACAAAAAGAGCCAATTTACTAGTAAAAACTCAGAAACGTTAAATTTCTCTGACCCATAGCAACGTTTTTACTACTTGTTTGTTTTGTTATGCTCCAGTTTAATACAAGCTAAGTTGCTTGTGGATGCCAAACAGACCAGAGCACACCTTCTTCAACCTTCCACCCATGCCCCATCAGCATCTCTAGTCACCCATATCCTTTACCCTTACATACGTACTAACACCCCTGTCTATAATGCGATTTAATTTTTACTCTTCTGAGGATAATAGTATTATGTGTGTGTGTGTGTGTGTGTGTGTGTAAGTCACTGCTTTAAAGTATTTAAAGTGGACCTGTCACCCAGACACAAAAATCTGTATAATAAAAGTCCTTTTCAAATTAAACATGAAATCCAATTTCTATTTTTTATTAAAGCATTCATAGCTGTTGTAAGCTCATATAAAAATCTCAGCTGTCAATCAAATATTGTCTGCCACTCCTCTATGCCCTGGGCATAGAGGCGGGGCAGTCAATTACTTTCACTTTCCATTCAGCACTAACTAGATGTCACTGCTCTCCACATATTCTCCCGTTCTCTTTACCATTTAATTGTGTAGCCAGGGCATGGGGATGGACATCGGGTCCCCCATTCTGGGGCACAAACAAGATTTTGAGATGATGCAAGACTTGCCTTAATAACAGTGTTCACAAAATGGCTGCTGTCTGCTTGCTATAATTTTGAAATCCCAGACTGAAGGAAGCAAGATTCAAATAATTTATATAGTGTAATTAAAGTTCGTTTTGCCTGACTAATATGATAAAATAGGATTTTGAATAATTTTTTTGGTGACGGGTCCCCTTTAAGAATTTCTTGCAAATAATATAAATTATAACAATATAATGTTGGCTTTAGTTGCTCTTTAGATTTTATTTTTACAAAACTGTAGTCATTCTATAGCATTTTATTCACTATGCTCATAGACACATCTTTTAAATGTTTTTCAAAGCTATGTTTATGAACATTACAAACACACCTATTTATACAAACAATGTTTGTTGCTGTTGTCTATTTAAAATGTGATCTGAATGTCCAAAACCACATGGAATCTTTGAAAGTCAAAAAATCAAGAATTGCACCATGGGATTGTTGTGCTGAGAGTGGAGATGCAGCCAAACTTGGGTAAAATCGTAAATAGCTTTATTAATAGATTTGAAAACATCACATATAAGGCAGGAACGGTGAGACAGGCTTACCGTGTTTCGTGATCTACTAGTTACTTCATCAGAAGCCAGAGCACCCCCTACAGAAAGACTGCTTATATAACCACCACCAATAAAACCAAGATAATTTAAATGCATGTATTAATTAATGAAATCCTAGTAACAGTGCATCTCTTCAATGATGTAAGGCAACTCCCAGGCTGAACAAGTAATGCATCCATTTGTATACATGTATTTTTATACATATACATGTACGTATTGGGCATAGGTAAGAGTGTGAGAAATGGGACAGGCCATCCTGTTTCCTGATCCAACCAAAATTCAAGAGTGTTATTCTAGTAGTTATTCTACTGCGGCTGTATTAGGCTTTATGCGGATCAAATTGTAGAGGAGGGCTCACAAGCAGCTTCCACCAGCGACAGACTAACCTGAAGGTGAGACAGGTAGAATGTGCTGTGAAAAGAGTCCAGACGAAGTAATAAGATGGACGAGGTCAAGCAGATCCGGGTCAAGGGAGGCAGCTCAGGTTCGTAGTGAAGTCAGGCAGAGGTCAGATGCAGGCAGCGTTCAAGTGAGTCAGGAATAGCCGGGTCAACAACAGGAGATCAAGTATAATAATGCTGGGGTCTCTTGGAAATGAACTAAGATAACCTAGCAACTTGTTTGTGTGTCAACTGAGTTTATATAGGCCCAGCGTCAACTCGAATGCGCAGAAACACAGGGCGACACACGGCGCGCACGAACGTACGCATGCGCGACAAGGCGCACGCACGTCAAGGCGCACTGGCGCATCTTTGCTGGCGACTGTGACCAACTACTTGCCTGCAGGGACAAACAGAACCGGACATCCCCTCTGCACAACGGTGAGTGGCCTTACAGGCTGTTTCTTGTTAAGGCAAAAAGTTAAAGCTAAGATTATGAAATGCAGTTCATTATTGGGCAATATACCAGTGGAAGCACCTTCTCAGATTGGGGCAAACAAGTTTCAGCAGATATTGATATCGAGGAATATTCATTCTATTATCATCAATAAACCTAATAAAAAATACAATAACAAGGTTAAAAATGCCTACTGCTATTTTGTGTTATCTGGTAGCAATTATCTATTATTATTGGCTGAAATCACTGACTGATTAAGAATGACTGGATGGAGGGCTGCAGGTTCTGTACATTATTGTGGTCCATTTATCATGCTGTGTAAAAAGTAGAGTGAAGCATGTTGCCCGGAGCAATCAACAATTAGATTTCAAAAGTTAGAAAACAAAATTAAAGATCGGAGTGGTTGCTACCAGCAACATCACTGGTAATGTTTCACAAGAATTTTTACACAGCTTGATAAATGGACCCCAAGATGTTTGTATTATGATGTAGCAACTGCCCCTTTTCAATATTAACAATTAGGAACTAACAACCAGAAACACCTATAAACACAGATAATGCAGGTATTTATTATTCATCAATAAATGTTACATCTAAGCTTGAAATTCTAGACTGCAATTTTTTAAAAGCAACTGTCAAGTTGCAATATTTAGGGATGTGAAACTTTTTATAAAAGCCTGCTTAGGGAAAATACAAAAAGTTACTGAGATAAGCCACTGTGAGTTAGGAAACCACCAGTAAATTCAATAATTAAACAACAATTCCCGCTAAAAGGCTCATTATATGCATAATGACCTCAACTTCTGATCAGCCCCATAATAGAACTAAATGAACTTTGACAAATATGAATGTCCAATGGTAATACCAGTCCCCAGTTGATCAACTCCAATATGAACCAGGCCTTTTATTACTTAACCCACTGGACAATTATTACAAACAATATTTATGTTCTCATTGAGTCACTTGGAATTGTAATAATGAAAAAACATAAGGCCTATTGTTTATAAAGGTAAAGTAACATTGCAATTACAAAAATCCGAAATGCTATTCCCAGTTTAGAAAACTCACTTTATATATTCTATGAGCATTTTGATAATGTCTAGGTAAATTTGTTACATATATTGCCTTTTTTCTATGTTGAAAATATTTTATTGCTTCAAAAGACTGACTCCTGAAATTAAAAAATTACAAAAATATGAATATTGTTGTGCTGTTGGTACAACATATTAATGTTACAAATGATTGGTTTCTTAGGGCAAGGCCAGACATGGCGTTTTTAAATACGCCACTGAAATCACACGTGACCGTCTTCTTGCATTTGTCATGTGTTTTTCAGCACGTAGGATTCTTTTCCCAACATGCACTTCTCATTGTTCTCGTTCCCCATAATTCAGCTGGCTGGAAATAGAAAATAGAAAAGCTATTTAGAAATAGAAAAAATATTTACATGCAAAATGGAGCAGGAATGATCGTCAATACACAACGTAATTACGTCACCGGCCTGTAAAAACGTATATGCGTCATTTATCTCGCGAGAATTTGGATGCCATATTTAAAATACTCTGCGTATTTACGTAAAGTGTGGTTTTAAACTTGCAGATCCCATAGAGTCTATTGATTTAGTAGTTTCTTGACATATTGTAGTTTCTGCTAAAAAACGTCAATACTGGCGTCCCGTGGCGGATAGTGCCATAGCCATAGTGGCCATAGTGCGTTTTCCATTAGTGAGGCCAACAGTGAGGCCTTAGTTATTTGTTATTATTCATTTTCCGTTGTTCTATTTATCTTCAATTACAAATTGTTGTCTGGTTGCTGGGACAATGCAACCCTTGCAACCAGAGCGCTGCTAAAATTACAAGCAAGGCAACTGTACAAGAAAATGTAAACAATTAAAAAAAACACCAAAAAACTAAAAAGCCACTAGCAAATTATATACAGTATTTTAGAATAAAACAGTCTACATCATAAAAGGACATTTTGAGGTGAACTGCCCTTTATCCTACAGTGAACCTGGGAATTATTTAGGCAATGATATACCAAGACAATTTAAAACTGGTTTATTTATTCATTTCTACTTTTTTTAAATGTTTAATTTATTGCTCTACAAATCTCCCTCTTTGATACTTAGAACCAGGCAGTGGTTTGAATTAAAAACTGGAAGATGAATAGGAGAGGGGCATGACATAAAGATAAGACAGGAAAAAGTAGCAATAAAATACTAGCCTAAGAATAAATCTGTATTAACTGCTATCTGGTTGCTGGGGTCAATGACATCTGGCAACCATATAGCATTATAAATTTGAAGTTGGTGAAAGGCAATAATTCAAAACCCCCAGAAAATAAAAAAAATTAAAACTAACATCAGAACATCATTACATGATGATAAAAGTTTTATGCACAATGAAATAAAATGTAATCATGAGCAGCTTTTTTTAATATAAATTAAAAATTTTTAATGGTCTTACAGTAATATGTAAATGTAATTGCTATCGAAGGCAGAATTTGTTTATCCCCTTCTGTTCTCAGGGTCTGAAACAATGTAGCAAAAAATGTTTTTTTTTTTAAATTAATTTTGCTACGGGTCTCTTAATCTTAATCTGCTTCATTACTTAAGGAGTCGGAGCCAGTAGTGCTGAGAATATCAACAAGACAACAGATACTGCTGTTAAGTTTAAAAATAATTTAAAAACCACATACATTTTTAATTAATATATATATATATATATTGGAAAATTGCTTACCCCCAAAAATAGTTTTAATTATAATAATTAACAATAAATAATTTTATTGTTGCTTACTCTAAATCAGATAAAGCGCCCACTGATTTTACTAAGATGCAAAAATATGAATGATTGAAAAAAACCCATATTGGATAATCCATATATTTGGTGGTCATGCAAATTGCATTATCTGTAAAGCTGGTATAGTATATAATTTATATAAGACATGTTAGGCGACACTTAGCTCCAGCCACAGTTGCACATATCAGACACAATAGTAATCTTGTAACCATTCAGTTGCGGCCATTATGTTAACATTTTTACAGAATGTTTTAAAAAAACATCATAGCGGTGAGAAATAATGTAGAGGGATTTTGCTTGCTCCCTCCTACAGGAGGCTCCAAAGAGAGAACTGATAGCCCAACAGCAACCAGGGAGATAAGTGCAAGTACCCAGAATTTGCACCAGGGGCCCATGAGGTTTGTAGCTACATTCTTGACCAGATGCATGAGTAAAGTCCACTTTATCTGTATCTATTGTTGAACCATTATAGCATGAAATAGACTAAGAAGTATTTTGGTAAAATACATGCCATACTTTAAATGCATAATAATGCTGTCACTAAAGTATGCAAATATTTCGGAGTTTTATATAAGCAATCAGTTTCAATTTAAAAAGTCTGGTTGTGTGTTGTGATTTCAAGAATAGTGATTTTTTTTGCATTTTTAATCCAAATGTCAATTCATTACTTTACACATATGTACATGCACAATGTGGTGTGTCTGGTTTTGCCAAAACTTTTCTAACCCTATATATGTTTATAATGACATCCCTAAATCACATTTCCCTGGCCACTCCATATCAGCATTACAATTGGGAGGCTCTTCCCATCCCCACCCATAGACCAGACCGTCCCTCCCCCTCAAAAATTATAAAGGTATCCAAAGAACACCCCCTACCTTATCGTCCTTACCTGTCCTTGTTCAAAACTTAACCAGGGTCATCCTTAACTTGGCTCTTTATTCCCTGGGTTGCTGTTAGCACCTTTACATGAATTCTGGCTGAGTGCCCTTTTTCTTTCTCCTTCTCGAGGGTTCATGCATTGCTCTGGTTGCCCTCCTCCAAGATGGTGCAGGTTTAGCTTCCTTGCGCGTGGTTACAAGGAAGTTCAATGGAAGTGTTGCCGTGACACGCATTCCCAACTTTTTGGTTTAGGGCACAGGAGGTGGAAGTGCACGTAAGTTCCGGACCACAATCTGGTTGTTCCACATATAAAAGCAGTGAGGCAGCAGTGTGGAGGTGGAGGGGGCAAACATAACGTGTAGCCAACTCCCTCAAAGGGTCATCAGGGTTTTCCCATCTTCTAGGAGGTCTCTCTAAGAGTGGCAGAAGGCCACAAAGAAGGTGTAGTTTCTCTCCCAGAGAACAGAGAACATGGTTTTCCAAGTTGTACCAGTTCAAAAACTCAGATATAAATATTGGAATGTTCCTCCTTCAGTTGACTCTGCAATCATTCACTTGGCAAAAAAGACTACCTGCCAATTAATGATAGTTCAGCCTTGAAAGACCCCATAGACAGATGTGTGGATTCAGAGCTTTCTGGTAGCGGGGCAGCTTGTAAGCCAACAGTTGCCCTGTGTCAGTAGCTAATGCCATCTGGATAGAAAGCATTGGCAGAGCCCTTTCTGAAGGAGTTGATAAGAAGGAGATATATTTTAGTCTGGCAGAACTCGAGTTGGCTGCAAGCTTCATCTTGGAGGAATCTGTGGACCTAACTAGGCTGGTAGCGTATACTATAGCTATTTTGGTGGGGGCTCATCGGGCCCTTTGGCTTTCAGTAGTTCTTGGTCAGCAGATGTCATCTAAGATGAGTCTCTGTACTCTTCCGTATGAAGGTCAATGTCTTTTTGGCACCAAGCTTGACAAAGTTATTTTAAAAGACTCTGGAGGAAAAAGTAAATTTTTGCCTCAGGGAAAGAAAAAAACAAAATCAGCTCAATTCAGGTCCTCTATTTTTCAGGATAAAGGAAGGGCAAATCCTAATCAGCAGTCCTCTAGGTCAGAAGGGGAAAGTTGCAATCATTTTTTCACGGAGAAAGGGATGAGCAGCCTTCCTTGGAGGAGATATGGCAAAGTCTTCCCAGTCCACTTGCCAGGTTGGTAAGATTCTACAGGCATTGACTTTCCACCATCTCAGATGAGTTAGTGCTGGACATATCACATAGAATTTGCTTCCGTTCCTTCGGAAGACCATTTTGTAGTTTACTCTTATCGCAGAGCAGGGCAAACAAGATATGTCTTAGATCATTATCTACGGTGGCTGATGGAGGATGAGGTGGTTTCTCAGCATGCTTACCTGCATATCCCGTAGCGAAGTCTCATTAACGCTTCCATCAATTCGCCATGCAGGAAAACACTTTCAGTTTCAGTACCTTCCCTTTGACCTGTGTACAGCCCTGAGGGTGTTATCAAAGGTGCTAGTCTCCTTGGTCATGGCTGTCTGACTGGAGGGAGTTTCCATTTGGCAATATTCGACAATATTCTGGAGTCAGCCAAACAGCAAACTGCCCTGCTCAATCATCAGGCTAGAGACATCAATTTTCTGGAAACCCCTGGGTGGTTGGTGAATTGGGAAAAGAGCCAGTTGATTCCATCCCAGTCCCTGGTCTATTCGGGATCATGGTTCAACACCCTGGATGTCTCAGTTTCTCTTCCCCCACAGGGTCGTGCTCCCATGAACTTGGCCTCACGTTTTCTAGTCAGAGAACAGGTCTCAGTCAAAGAATTGATTTCCCTGAAAGGTTCCATGGCTTCCACCACTCTGGTCACAAAGTAGGCAAGATGACACATGAAGCCAGTCCAGTGCCTCTTTCTGGATCAATGGAACAAGTGGGAGACAGACTGGAACCAGTTAATTCCTCTTTCCCAGCCCTTCAAAGATTCGATTCAATGGTTGCTGTCCTCTATGCCAGCCTCAATGGAGAGTATTAGTTAGGATGCCTCAACTCAGAGCTTGGGAGCGCACTTGGGCTCAGAGGGAAAGTGGCCTTCCTGCTAAGTCAATGTCTCTTCAAAAGTATTGGAAAAACGAGCAGCAAGGCTAGCGTTGTGTTCTTTTGCCAAAGTGGTTTGAGGATCGGCATTCAAGCTTATGATAGACAATACAACTGCAGTGGCCTACATGAAGAGGCAGGGAGGAAGCAGGAGCAGGTCTCTAATTCAGGAGGTCCAACCAATTCTGGATTGGGCAGAGAGCAATCTTTGCTTGCTAACTGTAGATTATCTTCTGGGAGTAGACAATCAAGAAACAGATTTTCTGAGTAGCAGCACCATGTCAGGTCAGGAATGGGCCTTGAATTAGGAGGTATTTCAGATGCTGGTGGAGAAATGGGAAGTTCTGGAGAACAACCTCTTTGCAACAAATCTCAACATGTTCAGGAAGTTTTGCCCAGTTGCGAGAGGTTGGATGCTCTTCTTCAGCCTTGGTCTTTCAACCTAGCTTATGCCTTCCCTCCATTCCCTCTTATCCCCAAAGTCTTCCTGAAGACCATTCAGGGCAAGAGCGAGTTGACTCTGGTTGCATCAAATTGGCCATACAGGCCTTGGCACCATAGCTATTCCTTGGCCCCTTCCCAGGAGGAGAGATCTGCTGGTTCAAGGGCCCTACTTTGCTCGAACCTGGCAGCTCTGTTCCTTCAGGCTTGGAGGTTGAGCACAAGAGATTTTCAGGGTTAGAGTTACCTCAGAAGGTGGTGGAAAATCTTCTTAAGGCATGGAAGCCCCCCACTTCTTCTACCTACTACAGAGTATGGGAGAATTTCCTGTCTTGGTGTTCCAAAAAAGAAGATGAGTAGATGAGTATACTCTTTCCCAAGTTTTGGGATTTCTCCAGTCAGGTCTTGACAAAGGCCTGCAGTACAGCACCCTCAAGGTTCATGCCTCTGCTCTCTTCTCTTGGCCTTATCTGAAAAGGCTTGGTCAGAAGAACCTTTGGTTAAAAGGTTCTTCAAGGTGGCCTTTAAAGTGTGTCCTCCTGTGAACAAAGTGCTTCCAGTTTTGAGCCTTCCACTTGTGTTGAAGTCCTTGTCTATGCCACCCTTTGAGCCTCTGAAGTCTGTCTCCACCTAGTATTTCAATCTAAAGACTCTGTTCCTACTGGCCATAGCTTCTGCTTGTAGAGTAGGAGAATTACAGGTCCTTTCTTGTTGTCTAGAGCACAAGTTCTTTCTTCATGACAGAATGGTTCTTAAGCCAGTGAAGTCTTTTCTTCCCAATGTTGTCTCAACTTTTCCTCTAAGGAAAGAAGCGATTCTCCAAAATATTGATCCAGTGTGTTGTGTGAAACACTACCTGGAAGTGTTGAGTCAAGTTTCCACCATCAGCAGATGGATTTCCATATGCCTATCAAGCTCAAGGTAAGCTAGCACTGGAGGGTTTTAAAGGTGCATTCCACAAGGGCTGTTTCAACCTCATGGGCAGCCTTTAAGGAGTCATGCCTTTGTGGTTAGAGGCCATCTTGCATGGAACAAGGTAGGGGGTGTTCTCTTGGTATTTTTCTAATTATTGAGGGGGAGGGATGGTCTGGTCTATGGGTGGGGATGGGAGGAGCCTCCCAATTATAATGCGGATGTGGATAGTGACCAGGAGAGGAGAATTATGGTAAGTATGATGACAATTCTCCATTTTCTACAATACTTGTGTTTCTATTGAGATTCTTCCATGAGGTGAAAGGGATTTGATTCATTACACAAAACCATTGATTTGAAATCTGCATATTGTTTATATTAAGCTTCAAGTACTATAATCGCACACATGCGCTATATCTATTAGCAAGCAAAGCCACATTTCCAACCACTCAGCCTGCTGCTCTAAAGTGCTTTTATTCTACACAAACCGAAATTATATATCTGTATGCAATCTGTAATCCTTATTTCAAAAGAACGATTTCCCTGAGTGTTTTCTCTATTACTGTATTTTTCTTGAAAAAAGTGTTGCTTTTAGCAATTGCTTTCACTGCCATGTTATTGAGCAGAACATGGCATTTCTGTATTTTATTAAGACTTTTGTTCCAAGTGGAGATTACTAGACGCTACTTACATTTGGCCAAAATAGGTTGGTTTCTTTTCTATACATGCTTAGTATGTATGAATAAAATAAACTGAATTAATCAGATTGCGGAAAAACTTGATAAAATTTAGTTTTTACCCAAAAACCTGAAAAAGTTGGATTTTCAGGCTAAACCCAGAGCAGACCACAAAAACTTCAAATTGAGGTAGGTGCCTCTCCCATTGAGTTATACAGGACTTCGACAGGTCTGAGAGGGTGGATCTTCAGATTCCGTTTTTTTGCAGCATGAGGGTATCATAAATCACAAAAAAATCTTTTTTTTCCCCACAAAAAAATTGTGTATTGTATGTAATTTAGTATTAGATTCAGTAAGGCTCTAAACGATACATAAAGGATTACATTCAATACAGTGAAATAGGATATATCCCATCTGATGCTCTACAATGCTTAGTACCATCATTTATAAACCATCAGGCATCATAGTCTGCCACGATTCTCTTAAAGGGATTAAGTATAAATAAAGAACCTGAAACAAGTCAAATAAAGGAAATTAATTTGAAACTCCTCAATGCTCAAAATATTTAATGGATTACTAAATGGGGAGCCTCCTAAAATAAACAAAGAATGTATTCAACAACTAAAAAACACACCTTAACTGAAACTATAAAGGAGTGTTTAAAGTACAAAATTGTGTCAGAAACTCTACAAAACAGGCGCTCACAACTGTCATATTAATAACATTGATAGAGGCAGTATACTGTATTCAAACTTTGGCTTGTGGTCTGAATGTGATTCTTATATCATCATGAAACACGATGGTAGTCAGTAGTACCATCTGATCTTCTCTTTATTTTCTTGGGCTCTGCATCATGATTACCACAATGATTGCATTTTTTTGTGATATTTTTTCAGTTAACTTACTAAATGCAGCACTGAATATATATTTACTTATTTGGGTCAGGGCTTGTCTAAACCACTTCCATATGCATTTATATTTCATGGATACCAACATTTTTAAATTGTGATTGATGTTTAGTAACTGGTTATCTACATCAGCCTATATTTATGAACACGAATAAATAAAGAAAGAAAGAAAGAAAGAAAGAAAGAATGTGTTATAAATGATGGATCTGGATAGTTAAGAGCTCTATTTGTACGGTTTCTAGCATTCCTTTATATTTTGGGTTAAGAAATGTTTAGATTCTTACATACCCTCAACATTTCAAAATATACCTTCTGTTGCCTTAAAACTCAGTCATATTGTTGCCTAGCACAGAAGCAATTGTACCCCAAAAGTAATATTATGTTACCTGTAGTATAGTAATATAACATCAAGGTGTGAAACCCAGATTAGGAAATGTATGGTGGCAATATTTTGCACCTTCCTAAAGATCCATGGACACATATTACTTTTGAAAACGTTCTATATTGCAGTCCTTTCTTTTGTGCTTAAATAGACCATTTCCCTTTATATAAGTGCAAAACACTGGCTGAATCCTTTTTTAATGTAATCACCATGCAAAAATTGCACTTAGTAATATTTTTAGTAGTATTTGTATCACAAGTTCAGTATGCATAATTGCGAAATTAAATTTGGGTGCCTGTTTGTGCCAGGAGCTAAACCCACTGTTAAATACCTTTAAATAGTGATTGTACTAGTATACTGTAATATTGAAACTGAATCACTGAAACTTTCCATTGGAAATTCTACTCACATTTTCCACTGTCAGATATTGTATGGGATTTTGATGCTGCAGCCTCGGCTGCAAATACCTGTATATCACTTTGCCTAAGGCATATTGTACTGATGAAAAAGTAAAATGAAGAAAAGGACAACTATGCTATGAACACTGACAGAAATATCAATGATATCCTAGAAATGTAGCATGTAGTTTGGGGCTGAGATCTACTTTCCAGTGTTTCTCTTGATTCAAAGTACAGGTAAAGGATCCGTTATCTGGAAACCCGTTATCCAGAAAGCTCGAATTACGGAATGGTCTCCCATAGACTCCATTATAAAGAAATAATCCAAATTTTTAAAAACTATTTCCTTTTTCTCTGTAATAATAAAACAGTACCTTGTACTTGATCCCAACTAAGATATAATTCATCCTTATTGGAAGCAAAACCAGCTTTTTGGGTTTATTTAATGCTTACATGATTTTCTAGTAGACTTAAGGTATGAAGATCCAAATTATGGAAAGATCCATTATCTGGAAAACCCCAGGTCCAGAGCGTTCTGGATAACAGGTCCCATACCTGTATTTACTGTATATGCTTGGGCTTATTTGGAAGTATAGGTGCTACATTGCAGTGCAGTGCAATGATCAGTAGCAACTAATCTTGCCTTTGTTTTCATTTTCTTACTTGTAGCAGACTGTTCAAAACTAATTGCAGATTACTACTGACCACTACACATTTACAAATAAGTACCTGTATTTATAAATCAGCCCATATCCTTAGGCTATTGTCACACTAGGAGATTAGTCTTCCACTATAAATCACCTCTTCTGCAGGCGACTAATCTCCTGCAAATACTTTCCCATCAGCAGTAAAGTAAATTACCGGTGGTTCAACATATGTGTCGCTTTGTTTTTCCAAAGTCACAAAGTTTTTTCACCCGAAGTGCTGCACATGTTTTACCACCGGCCATTTCATTTATTGCTGGTGGAAAAGCATCTGTAGGCGACAAATTTCCTGATCTTTGACCTTTGTAAATAAAAACACATTTTTCTTTAATAATCAATACATGCATTTTAAAAGATTTAAGGGGTTATTTGCTAAACCTTGAATTTATCTCAGGCCTTTTGGGGCAAAAACTCGAATTTTTCATGGAAAAATAAAAACGTACATTTTTCTACATGTATTATACCATGATGCTTCAAAAAGCCAAAATCCGAAAATCCGTCATCTCAGAGCTGTCGAGGTCCTCCATAAGTCATTGGGAGAGGCACCGATCTTTGCTCGGGTTTTTGCTTGATTTTATAGTTCCCAATAATTTTTTTTCATGAATAAATAAGGGCAAATTGGGCTTGGGAGTTTGGTTGTGTTTTTTTTTTAAATAAAATTATGAGATAAATTCGGAGTTAAATAACCCCCTTAGAGTACAATATGATGGTATGTGTCTTTAAAACAAATCAAATAAAAAGCACTGTTATAACAATTATTTTGTTTAATGTTAAGACAAATTTTAGTAATTGGTTGTGAAATTAATACCCCTATTTCCAAGGCAAATGCACTGTAACAAATAATGTACTGACAAAAGAGCACAATAGGTAAAGTCAGTCACAGCTTTGTGCTATAAGTGGCCCTGTCATTTTAACAGTTAGTCCCCTTCTTGTTATAGAGCTTGTTCAATACTGCTGACTCAAATGACTTAATTATCGCAGTGAGAACTAAAGGAGAATAACAGTTAAATGCCTTTTGAAATATGCACTGTTGGTACCGTACATGCTGTGTAGATTGTGCTTTTTGTATAAGTGTTTGATGCCTAGACTAGAAAATAATTGCAACAGCTGTGTTTATAGTATTTCTTACATCTGCTCTGCAGTTCCGAGTAGAATAAAGTATTGTAAGGGCCAGAATGCTGTGTTATCATATGATGCTGTGCCAGAAGTCATCCAAAATGTAACTAGAGCTTGATAAAAGACTCTTAGGGACTTTTCAGATAATGTACTCTTTCATTCAAAATGTTTCCTCTTTTTAAGTAGCATTTATTACCAGGTTTCCCAACATTAATAATACTTTAATAGAAAGTATAAAAATAAAGGCTGCAGATTACCATAACTTCTAATAAAGTGTAATGGGCCAACTTAATTTATTCTGGTTTAAAGGAGATTGTCAACAATCATTTACTGTAGTTAAAAAAAAAACCTTGACCCTAACCCGCCCATTCACTACCTGCACCTGACCCGCTCCTTTACCGCCCATTCTAATGTCAGATGCAAGGGACTCAAAAATTACAGACAAGAGGTGGAAGCGGGATATTGTAAGGTTGTGGGTGGGCCCGAACCTGTCTGTGGCTCGTGAAGGTTGTGTGGAAGTTGGCCTGAACCCATCCGACCCAGAGGTCCCGTGGGTTTTAGGCCAGCTTTGTACAGCTGAGATGATTATGCAGCAAATGCTGTATGTCCAGAATGAATAAGATAATGAAAGTGAATTAAATAAAATATTAAGCCATTACTGTTCTAAATCTATTCACTTAGGAAAGAAATGTAAAAGCATTAAAGGGGACCCGTCACCCAAAAAAATTATTCAAAATCCTATTTTAGCACATTAGTCAAGCAAAATGAACTTTAATTACACTATATGAATTATTTAAATTTTGTTTCCTTCAGTCTGGGAATTCAAAATGATAGCAAGCAGGCAGCAGCCATTTTGTGGACACTGTTTTTAAGGAAAGTCTTGCATCGCCTCAGAATCTTCTTTGTGCACCAGAATGGGGGACCCAATGTCCATCCCCATGCCCTGGTTACACGATTAAATGGTAAAGAGGACAGGGGAATGTGGGGAGAGCAGTGACATCTAGGAAGTGCTGAATGGAAAGTGAAAGTAATTGTCTGCCCTGCCTCTATGCCCAGGGCATAGAGGAGGGGCAGACAATAATTGATTGACAGCTGAGATTTTTAAATCAGTTTACAACAGCTATGAATGTTTTAATAAAAAATAGAAATTGGATTTCATGTTTAATTTGAAAAGGACTTTTATTACACAGATTTTTGTGTCTGGGTGACCGGTTCACTTTAAGGACCAACCTGAGTGTACATTGATAGAAAACTGGCTAAAGGTCTGTGTACAGAAGATCATTGTCAAAAAGAGTTCTTGGTGGGGTGCTGCAGCGTCCTGTGTTGGAACCACCATTATTCATTTACTCTCTTTTGACTTAAGCATTATAAAAATTGTATCATTATTTGCTGACGACACAAAGCTATTCATCCAGTATATGCCATCCTTTCAGGGGGGATTTGGACATACTGGAAATCTAGGCAGCTGAGTTGCAGATGCCATTCAGTGTTGATAAATGTAAGGTTAAACACTTGTTAAAATATACATATATTTATAACCTAAATGGGACTAAGTTAGGGAAGTTCTTTATGGAGTAGGACCTGGGGAAACCTGTACAACCTTAGTTGTAGCAAGCAGCATCATCCAGCAGAAAAAAGGGCCAGCGAGGGCCTACATTAAAAGAAGTAAGATTCCTGGGAGAAAATGGTTATTCTTCCCCTTGAAAATGCACTGGTAAGGCCACATCTAGAATATGCAGTATATTATAGGTTGTCCGGCACTCATAAGCACTGGGGAAGTAAATGAAGGAAGACTTGCCAAGTTTTGATTATTTTCACAAGATGATGTTCTTAGGGATGTATGTGATAACTATATGACTGCACACTGTGAAGTGATACAATTCTCTTGCTGAAGCAGTTCTACTGGCAGATACATGAGATTGTTTTTCCCCTCTGGAGATGGATTCAGATGGGTTTTTTTTAGTTTAAAAAAAATGAATTACAGATTTACTTTGTAAAAGTCAACCATTGCTTATTTCTGCTTCATGACTTTGTCAGTAGCAGTTTTTATAATAAGCTTATAGGCTCCATACAAACTCCAAATATAATTTAAGGAAAACAGTGTATTAACTGTAAAATCTGGTATATTTTTAACTGTGGAAATTTCATCATTTATTGTATTGGCTATATGTACCAATAAAAACTAGAGCAAAACCTGCAGTAGAACCAAAATTGCATCATTCCTTACACAAACATGCTAAGGTAACCAGGGGTGTAAACGAACGTTACTGGGGCCCAGAAAAATTACTTTAGATCCTCCCTAAACTTTGTGAATAAGACATTTTTCATAAAACAGCTTAATAGTCAGTTGCATGGTCTTTCTTTATAGTATTGTGTCTGAAGGTACTATTTTACCTTGTTTCACAGTTTAACACCAGGTTGCAGCTAACTGTTTTTCAATATACTGTACCTTAAACTTTATTAAACACATTCTGGATCAGTGACTGCTCTGAGCTAAGGAATTCTGATTCATCCACTATGTTTTCATTAAAGTTTAAATTGATATAAATAATGCTGCATTAATGGATCACAGAAACTAGCTCCAGAACAGAGGTCACTTTGATTATCGATAACTCAGCCCTTGGTACACTTGAACACTCAAGAATCCATACATATGAATAATACAGATGATTACCCAATTACAATAATATTTTTTTTTTATATTGCACCTTCTTATATTGCACCTTTTATGCACCTTGTCCTTAGATATTTTCAGATAGAAATAAATAACAGATGTTTTCATGAGCTTTTGTGTTTCTGTTCAGCTAGTGTTTTCTTCTGATCTTTCCCATATATAATTAAAACTTTTCTGGTGACAGAAACTTTTCACAAATTGAACTCCCAATGGTAATATGAAATGTTGAAAATAGTTGTTTGAAATAGAAAGCTTCCTACAGTGTTTTGTTTCTGTTCTCTTGATCCAAATACAGCCTTTCAGTTACAATAAAACTAAAATGTCACTATCCATCTGCAACTCTAATAATGTTCACATAGAAAGGACCACTGTCACAATTTATTAGAAAAGCATAAGCATAAAAATTAATTAAAAACAAAAACTATCTAACAAACAAGAACAAAATAGAGTATATTGCATTCTGTTTATTAATGTATTCTTGTATTAAAAATACAAATGAATGAGTTTATTAATACATATATTTTTATGCAGAGCCTTTATCTGCAGAGTCACACAAAACAATTATTTCATGATAATTCTTCATTGAAGATGGTTACTTATAATTTCCTGTTTTGTGGAAGGGTAACACGATCCACCAACACAATTACATGTTATTTCCTTAATTTCCTGCTTAGAAATTGTTAACTTGCCCACTGTCGCTGATATTTTCAAGGTGAAAGCAAAATAATGGGCTCAAATAAGGACATGAAACTATTAAACCTGCCATGGAAATTTGTTCTAAAAGTTTCTTGTCCCCAATGAACTGAATAATTATTCTCCTGCCAAAGTACAGTATGAAGCATCCTACAGGAATTGTTTAGCCATGTGATCACTTCTCATTATAAAGTTACATATTTCATTTGGGTTGAAATAAGACAATTGTCCATCAAGTTGAGCCCTCCAGTGTATCTCCCAGCATAACTTCACAAGGAGTCCGTACTGATCTATACTATATACAGCATTAAACTATACAACTGAACACTGCAGGCCTCCATATAAATACAGGTATATCCTATAATATAGCCCATACGAAAACTGTTTCATATGAAGTAAGCCTTTGTATGAAACACATATTTGCTAATAGTATGTACCACTGCCATTTTAAGTACTAAGGGGGTTATTTAAGAAAAGATGCAAGTTTGCTACAGGTCTACTCCCTTATAGCAATCATAGCAATCACCGATAGCATTTAAGTCACCTGTTTAAAATATTAATGGTTGCTACGGGTTACTCAACCTAGGTAAACTTTGTACCATATTAAATATATGGAGGGGGGTGGGGACAAAGGCACACATACAAGCAATGTTAAATTAAAACTAATCTTAATTTAAAAAAAAGAAGAGAAAAAAAAGAAGAGAAAAAAAAAAAAAATAATATATATATATATATATATATATATATATATATATATATATATATATATATATATATATATATATACTTCTATCTTGTTGTAAGCAGCGCACACAGGATGATTTTTTAAAAGGATTAATTTATTTTTCAAAATATTAAAAGCATAAAGCACAGATCAACGTTTCGGTCCTGGTCTTGGACCGTTGTCAAGATCACACCTGTTATTAAAAACAAAGCTTTATACACACATCAAAGCACTAAACAGGAAATGAAATCATTGACATTCAAATTAAGGATATCCTGTGGATCAAGGCAGTCATAGTGAACCATCATGGCAAATATGTAGTAAATAGCAACAATGTTGTTTTAAGCCAAAACAATTGTAGCACTCAGCAGCTATACAAAATTTTTATATACTATGTAACTATCCTGGATCTGACCACTGTGACCGACATGACTTATATCATTGCTCATCTCAGATTGAGAAAACAAGTAAGGGACAATTGTTCATTGAGACCGTGTGGCATAAGCGTATTTAGTTTTTTTATCCAAAAACACTCCCTTTGTAGGAGCATCTTGGATCGGTCCCCTCCCCTCCTAGGGGGTGGTATATGATCAATACCAATATATTTGAAGGTGGGTAAATGATGACCCTTTTCCAAAAAATGCTTTGCCACCGGTTTCGTAGTATGGTTGTCCCTAAAAGCCGTACTGATTGCCGAGCGATAACCATCCATTCGCTGGCGTAGGGTCAAATCTGTTTTGCCCACATACGACAAACCACACGGACAAGTGATCAGATATATTACGTGGGTGGTTGTACAAGTAATGTGGGACTTGATGTTAAATTGCCTGCCAGTGTGTGGATGGGTAAAGCTCTGGCCTGGGGTCATAAAACGGCATGAAGTGCAGGTTGGGCACTTAAAGCACCCATTTTTTCTTCCCGCTAGCCAATTGGTACCTTTTTTTTGATAGCACTCAATTGGATCTGTCTTAACAAGTAAATTGTGTAAACTGACCCCTCTCCTGTAGGCCATCAATGGAGGACTTTGGAGTATTGGTTTTAACCCTTTATCAGCCTGCAAAATATTCCATTTCTTATTCACAACTGACTTAATTTTCCCTGACACATCAGAGTACTGGGAGGAGAATACCAATCTCTGTGAGGGCCCCTTACTTCCATGTTGTCCACTCACTCTCTGTCTGGCCTTGTGTAGGGCCTGTTTAAGTACTTTTCTGGGATAGCCCCTTGCTAAGAACCTACCTTCCATCTCTCTGAGTTGTATGTTCTTACTAACTTCAGTAGAATTATTACGCAAAACTCTACAGAACTGCGAGATCGGGAGGGAGGATTTCATTGCCGCCGGATGTTGACTGTTGAAATGAAGCAGAGTATTGCGGTCAGTTTTTTTTCTAAATAAAGAGTAATCAAATTTGTGCCCTTTACGTGTAATTTGTATGTCCAAAAATTGAACATTGCTAGTGCTGGTCGTCGCTGTAAATTTCACTGGGCTGTCAAGATTATTTAAATATGACACCATGTCCATAAATGAAGTTTCACTACCCCGCCATATGATTAGTATATCATCGATATAACGTTTGAAGAATAAACATTGTTCCCCAAACTTTGGCATAATATTGTTTTGCTCAAATTGATGCATGAACAAATTAGCATATGCAGGTGCCATGGCCGCTCCCATGGCGGTACCTGACACCTGCATATAGTATGTGCTTTCAAATCTAAAATAGTTCATGCAAAGACACATCTGCAATAATTGTAAAACAAAATCAACATTCAACATTTCCAGGATGTGGAAAATGAGGTTTTTTCTATTATCAATTCACATAAATCTGGAAATAACTTAACTAGGGTTGAAAGTGCTGCCATAGACTCGTTGTCCAGAGATAGCCGAATTGTGATCCGCCCAGCGGACAAGGGTGGGGGGATAGTTTTGTTAAACTATGATGATTACCGATGTGAAATTATCAAACAATTGTCAGACCCTAAGATTTATAGAGTGTTGAAAGGAGATCCTGTTAACACCTTCAAGAAACAGGTTGATCAATGTATTAAAGTGGCCCACGAGGATGGTCTGATTACTAATGATCTGAGGGCGTTCTTAAATACTGATTTTCCTAAATGCCCCATTTTATATTCTTTGCCAAAAGTTCATAAAAATCCACTAATGCCCCCAGGACGTCCCATTGTGTCCAGTAGAGATAGTTTACTATATCCAATTGGAATATTCATCGATTCAGTTTTACAGCCTGTTGTACAGACCACCCCAACATACTTGAGAGATACTCCCCATCTTTTAAGACTCATTAATGAGTTTAATGTGGGTGAAGAGGAGAATATCATTGTTGCCAGCATGGATGTTGTAAATCTATATACCATCTATATACCTGCATTCCTCATGACATGGGAGTTGAGGCTGTTCGTAGAACTGTGATACAAAGTGATGTATACGAAGGTCCTAATGTTGATTTTGTTTTACAATTATTGCAGATGTGTCTTTGCATGAACTATTTTAGATTTGAAAGCACATACTATATGCAGGTGTCAGGTACCGCCATGGGAGCGGCCATGGCACCTGCATATGCTAATTTGTTCATGCATCAATTTGAGCAAAACAATATTATGCCAAAGTTTGGGGAACAATGTTTATTCTTCAAACGTTATATCGATGATATACTAATCATATGGCGGGGTAGTGAAACTTCATTTATGGACATGGTGTCATATTTAAATAATCTTGACAGCCCAGTGAAATTTACAGCGACGACCAGCACTAGCAATGTTCAATTTTTGGACATACAAATTACACGTAAAGGGCACAAATTTGATTACTCTTTATTTAGAAAAAAAACTGACCGCAATACTCTGCTTCATTTCAACAGTCAACATCCGGCGGCAATGAAATCCTCCCTCCCGATCTCGCAGTTCTGTAGAGTTTTGCGTAATAATTCTACTGAAGTTAGTAAGAACATACAACTCAGAGAGATGGAAGGTAGGTTCTTAGCAAGGGGCTATCCCAGAAAAGTACTTAAACAGGCCCTACACAAGGCCAGACAGAGAGTGAGTGGACAACATGGAAGTAAGGGGCCCTCACAGAGATTGGTATTCTCCTCCCAGTACTCTGATGTGTCAGGGAAAATTAAGTCAGTTGTGAATAAGAAATGGAATATTTTGCAGGCTGATAAAGGGTTAAAACCAATACTCCAAAGTCCTCCATTGATGGCCTACAGGAGAGGGGTCAGTTTACACAATTTACTTGTTAAGACAGATCCAATTGAGTGCTATCAAAAAGAAGGTACCAATTGGCTAGCGGGAAGAAAAAATGGGTGCTTTAAGTGCCCAACCTGCACTTCATGCCGTTTTATGACCCCAGGCCAGAGCTTTACCCATCCACACACTGGCAGGCGATTTAACATCAAGTCCCACATTACTTGTACAACCACCCACGTAATATATCTGATCACTTGTCCGTGTGGTTTGTCGTATGTGGGCAAAACAGATTTGACCCTACGCCAGCGAATGGATGGTCATCGCTCGGCAATCAGTACGGCTTTTAGGGACAACCATACTACGAAACCGGTGGCAAAGCATTTTTTGGAAAAGGGTCATAATTTACCCACCTTCAAATATATTGGTATTGATCATATACCACCCCCTAGGAGGGGAGGGGACCGATCCAAGATGCTCCTACAAAGGGAGTGTTTTTGGATAAAAAAACTAAATACGCTTATGCCACACGGTCTCAATGAACAATTGTCCCTTACTTGTTTTCTCAATCTGAGATGAGCAATGATATAAGTCATGTCGGTCACAGTGGTCAGATCCAGGATAGTTACATAGTATATAAAAATTTTGTATAGCTGCTGAGTGCTACAATTGTTTTGGCTTAAAACAACATTGTTGCTATTTACTACATATTTGCCATGATGGTTCACTATGACTGCCTTGATCCACAGGATATCCTTAATTTGAATGTCAATGATTTCATTTCCTGTTTAGTGCTTTGATGTGTGTATAAAGCTTTGTTTTTAATAACAGGTGTGATCTTGACAACGGTCCAAGACCAGGACCGAAACGTTGATCTGTGCTTTATGCTTTTAATATTTTGAAAAATAAATTAATCCTTTTAAAAAATCATCCAGTGTGCGCTGCTTACAACAAGATAGAAGTGGATATTCGATACAGCGGCGGCACCTGGTTACTTCACCTTTAAGGTGTGCGCATGACCTTACCTGGTTTCAGTATATATATATATATATATATATATATATATAAAAATTTACAAAAATGCTGTTGCACTCTAGGGACCTATGCAGTCAAAAGCTTTATTGAATCAATATATATATATATAGTGAATGAAGTACCCCCTCTTGTAAAATATAAGGATATTATAAGTTACCGAGGAGTTTCATGACCATATAAAAACAAGAGGCCGAAGGCCGAGTGTTTTTATACAGGTCATGGAACTCCGAGGTAACTTCTAGTATCCTCATATTTTACAACTGGGGGTACTTTATTAATTATAATACACAAATTTCAATGAGTCATGTGACTGAAATGACATCAGAACTCACCGTTTATAGCTGATGACATCAGAACTCACCGTTTATAAGGATATAATTTACAGGATATTCATAGCTTTTGTGTATTATATATATATATATATATATATATATATATATATATATATATATATATATATATATATATATATATATATATATATATATATATATATAGATATAGATATACAGCAATGCATATAGTCCGCACATCATAAAATAGAAATGACCTGGGTGCTAATCCAAGAAGTAAATTGATAAAAATGTGAAGAGACAGCACTCCAAGGATTTAACGAACAATAAGATGTATCAAAAATAGGTAGGTTTATTGAATCCGACGTTTCAGTTCCTCACAGGAACTTTCATCAGGGAAATACAGAACACAGTGCACAGTGAGACGCTTTAAACAACATTTTGGCGCCAAGCAGGGTTGCTAGGCAACCGTAAACAAAGTGAGACACACCAGGGGGCCCCAGACCGTGTGGGGGAAAATGGTAAGTGTTTGGTTACAGACAATCACAAAAGGATCGAAACAGACCTCTTCAAAGGAACAGCGCACAAAATGATACTCGGGAACCACAGCCGTAATGAGAGAGACACACAGAGCTTGGGGGCGTGTCGCGCATCCCATACATGGTCCTATAGAGGTGGGTGTGTTAGTTGCAGCTCAGGCTTCAGTGGGGCGGTGCGTGCTGTGACGCACAGCAGGGACGCCCCTTGGTAACTCGGCACATCCCCACTAGCAACGCTCAACGGAGTTCGCCGTTGCTGCCAATTTGGACCCTGTAGTACAGCGGCAGCACAGCACGTCCTTCTTTCTTCAGACCCATGACTCACCATATTCGATGGAAGCGCACTTTTTTAACTATTGGGGACCATAGCAAGAGGAGCGGAAGGGTTGGCTCCTCCCACACGAGCGATTGGACGGTCCAGATATGTGGGTCCACAAGCAAGGTGGTGCGGCGTTTAATGGTGCACAGGTGCCAATGTTAGGCTCATTTTCCTCCACTTGCATTGCCCTGGACTAAATGTAGGGAGCTGCGCAGGACCGCACTGACGTGCGGTGCTGCCACTACAGGAAAGTTAAACTTTAAACTTCAAGTTTGTAAAGACTGTAAAAAATAAATGATAAAGTTGCAATTGAAAAAAGTGAAAGTTCTGGTGAACGATCTGAAAACAACTGAACTGAAAAAAAGTGGAAGGTGAACAAACCCTTTAAACAAATTACATAACAAATCATTTAAAAGGTATTTATTATTGTATTGTAAAATGGACATTTGCACAAACTTGTATATGCTTATTGCAGACATGGAATGCAAATACAAACACAATTTAGTCATATTCTGTTATTTAAAAAATTATTCATCCTTATGTTGCATAAAAGATGATCAGTACAGTCCTTATGTAATACTTCCTTTTAATTCAAACGCTGAAAGAATGGCAGTACTAGTGTGAATTATGTCACATTCTACATAAACACTAGATAACACAACACAAGAAAGTGTTGTTTAAAAGGTGCAGAATTAAATATAGTGTATGCATAAGATACTAATCTATTTATCGGCTGTGACTGTTAATGAAATGTCGTATAGTTAGGCTAAGGCCACACTAGGCGATAGCGCGGCGATTTGACTCGCGGTGACTTTTCGCCTCGCTAGGCGATTTCGAGCGACAATAGAAAAAAGATCGCCGCGTGTGTTTTTACGCTGGCGATTTTTCGCGATTCCCCATAGACGCCAGCGCAAAAGTTTCCACAGCGATTGCGGCTTAAAAGTTGCGGCGAAAAGTCGCCGCGAGTCAAATCGCCGCGCTATCGCCTAGTGTGGCCTTAGCCTAATAGGACCAGAATGCTCAGGAATTGGAGTTTTCTGGATAAGGGATCTTTCTGTAATTTGGATCACCATATCATTATACCATTATGGGGGTTATTTACTAAAATCTGAATTCAATTCAACAAATTGACTATACTATATATTATTATTTTTTCAGTTAAATAGACTCAGGCAGACAGTATCTAATCATTGTAAACATAATATTTACCTGGAAAATTGGAAAATCTTGTCATCTTTTCCAAGCTATTTTTGTGTTCCATCTGAATTTAATTTACCTTCTTTTATATCTGATGGTTCCAGTGACTGGAATTAATCATACAACTGCTGTCAAGATTCGTCCAATCAATTTGTAATATTATATGCAGCTTTCCTTGGCTTAAAGAGATACTGACACCAGAAATTAAAGTTTTTTTACATTATCATAACATTGTCTTTCCATGCTATATATAATTTTGCCATAAAAGTATTTTCCTAGTGCTTTTACATTACCTATCTGAACCCCCATGTTCCTGTATAAGGGGGCTGCCATATTTGTGCAGCAGGAGTACTGTCATGGGAAAAAAAAATTTTTTTCAAAATGAATCAGTTAATGGTGCTGCTCCAGCAGAATTCTGCACTAAAATCCATTTCTCAAAAGAGCAAACAGATTTTTTTTATATTCAATTTTGAAATCCGACATGGGGATAGACATTTTGTCAATTTCCCAGCTGCCCCAAGTCATGTGACTTGTGCTCTGATAAACTTCAATCACTCTTTACTGCTGTACTGCAAGTTGGAGTGATATCACCCCCCTCCCTTTTCCCCCCAGCAGCCAAACAAAAGAACAAAGGGAAGGTACCGTATATACTCGAGTATAAGCCGAGTTTTTCAGCCCCCAAAGTATGCTGAAAAACGCTACCTCGGCTTATACTCGGGTCAAGCGCAAAAACGGTCGCCGGCGTCTAGGAATAGTCGCCGGCGTCTAGGAATAGTCGCCGGCACCTAAGAATAGTCGCTTGCATCCAAGAATAGTCACAGGCATCCAAGAATAGTCGCAGGCGTCCAAGAATAGTCACCAAGAATATACGCCGGCGTCCAAGAATGGTAGCCGGCATCCAAAAACCGAGACACCGGCACCTCCAATGGGAGCAGAAACCCTCAATTTTTTGATTGAAACTTACCAGAAGCTGCTGCATTTCTCACCCTCGGCTAATACTCGAGTCAATAAGCTTTCCCAGTTTTTGGAGGTGAAATTAGGTACCTCGGCTTATACTCGGGACGGCTTATACTCGAGTATATACGGTAACCAGATAACAGCTCCCTAACACAAGATAACAGCTGCCTGGTAGATCTAAGAACAACACTGAATAGTAAAAACCCATGTCCCACTGACACACATTCAGTTACATTGAGAAGGAAAAACAGCAGCCTGCCAGAAAGTATTTCTCTCCTAAAGTGCCGGCACAAGTCACATGACCAGGGGCAGGTGGGAAATTGACAAAATGTCTAACCCCATGTCAGATTTCAAAATTGAATATAAAAAAATCTGTTTGCTATTTTGAGAAATGGATTTCAATGCAGCATTCTGCTGGAGCAGCACTATTAACTGATTCATTTTGAAAAATGTTTTTTTTCCCATGACAGTATCCCTTTAACATTAAAAACTCTAACTGACAGGCTGAGATGGGACAGTCAGGCTGGCAAAATAGTCAGGTTTAGGAACTTCAAGTAACAATTACTTACAAAAGCAGAACTATCACAAAATATATTATCAACACGACCTATTGGTAACAATATTTTGAAGAGTAATTTTTTAGTGCAGTATTACTAATATCAATCATTTTTATTATTTTCCATATTGTGTGCACAAAGTATTTTTCTTACAATATATGTACATTACTCTGAATATGCTATACATTGTTCACTCAGGTTGTATACATCAAAGTCTATGTCTAGACGTCTGTAAAACATTTCCAATTATAAACACAGACTTGCATACAATAATGTTATATCACTGATATGTTATACATTTAAGTAAATAAAATAAAACTTCTAATGCCTCTCATTCAGTTATTGCTTTTATTCTGTTTAATTCTTTCCTTTTCCTTTGTATGATCGCTTAAAATTATTTGAATTGTTCGATATCAAGGATTTTATCATTTGAGCGAACGATGTTTACTTCGATCGATCGTAGGATTTGCGCTAAATCCTTTGAATTTGATATTCGTATTCGAAGGATTTAAATTCGAGGGTCGAATTCGAGGGTTTAATAACCCTCAATACTCGACCCTTAGTAAATGTGCCCCAAGGTGTTGCGGGAGGGCCCCCTGATATCGGTATTCAAGCTATGGCTGCCAATCTTTTAAAAAGTTTTGATGTTGATCATTTAATACACTGGTTAATTTCTAGTTACAGAAAATCTTGTCCATTTTGATTTTCACCAAGTCAAAATGAATAGATGAGGACTTCCATTATTTAGCTATCATTTGAAGCGCAGCCAAAAAAAGGCTGTTTAGCGATTTACCTTGATTCTTCGATACAGAATCTGGAGCAGCTCCCAAAAGGGCTATAAATGGGTCTCATTTTAAATTGACATGTAATATAGAAAAAGATCAGATTATAGATCCAAAAACGTGTCACTCTGGAACAGGACCATCAAATATGGTCCATTGTTCCCCTGACTGTGCATCCTTGAAAACAATTCTCATTAGTACCTGGGTATATATTGGCTAGCTGGGGACAGATACCATCTAAACAGCACCTTGTATCCTGCCTCTAAAAGTACTGTATTTGCAGAGCTACTCTTCAGATTGACCCAAATTTGTGACCAATCCTTTTCTGATAAGTCCAATAAGTGAGAGATGCTAGTTACCTCAAACCAATGCCAAACAAACTTTCGATCGAAGCCTTGGGGTGCACCTCCGCCGTACGTGCAACTATATCAATCCACAAAATAAAGTTTTCCAAGCAACGATCCAGACTGCAGGATTAACTGCTCAATTAGGTGTTTATTGTTCAACACAACATGTTTCGAGTCTCCCACTTGACAAAGAGTCCTTGGAGACTCGAAACAGGTTGTGTTGAACAATAAACACCTAATTGAGCAGTTAATCCTGCAGTCTGGATCTTTTCTGATAAGTGTTTCCCTAGGTCAGATTCCCTTGACCGGATATATTTTAAATCCGTTAAATTTTCAGGAGTATTAAACTGTCTATATAGTATTGAAATTGCACCCCTTGGGGTAATTCCATCCTTACACCATCTCTCAAAAAAAGATGGCTGGTCATTCTGAGAATTTGAGGAGGTCCAACAAGTTGAGATAAAATGTAAAATTTGGTGGGCCTGAAAGTTTTTGTGAGGGGGTAAAGAGAAGTTTTCAATTAAGGCGTCCAATGAATAAGCTCCCCTAGGTGACAGTAGAGAAAATACTGAAATTAATCCTATTTTACCCGCCATTGAAACTGTAACTGAGAGGTTCCCAGACGGAATTTTGGGTTTCCCAGTGTTGGAACTGCTGGTGTGTATGCAGTATATAAGTGTTTTTTGGAGGTCACTGTTTCCCAAATCTTAAAGGGGAAGGCAACCTAGTCGGCGCAAACCCCCCACCCTCCCTCCCGTTTGTTGCCCACCCTCCTTCCTCCCCCCTGGCCTACCCGTCCCGCTGGGCAAATGCCCCTAACTTGTTACTTACCCTTCTGCGCAGGTCCAGTACAGGGAGTTCACCGACGACATCTTCTTCCACGCGATCTTCTTCCTGCTGTGAACGGCGTTTCGGCGCATGCGCAGTAGGATCATTTCGCTGGTGCGGATCTACTGTGCATGCGCCAAAAGTCACTCGCATGCGCAGTAGATCGTACCGGCGACATGATCCTACTGCGCATGCGCCGTTCAAAGCAGGTGGAAGAAGATGTCGTCGGTGAACTCCCTGGACTGGACCTGCGCAGAAGGGTAAGTAACAAGTTAGGGGCATTTGCCCAGCGGAATGGGTAGGCCAGGGGGGAGGAGGGAGGGTGGGCAACAAACGGGAGGGTGGGGGGTTGCGCCGACTAGGTTTCCTTCCCCTTTAAGGGAGTTGGTTAGACACTCACTGCAATTTTTATTTCGCATTCCCTTGGGAACCCAAAGATAGGAAGATGCTACATATGGGAGCGTATAAACATTTTCCAAATTGACCTACATTGGGGGTAGTTTTACGTCATGTAATACTGGAAGATGTGATAATTACGTGGCTCTATAATAATTCCAACAGTTGGGAAAGCCCAACCCCCATTGTAATGTGGAGCGATAAAGAACCGATTTACTAACCCGTGGAATATTTTTATTCTAGACAAACTGTAACATTCTATTTTATAATTTCACCAGGTCTTGACGCAAGATTGGGATCGGCAGTACTCTGAAAAAATGCAGTAGTTTTGGGAGTAGGTTCATTTTTATAGCCCAAATGTGGCCAATCCATGAAACATTGTATTTTCCACAATTCTCCAAAAGTTTACTTAATTTACGGTATAAGGGGGGGATAATTGGACTGATATAGAGTTTCAGAATATTAGCTTAATTCCTAGTATAGGGAGAGAATGTTTCTTCCACTGAAATTGGAAGTTCAAAGGCCATAATTTTGTAGTATCGTGTGTCAACCCTAGATAAAATGCTGCTGTCTTGGTGGGGTCTATGGATAGTCCCAAAATTTGGGAAAAATTATTACTTTAATACAAATGTAACTATATTTAAACAAATATTTTAATTGCCCTATGAATATGTTAGATATTTATGTGTAGATATATGATCCACTATGTTACTTAGTACTAAACAGCTACTTAATTTACTGGTTGTGTTTCACTGCACTTTACTATCACAGTACATACACTATGTATTATAGCTAGCGCACAAAAAATTTATTTATATTCATTTACACTTTCATGTTGCTAGGTTCATAGTATATTGTAATATATTTTGAAACAAATTTTTTTTTTATCTTTGATGTCATCTTATGTCATCTGCTAATAATTGTTAGTTTGATGTTATCAACCATTGAAGTAAACTACATAGATGGTATTATAATTGTAGTAATGTAGAGTACCTAAACACACCTACAATTCATAAGATCCATTTTTGACCATTTACAAAGCAGCTTCTAATTACTAGTAACAGATATGGGATTTATTATCTGCAGTTCTAATTCTGTAATTTTTTTATACCACAGTACATTAAAACATTAAATAAACCCAATAGGAATGTACAGTTACTTATATGAATTTATGCAGCTTAATTTCCAATCCAACACAAGGTGATGCTTTATTATTTCATATAATAAGAAAATTATTGAAAAACGATTTGCTTAATGGGATACAGTCATGGGAAAAAAAATTTTTTCAAAATGAATCAGTGCTGCTCCAGCAGAATTCTGCACTGAAATCCATTTCTCAAAAGAGCAAACAGATTTTTTTATATTCAATTTTGAAATCTGACATGGGGCTAGACATATTGTCAATTTCCCAGCTGCCCCAAGTAATGTGACTTGTGCTCTGATAAACTTCAATCACTCTTTAGTGCTGTACTGCATTGGAGTGATATCACCCCCTCCCTTTCCCCCCCCCCAGCAGCCAAACAAAAGAACAATGGGAAGGTAACCAGATAGTAGCTCCCTAACACAAGATAACAGCTGCCTGGTAGATCTGAGAACAACACTCAATAGTAAAAACCCATGTCTCACTGAGACACATTCAGTTACATTGAGAAGGAAAAACAGCAGCATGCCAGAAAGCAGGCACAAGTCGCATTATCAGGGGCAGCTGGGAAATTGACAAAATGTCTAGCCCCATGTGAGATTTCAAAATTGAATATAAAAAAATCTGTTTGCTCTTTTGAGAAATGGATTTCAGTGCAGAATTCAGCGCAGAATTCAGCTGGAGTAGCACTATTAACTGATGCGTTTTGAAAAAAACATGTTTCCGATGACAAGAATCTATGGGAGATTGGCTTCCCATATTTTGGAGCTTTTTAAATATTGGCTCTCCAGATGACAGATCCCAAACCTGTAACAACTTATATGGTGGGGATCCTCAACGTCAAAATCAAAGAAAAACTACTAATTCATTAAAATAAAAAAATAATATAATATATAGAGCAAGAACCAATCAAAGAAATAACTCAGAGGACCCACTGTGGTTAGTCCAAAGGCCTAGAAGAATAACAACTATGACAGCAATAGCTATAATGAGGACATAATTAAATAGGAAATGCATGGATAGGATTTTGCATTCCCTTCTAGTAATTAAATTAGTCTCAAACCACTTGCTGTTATTTTATTTTAATATGATATATTAAAAAGAGCTATGTGTAGTCAGTAGTTACATTCTGTGGTTTGTCTTATACTTTATTGCTCTGCTATACACATTACAAGAATCAAGTGTGAGGGTGCAGGAAGGACAAAGCTTGCAATGGAAAATGTTTGAATGGTTACTAAATATCAAAAAACGATTTAAATGTATGGGATATATTATCTGGAAACATGTCCACGTCAGAGCTATAATAACAAGACAGGCCCTTATATCCTCATTAAACACAGATTGTAAATTATAAATGATATTATTGGTAAGAAATCTAGAAAAATTACAATCAAAGCAAAGAACATTTTGGGGACCCCGAAATGTTGCACTTCCATAATAAACCTTGCAAGGGATTGCCCCTGCCTTGTGTGCCAGTGAATGTTCTCTCTCTTTACGTATTGGGAGGTTGCCAATCCCACCATTACTGTGCACCAGGCAATCAGGGTGTGCAAGTGTGGACCTACATTTTACAGCTTGATAACAGACAATCTGCTTGCACGTTTTGGATAGTGGAATAAACACATGCAAGCATAAGAAAGACATAAAAATCAGTTGTGTCCTGGCTGAAATCAAACCTAGTACTTCAGTGAAGGCTAATTCTGCAAACAATTGCACCACCATGCTACCCAAACAACATGATGGCCCAGCTGTCTTTACACTTGGGGACTAATTTACTAACATTCAGATTTCCTTCTTTTCACAAATCATATTTTCAAATAAATCTCTCTTAAACCCAGAGACTTATTAAGTGTAGAACCACAAAGAACATTAATACAAAAGCAAGTTGTCACGATCGCCGCCCGGAGCAGGACCAGGAGCTCCGGGCGGCGCAACTACCTCTTCCGACGCCGCTCCCAAAATGGCGGCGCCCATGGCCGCCACGTGGGTAGCGGCGCCGGCGCAGAGACGCCTGCGCGCAAGTGCGCAGGCGCGAAGACGTCACAACGGCGCGACGGACGCAGGCGCAGCGCGTCGGTCGCAGACGTGCTGACGCCGACGCAAGGGCGCCAAAAAACCCCTTTAAAAGGACGCCTGAGGCGCCAAGATGGCGCCCGAAAATAGGATCTTGTTCCTGAGTAGATTCCTGGGTTCCCTGTTGCTATTCCTGTTATCCCTGAGGATATTCTTGATTGATCTCTTGTTGTTGACTACCTGCCTGGACTTTGGACTCTGTTTGTATTCTGCCTGCCTTTTGACCAGTTGCCCGAACTTGACTACCCCTTCTGCTTAATCCCTGGATACCACGTTCCTGATCCCTCCTGAGGGGGCTTCCTCCTAGATCCAGACAACCTCCCCAGAGGGAACTCCCAGTTCCCTGACACAAGTAAAGACAGTCCAGGTCCCATAGAATCAATGGTAGCTGCTCTTATCCTATTGGACCTTTTTTAAACTATTTAGACTTTAAGGTTTTCTGATTTTTTTTCACTAGTAATTGTCAGAAAAAATCAAATGTAAAAAAGTTTTAGAGATATTTGTATTTTTTACTTTGCATTGTTTAGTATTTTTTCTGTTTGTTCTTTTTATATTTGGATCTTTTAATAACATTTGTGGTTTTAAGAAAAGAGAGCTTAATCATAGTTTCAAAAAGCTCCAATACCACTAAAATTGACAATAAATGAGCCTTCCAGTGTCATGGTAAAATGAAAATATTTTTTAACCTTAAAATGTTTTGCAAAGCATGTTAGGGTGCTTAGAGGATGAAATAAGAATGATGATGAATAAGGATTTAGGGATCTTTATCCAATAAACTAGCTAGGGAAACCATTTTTTAATTTTATGATGTTCCACATGCATTTAAATTAATAGCTGACGGAAGGCATGTGTTTTCCAGACCATTTACGAGGAATAGCCAATGCAAATTCAAATATGAAATAATGTATGCTTATACTTGAGTTAAAGAATGTAGGTCAAGCTTCACAGTCTAATGATACTTTATCAATGATATTATGATTCTTATCTTTTTTTGACAATTTTTAGTAATATGAATTCATGAAAAGTGCATAAAATAATGATTGCAATTTTAAGTATAAGGTAAAATGTTTAATAGATTCTGTATATCTGTATAATCAACAGTTTGGTCATTTACAGACCAAACTGTAAATGATATCCTTATAAACGGTGCATACCTACGTCACTACTCGCTGTGTATAAGCTAGAGTAATTTGCCACCACTGCTGGTCTCCCTCCACTCTTGTACCCCTCCCAACTCACTGTCAGTCTCCGTTCTATGTAGTACCTTTTGGTACTGGTAACGTGCGTCGCATATTTTTCCCCTTTTGCTAATTTTTCAGGCAAAGCAAAACAGGACAGATTCGCCCATCGCTGCTGTTAAATCCAATATATCTTTTGGGTGGGGGCTCCTTTTATCAAGAAGATGTATTAGAACACACACTATTAAAATCACCAAAAATCATGTTTGCAAACTTTTGGCCCATTGATAGTATTTACCCCCAATCAACCACCAATATGAAATTGAAATTTCAGCCTATCTTCCGTCTGTTTGTGCACCATTTATCTCCACTCAAACACAATTAGTGGCCACCATTTTAAAATTCCATCTGTAGCTTCCTGCTTCAGAAAGAAATGTGCAAGCAATTCTAAATGCAGGGTTGTCAATGACATTTGGCATAGTTACTGTAAATAACCTAAGCATCGGTAGACCAAGCAAATTACAAGCATATTAATGTGCATGCATAGGTCTTAGGGAACTTATTCTGCCTATTTATTTGCCTTCAGATCACCATTTCCTATTGAAAGGAATGTATCTAGTGACATACTAGTCTAAAAAATGAAACTTATTGGGTTATTGATTATACAAACATCAGATATGTTTGAGCTACCAACTGATACTAAACATGGCAAATAATTTAAAGTATTTTTTATTGTACTTTAAGGCTATAGAAAGTCTCAGTTATGAAGAAAGACTGGCCAAGTTAAAATGTTTACACTGGAGATGAGGTGATTATATAAATATGAGGGACCATACAATACAATCTCTGATTCTTTATTCACCAGTAGGTCACTCCAGCAGATGCAAGAGCATGCATTCAGATTAGAGAAAGGAAGTTCCATCATATTATTCAAAAAAGTTTTTACTTTGCAGTTGTGGAATTTCCTGCAGTAAAGGGGTTGGATGACTCTTTAGAATGTGAGATAAGAAAGGGTTACTGAAATTAGCTTGTAGCACAAAGTTGATCCAGAGACTGGTTCGATTGCCATCTTGGGGAAGATTCACTAAAGGGCGAATTGTCGCCAGTGACCGCTTCAAACACCTCGCACCACTTCGCCAGGTGCAAATTCGCTACCACTATGCTAATTCACTAATATGTGAAGTTGCGTCCTGGGTAGTGTTTGACAAATTTGTCTTGTTTCACTGAAAAATTTTCGAAACGCATTGAAGTCAATGGGTGTCAAAATAATTTTGATGCCTGTCAATTTTGACACCCGTGACAATTTTTGTAGGCGCACCTATTTTGTCCAAATGCATTAAAGTCAATGGGTGTCCAAATAATTTTGACACAAGACAATTTTTATGTGCGCGAGTATTCTGATGCATGGGCAAATTTTATTGACGCAGCAGATTTTTGTGCATACAAATTTTTGCCACAATTTGCGAATTTATTCGTCAGCTGCGAAACGCGGAAATTTGCAGAAAAATTTGTGCCTGCCGAATTTATTCATTCATCACTAGTCCTGGGCGCCGTACACCGGCGACTTTTCGCTACCCTTACTTCGGTTGTGTGAGTATTTCATAGCGTTTCATCCGCTAGTGATCTGATGCTTAGTTCAATCTGAATAGGGCCAGTACATTAAAGTTGTATGGACGTCTTTATTAGAGATGCTGGTGCAAATGCTTGAAGTGGCCACTTTATTAAATGTCCAAGGAACCTTGATAAAGACAAAAGAGTTAATATTATGCCCTTTATGTGAGCCCACTGTAAAATGAATGCTCTATATGTTCCATATGTTCTCAAATGTCTGGGGAAAAATGTTATGCCAAAAAAAGTTCAAGTTAGGACTTTTGCAGGCAATCCCGCTTAAAAAAATTAAAAGTCGCCAGCAGTTTTTAAACGTTAATGCATTTTCGGCAGACAGGATATGACATACTTGACATAAGATTGAGGAAGATGTAGCTTCATTTCAGCAGTTCGTCTGGTCTGAGGTGGCAAAGTCAACTCTGGTGAAAGAGGTAACATTCAGTAGAATTATGCAGAGAAGTATCTCTTTTTAAAGTAAGCAAGTTAGGGACCGCCATATGGGGTTTACCTTGACGTGGTATGGTGGCTTTTCAATTTTATGATCATAACTTTGGTAACTAAAAACCCCTGTTTTGTAAACGTATGCACTTGCATTTATACTGAATTATTTGAGACAGGGGCCCAGGGAAGTGCATTGTAAGTAGCACTTCCATTATATTTGAATATATTTTGATTTAGCCTTGAGTGCTTCCACAATTCCCCTCTAATATTGTATATTGGCCTGAAGCTGTGGCATAGCTTTATGTGGTTTTTCAATAGCACCCCATACCCCCCCCCCTTAAAATTAATGGTGGTCCTACGCTTTTAAATATGGGCGTTGGTTTGGGCAATCTCTCTCTCTTAAAAGCCTTCACTGGCGGGGGAGGATTCAGCCTTCAAATTGAAACCAATGCTCAACACACACTGAACACAGGTAATGCTATTATGCAGAGAAGTATCTCTTTTTAAAGTAAGCAAGTTAGGGACCGCCATATGGGGTTTACCTTGACGTGGTATGGTGGCTTTTCAATTTTATGATCATAACTTTGGTAACTAAAAACCCCTGTTTTGTAAACGTATGCACTTGCATTTATACTGAATTATTTGAGACAGGGGCCCAGGGAAGTGCATTGTAAGTAGCACTTCCATTATATTTGAATATATTTTGATTTAGCCTTGAGTGCTTCCACAATTCCCCTCTAACATTCAGTAGAATCCACACTTTACTAAATTTGCAGATCAACGACCATTCGCCTGAGCGAAAAGTCGCCTGGCAATAGAGTGTGAATGAACGCTAGCGACGGTCCCGTTCACTAGCAAAATGTCATCTGAGACTGTTTGAATTTCCGATGTCCCTGCAGATTGGATTTCTGACAAAGTCGCTAGCGTGAGCCACATCGCCCTTTAGTGAATCTGCCCCTTGGAATCAGGAAGGAATTTTTTCACCCTCTGAAGTAAATGAGCAAGGCTTCAGATTGGCTTATTCACCTGCCTCTGGATCAACTAGCAATTAGGTACAGTAGCTTGAAGTTGATGTCTTTATTCAACCTTACTACTACTGGAGCTGGAGCTGGTAATACTGTACCAATACTGCTCTGGCTATACATATACCGAATATCAATCACATGAATACCAAAATACCAATTTTTTATAAAATAGTGAACTTTATATCTTGCAGCATTTAGGATCTCTAAGCAGCACTAACTGCTGGGAAGGACATGTGTGGGAAGTCACTGGAGCAGTAGAGGCAGCCCACATGGAGAGGTACTGAATTCAGCTAGTGAAAGGCCTAGTTTGTGTAATAGCACTCTATAGTAGTGTGTGGTGAGATAAGGTGGCCATACAAGGGCCGATAAAAGCTGCCGAAAGAGAGAGTCGGCAGCTTATTGGCCCGTGTATGGGACCCCCGACGGGCTTCCCCAATGGAGATCTGGCCAAAAGTCGGCCAGATCTCGATAGGATGGGACAAAAAATCCCGTCGGATCGCGGCCGCTTCTGTTCGTCAATCCGACCGCCCATTCACATTCGTTAGGATCCGATCGTTGGGCACTAGGGCCCCCGATCGGGTCAGCCCGATATTGCCCACCTCAAGGTGGGCATATCTGAGAGAGATCCTCTCGTTTGGTGACATCACCAAACGAGCGGATCTCTCCGTGTATGGCCACCTATAGGGTAGTTAGCATCAACAAGGAGTAAGTGGATATAACAACCCAGCAGGTATCCCACCAGTCAGGTTTGCAGTGGCTAGGCAGAGCAGAGGGAGGGTGAAAGGCGTGAGAGTCCCACTGTGAGCACCTGGGGGCTAAAGGTGAGAGTGGGAGAGAACACTAGTGAAACCAGGATGGATACAGGAGCTGTGCCTGTGGGTGAATATCCCACCAGACAGTGTGCAACTATCTGTAATGCTGTGTATTGGAATTTATAACCTGTGAGGTTGCTTCTGCCAATGACTGTGTAAAGTGTATTGAACAGTAATAAATATGTTTTGTCCACTTGCAAACTCCCGGCATCCTGTGTTCATAGTGTGAGTGAAAATTAGCGAACTGGCGCCGCTGTCTAGTTTTTGCAGGCAAATTTTTGCGCTGGTTTCGCACTCTGTTTAGTGCAACAATTCCAGTTTAGGGACTGATTTGTCAATGCCAAACATGACTGGGATTTTGTGCAAAATAGTGGAAAGCTATAATAAATGATTTTTTTATGGTTTCTGATGATGGCCCTTTATTAGCTACACCACCTCTAATTAGGAAATATAATGGAAAAATTAACTCTTAGGGGCAGATTTATTAAGGTGTGAGTTGTTTTTTCCTTGAAAATTTGAGTTTTTCGAGTTGTACATTTTTCGATCAAAACATTTTCGGGTTAGATAAAAATCTGGAATCGATTGAGTTTTCTTAAAAACCTTAAATATTCAAGATGTTTTATACCTCGACCCTGGAAATAGCTTGAATACGAAAATACACCACCTAAAACTTGTCGGGGTTCTGTAGACGTCAATGGCATAGGTCCCTGGAACCATCTGAAAAGAACAGCATACTTGATGTCTGAGTTTTCTTCAGAAGGTTTTGGTTTAAAATTTGATCTTGATTAAATAGATTCAAGTTTTTTTCCTCATAAAACTCGATCAATTTGTGTTTTTTTTCCACAGAAAACTCGATCAATTCGAGTTTTCAGGTTGCGGGACTCCAACTCGCAGTTTTTGCCATTCATGTTTTTCTTAAATTAAATATGATTCGAGTTTCGAGGTAATTTAAGTTCATTAAAGTAAAAAAAAAACTCTAACACTCAACCTTTGATAAATAACCCCCTTAATATATTATGCACTTTATTAGTCTTCCCTTTAAAAGGGGGATTTTGGAAGACATAGCCCTGTGGATAAATTTCAGAAAAACTTTGTACCATACATTTCCATAAGTCTCACAATTGCGGGATAAACACTATTGGTCTCATTTCCTAAGGGTGGGATAGTGTGAAAAGGGCAAAATAATAGCACAAACCACCATGTTTTTTTTACATTTTACACCCTGCCCTGAGTTTAATGTCCATATTTGCAGGCATTTGCACTTCAGAATAGTTTATCTTCTATGATTACTGCACTTCCTACATTTGGGGCAAGCTTCACACAGTACATGGGCATTAGGGATGCCACATATACAAAGTAAATACCATTGAAGGTGGGCCAATGAAGCAAAGGGGCAGGTCAATTGCAGTAACTGGGATGGTCGATGATGCAAAAGGTTTGAGTCAAGTAGTTATATAAGTGGACTGATGTGATGGGGTAGGATTGTTTAGTCAAAAAGGCAAGAGAAATATATTTAAACAGAAATTGGTGTGGGCCAGAGGAGGAAGGACAGTGTGTTACAAATTTACCAGCACATTTTCAATACCACTAGCTAGGCCTGTGAAATTCTGGCCAGGTGGCAACCCTAATGAGAATGCCCTTGGATAAATCAGATACACAGGCCTAGGGAATACCAATGGGAACAACATTCAGCAGGGCCCTGAAGTTACTGCCTATCTATGTGCTTACAGTGCTGTGCTGTGCACTTTGCTCTACATTCAGCATAGCAAAGGCTACACAAATCCCTTGGGCAAACTATGCTTTGTGCCCAAGGGAATTGGGACACTATATAAAAAACCTATATTAAAACATATAACCTGTACTAGATACTTACATTTATTGAATTGGAAGGCTTTATTAACTGATTCCCTGTTGGCATAAACAGTATAAGGGAGCATTTCAAAACCTCTGGACTCTCCTTTTTCCATTAGACGTTTACCTAACCCCTACACATTGGGTCCCACACACTCATGCTGTTTATGTATTTATAAAATGATTTGGGATTTATCTAGTAGTGATAATCTACAGCAATGGGATTAACTAGTAATCTTAAAATTGTTTCACCACTGATCTTCAGTTTGTAACCTGGATGAATGAAAACTTCACAGAAAATCTGGGATTTTTTCAACTCTTTTTGATAAATGCCCTGTTCTTTTCCATTTTTGCTTTCCTACTCGACTGGCTTCCTTGTACTCATTCAAAGTCTTAGATAGCTTTATTTTTAATTTATTTTTTTAACTTTTATCAGTGCTACCTTTTCTATTAATCCACAGAAATTTCACTTTGCTTTGTTTTCCATTGTTTCCAGGGTAGGATTTTCATAGTGGGTGCCCCTAGGCCCAATGCACCATTGACCAGATCAATTGAGATTGGACCACAGGAAATGTAAAAAAAAACTATTGTATATCCTGGTATCCCCAGTATTTCTGAACTAATGTGGGTGTGGTTGGGCAGCATGCCGCCCCCTAAAATCCTGCCACCCTAGGTCAGGGCCTTGGTTGTCTTTCCACAAATCGGGGCCTGATTGTTTCCAAGGGAAATACGGATAAAGAGATGTGTGTTTAACAGGGCAGTTTTGCTCCTCACTAATGATTACAGTTCTCTAATTGCTCACCCAAACACATTTTGGCGATAAATTCAGCATTATTATTGTTTCCTGAACTATCCTGGAAAAAAATATATTATTTAGTATATTCATTCATATATTTATTTGCCTTTTTCTTCTGACTCTTGCTAGCTTTCAAATGGGTATCACTGACCCCATCTAAAAACAACTGCTCTGTGAGGCTACAAACATATTGTTATTGCTAGTTTTTATTATTTATATTAAATCAATTCAGGCCCTCCCCTATTCATATTCCAGTATTTTATTCAAATATGTGCATGGTTGCTAGGGTAATATAGACCCTAGCAACCCGATTGCTGAAATTGCAAACTGGAGAGCTGCTCAATAAAAAGCTAAATAACTCAAAAACCACAATAATAAAAAATGAAAAACAATTGCAAATTGTCTCAGAATATCCCTCTTTGCATCATACTAAAAGTTAATTTAAAGGTGAGCAACCCCTTTAAAGCTTGCAGCCAAGATAGAAATTCACTTATTTTGCAGGCTGGCTCACAAAGGGACAAGCTTGTGTTTAGGGGCGGTGAAAGTTTATAGAACTTTAGGGACATATTAGGTGATGATAGCAGGACTATAGAAAGCCACTGGGATTTATTTCCCAGTATTTTATTACATTTAGTCCCAGGTGAGGATTAACCTGTATTTCATTGTCTTTACAATAAAAGAAATTGCAAAAGTATGATACTTTTGAGAGATGACATCGTGCATCTAACTTTGTAGCTATATAATCTTTCTGCTCAATTTTATTATTTTTTTATTGGAAATATATCAGATTTTGAGGTTATATATTTGAATTGCTAGAGAGAGACTTTGGGAGTAAAAGGTGTCATGTTTTAGAAGAGGGATTTATTTTTGTTCCAGGATTTCAACAACATTTGAGGGAGAGATCTGAAATTCACTTTATGTAGTTCAAAGAATTTAAAAAACATAATATGTTGTAAATTAAAAATCCCAACAGCCTTACATTGTCAGATGACAAAGGATGCTTGAGCTTTAATGGAAGCTGGATACACTTTTCCTTTAAGTGGATAGTGTCTTTACAGGGCTGTTAGGCATTAATAGCATAGAAGCAATTATTCCACTAGCAAGTATTCTGAGAGCCACATTAGAAAATGGTGACTGACAATTCTATTTTCTCTTGCATCAGCTTTGTATCAGGAGTTGTCTTGGTTGAAGAAGCTAAATTCTTTATTTTAGACAACAATAAAAGAAAGCATAGGTAATAAAACATCTTTGCATACAATGGGAGCTATGTAATAAATAGTCGTAATTTACTTGTCTATTAACTCATAGCAACCATCAGGTAGCATTTACTGAGCTGCTTGAAAAAAAATATCAGATGGTTGCTACGGGTTACTAGATGTGTGCAAATAAAAGACTTTTTATTACATAACCACTACAGTCCATTATAAGGGTTATGATAAAAAAGGAAGAAATTGTTGAGCACATCTATGACATTATTTTGATTATAATGCTACTACTTCTTGGAGTGATCAGAATGCTTTTACCTGATGTAGGCTGCTTGCTATAGGCATGAATGTGAAATTCCACATATTTTTGTCCTTCACAAGCAATTATTAGCAAAAAAATGGACTGTGGAGATTTCATTGTAAACAAGAGATTTTTAGGGGAAACTCCCATCCTCATTTCTGAACAATCCTGTGTCTGAAAAAATTATAAGTAGATTTCTAATTTAAATGATGGTCAAGGGGTAGTGATTCACCAGGCATGGGTTCTCTGGGAATTTTCACGGTTTGCTGCCCGTGAATAGTTGTGCGTCAAGATTGGTGCACATCAAAATTATTCAGACGCGCATTTACTTTAACGCATTTGAAAAAAATGGTTTAAAAATTGTGACGCGGGTCAAAAATTGTCGCACGTCAAAATTATTTTGACACCAATTGACTTTAATGTATTTTGCGAACAGCCCAGATTCGCCCATCACTATCAAGGCGTAGTTCTCCCTGAAAGTATTGCCTCATGCTTATTTATAAAATTATTTTAATATTAAAGGGGTTGTTCACCTTCCAAACCCTTTTTTTCAATTCAGTTGTTTTTAGATTGTTCCCCAGAAATAACGACTTTTTTCAAATACTTTCCATTATTTATTTTTTAAGTTTTTTCCAAAATCTAAGTTTAAAGCTGAATGTTCGTGTCTGTGGTGTTTGAGTCTGGCAGCTCAGTAATTCAGGTGCAGACTCTCTGGAGTATTAGCAACAATTGTATCAAGTCTAACAGCTGCCTGTAATGAAACCCAGAGATTCTGCTCAGTAGGGCCAAAGATAAGAAATGTATCAACTAAATGTATCCATTTAGAACAGTTTACAGGGTCGGCGAACCCCCCTCCCAGAGCTGCTTCAGAAGGAGAGAAATGACAATTTACACTTCAATATTAGAAAAACCGTCACACATAGAAAATAGAAAGTCAATGGAAAAAGTCGTTATTTCTGGTGATCTATCTGAAACCAACTAGTTGTTTGAAGGTGAACAACCCCTTTAAGGATAGTACTTCCGAAACACAGAAAATAAATGATCTGATATTTTGGAAAAAGTTACTACAGAAAACCACCCATAGGCTTCAATGCACTTTCTGAATTTTTCCCATTTGTCAGTTTTCATGAAACAAAATGGGACAGATTCGCTCATCACTATTGGGGACAGATTTTAACCAAACAGCTATTCATCTGAAGAACATACCAATTTCACCTGTGCTTCTATCCAGCTGTTTTGTGTGGGAGTGCATTACAGTATGACCCCAGCTTTGAAAAACCCAAATGCTTGGAGAAAATCCTGTCTTTCAACTGCATATCAGCAGTGAAAATTTGTCTGGTCTTGATGTTTATACTGGAAACTGCAAGTTACTGTATAATCAGGGCATCGTAGTTGACAGAACAATTACTTCACAGCAGTTATAGGTTGCAGAGTGACTAGTCAAGCTATGTGGGAATAATGTGCATCTCAGTGAACTGCATGGTCACGCACAACAGACTGTATTGGATGGGCGAATTTGACCCGTTTCGCCAATAATTCGCCGCTGGTGAAATGTCGCAGACGCCAAAAAAATTTTGTTGTGCGCCGAAATTTTTTTGATCTTTTTTTTTTGACGCATGCCGCCATACAAGTCTATGGGCGTCATTTTTTCGGCGAAACGAAGCGAAAAAATTCACCCATCTCTATCAGAGCTTATTTTACTTGAAGAAAAATGAATCTAGTAGGTGCATTGATTTTAACTGTAAACAATGTTTTAGGTTAATATTTTCTGAGGGCAATCGCACACAGAGATACTTTGGATACTTTAAATATCCAAAGTGATTTAATGAAAATACGTTAAATTAAAGGTTAGAGGGCTGCTGATTGTATTTTAGGCCTTCCAAAAACATGCAAATACACCAATTAGACCGCTCCCAGCTTACCCCCCCTGCACTGCTCCGTGTGTTCCTTGCTGGGTACTCTGTCTGCAGCGTCCCCACCGCTTGTCTCACACCAACCAAAGGAAAGACAGCACTCCATTCAAGGATAAAGGCAGGTTTATTACAGACCCCACAGGGATCTCAAGCCTAAAAACATGGCATTAAATGTACCCCAAGTAGCTCCATTTTACTACTTTCAGATTTACAAAATGTTGATCTGCTCTTAAGGCCACTGGTATATCAAGGAAAATCATTTTGACTAAACAGCTATCTCTACTTGGACACTAATGGTTGCCAAGTTTATCTAACTGTTTAGTTTTAAGTATTCCACTAACCAATGTTACTAAGGATACTTGAACCATTCCATAAACTATTTTCCTTGACAATGAAAAAACTTACATCTGACCAGTTAAGCACCAATCTGAGGTGCTTACCACAGGGCTCTGTGTGGCTGAAATGGAATCAGATGAAACCCATAGCCTGCCCTAGCTAAAATATGAATACAAACACAGATTCCAGTTGTTCTGTTGAATGGTAAGAGTTTCATGTATCTGTGTTATAAGCCTTTACCAGTGTTATGCTGTGGACCATGGAATTGCACTCTACGTAGGAGCAGATCTACCTAGGGTCGATATCAAGGGTTAATTAACCCTTGATATTCGACTGTCGAATGTAAATCCTTCGACTTCGAATATCGAAGTCGATGGATTTACCGCAAATAGTTTGATCGAACGAAAAATCGTTCGATTGGAAGGATTTTAATCCATCGTTCGAACGATTTTTCTTCTACCAAAAAAAAAAAGATTGCAAAACCTATGGGGACCTTCCCCATAGGCTAACATTGACTTCGGTAGGTTTTAGGTGGCGAACTAGGGGGTCGAAGTTTTTTTTAAAGAGACAGAAATGTTCGATTCGAAGTCGAAGTAGTTAATTCGATGGTTGAAGTAGCCAAAAAATCATTCGAAATTCGAAGTATTTTTTATTCTATTCCTTCACTCGAGCTAAGTAAATGGGCCCCAAAGTGTCAGGGGCCTATCGGCTCCCAGCGGAGAAGTCCAGACCAATGAGGAAGCCTCGGGTTAAAGTCCAAGTTCATGGTAACCAGAATGGGAGTAGGGATGTCGCGGACTGTTCGCCGGCGAACATCGACTGTTCGTGCTCGCCGAATGTTCGCGAACGTCGCGCGACGTTCGCCATTTTGGGTTCGCCTTAGCTGGCGCTTTTTTTTGCCCTCTCACCCCAGACCAGCAGATACATGGCAGCCAATCAGGAAGCTCTCCCTCCTGGACCACCCCCACACCCCCTGGACCACTCCCCTTCCATATATAAACTGAAGCCCTGCAGCGTTTTTTCATTCTGCCTGTGTGTGCTTGGAAGAGCTAGTGTAGGGAGAGAGCTGTTAGTGATTTGAGGGACAGTTGATAGTAAGTTTGCTGGCTAGTAATCTACTTGATACTGCTCTGTATTGTAGGGACAGAACTCTGCAGGGATTTGAGGGACATTTTAGGTTAGGTAGCTTTGCTAGCTAGTAATCTACCTTCTACTGCAGTGCTCTGTATGTAGCTGCTGTGGGCACTGATCTCTTCTGATCTCATCTGCTGAGCTGACTGCTGTAATAACCCAATAGTCCTTGTAAGGACTGCTTTTATTTTCTTTTTTGTTTTTTTACTTTGCTACTATAAGAGCCCAGTGCTATTAGTCTAGCTGTGTTGGGGAGTGGGACTGGTGTGCTACTGTGCTGCTCCTAGTAGTTCAGCAGCACCCACCCGAGTAATTTTTTTTTTTTAATATACATATATTTTTTTTTTATTTTTACTTATCTTACTGTTCTTTAACGTGTCCAGTGCTGTTTGCTGTTCTTCATAGTAGTGCACCAATAGTAGTGCACTTGCAGGCATTATTTGCCCAGTGTGTTCTTCAAACAACTGCCATCTAGCTGTGTGAGCTTTTTCACATTCTGTCTAAATATCAATAATAATACCGTCTCCAGAAACACCACCCGAGTGACGTTTTTCAAGCAGCAATAATATATTCTGTATCCACTGCTGTAGTAGTGTATACGTTGACCTTGTAGGCATTGTTTGCCCAGTGTGTTCTTCAAACAACTGCCATCTAGCTGTGTGAGCTTTTTCACATTCTGTCTAAATATCAATAATAATACCGTCTCCAGAACCACCACCTGAGTGATGTTTTTCAAGCAGCAATAATATATTCCGTATCCACTGCTGTAGTAGTGTATACGTTGACCTTGTAGGCATTGTTTGCCCAGTGTGTTCTTCAAACAACTGCCATCTAGCTGTGTGAGCTTTTTCACATTCTGTCTAAATATCAATAATAATACCGTCTCCAGAACCACCACCTGAGTGACGTTTTTCAAGCAGCAATAATATATTCCGTATCCACTGCTGTAGTAGTGTATACGTTGACCTTGTAGGCATTGTTTGCCCAGTGTGTTCTTCAAACAACTGCCATCTAGCTGTGTGAGCTTTTTCACAATCTGTCTAAATATCAATAATAATACCGTCTCCAGAAACACCACCTGAGTTGTTGTTGTTGTTTTAAAAATAATGCCAGGCAAAGGCAGGCCGCCACGCAGAGGCACTAGGGGCCGTGCTGCTATGCTATCCTGTGGCCCTAGGAAATTGCCCAGTTTTAAAAAGGCAATGACCCTGAACTCCCAAAATGCTGAAGAGGTAGTTGACTGGCTTACACAGCACACCCCATCCTCTACCGTTTCTAACTTTACCACAACATCCTCATCCTCCACTGCTATGGGCACCCCACGTAACACTTCCTCCACCACCTGCGCCTCTTCTTCACTGGAGTCAGAGGAGTTATTTACACATGAGTTTTTTGAACTGAGTGATGTGCAACCATTATTGGCAGAAGAAGATGAAGGAGATGAGGACGTTACACCAGATTTAATTCTGGCAGAGAACACAACAGAGATGGACATAATGAGTGATGAGGAGGTCCCCGCTGCTGCTTCCTTCTGTGAGCTGTTAGAAGAAATTGATGCATCTGAGGAGAATGATGATGAGGAGATTGATGTTTTGTGGGTGCCCAGTAGAAGAGAGCAAGAGGAGGATAGTTCAGATGGAGAGACGGAGAGTCAAAGAGGCAGGAGGAGAATAAGACTTAGAAGAAGCAGGGAGGACAGCTCGCAGGGAACAGTAGGGCAACAACATGTATCGGCACCTGTGGTCAGCCGGCCAACGCACCCGCCATTGCCGCCAACGCCGCCAACTTCTACTGTTACCGCCAGATTGCCAGCTTCAAAAAGGTCAGCAGTGTGGGATTTTTTTAATGTGTGTGCCTCTGACAAAAGCGTTGTAATTTGCAATGAGTGCAGTCAGAAACTGAGTCTTGGGAAGCCCAACAGCCACATAGGTACAACTTCTATGCGAAGGCACATGAACGGCAAGCACAAAGCACTTTGGGAGCAACACCTCAAAGGCAACAGACAAACTAAAAGCCACCCTCCTTCTGGTCCAGCATCTTACTGCTCTACCTCTGCTGTCCTTGACCCGTCTGAACCACCCTCCACTCTGCCTTCCACCTTGACCACCAGTTCCCATTCCCAGTCATCTGCCCCCAGCCAAGTTTCTGTGAGGGCCATGTTTGAGCGTAAGAAGCCAATGTCTGCGAGTCACCCCCTTGCCCGGCATCTGACAGCTGGCTTATCTGCACTCTTAGCCCGCCAGCTTTTACCATACCAGCTGGTGGACTCTGAGGCCTTCCGCAAATTTGTAGCAATTGGGACACCGCAGTGGAAGGTACCCAGCCGCAATTTTTTTTCAAAAAAGGGAATACCACACCTGTACCACCATGTGCAGAGCCAAGTCACCGCATCTCTGTCACTTAGTGTTGGGCCAAAGGTCCATATGACTACTGACGCATGGTCCTCCAAGCATGGTCAGGGCAGGTATGTCACCTACACTGCCCACTGGGTGAACTTGGTAATGGCTGGGAAGCAGGGAATGTGTGGCTCAACAACAACAGTGGAGTTCGTGTCACCGCCACGGATTGCACGCGGTTCTGCCACCACCTCTACTCCTCCTTCGCTCTCTACCTCGTCTTCTTCCTCCTCTGCTGCTGGGTCCTCCTCCTCCACACCTGTGCACCCCCAGCTCCCCCTAGGCTATTCGACGTGCCAGGTACACCGTTGTCATGCTGTCTTGGGGATGACGTGCCTGGAAAGCAGAAACCATACCGGATCTGTACTCCTGTCATCTCTGCAGTCACAGGCCGATCGGTGGCTGACCCCACACCAACTGAAGATCAGAAAAGTGGTGTGTGATAACGGAAGCAATCTGTTGGCAGCACTGAGACTGGGCAATTTAACACATGTGCCCTGCATGGCACATGTTCTGAATTTAATAGTCCAACGTTTTGTCTCGAAGTACCCAGGATTCCAGGACGTTCTCAGGCAGTCCAGGAAGGTGTCGGCCCATTTCAGACGTTCCTACACAGCCATGGCACGCCTTGCTGACATTCAGCAGCGGTACAACATGCCAGTCAGGCGTTTAATTTGCGACAGCCAGACTCGCTGGAATTCAACACTCCTCATGTTGGAACGTCTGCTGCAACAACAAAGAGCCGTCAATGAATACCTGTTTGAACTGGGTGGTAGGACTGGATCTGCAGAGCTGGGGATTTTTTTCCCACGTTACTGGGTGCTTATGCGCGATGCCTGCAGGCTCATGCGCCCTTTTGAAGAGGTTACAAACATGGTCAGTCGCACCGAAGGCACCATCAGCGACCTAATACCCTTTGCTTTCTTCCTGGAGCGTGCCGTGCGACGAGTGACAGATGAGGCTGTAGACCAGCGTGACGAGGAGCAGGAAGCGCACGATTTCTGGTCGGAATCACCAGAACGAGCCCAGGCACCTGCTGCAACGCAGGGAGAGGTGTCAGAAGTGGAGTCAGAGGAGGAAGGTGGCTTTGTGGAGGAGGAGGAGGACCAACAGGAGCAGGCTTCCCAGGGGGCTAGTGGTGACCTTTTGGGGACCCCTGGTCTTGTACGTGGCTGGGGGGAGGAGACCGTGGATGATGTAGTCCTTGATAACGAGGAAGCGGAGATGGATACCTCTGCATCCAACCTTGAGAGAATGGGGTCTTTCATGCTGTCATGCCTGTTGAAGGACCCCCGTATCAAGAGGCTTAAGGAGAAGGACCTGTACTGTGTCGCAACGCTACTAGACCCTCGGTACAAGCATAAAGTGGCAGAAATGTTACCAACGTACCACAAGTCCGAAAGGATGCTGCATTTACAAACCAGCCTGCAAAACATGTTGTACAATGCTTTTAAGGGTGATGTCACTTCAGGAACTCATCAACATTCCAGGGGCAGAGGTGCCAGTAATCCTGCCACGAGCGCACCTGCAAGGACAAAGCACTTTGGCCACTCTGTAACGTCAGACATGCAAATGTTTTTCAGTCCAAGGCAGCGCCAGAACCCTTCTGGATCCACCCTCAAAGAACGCCTCGACCGGCAGGTAGCGGACTACCTGGCATTAACTGCAGATATCGACACTCTGAGGAGCGATGAACCCCTGGACTACTGGGTGCGCAGGCTTGATCTGTGGCCAGAGCTGTCACAATTTGCCATGAACCTCTTGTCTTGCCCCGCCTCAAGTGTCCTCTCAGAAAGAACCTTCAGTGCAGCAGGAGGGATTGTAACTGAGAAGAGAACTCGCCTAGGTCACAAAAGTGTGGATTACCTGACCTTTATTAAAATGAACGAGGCGTGGATCTCGGAGGGTTACTGCACGCCGGAAGACTTGTTCTGACTCCCCATGCAGCTGTCCTTCTCTGCACGCCTCATGACTCCACACACAGCTGTCCTTTAGCGTCCTCCTCCCTCCGCCACCGTTACAAACTAGGGTGCAAACCCTACTGGTTTCATTTGAATCCAGGTAAATCCTGAGTTTTTCTGGCCTCTGTGCTTCAGTGGCTGCGACAAAAATTTTTTATATTTTCAGCATTTATATGGCATATTTTTTCTGGCCTCTGTGCTGCAGTGGCTGCGACAAAAAAAATGAATATTTTCAGCATTTATATGGCATATTTTTTCTGGCCTCTGTGCTTCAGTGGCTGCGACAAAAAAAATGAATATTTTCAGCATTTATATGGCATATTTTTTCTGGCCTCTGTGCTTCAGTGGCTGCGACAACATTTTTTTATATTTTCAGCATTTATATGGCATATTTTTTCTGGCCTCTGTGCTGCAGTGGCTGCGACAAAAAAAATGAATATTTTCAGCATTTATATGGCATATTTTTTCTGGCCTCTGTGCTTCAGTGGCTGCGACAAAATTTTTTTATATTTTCAGCATTTATATGGCATATTTTTTCTGGCCTCTGTGCTGCAGTGGCTGCGACAAAAAAAATGAATATTTTCAGCATTTATATGGCATATTTTTTCTGGCCTCTGTGCTTCAGTGGCTGCGACAAAATTTTTTTATATTTTCAGCATTTATATGGCATATTTTTTCTGGCCTCTGTGCTGCAGTGGCTGCGACAAAAAAAATGAATATTTTCAGCATTTATATGGCACATTTTTTCTGGCCTCTGTGCTGCAGTGGCTGCGACATAAAAAATGAATATTTTCAGCATTTATATGGCATATTTTTTCTGGCCTCTGTGCTTCAGTGGCTGCGACAAAAAAAATTCATATTTTCAGCATTTATATGGCATATTTTTTCTGGCCTCTGTGCTTCAGTGGCTGCGACAAAAAAAACATAATTTTTCAGGAAAGTACACATGCCTAATTTTTCAGGGTTCTGCAACAGTGGCAAAATCGCATCTTTTATGGTCACCGCAGGTGATCAATAAAGTAGACCAAAACTGGGCCCACACTGCAGAATCAGTGTTTTTTGGTTCACTTCACTGTACATTGAATTACCTCTGCCTGACCGTGCACGTGCACACAAGCACGGTGACTGCTAAACACACCACTACAGAAATATTGCCACCAACAGGACGAACATCCTGGAGGTGACAAGCTCAACTAGTAATTAACAACTATTATTTGCTCACTTGACGGTATCATTCATGAAAGCTCTTTGCGTTTTTTTGCGTTGCAGTAAGCGCCGCGTTTCGTCTTTGCGTGTGAACAGGCTGTAACCTTTACACGACTTGATTGGCATGTAGACGCCGGACGTTTTAAAGCAGTTTATTACACAGGTTTAGAAATGTAGTGTGATTTCTGCCCTTTACAGCACGAAACGCAGCGCTGTGTCAACAATGTATTTTTCAGATACATTTTTGCCCTTGATCCCCCTCTGGCATGCCACTGTCCAGGTCGTTGCACGCTTTAAACAACTTTAAAATCATTTTTCTGGCCAGAAATGTCTTTTTTAGCTTTTAAAATTCGCCTTCCCATTGAAGTCTATGGGGTTCGCGACGTTCGCGAACCGTTCGCATTTTTGACGCAAGTTCGCGAATATGTTCGCGAACTTTTTTTCCGACGTTCGCTACATCCCTAAAAGGGAGTAAACTCAGTCAATGCCAGACAAAAATGCAATAGGCAGGCAGAGAAGGAGCAAGGTTAAGGTTCAGGCAGGGTCAAAAAGTCCAGGAATCAGGATATAAGGAATTAGGAACAACCAGGAATGCAACAAACAAATTCTATAATTGGGCATTGAACCTGAGAACTCAGCATCCATTTATCTGCAAATAAATAACATCAGTGCGCAGCGCTGGGCGCTGCCATCTAGGATGAGGAGCGGAGTATTCTGGAACGGAGTGTCCCCAGCGCTCCTGACACTTAGGCATTAGGAGAACTGAAATACTTGGAACTTTTCTAATAACGAAAAAATACACATTTTTAAACTGAAACAGATATGCAATTGCAATATAAAACAATGAAATATATAATATTGTATAGCATTAACATAAACTTGATGCTATGTAATGTTTTGCACAAAACATATTCTGGGTGGCTTTTAAGCAAACGTTTACATATTATATTGTGCTGGAAAGACAATTTGCTAACAATACTCTTGAGTCATTTCAGTGGCTTTGAATGTTAATAAAAAAAATCTTACATTCCTCAATATTGTCAATTATAGCTTCCAGCTGTTGGCAGGTGGAGGACGCTGGGAGTTGTAGACAGGTGGAGGGGCCGAAATATACAAAAACTTCACATATGTTCCAGGTTTCCCTATTGTGTAGAAGTTATGAAATTCAACACAAATGTTTCATTCTTGCTGTAGTCATTCAAACACAGTTCTTCTCTTTCTTAAAGCAGTGTACAATAGAGCTAATGTCATCTGACTACACATGGATTACTATAAATGAGCTGTAAAGCTTCTGTAAAGCTATACCATACACAGTTTTTCTACACTTGAGTTTTGTATTTCACAGAAAAATAACTGTGGAATTCAACAAGAATTCTGGATTTTTATTTAACATAAATTCTGCTATTTTTTAGTTTATTAACTCAAAATGACAGTAACAATACAGCACTTACATAGAATATAATTGCTGTATGTGGACGTCAACACTGTGTAATGTTTAAAAATGAAAAAAGAAAGTTGGGATTACTATGACTCTGAAAAAAGTTATTTCTGTTTTGTGCACAAATAGCACAATTGCTAACAATTTTAGTTCCAAAAACATATAATTGATCATTATCTGCAGTTTATTAAAATGGATTATAAAAAAGTGGTTTTCCTGTTATGCTTTATGGCTGAGAATCTCTCTTTAAAACTGAGCATTCTGTCATGATGATCATGAATGCTATCTAAATCTATGGTTTATATAACTGTAGCCCCCAAGGTCATGGAATATGTAACAGTTATGGTAACTTTAAGTTAAAGCTCTCAACACAAATATCCCTATTGAAAAAAGTGAAAGAATTATTCCAGTTTCAAACAAATTATCCTTTTGTTTGTCATACATATCATCTTACATACTATGAAGTAAACATCACAAGAAAATTTTTAGACTCATATGGGAGAATGTTATATCGGTCGCTAACAGAAAAATTATTCGCAATTTGTTCGCAAAGTGAAAAACGGAACTCCAGAGCAGGTGTTAAAAGTTCTTAATGTGCAACTAAGATTCACAATGCAATAAAAGCCTAATGAAGAATATTACATTGTGACATGCAAATTTGTATTCAAAAAGTTTTTCCCTTTGTGAATTTCATTACATTTCCCCCATATACTCTTAAAAAACCTTTTTAGAGACTTTAATAACAGGCCATCTCAACTCATATGTCATAATTGGTATATTTATCAGGCAAGCAAACTTAGACATCAAGTATATAATTTTCCAGTAATTTTCTCAAGCACTCAGTAATAGTGGTGAATGAAATTGCCTAATGCATTGAAGTCATTAGACAGCATGAATATTAAAGCTAAACTATAATTTATACTTGCACTGCACCTTTAAGACACTTTCATTTTTCCAGTTGCAGTACTAGCTATGCTGCAGGAACACTGGATTTGTTGCAAAGGCAAACAAAGATGGGCCACCATCATTAATTAAAGAATCTTTGGCCTATCAAATATTTGCACAGACCCCAGCCCTGCATGAAATCTACAGCAACAGAAGAAACTCCAAAACAGACAGGTGAGGAAAGTCTATCAAGAATGGTCAACACAATTACTCTCTACTAGGGCATTATGGACAAATAGTGGGAGATCTTTTTTTTCACAAAATGGATCATCACACCAGAGGCCATAGGGGAAATAACTTTCATTTGAAGCAGTATTGGTGGTTCTTCACAATGAGGACAGTGAGGTTGTGGAATGCCCTACCAGATGTTGTTGTGATGGCTGATTCTGTTAATGCCTTTAGTAGTGGCTTGGATAACTTCTTGTACAAGCATAATGTTCAAGGCTATAGTGATCTTAAGATCTATAGGTAGTTAAGTAAGGTAAGTATTGGTTATTGGTTGTTTATGTATGTGATAAATGCGCACTAAGGTTCATTTGGAGGCAGGGCTGTAACTACAGAGGAAGCAGACCCTATGGCTGCAGGGGGCCCAGGAGCTATAGGGGCCCCATGAGGCCCTAATTAATGAGCAATTTAAACATATATTTATAAAACAGGATAACCTCTGGATATGTTGGGGGCCCTAAAATGATTTTGCTGTGGGGCCCAAAAATAACAAATAAAAAAACAAACAAATACAAAAAGTATTGTAGAAATGATACCTAGATTAGCTAACAATAGAAAAACAGTGCAACCTTTCGGGAACACCAAGGCCCCTTCGCAGAAAAGGAACTAGAGGGGGTGGGGTGGGCCCTGGCGCAGGACGCGCAGCCTGGCCCCCCTCCGTACACCCGGAACTGGCCGGGAATATGTGGCGCATGGACTGCCGGGGGCCCTGAGGGGGTGCGCACCCCCTGCTCCCCCGGTAGTTCCGCCCCTGCCCCTCGTCAGGCAAAATACAATTGAAAGCTAGAAAGGCACATCATATATAAGTAACATCTAATTACACCACTGTTTGGAGGGGATGAACCAAAAATAACTCTTAAAACTACACTTTTAACATAAAAATTGTGAGTATCACTAAAAAGAAGAACATTTAGGTTAGCAGAAATCATCTAAGATCAGACACAATTAAGAAAATTTCTATTAAAAAACATATACAGTAAATTCATTATATCTTGGCATTGAAGAACAGCGCCAGACACCAACAGCTCATATAAGCAATGACATATAGAGTGCAAGAGCAAAGTAAGCATTTATGGTGGTAAAAATCACTAACTTACCGAAACAACTTACTGTGTTTTATGCCTCTCACGTCTACTTGTTTGGTAGATTTTTTGAGGTTGTGATATAGAGTGATATTCCCCTTTCCTATCAGGTTTCATTGTGTAGCCAGCTGCTCATATAAAAAGATTTGGTAATTTGCAGCTCTCAGCATGAGGCTCTTTGGCCTGCATGTGAAAATGAATGTAATAATGTATACAAAAAAAGAGTTAGGTTCCTTTGTTCGAGCAAATGGTTATAATAGCACACAGAGGCTAATGTTACAGATTTACTAAAATCTAATATCACTAATGGCCAAAGACCCAAAAAAACAGAGAAAAAATCACTAAAAGGTGACTCTACTACTAAGGGATGCAGATCATGAGAAGAATAATTTGTCAGGTTTCAAAATGTATGAACTGTATTGCTTTGCTGCCTGCAAACAATTCAGGTGGGAACTATTTCCCAGCAGAATAAGATGGCTAGAATTAGTGAATACAACATGAAGTTGGAGGGGAAAATCTTTGATGTGTTGTAGACTATCTCTGTACTGTAATTTGATCACACATGGGAGAGAGTCAAAGCAATGTTTACGACTAAACTAGAATGAAGCATTTGATGAGCAGACTAGAGACACAGGCAAATTCACTAACCTCCGAAAATTTGCCAGCGACGGCTTAGCTCACATAGCAACACTGCGCCAGTCGTAGATTCGGCAGGACATCGTTAATTCACTAAAATCCGAAGTTGCACTAGCATTACTGTGCCAAGCGAAGCGAAGTTACGATAACGTTGGCTAATTTGCATACGGCGGGAAGTTAAAGTTGAATGGACGTATATGTTGCAGCAAATACATTACACTACACAGGCCCAGGAAAACCTTAATAAAACGTAATAGAGTTGTTATAATGCCTTATATATGTGCCCGGTGTATAGTTTATGTGCCATATGGTAGTAAATGTATGGAGGAGCCCGGGTACCCAAACAAAAATTTACGGACTTTTGCAGCCTATCACGCTGAAAAAACTAAAAGACGCCAGCATTTTTCGGGACTTAGAAAATTTTTCAACTAAAAATTGAAGAAGCCCTATATCTGGTCAGAGCTGGCGAAGGCAAGTCTGGCGGAACAGGCTATGTTCTCTTTCGCCAGAGCAAATTCTATCTCATTTGTTAGCAATTTTCACTAACATTCAGTGGCGTAAGTACCGGGGGAGCAGGGGGTGCAACTGGGCCAGGGCCCGCACCCCTGCAGGGCCCCCCCATGCAGATCACGCGTGCTGCAGCCGGCTGGAGTCGGCTGCAGCCACAAAGTAAATCCGCACGGACGAGGTCGGGGGGGGGGGCGGCTGCACGGCCCGCACCAGGACCCGCCCCCAGCTAGTTATGTTATTGCTAACGTTAGTCACTTTGCCCTTTAGTAAATTTGCCCCGTATGTTTTCTTTCTACCATCTTTTTTCTATGGAGTAATATATGGAGAAATATGGGAATAGTGTAAACATAAGGGCATAGTGAGGGAGAGACCAAATGACACAGAAGAGCATTGCAAGTACACTTTTAGTGGAAATGACTAATAGTTGTTTATTATAATCTATGGTCAGATATTCTCGCAAGACTTTTTTTAAAGCAGGTAAGATTTAGGGTCATATTTATAGGGTCAGAATATAGTAGAGTTGTTAGATTTATGGGGTTAGAATATAGTCGAGTTGTTTTTTTCAATGAAAAATTTGAGGTATATGAGGGTATTTATCAAAACTTGAATCAATTTAAGTTCAGTATTCTAGTTTTTCACCCCAACTACACTGATTCCTAAATTAGTAACCATTTGAGTTGTGAGTTCATTCAAGTTAATTTGAGGTCTAAAAAAGCTCAGAAAGCTCTAAAATTCGACCTTTGATAAATAACCCTCTTAAAGTTGATAAATGGAAGGTTATGAGGCACTTATACCATTAATGAGATTAAGATAGGCAAATCCTTGATGAAGAAAGACCTGGGATTACTTGTAAATAATAATTTAGGGGCAGATTTATCAAAGGTCAAGGTGAATTTTCGAATGAAAAAAATTTGATTTCCAAGCTATTTTGTGTGTACTTCGACTAGGGAATAGTCCAAATTCGATTTGAATTTGAAAAAAAATTGAAAATTCAAATATCAAAATTTATCATGTACTGTCTCTTTAAAAAGTCAACTTCGACCATTTGAAATCTAAAACCTGCCAAATTGCTGTTTTAGCCTATGGGGGACCTCCTAGAAACTATTTGGAGTCAATTGGTGGAAATTGGGGCACCAGAAGGCTTGATATGTTTTGCGATTTATCAGAACTTTCCTTTTCCAATCCCAATTTGCAGTCCAACAGACATACCATATACCAAACTGTTGTGCCTTTAAGTGAATTGTAACACTTATATTCACACAGTTATATAGAATTACAGGTGACTCGTTTAGCTTCCCACTATGCTATTGTAATAAAATTACTTCATACTCTCTACTGTATATTGTTTCAACATGAATAACAGTGGGAATATTTCTAATGTATTTCCCTTCTATTGCTGCATGTGAATAGAAATCAGTGAAACAGATGACCTCATAACAGATGGAGAAGAACATGTAACAGAGCTGTCCAGACTTTGCATAAAAATCAGTATCACATATTCCTCTGAGAAATTCGTTCTTAAAGTTTCTTTTTCAAACTCAACTTATTCCATCCAGACTTCGTTCAATCACATAAATTCTATTTAACACAGCCTCTCAATCATTTTAATACAGATAGTGTCTCTCTCTCTCGCTCTCTCTCTCTCTTTCTATCTATATATGATACCAAACATTATGGCAGCATGACGTTCATGACATAATTACTGATTTTTCCCAAATATAATTCTTGAATCGATTCTATGTGTACATTCTGTACTCAACATGTTCCGTAAATGAGATCATGAGAGTTGAATTACCTGTATAAACATACTTTAGAAGAAAAATAAATGATGCTCACAATCTTTTCATTCAATCTACTTGCATAAAGAAATTAATTCAGATGTGTCCTGACATATCACTTACTACATCTGAAATAAAGATTTTGGTTTAGCGGCCAAAAAATGTCATCAAAACAAAAATATCTTAAAACACCTGTGCAACCATAAATAAAAAGAAACTCTCCCAATGATTTCTGTCACAAAAGTATAGATATATTATGATTTCTCTATAAACCATTTAACACATGTACATCCATTCCAAGCTCTTACTATAGGATCTGGCTTGTGGAGAAGAAGGAGCCGTCCATTTAATGCTCATCAGTTCCACTGTCTACATTTTTGCTTATTGGACCTTAAGCATGAATATTTGTAAACTTGAACTACAACCTTATAACATAAAGGGCTTGATTCAATCAAATGTGATATGGTACATTTTGTATGATAAGTCAGCTATGTAATTCATTGCAATAAACATTTATCGCATTAACTGATATATCTTTCTGTTACCTATGTTTTCACTACCTAACGGCCCATTGAAAGTGCCGGGAATGCTTACTTTTCGCAATTCATTCAATCCGAAAGCAGTTACCGAATGAAGTCTTCTGAAAGTGTTAATGCTAAATTTGGCCACAGCAAACAGGTCTATAAAATCCCTTCATTCCTCGGCTTTTTGGCCTATGTCATGAAGAATTTTATGGCTCCCATGTGGCTCAGATGTGTCTGGAATGCTGAGAAGTGAAAACAACTTAGAAGAGCAAGGAGACCGCTTAAGATTGCAGGTTAGAAGGGGTGTTGGTTCCCCTGCTGCATCACACCATTCAGCAGAGGATCCACTAGTAGTTGCTGCAGCATCTCTGCCTGTCACCCCTGAATATACCCCAAGGCTATTTAGAGTCAGGGTCTTGCTGACTGACTAAAGGGCAGCTAAAGTCGTTGATAGATAGATTAATAACCAGTGCTTCATGGATCTTTATGAGCTTATCAAAAATTATATTGATCCTCTGGCACCTACAAATAGGGCAGTTCCACACTTCACAAAGTTATTGGCAACCTATCATTTTCTGGCATCTGGCAGCTTTCAGTCATCAGTAGGTCTTGTAAGTGGCATGTCACAATCCTGTTGAAAATTTAAGTTTAGGGGTTGTAGCAAATTATCCAGCAGAAAATTAGGTTGACCTGTAATGTAAACTGATACTACAAGATTATTAAATTCTTATGCTAGTTGCACTGGTTTCTGAGCTGCCTTGTAGTTATCTGTATTATTTACTAATCAGCCTTATATTGTGGCATTTATATTCTATGTGTACTGTATATTTTGAGTCTGTCTCTAAGCTCGGTAAGTGACAGCAACTCAGAGCATGTGCAGTGAGTCAGCAGAAAAGAAGGTGGGGAGCTACTGGGGCATTTGGAGGCACAGACCTTTACTGCTAAAGGGCTGTGGTTGCCCTGGGCTGGTACTGAATCAAAACATAATGTACATTTCTAGCCTACTTCTTTAGTTAAGCATTAGTTCCAGGGGTACACCGCCAATGAGGCAAGTTGAAAAACTCGCCTCAGACGGCAGCGTTCCTCCTGGTAACTTTAAGAGCCGAATTTCCACTTTTCAACCCAGAATTTAGTCTCTTCTACTCCAGAGAGCGCAATTGCGCTCTCTGCACTAGCAACGTGAACCCCCAACCCCCTCTGGTGCTGAAAGGTGAGCAGAAGCAAGGCTGCCTCAGGTGGCAAAATGGCCAGGATCGCCCCTGGTTAGATCTTATATAGAGAGTGCAAAAACAATTGTTAGGTAACGTGAGTTTTACATAAAAGGTTTTTTTTCTTCACTCCAGTTGCCCCCCCCCCACATACAAAAATGAAAATGGAATTGTAGACATATTTTAAGATACTAAAAGAGCAATGTAACATGTCCAACTTTTATAAAGGTTAATCTATGTAGAATGATAAAACTCACTATATTGATATAAGCATAAATCAAATATTTTTCAGGAGATGCTGGTTATGGTTGTCAGCCCTGGCTGCTGACTCCAATTGCTAATCCATCCTCACCTGGTGATCACAGTTACAAAGCAGCACATCAATGGTCTAGACAAGTCATTGAGGGTGCATCTGACTTACTGAAGATGCACTTTTGTTGTTTGGACCATTCAGGGGGTGTCCTGTAGTATTCACCAGGTAAACTGTGCGATACCATTTTAGCAGCCTGCATTTTACATGATATTGTTGTGAATAATCATCTATTGGGGGATCTTCAATTACCTGAAGCTATTGAAGGTGATGAGCAAATTGAAGATCCTCCTGTTCATCCTGCTGCAGATGCAGGCCAACGTGGGAACCAGGTCTGACAGCATATCACCCGTGGACACTTGTCTTGTAAGTTTGTTTCAAATGCTCTCACGCATGAGATTCTGATTGCTTAGCTTACAAATGTCTTGTGTCTGCTACCTCTTCTATGAACATGCTTAACATTTAAGTTAGGTTAGGAGTATATGAGCAAGACTGTAGCTGTGTTAGTTGAAACTGTCCTCTAATAAATGTTGTCCCTTAATTGATCAATAAAAAACAAACAGACCTTTGCCACCATTTTTATTAAAAAAAATCCTTACAGCAGGATGCATTTTGTTGTTGCTTGTGTGAGAAAAATACAATTATATTCTCTTTCAAGCACCTGCTCATTGGTGTCAAGTAAAAAGGCACATTGCTGCAAATGTCAAAAAACAACAACCTTTTGTTTGGAAATATTTGACATGGGACATGCTATAGCACTTTTTTTGCCTCAGCCGGTTGCTGAACACAGGCAATCTTGCTGACACAGTCTGTTTTAACTTGTCCACTGAGTCACATAAAAAAACAAGTGGTTGTTACCCACGCAGCTATTGCCCCTTTTTCCTGGGTTTATAGTAATTCAGTTTAGTTCATGGGTTGCCCAGTAGAGGGCAGTATGGTTATGAAAGCATATAGCACCATGTGTTCAAGGTCTTTTCATGGGACCTCACCTCTCTTGAAGGTTGTTAAAGGCTCAGGGCTCCAGTTGTGTTAAACTATAGCTAAGGTTAGCTAGTGATAGCTAGTTATGTTATTGTCACTCTATGAGGGAGAAGAATGCATAGTAAAGGTAGTGAGCAGCCCTTTCGCTCCAACGAGGAGGAATAGTGGGGCAAGGACCCCGTGGTGTGTCAGCCAATAGTGCAGGTATTACAGTGGGTGAGTTGAGGACCAGGTAAGGTGCCAAGATATAAGACTCTAGACTAAGAATCCCAAGGAACAGTGAACTGCTCTCAGGGAGGAGTGTGGTAACTTATGCTTTTGCCTATTTCACCTTTTGAATTGTTTGAATTGCATCAAACATCGTAACTGCCGAAGTTGCACTCTGGCGAAGGGGGTGAAATTATGCAAATTTTTTTACATTAGTCCTTTTCTGAACGTGACCTCCTTCGCCAGAGTTTACTTCGCCAGGTTAGAGCAGGGGAAGTGCAATAGAGTAGATAGGAGTTTTAAAAAAAAAAGTTGAACATTTTTCTAAGTCCAAAAATAGTTGAATTTTTTTCTAAGTCCCAAAAAACTCTGGCGTTTTTTGGGTGATAGGCTGAAAAAGATTGAAATTTTTTTTAGGGTGCCCACCTTCCCCCCTACATTTGTGGCACCTTAACTATACCGTGGGCACATGTGTAGGGCATTAGAACCTAAATAAACTTTTATTACGTTTCCCTGCACTTGTGTAGTCTTCTGTATGCACTGCTGCATACACGTCCATTGAAATTCAAATTTGGCGCCGTATGCAAATTAGCCTTTGCTAGCGCAACTTCGGACCGTTCATCGTAGCGTTGCTAGCGCAACTTCGAAAACGATTGCTAACTTGTGCGGAACTTCGGATCTTTGTGAATTTGCGATGTCCTGACGAATCTACGCCTTGCGAAGACAACGCTGGAGGATCTACAGAGGTAAGTAAATTTGCCCCTATATGAGTGTGTTGTTGGCCAGCTAGGGAAAAATGGTTGGTGCATGACAACATGATCATCTCTTACATCTTCAGGATTATTGACAACTGGCATTTATTTTTCTGTTTGATTAGGAGTTTCACTTGAAACAGCATCTGTTGTTAAAGGAGAAGGAAAGTTGTTTGCCACTTGGGGTGCCAAATGTTAGGCACCCCCAAGTGAATGTATTTTCTTACCTGAATTTGAAGAAAGAAGAAGCAGGAAGAGGAGCGATCTGTGGTGCTCGCTGGAATAACCCCAGGCCAGTGCAGTTTTCTGCAGATAGGAGCACCGGCCCGGGGTTTCAGGTAAGTAAATACATTCACTTAGGGGTGCCTAACATTTGGCACCCCCAAGTGGTAAACAATTTTCCTTCTCCTTTAAAGTCTTAAAAGATGTGCTATTATATTTAGCCAAGTTGCTTTTTTGTGCTACAACACAAGATTGTCTCATGGGTAGTGGTTGTTTTTTGGTTGTTAGTCTGTAAGAAAAGAATGTTTTAATTATCCATAACCAAATGGCAGAATGTTCACAAAATCAATGTGGAAATATTCATATAATTTCTCACTCTTGCCAATACTTGGAATTTTTAAATGCGAGTAACTGCAACACCAACATTTGTGTGGCCGGTCATATTTCGATGTCATTTTTACTTTTTCACACATGGGGGCACATTTACTTAGCTCGAGTGAAGGAATAGAATAAAAAATACTTCGAATTTGGAAGTACTTTTTTGGCTACTTCGACCATCAAATTGGCTACTTCGACCTTCGAAATGAACGATTCAAACTAAAAATCGTTTGACTAGTCAATAGTCGAAGTACTGTCTCTTTAAAATAAACTTCGACCACCAACTTCGCCACCTAAAACCTACTGATCATCAATGTTAGCTTTCTAGCCAATTTCTGATTGAAGGAAAATCGTTAGATCAATGGATTAAAATCCTTCGAATCGTTCGATTCGAGGGATTTAATCATTCGATCGAACGATTATTCCTCCGATCATTCGATTGAACGAATAGCGCTAAATTTTTCGACTTCGAATATCGAATTAACCCTTGATATTCGACCCTAAGTAAATGTGCCCCATAGTTTTCTATGTAGCACATCCTCTAGCTATATTTGTGTTTCTGTTTCCAAACACTGGCTGGTTGCTAGGCTCCATTTGACCCTAGCAACCAGATACATGCTAACAGTTTAAAATAGGAGATGTGATGAAAAATATTTTTTACATCAGAATAAATGTCAAGGTTTTTTGGAAAAAAAAAAGGATTTTAAAACAACATACTAGGTGTTTGATAAGTGGATGGATCTTCTGTATCTATGCCATTGTAGGGATGTGAAAATCTTAGACACCCTTACACTTTACAGACAGGCACATCCCTAGTTATATGGACACCTTGTGCTTATGTAACCCCTGTAGTTCACACAGTGTACACCAGATGGCACTGTGCCAGCGTATAAAAGGTTTAGGAACCATGAGGTCTGGGTCCATTGCTTTAGCCTAACCAAGCAGGCTGGAAGGGAATGGGTAGTGTCGACCCTAGGCGCCTTGGCCCTAGTAATTAGACAGCTATACTCAATTATTGATCACTCTAGGAGTGATAGAGAGGTTATTTAGTTGAGTAGCTCAAGGCTCAGCCGAGGAGATTAGAGGGATTAAGATCCCAGGGTATTACTGACCCGGAGTAAGGACTAAAGTGTTGAGATAGGGATGATAGGAATTCCCCTAGTCTGCCACTGGAAGATATACTGAAAACTGGGCAATACCCATCACATGCTGTCAATTTACTCTCTGCTGTTTATTCCCTAGCCTGTGGGGATTCAGCCTATATGTGCTGTGAGTATATGCTTCCTTTATGCTGCTGTGTATGTTCTATGCTCCATTGTGGAGCAATGTGCTGAATGACCTACAGTATGTGCTATTGTTCAATAAATACAGTTCTATGTTCAACCGTTAAAGAACTACTTTGTTGCTATCGCACACAGTTACAGTTACACTACACCCTGCCTCCACCGCGTTGCGATGGCTTGCCCCTGAGAAAGAGAGCTCATCTGTGGTATCAGCCCACAAAGGAAAGTAGCTAAAACTGCCCTCACGCAAGTCAGTTTACTATAGCGCTACAACATCAATTTGAAAACTTCAAAGAGTCAGAAGAAAAAGGCAAATAACTATAAAACTATAAAAAATAAATCATGAAAACCAATTGAAAAGTTGCTGTTACCTTTCAGATGAACCACCCCTTTAAGGCCTTTGAGACGCAGTTATCTAGTTGTTACTAGCAAGCAGCCTTGGTTTGTAATGGCAGAGTAGAATAGTATTAGAAATTGACACAAAAACTATTTACAAACAAAAAAATAAAACCTAACACCACAAAAATGTGTGATGGTAGGATCAGTTACCTATATTGTAAATACTACATTATGTTACATGTTTTTTTCATTTAACAGTTTCCTCCAAAAACAGTATTAAAAACCAGAAAATGTGATAACGCAGTTATGCAAAATTTAATTAAATAGAATAAGCCACCCAAAACTGTTCTTGAATAGTACCTTATGATCATAACTGTATAAAAGTGCCAATCAAGTGCCAATCTCAAATTATATTTCTGCTCCTTTGTTTCAACCTCTCCCTATAAACCATTATGACTAAGGTAACTACTTCCTCTCACTTTGTGAAATGTTAAATAGCACAAAAAATAAATAATAGTAACTAAAACTAAGGGCTAAATCATTTCTCCTGGCAGTCTGACTTGTTCCTGGTTACCTTTTAAAGCATTTTGTAAAACATTTAGTTGTTGTGAAAAAAAACCCCTTTCTTTTGTGCAGGAAAAAATGCAGAAAAAAAGTGTAAGTGAAAAGAAAATATTATATGGGACAACACTGGATAAGAAGTAATTTACAAAATTAAGTGTAATAGTGTTTCCTGAGGATCTTTTTTTATGAAACTATCTTATGACATACAATGTACTAGAAATGGTTATTATAGTTACTATCCCCAGTCTTTTACTTGGAATACTTATCTAAATTACTTGAACACTAACAAGGTATTATCATGCAAAAACTACTGTAACAATTATTCAATAGTTGGTTGAAATATTTTACACTATTTTAAGTTGCTTTAATGCATAAATGAGAAGCTAATTCTACATAATATTAGGTTTGTACCGGTAATTATAAAACCATAATTGGTTATTGAATTAAATGGGGCAATAATATTAACATTTTCAAATAGAAACCACTCTTTGTTTATCAAAGAATAGGTTTTCATAATTTGAACACTGTATTATATTGCATAAATGTTTTGCTGAATATCAGATTGCCAGATTAAACAAACATCAAAATTCATCTGGTAAATTTGAGTAAATACCTGAGAAAATACTGTACAGATCCACCATGAAGTGTGGTGCCTAACTATGTAGCAAAATTCTTTATTTATTTTTTTTACATAAAGAAAGAAAAAAAAAAAACATTCTGTCAGGGGAAAACATGTTTTGTTGAAAACGCATCAGATAACTCTCCAATGGAAGAGACACGAATCTCAATTTGAACTTATCATAATTGGCGCTTATCAACTTTAGGGACATCTGCCACTGACTTCTAGAAGCAAAGGGAGATTTCCAAATTAGTATAAATAAAGTGAAAGTTTTAGCTATAGTTCATAGCACTGTGAGGCAAAAGGGTTAAGAATGAAACATGGGATGACTCTTGAAGCAAAAAAGAAATTGGACATATTTTTTCCATCCAATGCTGTAGCCTAGCACTGATCTATCTGCCACTTGAAGTCCAGCAACTGACAGTTCTGTCAATGACATGTAATGCCATTTTACTTATCCTTAAGGGAAATTAGATATTAGATAGATATTATCTCTCAGCAGAAGCTGTTTTAAAAAAAATATTGACAGCCACATAATAACCAGTTTTAAGGCAGATCACAGATGTATCACAGAACACTTGACACTATGCAAGCCAGATTTTTGTAAGACTAAATTTCTCTATTAAATAATACATATAATTAAGCTAGCCCATTAGCAAGAATGACACATAATTTGCATCTGATGCAGGTACAGAACAGCTACACTCTGTGCTCTTAATGGTTCATCTGGTACAAAATTTTTAAGGGAGCACTGTATTTAACACATTCCCAGAATAAGGATTATATAAAGTACTATAGAGTACCTCTTGGTCTTGGGTAAGTGGTTTGCAAGGGACATCAGCATGAAGTCCTTGTGTTTTGTTAATTCTGTATGCTGGCAATTCATAGCGTTCCATTCGGAGCTGGGCACTGATGGCACAATTCACTGGGGGTGCAATGGGGGGCACCCACCACTTCTAGCCAGGACACCCCCTAGGCGTTTGCTGTGAGATGTTGGAATAACACACTTGATGCAATTGAACCAATGCAAACATTTATTGAAAACAGACTCACAGGGGCAGACTGGAGTCACAGTTGACCAGAATAAAAAGTTATTCACATACACTTCTCAGGTTAATGTGTTACACACACTCACACAACATGTCTCCCTGAAGCCTTCTGGACCCACTGGCAATCTGTGGGTTCTGGCAATTGTAAGATGACATAGAAAGTCACTATTTATTGAGCTGGTGGGGGCAGTTTGGGCCTCTGTGTGGGCTGTTTCAGCCTATGTGTACCTGACCTTAGTCCAGACCTGCCTGGACCCCTGCCATGTAGAAGTGCACATGTAGATTACCATTAGCCATTGAAGGAGAACTCCTCTCCCAATAACTTTTTCCCCTTCCTCTCTGTGGTGTCTACACACAGTGCCCAAACTTCCTCTTGACCGCCAGCCACAACAGTCCCACTAGGCTGCCACTAACCTAGTCCTTACACATTCTCTGGCACACAAAGGCAGTACCTCATTGGGACACCTTGCTAGCTAGCCCTATTGTTATCCAGCGTTATCCAGAAAGCCTGAGTTACCTGAAGGGCATCCCCCATAGACTCCATTTTATCTAAATGATTAAAATTTTTAAAGATTTTACCTTATTCTCTATAAATATAAAACAGTACCTTGTACATTATCCCAACAAATATATAATTAATCCTCTTTGGAGGCAAAACAAATCTGTTTGGTTTAATTAAGGTTTAAGTGATTTTCTAGAGGACTGTGGTGATCTCTAACTTCACTCTTTAATAAAAAATACCCCTAAGTCTCTAAGGAGCGTCTGGATATCATAAAGGGTCAGAAGCATCATAAAATATATTTTTTTAGTTAAAGGTTACATCTGTTTGTCCAGCATCTGCAAATAAAACATTTATTGGCAGCAACATTCCTTTTTGAAAAATGTTTTCCTCATTCGAATGACATTTAACCCCTGTTTATTGTAGGGATGCACCGAATCCTGGATTCGGTTCGGGATTCGGCCAGGATTTGGCTTTTTTCAGCTGGGTTTGGATTCGGCCTGGCCGAACCGAATCCGAAATTGCATATGCAAATTAGGAACGGGGAGGGAAATCGCGTGACTTTTTGTCACAAAACAAGGAAGTTAAAAATGTTTTCCCCTTCCCACCCCTAATTTGCATATGCAAATTAGGATTCGGATTGGTATTCTGACAAATCTTTCGTGAAGGATTTGGGGTTCGGCCGCATCCAAAAAAGTGGATTCGATGCATCCCGAGTTTATTGCCACTTAAGTAATAAAGCCAATGTTTCCAGCTTATATGTTATTTAATCAGGTTATATGTTATATAATCATGGAAAGATATAAGCACACTTCTGGGTCTTCATATAAAAAGGGACTTAATCGATGCCAGTATCAACATTTCAGCTCTTGTCAAGAGCCTTTCTAGAGAGTAGCTTGAAAATTAAGACATCTCGCACTCTCAGGACTTAATTAGAAATTAGTTCCCTCTGTGAAATAAAAAATATCGAATTGATTTTTAAGTCCTGAGAGTGCAAGACTTTTTCCGGTTCTTCATTTTTGCTTTTTGTTCTTGCACCCAGGCATTGTTAATCCTTTGCAGACATGAGTGCTAATATCCCTTCGGCATATATATGTATATATATATATATATATACATATATATATATATACATATATATATATATACATATATATATATATACATATATATATATATACATATATATATATATACATATATATATATATACATATATATATATATATATATATATATATATATATATATATATATATATATATATATACATACATACATATATATATAAGCTACTTTTTGAGAACCTCGACAGGTTTTAGATGGTGTATTTTCAGATTTGAGCTATTTCCAGGGTTGAGTTATAATAAATCTTGAATATTCAATTCATTCCAATTTTTTATCAAATCCGAAAATGTGAGTTTTGATTAAAAAAAAATGTACAACTCGAAAAACTCGAATTTTCGAGGGAAAAAATATCTCAACCCTTAATAAATCTCCTCCTAAAAGTGCATTTTCCATTATATTTCCTAATTAGAGGTGGTGTAGCTAATAAAGGGCCATCATCAGAAACAATGAAAAAAATCATGTATTATGGCTTTTCACTATTTTGCACAAAATCCCAGTCATGTTTGGCATTGATAAAACGGTCCCTAAACTGGAACTGGTACACTAAATGGACTGCAGGATATTTTGCTTTGGCTTAATTTTAAAAGCAGTAAGAAAATGGGTTAGTTCGTATGGGCGAAATTGCTAATATACTTGGAAACAAAGGCATTCTAATATATGAAGGATGACAAGCTTTGCCAACATGCTGAGATACAGTACATGAAATACATTTTCTTAGAAAGTAGATCTGAAAGTAACTCCTGTCCTTTTTTCTTTGCCTGCTTTTAAAATAGGTTTTATGAAACTTGTTTCCACTTTTCTCCATTGTCCTTAAAAATCTTTGTTTTTTTTTTGTTTTGTTTGCCAGCCAGGGTTAAAAGGGACCAATTAAGGTGTTTCATGTAACTATCACTTCAATCGGTGCCTGCTCTCAGAGTCAGGCTTTTTGTTTTGCAATGTCATTTTGGTAAGGATCTCAATTTGTACAAGGCATTCCATGATACAGTCAAAAGAACATTCTGAATTACTAAATTAATGCAGACATTATTTTGTAGTGAAATAACTCAATTGAGTCTATTGAAACATTTATGTTGTTCAAATCTATATTTTTATTAGCATTTGCTAAATTTTATTAACATTATATAAATCAGTAGCACAATAGAAATAAAAGTTGAACACTCTATTGATATAAATTGCTGGGAGTTGGGGATATGTCTAGCATATTTGGATGTATAATCATGATAACAGACAAAAATCAAATACAGTCAGGAGGGGCTCAAAGTCTTTACCTGTGTGAGGTAGAAAAAAGCTCCTTTAGGATACTTAAAGAGATACTGTATTGGGAAAACATTTTTTTTCCCAAAATGCACTAGTTATAGTGCTGCTTCAGCAGACTTTTGCACTGAAATCCATTTTTCAAAAGAGCAAATTGATTTAATTTAATTTTGAAATCTGACATGGGGCTAGACATATTGTCATTTTCCCAGTTGCCCCCAGTCATGTAACCTGTGCTCGGATAAACTTCAGTCAATCTTTACTGCAGCTCTGCAATTTGGAGTGATGTCACCCCCTCCCTTTTCCCCCAGCAACCTGTCAACAGAACAATGGGAAGGTAACCAGATAGAAGCTGCCTTATACAAGATAACAGCTCCCTGGTATATATAAGAACAGCACTCAATAATAAAAATCCAGGTCCCACTGCGACACCTTCAGTTACATTGAGTTGGAGAAACAACAGCCTGTCACTTAGCAGTTCCATAGTGCAGCACTGGCTCTTTCTGAAAGCACATAACCAGGCAAAATTACCCGAGATGGCTGCCTACACACCAATATTGCAACTAAAAAAAATTACACTTTTTGGGTTAGGAATAAAATTTTACATGGTAGAGTGAATTATTTGCAGTGTAAACAGTGTAATTTAGAAATACAAACAACACCGTAAAAATCATGACAGAATCCTTTTAATGTAGATGTTGATACTGCATTGCTATTTCTAAGAATTGGAAGTAACAATAGGTTGCTGCATATAATTTCTTTGTATTTAAACATATTCAATAATAAACTATGTATTTCCTGTGATCATTAGGAATGAAGAAATAATGGAATATGGATAGGGTTGCCACCTGGCTGGAATTTTACTGGCCTGGCCGGTAAAAATGACAAATAAACAGTATGGCCAGTATTTTTTTCCAGCAAAGGTAGCAACACTAAATATGGCGTATGGAATAACTCCAGTGATTTTCATTTACAGTGTGCATTTTCCATGTATTCATTTATTCACAAAATGTCTCTGCTGATGAGGTTATGGTAGTACAGATCATTTAGAAACATTTGCTATTGTAAACTATCATATATAACTTAGCTACAATTACAGTATATATTTAATATATTTCCCTTTCAGCATTCAATGAAGAATGATTAAGGAACCCTCATCATTTCAGAAGTCCAGAGAACTTGAACTAGCAGTACCTATACATCAGCTGATCTAGAAGTTAGAAGTAGTAGAAGTAGTAGTCCTGGAACATCTGAGAGTTTAAGTGTCAAGGCCTAGCTGCTCTTGTAAGGATGAGTCGGGCTAAGGCGAAAGCTGCTGTGCAGGAAAGAAGATAAATGTCCAGTTTGAGGTACACAAGGGGTTAAACAGCTCAAAGTCGATATCCAGGCAAGAAGTCAAGGACATGTATGAATTGGCATAATAAGGAACAAAGCAAGAAGGTAAAAATCCAGGAATCAATCAGTCACAGCACCCATGAACACTTAAAGCGATACTGACACGTTCCTACAAAAATCATAAGAACGGGTCAGTATGAAGTAAATGCTGCACGGAATAGTTTCCCCGCAAAGCCGCATGTGCACTTGTGTACAGCAGACCGGCTGACACAGCTAACTGATCTTCCAGGTTGCTTCAGTGACGCAGGGCTGGGGGCGGAGCGATCCTTCCATAGGCTGAAGTCCTGTTTTGATTCGTAATCAGCCTACAGAAGGATCGCGCCGCCCAAGCTCAGCTTCAATGAAACGGTTGAGAAGATCATTTAGTAGTGTTGGAGGGTCAGATGAGCACAGGTGAGAGCAAGTTTGCTGGGGTGACTTTGCAGGGGGGGGGGTTTGAGGGTAAATATTCTGGATGCAGCATTTACTTCATACTGACACGATTCTATGATTTTTAGAGGAACGTGTCAGTATCGCTTTAGGAGTAGAACCTATATTTGGGCATTGAACCTGGGTACCTGGTGTCTCTTTATTTAGAATTTTCATTCCGAAATGCATTGTGATGGCATCATTACAGGGCCATGGGCACCGCAACAGAGCACTCCTGACATTAAGGGGCAGATATATCAAGGGTTGTATTGAAAATTCAAATTCGAAATTCAATTTTCTAATCTTTTTATGGTCAAAATTGTCAAATTCGACTAGGAAGTTATTCAAATTTGATTCGAGTTTTTTTTTTAAAATTCTTGTTCTGTCCTCACTACGTGTTACCCCGGGGTAGTGTGTAACTTGACATGCAGCTAAACTCCTTCCTTCATTAACCCACTGACAGGTTATTGAGCTTCAGTTTATTAACAAAGGGCAAGGTGTAAAACTAGGGGAGAAAATGACAGTGCTTAGTAAGCTTTACAATATAATATATATATACATAAACACTGTGTAGCATATTTAAACAAAAGGGGTGATATAGTATAGGGCCTAGATACCTAGGGAGAAACATATACTGTATAGCAGGGCCATGAGGTAGCTGCATATATAACAGATATAAACTTGCATATAAATGTACAAACAAGTAAATAATTATCTGCCTTTATAGATAGGCTTGGGCTATAAACAATACCTACCAACGATGCTACCACGAGGCTGGATGGGGTAGGATTGCTGCAGATGGAGATGTGCTAGCTGTGAACACTATGAAGTTGACAGCTATAGTGACCATTTCCTGGTATTACACAGGATCACATGGCAGGGGTATGGTGGCCTAAGAAGGACATTTCTATAGAAAAGGCATAATCATACAAATGAATGACAAGCTGATGCCATACAAAACTATAAACAATGCTGGAGGCATAACATTAACCCTTTAAGTGCCACAGAACGTAGAATCTACGTTCTGTGGAAAAGTAACTTGAAATGCCACAGAACGTAGATTCTACGTTCTGCAGCACTTCCGGGTTCTGGAGCGGAGGAGCGGCTGTTAGAGCCGCTCGCTCCTTTCCGCTTCGATCCCCTGCCCCTAGGCAACGAGCAGAGCAGGGGATCGAGTGGCCCCTGGGGCGCGATCGCCCAGGGGCCCAAAAACAGCAGCAGGCACGTGTCACTTACGTGTCCTGCTGCTGCAGCCTGCACTGCCTCGTCGATCTCTGCCCCCACAGCACAGAGACAGGAACAACGACGCAGATGTCTTCCAGGGGCTCTTCCTGATCGCCTGCAACAGTCTCCAGCGATTTTTTCAGGTTAGTGTAACAATTACACACACAAACACACCAACACACACTTATTACAGTAATACACACTTAGATTCACACTTACACACACTTACACATACATTTTTGGGGATTGGGGGGGTCACTTACACTCACTGCACTTACACACACGTGCACACGCACACACGCGCACATAACATGTAATTTACCATTTGTACATGCGCACACGCACATACATGGCATTGTGGCTTTTTTTTTTTTTTTCTTATCGCATCGTCTCTTTTTTTGGCTGAAAAAAATGTTTTATTGCCATTACGAATAGCGTATTCGCTAACCGTACTGTGCAATACCATACCTCCCAACATTTTGGAAGTAAAAAGAGGGACAAAAAAATTTTTTCCGCACGTAGCGCAGCAATTTTTGGACCACACCCCTTTCTGTGACCACACCCCCTAATTACCATGTTTGTTTTACAAAATTTGGCAGGTTATGAAAGTTTGAAAATATTTCTCCTTATCTAAACTGTGTTTTTGTGTCTCAAAATTGTTACAAATTATCTTATTTGCACCTGTTAGCTGTTCTGGGCTCTCTGCTAAAAGCCAATTAAGTGAGAAACTTTGTTTCTTTTTCTGGCTGTTCAGTGCATAGAAAAGAGGGACTTTCCAGTACAAATGAGGGACTGCGGGTTGAGCTGTCAAAAGAGGGACTGTCCCTCCGAAAAAGGGACAGTTGGGAGGTATGCAATACCTTTTGTATGTTATTTCGGTGATTATATTGCAATTTTGGGTATTTTGGTGCATTTTTAGCCATTTTATTGAATTTTTAGCCATTTTATTGCATTTTCAGCTCTGCATATGTTGTGTTCACTTGTTTCTAGCCGTATAACCTGTTTGGCCCAGCTAAAATATTCAAACTGTGATTCTGACGGCCGATAACACTAGTCTGGAAAAAAAACATTGATTTTTGTGGTTTTATTGGATTTTTTTGCATTTCACTCTTTACTGCCTTATTTTGTTTTGCCTTGTAAATTTTATATACTATATATCCATTTGGGGGTCTCTGTGCGCCACATAGTTTGGTATATCTATGCATATTGGGCATCAAAGTGTTCAGTAGACACCTGGTGTTCATATTTAGGATGTTTTATGCTGATACGTTACGAAATGTGGGGCATATAATGGGGTAAAATTCAAGCTTTCTGACAATTTTCAGAAATCTGATAAAAACCGTTATGTTCAGCATTGCTTTGCAGTTTGGCAGTTTGCAGTAGAAACACTTATTTACCCATATTGGATTCGTCAGAATGTGTACTTTCTGAAAATATATGGTTTTCTGGGGTCTCTGTACTGTTAGGGGGGTCTAATGTCTCATAATACACACACCAGGGGCTTATATTGCAGCAGCCAGCGCGTCAGCTGTGAAAATGTATATACACTATTGTCATTTGGTGGTCTCTGTGCGCCACATAGTTTGGTATATCTATGCATATTGGGCATCAAAGTGTTCAGTAGACCCTTGGCGTTCATATTTAGGATGTTTTATGCTGATACGTTACGAAATGTGGGGCATATAATGGGGTAAAATTCAATCTTTCTGACGATTTTCAGAAATTTGATAAAAACCGTTATGTTCAGCATTGCTTTGCAGTTTGGCAGTTTGCAGTAGAAACACATATTTACCCATATTGGATTCGTCAGAATGTGTACTTTCTGAAAATATATGGTTTTCTGGGGTCTCTGTACTGTTAGGGGGGTCTAATGTCGCATAATACACACACCAGGTGCTTATATTGCAGCAGCCAGCGCGTCAGCCGTGAAAATGTATATACACTATTTTCATTTGGGGATCTCTGTGCGCCACATAGTTTGGTATATCTATGCATATTGGGCATCAAAGTGTTCAGTAGACCCCTGGCGTTCATATTTAGGATGTTTTATGCTGATAAGTTACGAAATGTGGGGCATATAATGGGGTAAAATTCAAGCTTTGTGACGATTTTCAGAAATTTGATAAAAACCGTTACGTTCAGCATTGATTTGCAGTTTGGCAGTTTGCAGTAGAAACACTTATTTACCCATATTCGATTTGTCAGAATGTGTACTTTCTGAAAATATATGGTTTTCTGGGGTCTCTGTACTGTTAGGGGGGTCTAATGTCGCATAATACACACACCAGGTGCTCATATTGCAGCAGCCAGCGCGTCAGCCTTGAAAATGTATATACACTATTGTCATTTGGGGGTCTCTGTGCGCCACATAGTTTGGTATATCTATGCATATTGGGCATCAAAGTGTTCAGTAGACCCCTGGCGTTCATATTTAGGATGTTTTATGCTGATAAGTTACGAAATGTGGGGCATATAATGGGGTAAAATTCAAGCTTTGTGACGATTTTCAGAAATTTGATAAAAACCGTTACGTTCAGCATTGATTTGCAGTTTGGCAGTTTGCAGTAGAAACACTTATTTACCCATATTCGATTCGTCAGAATGTGTACTTTCTGAAAATATATGGTTTTCTGGGGTCTCTGTACTGTTAGGGGGGGTCTAATGTCGCATAATACACACACCAGGTGCTCATATTGCAGCAGCCAGCGCGTCAGCCTTGAAAATGTATATACACTATTGTCATTTGGGGGTCTCTGTGCGCCACATAGTTTGGTATATCTATGCATATTGGGCATCAAAGTGTTCAGTAGACCCCTGGCGTTCATATTTAGGATGTTTTATGCTGATACGTTACGAAATGTGTGGAATATAATGGGGTAAAATTCAAGTTTTGTGACGATTTTCAGAAATTTGATAAAAACTGTTATGTTCAGCATTGCTTTGCAGTTTGGCAGTTTGCAGTATAAACACTTATTTACCCATATTGGATTCGTCAGAATGTGTACTTTCTGAAAATATATGGTTTTCTGGGGTCTCTGTACTGTTAGGGGGGTCTAATGTTGCATAATACACACACCAGGTGTTTATATTGCAGCAGCCAGCGCGTCAGCCGTGAAAATGTATATATGCTATTGTCATTTGGGGGTCTCTGTGCGCCACATAGTTTGGTATATCTATGCATACTGGGCATCAAAGTGTTCAGTAGACCCCTGGCGTTCATATTTAGGATGTTTTATGCTGATACGTTACGAAATGTGGGGCATATAATGGGGTAAAATTCAAGCTTTGTGACGATTTTCAGAAATTTGATAAAAACCGTTACGTTCAGCATTGCTTTGCAGTTTGGCAGTTTGCAGTAGGAACACATATTTACCCATATTGGATTCGTCAGCATGTGTACTTTCTGAAAATATATGGTTTTCTGGGGTCTCTGTACTGTTAGGGGGGTCTAATGTCGCATATTACACACACCAGGTGCTTATATTGCAGCAGCCAGCGCGCGTCAGCCGTGAAAATGTATATACACTATTGTCATTTGGGGGTCTCTGTGCGCCACATAGTTTGGTATATCTATGCATATTGGGCATCAAAGTGTTCAGTAGACCCCTGGCATTCATATTTAGGATGTTTTATGCTGATAAGTTACGAAATGTGGGGCATATAATGGAGTAAAATTCAAGCTTTGTGACAATTTTCAGAAATTTGATAAAAAACGTTATGTTCAGCATTGCTTTGCAGTTTGGCAGTTTGCAGTAGAAACACTTATTTACCCATATTGGATTCGTCAGAATGTGTACTTTCTGAAAATATATGGTTTTCTGGGGTCTCTGTACTGTTAGGTGGTCTGATGTCGCATAATACACACACCGGGTGGTTATATTGCAGCAGCCAGCGCGTCAGCGGTGAAAATGTCTATACATTTGGGGGTCTCTGTGCGCCACATAGTTTGGTATATCTATGCACATTGGGCATCAAACTGTTTAGTAGACACCTATGTTTATTTTTAGGATGCTTTATGCTGGTAATGATACATGGACAATACGATGCTGGAAAGTTGAAGCTTTGAGGCAATTTCCAGATATTTCACCCAAACCGCCAAATTTGGCAAAGCCTTGCGACTCAGTAGTTTGGAGCAGAAAGGCATGGGTACCCATTTTAGATTCTGTAGAATGTATACTTTCCAAAAATATATGGGGTTGGGTGGTAAACATATATTTCTGTGTTTTTACCCCACAAAAATGCAGTCAAAGTGTTGATTTTTCATTAGCTGAAGTTACCCACGGGACTGTTTGTATGCGCTAACTTCATTTTGGGGCCTCTAAATGCCAGATACTTTGGTAAACTTATGAACAATGGCCACCAAAATGTTCAGAGGAACCCTGGCAATCATATTTAGGGTGCTTTTTCTTAGTACGTAATGACACATGGGTGATATGGTGCTGGGAAGTTGAAGCTTTGAGGCAATTTTCAGATATTTCACCAAAACCGACAACTTTGGGAAAGCCTTGCGACTCAGTAGTTTGGAGCAGAAAGGCATGGGTACCCATTTTAGATTCTGTAGAATGTGTCCTTTCCAAAAATGTATGGGTTTGGGGGGTAAACATATATTTCTGAGTTTTTACCCCACAAAAATGCAGTCAATGTGTTGCTCTTTCATTAGCTGAAGTTACCCACAGGACTATTTGTATGCACTAACTTCATTTTGGGGCCCCTAAATGCCAGTTACTTTGGTAAACCTATGAACAATGGCCACCAAACTGTTCGGAGGAACCCTGGCAATCATATTTAGGGTGCTTTTTCTTGGTGCATAACGATACATGGGTGATATGGTGCTGAGAAGTTGAAGCTTTGAGGCAATTTTCAGATATTTCACCAAAACCGACAATTGTGGGAAAGCCTTGCGACTCAGTAGTTTGGAGCAGAAAGGCATGGGTACCCATTTTAGATTCTGTAGAATGTGTACTTTCCAAAAATATATGGGTTTTGGGGGGTAAACATATATTTCTGTGTTTTTACCCCACAAAAATGCAGTCAATGTGTTGATTTTTCATTAGCTGAAGTTACCCACGGGACTGTTTGTATGCGCTAACTTCATTTTGGGGCCTCTAAATGCCAGATACTTTGGTAAACTTATGAACAATGGCCACCAAAATGTTCAGAGGAACCCTGGCAATCATATTTAGGGTGCTTTTTCTTAGTACGTAATGACACATGGGTGATATGGTGCTGGGAAGTTGAAGCTTTGAGGCAATTTTCAGATATTTCACCAAAACCGACAACTTTGGGAAAGCCTTGCGACTCAGTAGTTTGGAGCAGAAAGGCATGGGTACCCATTTTAGATTCAGTAGAATGTGTACTTTCCAAAAATATATGGGTTTGGGGGGTAAACATATATTTCTGTGTTTTTACCCCACAAAAATGCAGTCAATGTGTTGATTTTTCATTAGATGAAGTTACCCACAGGACTATTTGTATGCGCTAACTTCATTTTGGGGCCTCTAAATGCCAGATACTTTGGTAAACCTATGAACAATGGCCACCAAACTGTTTGGAGGAACCCTGGCAATCATATTTAGGGTGCTTTTTCTTGGTGCGTAACGATACATGGGTGATATGGTGCTGAGAAGTTGAATTTTTGAGGCAATTTTCAGATATTTCACCAAAACCGACAATTGTGGGAAAGCCTTGCGACTCAGTAGTTTGGAGCAGAAAGGCATGGGTACCCATTTTAGATTCGGTAGAATGTGTACTTTCCAAAAATATATGGGTTTTGGGGGGTAAACATATATTTCTGTGTTTTTACCCCACAAAAATGCAGTAAATGTGTTGATCTTTCATTTGCTGAAGTTACCCACGGGACTGTTTGTATGCGCTAACTTCATTTTGGGGCCTCTAAATGCCAGATACTTTGGTAAACTTATGAACAATGACTACCAAAATGTTCAGAGGAACCCTGGCAATCATATTTAGGGTGCTTTTTCTTAGTACGTAATGATACATGGGCGATATGGTGCTGGGAAGTTGAAGGTTTGAGGCAATTTTCAGATATTTCACCAAAACCGACAATTTTGGGAAAGCCTTGCGACTCAGTAGTTTGGAGCAGAAAGGCATGGGTACCCATTTTAGCTTCAGTAGAATGTGTACTTTCCAAAAATATATGGGTTTGGGGGGTAAACATATATTTCTGTGTTTTTACCCCACAAAAAATGCAGTCAATGTGTTGATTTCTCAGTAGCTGAAGTAAAGTCCTGAACAATTTGGATGTGCTTACTTCATATTGGTGTCTCTAAATGCCAGATACTTTGGTAAACCTATGCATAATGGGTATCAAACTGTTCAGTGGACCCCTGGCAATCATATTTCAGGTGCTTTTTCTTGGTACCTAATATAGTTTGGGATATGCGGAGCAGCAAAATAAAACCTTTGAAATGATTTTTCAGAATTTTGAATTTTTTTTTGAAAAACCGCTATGTTCAGACAAGCTTTTATGTTTAGTAGTTGGGAGTAGAGAGACATAGTTACCCATTTTGTAATCGGAGAATGTGTACTTTTCAAAAATGTATGGTTTTCTGGGGTAAACCGACGGTTTCAGGATTTTTTGCCTTGGAATCTAAAGCATGCCGTTTTCTGCCTTAGTGCTTTCAAAATTCGGTAATATACTGCCGGGAGTTTTTGCTGTACAGAAATCCTAAATCTCCCTAAAACTATACATATGGGGTATTGGCACATTCAAGAGACATAAGGCTTTCCAAATCAGTTGGATTTTCATCCGTAACATGAAATATTTTTCTGGTATAAATTGATATACGATGAAAAATGGTAATTTTTCATTTTTTTGGGGTATTTAGTACTATAAATGTTTTTTGCACAGGTGGAAATACATGAAAACTCAGGCAGATTTAGAAAGCTCAGTTTCTCCCGAAAAAAACAATGTATAGTTTTCCTATAGGTTTCCCCTCAGAAAATGCCCCTAAAGTGAGAGAGCACAAAATGTTTCAAAAACGGCTGGCATTTCGCGTAACCAAAATGTGAAATTCTGCTGGCACTTAAAGGGTTAATTCCATTTTCGAGATTTATCATACTCTGGCCCTTTAAGAACTCGGATTCGACTATTCGCAACCTAAAACCTGCCGAATTGTTGTTTAAGTCAATGGGAGAGGTCCAGGGATCAGTTTGGAGTTATTTGTAGCCTTGCTGACATTCTGATTTTTTTTGTAGAAAAAAAATTGAATCAAGTTTTTAAAATTCTAATCGGATTCGAATTTGAGTTTTCGGGTCGATTCCATTCATCCAAGTTTAAAAAATTTGATTTTATTAAGACATTTTGATTGGTCGAATTTATGGGAGTTTAGGGGAATTTTTAAAACTCGAATTCGAAATTCGACCTTTGATAAATGTGCCTCTGAGGCTGGTCCTGAAAAATATCTAGTTGTATGTGACAAGATATCTTTTCTTCCAGTTCAACTGTTCTAGCATTTTCTATGCTTACATTTTAGTTCCATATTTAATTTAAATTTAGAAATAAATTATGTATTAAATAAATGCTGTTACTCTTAACATACCGTACATTGGAGATTTCAGATTCAGAATCAGTTAATAGTTAAATGCCAGCTTGTACTGTAGGAAATTCTATTTCTGCTGGTTTTATAGTAACACTTACTCTATATGCTCTCTGGTCATATATGGGTATGCTGCCAATTGTACTAATAACCAATCTTGCCTGGATGAATAGCAAATTATTTTGTCTGACTGATGTGTAAATGAGCATTATTATAATAGCATTTTAACTGGTCTGTTTAGCTTACGCTGCATGCCAAAACCCTAGACTAAGGACCAAAACTATAATCCAGGCAGGAAGATATAGTGAGATCTCTGGCAAAAGTGCCTATGCACGTTAACTGTAGAGCCTTAGTATTTACATTGTGACACTTATGGGACTTTAGGGTTTATTTACAAAGGTCAAGTGCAGTTGTGGTCACACAAGTCATTGAAGATACTTCAAGTTACTCTTTGCACTCGTGCATTTTGTGGCCAGGGGCGTATGTTCTCTTCTGATCTCTGGATGTATCATGTTCAGTGCGTCAATTAATGCAGACGAACCCTGAAGCCCCCCACTACCCTGGATTCTATTATACACAGTGCCAGATTGCACATTGCAAACATGCTTAAAGAATTGGTTGCAGTCATCAATTTGGCACAGAACACTAGAAATTATGGCAACTAGATGGACGATTGCGATGTACAAGTGCAATTGCATCTTTAATGCATCAAACACAACTGCATCAGATACATCCCCCCCACCATGGCCACAATATCACTGCAACAGAAGGGAATTGGGGGAAAAACACTGCATTTTGTTGAAAAAAAATTAAAGCTCAAAAATTGGTCTTTGCACGCTTGTGAACTTTTGCAAATAAGCCCTTGTGACATGGTATTAACAGGTTTAGGCTTAGGCTTATCATTGCAAGGGTCTTGTTGCAACTGTACAGTACAACACTCTAATATTCAGGGTGATATACCTCCTAATTGTCCCATTTTTTGAGGGATAGTCCCAATTTTGACAGCTCAGCCCGCAGTCCCAGATTGTTAGTAAAAATAGCTCAACTTTCTTTTTGATCTCCTGCACTGAGCAGCCAGAAAAAGATACAATGTTTCTGAAAATTAATTAAATAAAAGCTCTTGGCAGAGAGCCCAGAACGCTCAGCACCTGCACTTTTACATTTGTAACAATTTAAGATAAGCAAAGATACAGTTGTAACTATTTAAGATAAGCATGTCTCTTGGGAAAACAGACTCACAGCGTAAAGGGCAATTCACCTTCATTAGCAAAACCATTATAAAACATGGCCCTAAAACTCCCAGAAATGTGTTCAAACTTTCCATAACCTGCCAAATTTTGTAAAATGGTATTTAGGGTCTGTCGCCATAAAATGGCTGTGGTCAAAAAATTCCCGCACTGCATGCATCAGATATTTCACCCTCTTTCTGTTTATAAATGTTGGGAGGTATGGGGTGAGATGACCTACCAGAGTTTTTAGGTTCTATATTCTGGCACCAAATGGTGTAGTTCCATACAATCATTTGCTGCTTATAGCTTTTATTTAGAAGAGATTCACATCAGCACTGTTATACAGTTTAATGCATGTAGTATTTTGCATGTATATATGTATGTGTATACAGGGTCGGACTGGGGGGCCCGGGGCCCACCGGGACTCCAGTCCAGGGCCCCGTCCCCCTGCTGCAACGCGCCGTGCGGCGCCCTTCAGTGTGCATGCGCACACGATGGCCCCCTCTGTGTGCGCACCGCGCTCCGTCTGCACACATGCGCGCACGGCGCTGCGTCTGCACGCATGCGCGCACGGCACTGCGTCTGCATGCATGCGCACACTGCGCATCCACGAAGATCCTTTTTTTTTTTTCAAAAAACAAGCATCGGGGGAGGGGGCCTGGCCCGGTGGGGGCCCACGAGGGTCGGGGCCCACCGGGTTTTTTCCCGGTGTCCCGCCGGGCCAGTCCGACACTGTGTGTGTGTGTGTATGTATATATATATATATATATATATATATATATATATATATATATATATATATATATATATATATATATATATATAACAAACAAGGGAAAGTTGTGCTCACCACTAGTTTTTAAAATCATTAGGCGGGGGTGCAATGAGGGTGTGACCACAAAATACATATAGACAAATACAAGATTCCTCTGCACTCAACCCATTATCAATATATTTAAGACAAAGACATTTTGTGCATACTGCTACTGAAAAATGCCTTACCCTTTAAACAAAACAGGGATTGTTTGTCCATATATTGCAATATATTTAAGCTGGCCAACTACGTCAAAGTCATCCCATATCTGGCCAGTCCTCTGCTCAATTTTCATTTGATTCATTAAGAATTCTATGGTTTCATTATACATTTTATAAAAGGGACGAATGCGTTTTACCTGCAACTTACTAGCTGCTTTCAAAGTAAAACTCCCAAACTTGGCTGCCCTTTTATTAGACACCAGTGGGATCACCTGACTATAGTTGTAGGGGGTGGGAGCTACAACATGGAGCTGGTCACTGCTCTTGTAGAACTATAACAAACAAGGGAAAGTTGTGCTCACCACTAGTTTTTAAAATCATTAGGCGGGGGTGCAATGAGGGTGTGACCACAAAATACATATAGACAAATACAAGATTCCTCTGCACTCAACCCATTATCAATATATTTAAGACAAAGACATTTTGTGCATACTGCTACTGAAAAATGCCTTACCCTTTAAACAAAACAGGGATTGTTTGTCCATATATTGCAATATATTTAAGCTGGCCAACTACGTCAAAGTCATCCCATATCTGGCCAGTCCTATGCTCAATTTTCATTTGATTCATTAAGAATTCTATGGTTTCATTATACATTTTATAAAAGGGACGAATGCGTTTTACCTGCAACTTACTAGCTGCTTTCAAAGTAAAACTCCCAAACTTGGCTGCCCTTTTATTAGACACCAGTGGGATCACCTGACTATAGTTGGAGGGGGTGGGAGCTACAACATGGAGCTGGTCACTGCTCTTGTAGAACTATAACAAACAAGGGAAAGTTGTGCTCACCACTAGTTTTTAAAATCATTTTTCAGTAGCAGTATGCACAAAATGTCTTTGTCTTAAATATATTGATAATGGGTTGAGTGCAGAGGAATCTTGTATTTGTCTATATATATATATATATATATATATATATATATATATATATATATATATATATATATATATATATATATATATATATATATATATATATATATATATATATATATATATATATATTTTTTTTTGTATACATTTTTTTTCCAGATTTATTATACCCCCGAAGCTGGAAATACTGTAGCTTAAATCCAAAATCTAAAACCTGTTGAGGTCATGCAGAGGTCAATGGCAGAGGTCCCATGAATCATTTGAAGATGTTAATAGCTTTCATGATGTTCGAGTTTTCTTTTGGTGGGTTTCGTCTCGATCGATTCTAACGATTCAAGTTTTTTCCCCCCGAAAACTCGATCAGTTCAAGTATTCTAGTTTTTCACCCCAACTACACTGATTTGAGTTTTCTACTTTCGAGTTTTTTCTTACATTAGAAACCATTCGAGTTGTGAGTTCATTCGAGGTCTAAAAAAGCTCAGATACCTCTAAAATTCAACGTTTGACAAATAACCTCCTTACTGTTGGTAATTACTCAAAGCATGCTTTCTAATACCCTTGATAAAAAGATTACCATATGGACTATAACAGAAGGCACTACGCCATATGGTAATCTTTTTCTGCCACTGTTTTTATTTATTTTCAGGGCACATCTAGCTACATATAAATCCACAAAAATGTTACTCTCATCTTCAGAAAATGCTGAAAATAAAATGGCTTCTGTTGTGACATAAAGTATATACATGTACATTTTGATATGTCAGGCAGGGAATAAAGGAAATTTACACTGAATATGCTGCTTTTTTTTATAGTAAGGCCTTGCCAGGAAACCTTTTTTTTAGTTTATGTAATAACTTCCATATTTCATTACTATTATATCAAGTACCAGAATAGCAGGTGAAAGACATTTCACCATAATGCAGGGTTGTTTCTGGGAGTGGTAGTTTATCCATAGCTGAAGACACTAAACACCCTAGTTATGCATAGATTTTTTTCCAATCAATATGTGAACTGATTCTTTCTACATTCCCATAGCCCATCTCCTTTCATAACTACCCCACCACCAGCAGCAGGTTCTCAGCATGACTCAGTTTTAATTTATTAGAAGGTTGTTCAGCCTGAGAAGTATAAAATAGTTTTTGATCAATATAATTTACTGCCTCAAATACACATTTCATAATTCAAGCAGCAGATGATAATTGATTGGCCAGTCTAGTGTATACTTATACTATTTATAACAATATGCATTTTGCTAATTTTTATTTTTTAGTGCTTGGCTCTAACATGGATGAGCTGAATATACAGTCAGACAAAGAGAACTGTAAAATGTGATCAGCTTACAAATTCCATGGGACCAGATGGAAGAGATGGATAATAACACTCAAAGACATATCCCGCAGTTATGTAGAGGATCAATTACTCCAAAGAAATTCCACAGGGTCTGTCTATACAAGTCTTGCATTGATGTTTGAATATGCAGCTCAACCACATCCAATCTTAACACTTTAGCCTGACATCAGTGCAGTTCTCTGCTCACTGGGGATCATTGCATAACGTAGGTGCTACATAGCATCAGTGCAATATATTACACCAAACTTTCAAATGTTCTCTTTGATTGTCTTTCCTAGACTAATCAAAGCTAATTGCCATTGGTTCCTAAGAGTTTATCGCTAAGGAACTACAGTATTTAGCATAGATGTGAATAAAAGAGCCACTTATTTACCATATCATCAACCTATTTCTATACAAAAATATACTTTGAAATTTAAATTGTTCATGAAATGGTTTACTGGAACCTCTCTGCAACTTTGCAGTATACTTCCCTAAGTGCCTATATTGTGTATATATTCATTTGCAATTCATAGTGTTGTCCTTTAAAAAACACTATAATGTGCAGATAAAAATAACGGGTTTCTTATTTATATTTTCCCTTTCAGAGCAATGTGACCTAGTATCCCCATTGTGATATCTGGGATTTGGACATTTTCTGTGATCAAATGAACAGCAGGGGATTAGCTGAGTGTTTGCAATAAATGTCTTTTGCCTTAAACATCTAAAAGTGCAGATGGTTTATGCAATTTCTTTCTGAGAGTGAAGGTGATATGGGTTCTGTTTTTGAGGTACATATTTAGTTTGTAGTGCTTTGTAGCAAGAAAAAAGTAGTTTTTGCTACACAGAATCAAAAGATTCAACTCTGAAGCTTCCATTTTGGGGTCAGGAATAAATTACCCTTTTCTCAAGTGAGGGTAGGGAAGCATTTGGAATTCTGGGATTTGTCTCAGATTATTTGTCTCAAATTGCAGGAGTAAAAAAATATGAATTTAATTGACTTTTTAGCCTTACTATGTACTATATGCAGAGAGTGTATTTAGTTTCTAGCTTCCTTGTTCAGGAATAAACAAAACAGTATAGTTTTCTTAATTAATGCAGTGTAAGAGAGAGTGAAGAGTATGGTCTTTCTTCTAAAGAAAGACTGAAGACTGGCTGGAAAAGTATATTCCCATATAAACCCTTCCTTAAGATTCTCATTGATGTATTCTTGAACTGCTCCAAGTTCTCACTCAGTAAGAGGGATTATGCGACCAAAACAAATAAGTGAACCAGGAAACAAGTTATATGGGCTATCAGAAATTTGTGATAAACAAAGGGTACACAAAGTAACAGTCCTTTATTATAATGGGAGGTAAAAACTTGAGCACAAGAAAAAGTACTGTTGGTGATAAGGTAATTCTTCAAGGAGTATGTGGATAGAAGTTAGAGATCCTGCAGAGCAATCTACAATAGGGTTGGGAGACTTTCCCACTTTCCCTTATGGGGGAAGCGTAGATGATATCAAAACAGAAACATTTACAATGTAAATATCACATAATTAGGGTGTTATTTATCAAGCTCCGAATATCTGAACCTCGAATAATTCGTAGTTTTCGGAGCAAAAAAAAAAAAAAAAAATTTGTCCAATGGTCTAAAAACTCAGAATCCGAAACCCCGGCATCTAAAAGCTCTAGAGGTCCTGTATAAGTAAATGGGGAAGGTCCCAGTGTCTGTGCTGATATCCGTACTATCTGATGATTTCGGCGCAAAAATCCCTGAAAACTCCAAAAAATTTTAGTTTCGCGGAAAACTCAGAACAATTCAGAGTTTTCAGTGAAAGCTCAGAAGTTTTGCCCGACCCTATTTTTTCAGGCTTTTTTCTTCATAAATAAGGTCAATTCGGGAATTCTGAGTTGAAATTGAAAAACTGAATTTCTTTGAAAAATGTTTCAATGTTGCTCAGAAAAGGGTTGTAGTCTACGGTGTCAATGTTGACATAATTTGTGCCTAACTTAGTGACTAGCTCTTGACTGTCTGACCATCTCTACCAGCATCCTTTGCTATCTTGCAACACTAGATAATTCATATTATTTTAAGTAACCTATTAAATAATCTTTCATAAGTAAATACTAGTATTCTGCATATTTTACCTTGTGCCAACATTTTTGCAGGAATTCACAAGTGTCGGTAAGTACACATGTCTTAAAGTATTGGACTAATTCTCAAAAATGTCATACATATGACACAAACATAGCCACACCCTCTTTTTGACAACAATTTTTTTACATTTTCGGTAGAGGCAGAGACATGATGTCCTGTGAAGAAGTTGGTACATATATGACTTTTTTTATACAATATTTTTACAACATTTTCCTTTACTGACATTTTTGTGATGCTCTGTGTGCTTCCTCACAGATCCAATAAGAAAGAATGCCAATACCTTTAAATGCTGCAACAGGGGTGATCCCAAATTTATTCCATAGTGCTTTCAGGCAATCACGACCAAACATTTTGGGAACACGTCCTTTCCATCACTGAGGAAGGGACATGTGTTCCCGAAACGTTTGATCGTGATTGCAGTGTCTGAAAGCACTATGGAATAAATTTGGGATCACTCGTATTAATTACTGGCGTCTGGCTTGGCCAGGGCCATTACCTAATACCCCATAAACATAGAACTTCCTCACAGATCACCTGACAGGAAATAATGCAGCTCTAACTGTAACAGGAAGTGTGGACATGTCCATTCACTGGCTAATATAACCTAATATGTATGTTTGTCTGTATTTTGTGTAATAGCACAGTGAATCATATGAGCCAGTGGGTGGCAGGTGGCAGTTTTCTATTTAGGATTATCCAATGGCACAAACTACAAGGAAAGTATATTTTTATTAAAATGTTTTATTTAGATGAAGCAGGATTTACACATGGACTGTTGCAATTATTTATTATAGAGACTTGCAGTGTTCAGGGTTCATTTCAAACATAAAAACAAGAATAACAGATGTGTGCAAGGCATTGTTAGAAATTAGTTCCTGGTTGCAGGAGAGTGTCTTACATTGTTTTTGACACCTGGTAAGCTGTGGAATAGCACAAGACAGACAAAGACATGAAAAACAATCCTATTGCTTTATTTAATATATAAATTATTTTTTAACAGACTTAAGGTATGGAGATACAAATTATGGAAAGATCCCTTATCCGGAAAACCCCAGATCCCAAGCATTCTGTATAATAGGTCCCATACCTGTACAAAAAAAAGACCTGAAAAATATTTGCATCAATACTCAAACACCCTTCCACTAGTAAATGGAAGGGCGGAGCTATCCCATCAAAATGTTGTAGTTGTGAACATGACATCTAAGTGAATCCGCTCCCATTTATTTGCAAGCAAACAGTGTTTTGTGTGTTTTATCCTCCTGGCAAGTCGGCCTGTATAAAGTAGATATCTGTGTCTTATGGAATGCAGAAAGAAACACCTTTAGAGGTTCCTGCTAGCTTACTGTGCTGAGGCTGCTACAAATCTATATTGGAGTTTAACTTCTTAGTTATGCAGTTTTTGGAACACATCACAAATTTGTTACAGTCTGTTGCAGTGGTGATTTGAAGAGCATTGTTTCAGTGGGATAGTAAAGTACAGAGCTCAATTTAGAGTATAAAAGAGGTACAGCTGCTGCATTATTCTTTAAAGCTGGAGTTCCATATATTAGATCTGACCAAATTACCTCTTTCACAAATTTTACAAAATAGGTGCTGCATGAAAGGACAGAAAATGAACTGTTGCCTATATCAGAGTTAACCATTTGTAAAACACATAGCATATTAATTAGTATCACTTCAGATTTATGCCGTAGACTGCACTGGCTTCTGTGCAACCAGATGATGTGAAAGAATGATCAATAATGCAGTTCAGTACTGCCTTTCATAGCTGTATGGAAAGCATCTAGTATTATGCATCAGAAAGGATAACGATCAACCCTACAGCCTGAGGTACAATAAATTGATGGGCTACAGAACAGGCAGTTCCTACTTAATTTAATGCACAGTCTAAATTAGTAACGAATAAAACATTTTGACCCTTTATATATTTGAATATAATATTTGAAAGATGACCCTCAGGAGCAGAGCTGACTCTGCATTCTGCGTATCAGCACAAAAAAATGTTATTTGGGGACAACTTTGGATTCAGACAACTGCCCTCCTATAAAGTCTGCTAAAACTCTGGCCTGGTACAAATAATACACATAAAAATATTTCTGTCTGTCTGTTGGGCATCAGCCTTTAATCCCAGCTACTATCCTAGTAAAAGTTGTTGATAAAATCTAGCAATTTTCACAGCTTAATGTCGTCCTAGAAACTTTTGCGCCTGCACATACATTGGTACCTATTTGAGATAAGCAAGGATACAATTGTAACTCTGTCAGATATGCAGGTCCATTGGGGGAACTGAGAATTTAGCTTAAATGGCAATTCACCTTCATTAGCAAAGAAGCAATAAAAACACTAAAAACATGGTCCTAATCCTTCCAGAAATGGGGTTCATACTTTCTATAACCTGCCAAATTTTGTAAAACAGACATGGTATTTAGGGGGTGTGACTATAAAATGGACATTAAATGTTTTTGTCCTTCTTTCTGTTTTTCTAATGTTGGGAGATATGGTAATTTGTTCTTTAGAACTCTGATATGTGGATAAGACCCAACCTCCCATTCAAGAGCTAGTGACAAAAATAGGTTTGTTTTGGACTTTGTGGTTCATTGTCATTAAACTAGGTTCAATAAGCTTTTAGTACAGGCAGGGTTCGACTGGGCCCCCCGGGCCTCCTGCCCCAGCTGCAAAGCCCCCTCTGGCCCCCCACCCCAGCCACAACCCCCCCCATGCATAACTTTTTCTTCTCACAGGCACAACCAGGGTCAGGGAGGAGGACAGGGACAGCAGCAATGCTTCCAGGCAGGGTGCAGGTCTGGGCCGGTAGGGCTTACAAGGGCCTGAACCCTCTGGGTTTTTTCGTGGTTTCCCGTCCGCCTAGTCCGACCCTGAGTACAGGGATACAGTATTAGGCAGCCATGGTTTTTAGTTTTTAGATCTTTAAGATAGAGGATACACACTCATCCTATTATCACATTTATCAATGTGTATATGGATTGTGTCCCTTAAATATGAATTTGCAGCAGTGGAGTATCTGGGGGATCACAGACCCAAGTGCAAAACCTAAACTCTGTGATCCTATCTAATGGTACCTGCCATAGTTGGGCTTTTGTTGATTTAGATGGAAAGCATCTAGTATTATGCATCAGAAAGAATAATGATCAAGCCTACAGCCTGAGGTACAATAAATTGATGGGCTACAGAACAGGCAGTTCCTACTTAATTTAATGCACAGTCTAAATTAGTAACGAATAAAACATTTTGACCCTTTATATTTTTGAATATAATATTTGAAAGATGATCTTCAGGAGCCGAGCTGACACTGCATTCTGCATATGAGCACAAGAAAATGTTATTTGGGGACAACTCTGAATTCAGACAACTGCCCTCCTATAAAGTCTGCTAAAACTCTGGCCTGGTACAAATAGTACACATAATAATACATAATTTCTGTCTCTCTGTTAGGCATCAGCCTTTCATCCCAGCTACTATCCTAGGAAATGTTGGTGATAAAATCCTGCAGTTTTCACAGTTCGAGGTGGTCCTAGTACCATTTACTAAGAACACCTTACGCTAGTCCAAGTAAAAGGGTAACAGACATATTTTATTTGTAGGAACATGCAGATAGGTACCAGGTAACATCATTACACGAATGCAAAGGAGCACAATGTGTCAAGACAAAAGTACTTTGTGTAAGGGTCATGCATTCCTCCCAACTGTCCCGTTTTTCCACGGGACAGTCCCAATTTTGACAGTTCAGCCTGCAGTTTCCGGGTTGTTACTAAAATGTCAGAGTTTCTCTTTGATCTCTGAACTGAACAGCCATAAAAAGATACAATGTTTCTGAAATGTAAGAGGCATCAGAATACTTAGCACCTGCACTTAGATATGTTGGTACCTAGTTAAGATAAGCAAAGATACAATTGTAACTCTTTCAGATAAGCAGGTCCATTAGGGGAACTGAGACTTTCAGCTTAAAGGGCAATTCACCTTCATTGGCAATGAAGCAATAATAACACATAAAACATGGTTCTAATCCTCTCAGAAATAGGGTTCATACTTTCCATTCCATAAACGGAAATGGTATTTAGGGGGTGTCACTACAAAATGGGCATTGAATGGTTTTCTATTTTTTTCTGTTTTTCTAATGTTGGAAGATATGGTAATTTGTTCTTTAGAACTCTGATATGTGGATAAGACCCAACCTCCCATTTAAGAGCTAGTGACCAAAATAGGTTTGTTTTGGACTTTGTGGTTCATTGTCATTAAACTAGGTTTGAAAAACAGCTTTAGTACAGGCGGTGTTGAACTGCCCCCCCCCCCGGGCCCCTGCCCCAGCTGCAAAGCCCCCTCTGGCCCCCAACCCCAGCCACAACCCCCCTCCGCCCCCCAATGCATACCTTTTTCTTCTCACAGGCATAACCAGGGTCAGAGAGGAGGAGGGGGACAGCAGCAATGGTTTCAGGCAAGGTGTGGGTCTGGGGCTAAAAGGTCCTGAACCCTCTGGGTTTTTTCCTGGTTTCCTAGCAGCCTAGTCCGACCCTGAGTACAGAGATACAGTATCAGGCAGCCATGGTTTTTAGTTTTTTGATCTTTAAGGCAGAGGTTACACGCTCATCCTATTACCACACTTATCAATTATGCTTTGAACAGGGAATGTGTAGATGGATTGTGTCCCTTAAATATGATTTTTCAGCAGTGGTGTAACTAGGGGATCACATCATGTAAAAAATGTGAACCTATTTAATGGTGCCTGCCATATTTGGGCTTTTGTTGATTGCTTGAGAGTGGGCAGAGCTGTTACCTGAAACATAGTATATATCCCTGATAACTGTACTCTTGCGTTCTATGTATTATGAACATTTTCTTTTATTTTTAACACTTATTAACTCATCTAATGCAGCCCATTTGGATAATAAGTAAATGATGGAAATGTGACTGAACCTTAATGGAAGGATATATATATATATATATATATATATATATATATATATATATATATATATATATATATATATATATATATATATATATTTATGTTAACTTTGTATCTAGTGATGGACGTATTTATTCGCCAGGCGCGAATTCACAGTGAATCCCCGCAATTCAATTCGCCGCGCGAATACATTTGCGAAATTTTTTACGTTTCGCAGGAAATTTGTGAATTTTTTGCCCCAAATTCGCCAATCACTATTTGTATCACTTATGTTGTTTAAATAGATAGATAGAAAGATATTTTTTCTATGTGAAAGAGGTTGTTCACCTTTGAGTTAACTTTTAGTATGATGTAGAGCAGGGGTCCCCAACCTTTTGAACCCGTGAGCAACATTCAGAAGTAAAAGGAGTTGGGGAGCAACACAAGCATGGAAAATGTTCTTGGGGTGCCAAATAGGTGCTGTGATTGGCCATTTGGTAGCCCGTATGTGGATTGTCAACCTACAGGAAACTCTGTTTGGCAGTGCAACTGGTTTTTATACAACCAAAACTTGCCTCCAAGCCTGGAAATTGAAAATAAGCTCCTGCTTTGAGGCCACTGGGAGCAACATCCAAGGGGTTGGAGAGCAAGATGTTGCTCATGAGCTAATGGTTGGGGATCACTGATGTAGAGAGTGATATTCTGCTGCAATTTGCAGTTGGTTTGTTTCTTGTAGCTTTTGAGTTATTTAGCTTTTTATTAAGTAGTTCTCTACTTTGCAGTTTCAGCAATCTGGTTGCAATGGTCCAAATTATCCTAGCAACCATGCATTTATTTGAATAAGAGACTGGGATATGGTACCCATTTGAAAGCTAGATAGTATCAGAAGAAAAAGTCAACTAATTACATAACTATAATTAAAAAATGAATAATGAAGACCAATTGCAAAGTTGCTTAGAATTGACCATTCTATAACATACTAAACGTTAACTTAAAGGTGAATCACCCCTTTAAGTAGAAAATAAAAACTTTATGGAAAGCGAACAATTAGCCATTAAAGGATGTCAACCCCACGAATAAATGTTTGCTTAATTAAAGAAAACCCAATTCTAAGCAACTTTCCTGTATACATTCATTACAAATTGTCTATGGTCTTTATGTTATTTGTATATGTATTGCCATTGAAGCAGTGTTTGTCTGTCCCTTTCTAGTCTCTGCCCTGGTGGCTCTGAATGTTGATACAATGTAAGACAAGGCAGCTGGACCTATCTTTGCTGGGCAGCTCTGACTGTTGCAACATTGTATCAACAGTCAGAGCCACCACGGAAGAGAATAGGCATGGGGAGACAAACACTGCTTTCAATAGCGATACATAACAAAAGCTTAAAAATTTTTTTGGGGTTAACATCCTTTAATGTTCCCAGATTGTAGAAGAATGTACAGGACCAACCAATTTTTTTTAAGGCCATAAAACATATGTATTAAAAAATCCGTCTCTCTATTGTATAATATTGCACATTCTTGTTTTTGCATTAGTAAAAATATAATCCTTATAATATTTCTGCTAATTGCTGTAGATGATTCTGCAGCCAACAAATGAGATCCACAATCCACAGACCTATTGTTGAAAATACTCTGAAAACTGTCAATGCCAGTTAATTAAGCAATTCCCTATTGTAGCCTAAATAATTAGTATACTAGCATTCAGGCTATGTTATATTAGCCGTTATATTAGCCATATATACAACTGATTATAATGCAGGGGATAAAATCTGTGCAGCACAAATAGCAGTGTATAGACACCAGGTAGTATAGGCTCAGAGGTAATGCCATCACAGCCTATGGTAGAGCTGTTTAACAACTATTGTCAGCTGTGGCCTATAACCAGTCTCATCTCTCTGTTCCCCTGCCATGAGGCTGCCCAAGCCAAAGCAACTGAGGTTACCTAAATGTCCATATAGTATGTGTGTTTATACGGTAGCAAGAAAGCACCTTGGGTTGTGTTGGATCTGCAAGACACTGTCTATGACATGTAATGGACAGGCAGAGGCACGAATGCAGAAGAGGCCATGGTTCACAACCATATCAGTGTTCACTGTACATGATATAAAATCAGTGCAAGACACATTCAAACCAAAGAAACGATCTGAGATGATCCACAATTTCCCTAATAGGGAATGAAGTGACACTAAAATGATTTCTGTGTGTGTTAGAAAACTATGACTGCTTTCAATCACAAATTCAAATTAATGTATAAAAGATATAAGGGGAAAGTGATTGTTTTTCATTATATGATAATCCTATGAGCATCCAATTAACATCAGGCTGCCTCTGTTTTTTTTTTTGTTTTTTTTTATATTTGTAATCATTTTACTCATTAGAAGTCTTTCAGAAGCATGACAGATTCTCCATCCCACAGGTACAATAAGACTATGCACTGCTTCACATGCTAATTTGGAGCCAGTCCAGGGAAGTACTACAGTAAGCAAGGCGATGAGCAGAAATGTCTAACACACTTATCTGTAGCACACAATGCATGAAGGAAACATATAAATGACTTTGTGTAGCCCGGCCCCTGGCTTATAAAATGAATGCATTTGATTTGTCACTGGTATATTGCTTTTACTGTTCAAGATCTATTTTGATGGAATTATGTGTGTTTCAGTACAAAGTTATGGGCCTGCAGGTTTGCATCAATGCTTTCTAGCAGGCAGAAGGCAATGGTTCACTCAATGAATGAAATGTTTATGATGTAATAGAGTAACTAGCAAGACATAGGGGTACATTTATCAAAGAGTGACGTTAGAGGTCCCCACAATCCTCTATAGTGAAATTCCACCACTCTATTAATTTCTATGGGATTTTTAAGTATTTATCAATGAGTGAAATTGAAAGTTCATCCTTTCAAAATCCCATAGAAATGAATAGAGAGGACTGTGACGATTTCTAACTTCACTCTTTGGTAAATATACCCCATTGACTCAATGGAACTTGTCTCCCAGCACCTTTACCAGATACAGATGAATGTGACAGTGATATCCATGTTTTCAATGCATATATGGCGTCTAAGAAGAAGAAAAATGTAGGCCATGTTTCCAGATTTCCACTGGGCTTCACATGCACACAGCACACCCTGCAGCTCTGCCTAGCCAGTCATCTGGAACATACGTTTTTGCAATGCAGCTGATCACAGTTTAATAGGCTGGGAAACACAAACTCGTCTGCTGTCGAGGAAAGTCTCGTGATATTATACCAAGGAGGAAGGGAGGAAAAAAGGCACAAGACAGAATAGTGAAATATAGTGGAAATATTGGTGAAAATGGAAAGTGAAAGCCTCGTTGTAAACAGTGTTAGGAGTACACATGGCTTTAGACAGCGATGATCAGGATGCAAGTGCTCCTCCTCCCCCTGGCTTGTCTGTGCGCGTGTGTGTGAGTGTGTGTGTGTGTTTGTGTGTGTCGCTGCCTCTCTCAGACTGTAGCAGCAGCCGCAGCACATCCCTTCACTTCACACAAGAGGTTTGGTCTTGTTAAACCATTCAGCAATAGGATCTTCTCCTCCTCTTCCATGCAGAATCGCCAGTTTTTGGCCACAGCATTACCTCCTTTAAAAACCAACAATTGATTATTCTTCATTTTGTTTTCCTCTGCTTGTTGGAAATTGGCTATAACCTAATTCTCCCCCTCCCCTGCTCTTCTTCTCATCATCATCACCACCTCAGGTCTACTGGGTCCTGCAAAACCTCCGCCCCATCAACCTCTTGTTGCTGCGCCAAGAAATAACCTCCACTGCCCCCTCGTCCCCAAAAGAGAGCAACCCCTTTACCCAGTAATACCTACTGCTACACTAACAAGAACCCCAAAACGGGGGTGGGGGAAAAGTGGGAGCCAGGGGGCCACAAGCTGAGAGAAGAAGGGATACAGCCGGAGAGTCAGCTTACCATGAGATTGCAATACACATCTTCTTCCTCCTCTACCTCTCTAGCTGTTGGACTTAGCCCTTGTTTGCTGCCTGGCCCGGGCTCTGCTCTCGCAGGTGGTGGCTGCTCTTACTGCTGGGGTTGTTGCTACGGAGCTCTACTGTTTTTCCTCTGGACCTCGGCTGCAGTGACTGCTTCCTCCTCTTCCTCCTCGTCTTCTACTGCTGGAGGTGCAGGTGCTACTGCTGCAGTAACCGGTGCTCCTGGTAGTGCTGGTGGTGCCTCTGGTGCTGCAGCAGCAGCAGCTTCTCATTCGGCGGCTCCTCCTCTCCCTGCTGCAGTGGTAGCTGGCGGGGCGCTTGTAGCTGCTTTTGCAGCAGGTGCCGGTGGCTGGGTGCTTCCCTCCGGTGCAGGTGCATCTGACTGCTACGCTTCCCCCAGTGTGGGCTCTGTGCAGGAGCTGGCCCAGCGCTCCAGGGTAGTGATCGAGGGCAAAGTGCAGCAGCAGCAAGGAGCAGAAGGGCGCAGGAAGAAGGTGGTACAGGAGCTGAATGAGTCTGTTACATCCGACAGGGGAAGAGGACAGGTGGCCAAAGAGCAGGTAAATGGAGAAACAGACAAGGAATTGCCTTCATCAGTGGTAAGAACCGAATCCAGGGAAGAACAAGTCCCTGCAACCAGCTGGATAACACCATTCCCAGCCAGTGTCACTACTATTATTGCAACAGTCCCTACTGGTGTCACTTCTGATTTTGTGACAATCCCCAGTCCTACAAAGTCTGCTGCCTCAAGTGGCCCTGAATCTTACCTGGTTAAAGTGCACCAGGTGTGGGCTGTAAAAACAGGCGGTTTGGCCAAGGACTCGCTTATAACCGTGCTGGGAAATTTCTCTTCCAGTTGCCTAAGGCTGAAGGAGGACAGCAGGTACATATTCTTCATGGATCCCACCAACAGCAGTTCTGTCTTCAGGGCCACCTTCCCACCCCTAGAGACTGGCAGGAACCTGAAGAAGGATGTTGGAAGGGTGCTCTGCAGGGGATGTGGTAAGTCTTGCAATAAGTTTCACTTGTGAGTTGAACATGATGCACAGTGTGTGTGTGCTGGCTTTTCAAGTTTAGCACATTGTTAAATGATACAGTGCTGATAACCTTGCAACAGGATAGCAGTGTTGAATTATTTCATGCTCAACTTGCTATTTGTTGGTGTTGAAATATTGGACATGTATCTTACTGACTGCTTCCTAAGGAGACTTGTGGTAGTTCTGCGTGGGAAGTGTTGAGAATGTTATATTATATCTAACACATCTGGAAGTTTTCTCACTTTGGAAGAAGCTTGGATTGCAGTTGTTCTTGTTTCTTTACCCTTGATTTGCATGTAGCAGGCACCAGTGTATGTTACAAGGGATACAAAGGGTCTGAGTTCTGTCAGTGTTACTTTTTATGAAATGCCTGAGCCAGTGTTATAGGATGAAGCGTGTATATCATAAGTGCAGTGTGCCTCTCTCTGATTGGATGCCTCATGTCAGATCTCAATCTAGCTTCCAACCTCGGCATTTACCAGTTGATCACAAGTGTTATATGCATTGTTTGTATCTGTATTTTGTTCAGTGTGTAGTGTTTCTGTTTGAGGCCTGTCAGATTGCAAGGATATGAATAGCTAAAATGTGCAGAAACATTGCTGACACTAACTGCACCTGAGGGTGATGTTTTTCTTATTATCTGCATGTGTTTTTTTTTAAATACAGATTATGCATGATATTGTACATGCATCCTGTAAAATCATTTGGGGTTTGAATTTATTTTTTAGTTTCACATGTTATAGCATTCTTTGTCTCTAGTAAATTATTTCATAGCATTGCATTGTGCAATGTAACTTTTATTACCTATTGTGTTTGTTAACAGTGAGAGATGTTATCATCACCCAAGGGACAAAAGAGTTATATGAAAAATAAAAACATAAAGCCAGTCCTGTAACACAGATGAGAATAAGGTGCTGGAATATTGTGCATTAGACAGCCTGTTGGCTGGTGGGAGCTGTTCAGCAAGTGAGGTGCTGAAAAGTATCAGCACGCGTAGGGATTCCCCAGCTCAGGCTGATAGGTGTCATAACACAAAAAATACCCTTCAGGGATCTGACTTAATAGCAAACATTAAAACTGAATACTGTTGGTGTGGCAAACAGAGATTTTGGAATATTGAAAAAAAATCGAAAGTTTCCTTTCTTACTGGCTTTGTTACTGTCTATAAAATATTGTATATCATATGTTCTATAGAGCTGTGTATTTGCAAAAAACAACTGAAAATACCTACACAAGAACTATTGGTATAGGTTCATGCAGCATTTTCCTTATCTTTTTTATCAGTTTTTGTGCATGGCTATATTATTTAAATTTACAATGTGAACAAAATAATGAAAATATTATGGCAAAATAACAGAATGGGCAGAGAACTATTAGATTTATATAACTTCCTTGCACAGAAAAACCTAATTGTTACCTATAGTTACACTGTATAAGCCAATACTCATATACACATATTTTACATGAAAGAAAACCCCCACAATACATGGTACTAAAGCCATATTTATTATTATTATTAATATTATTATTAAGCCATATTTATTATTATTATTAATATTATTATTATTTATTGGATTTTTCTTTAACTTTTACTTAAAGGAACAGTAATGAAACTGTTAAAGTATAATGTACTGTTTCCCTGCACTGGTACAATTGGTGTGTTTGCGTTAGAAACTCTACTATGGTTTATATAAACAAGCTGCTGTGTAGTCAAGGGGGCAGGCATTCACAGCATCGGTTACATAGAAGATAACAGATGTACTATGTAGAATCCCATTGTATTCTATTACAGAGATTATCTGTTATCTATTAACAGCCTCTGCATTTTTTCCTTTTTTTAACTTGAATGGCTACACAGTGGCCAGTGTCAGACTGGCCCACTGGGATACCAGAAAAACTCCCTGTAGGCCCAGGCATCAGTGGGCCCTTTTGCTTCTAATAATTTAGCCTATTTCATGGTCATTCTCTATTTCTTTATGGGAAAAACATGCTTAATAATGGAAGACAATATTAATTAGATATAAAAGACTAGCAGAATAAAGAGGCTGAGTGAGGAAAGGAGGAATAATTGTTTTGGAAAGTGGGCCCATGGTATAAAGTTTCCTGGTGGGCCTCTGGCATCCAAGTCCAACACTGACAGTGTCCCATTTATATAAATGTTTTTAAAGCAAACACATAACTTTTAGCAACAATGCATTATATTTTAATTACTTTAACACTTTTTGGCATTATTGTTCCTTTAAGGTTTTTGCCTGTTTGACCTTTAAACCTTTTTTTTATAAACTGGTGCTAAGTACTGCTTACAGGCTATCCTTAGCTGCTACTCGTTTTAAAGTAAGGGCACTTCCATCTGCCAGACCATTCCTGTGTAACTTAGTTGCTTGTAGTTTATGGGGCACTCCCTTCTGGCGTGAGGTAGAAATGCAAATAAATTCCTTATGCCCCAGGGGCATATTTCCAATTGGGGGATTACACCAGGGGCCCCTTTGTTGCTCCAGCAGTTGAACAAATTATATACCCCCCTCTCACTTAACTCTGATACCAATGGCGAGTGAGGTATTATTGTTAGTGAAGAGAGTACAATATTTGAAATCCGTCTCTGAACAGTAAAGTACCATCCAAGGAAAGGTTCTTGACTGGACTTATTACAGAATTTGGCTGTCAAAATATAATTTAAAAATAATACTATTTTGCAAAGAGCGTGAAGTCAGTGAAAAGGCTCATAAAGTAGCTAAAACAGTAGGGCAGCAGCTTCAGAATTGTAGCTTTAACTGCATTTTTTGTATTGCTGAACTATAAATTAGATACATTTGTGAATGGCAGTTAGGTCCACTTTGTTTTAATAAACAATTGGGAAAAATTTGAGTCTTAGTAAATACCCTCAGTAAAGTCATTGGCAAGAGTTGGAAAAGTTGCAGTGATGGGACAAGTCCACAGGCATAGATATCAATGAAATAAAGCAGTTATGCAGTAGGAGATATGGTAGAAAATGGTTGTTTTTTCTTAGTATTGGCAACATAATATACAGTGTAAAAACCAATACAAAATAATCAGTGCTGAGAAAGAACAAAGGCAAACAGTGTGTTTCATCCTAGATAACAGATCACACTGGAAGTATTATCATTTCCTTATTATTGAACTGAGGCATTTGTTTGATTTAACACATTGTACTAAAGTATAATCAGGGATGTTTCAGGGTATTTCTATCTGTCTCTAATCTACAGTTAGCCATTGCCTGCTAGGTACTGTTGGGATATGTAATTAAGCATTTTGAGATCCATGGAAAGCATATGAAAGCATTACTGGTGAGCATGTCTTATGGCGTTGTTTTATGGTAAATGAAAATGATAAACAAACAGTTTGGAATATTTTCTTTTGGTAATGTGAGCACAGAAATATACATTCTTAATGTATATTTACAATGTAAAAATGCTACAAATGTAAAAAAATGTTTTGCATTTAATTTGATATATGGCGTATGTTTAATACTATTGTACATATGAGTATTATAATACAGTATAGTGCAATATTGTCTAATTGAACATATTTGCTTTGGTTGTGTTTTTGTTTGTGTTATGCACAGTTTTCCATGAATAAACATAGCAGATGCTACTGGGTCTAAATTTATATGCAAATTAAACCTGTCACTTTTGAGTTGGGGGTTGGAAGATGTGGCACTGATTATCATATCAGTAAATCAGCAAAATCTTTCTAGGGTTGGCCATAACTATTCATATTTTTATACCAACCTTGCAGATGTTGGCACTCCCTACAAGACATGCACTACTCCTAAGCTGCTGGGTCTTCTGTCCCTATTGTTACTCTGCTGGACATAATTTGGATTGTTTATTTATGTAACTGCAGTCAAATAGCATTTTAAAATGATTCATGCCAAAAATAAAGCAAATCTGGTATTTGTGATACTGAAATGCTTTTAGACTTCAAAATCAGCAGATGTCTAAATATGCAGTTTCATGCACCTTAACCGTTATATCATTGACTAATTGTTTTTTTGTGTAAAATGTGAAAAATAACAGTACAATTTATACAGTATGCTTCATACTGTATGTGCACAATAAAGGGCCCTCGAGTACAAACCCATGCCATTCTCTGACACTCTTTCACTTTCAGCTGCTGCACTAAACATGCAATAGTCATTGGTTGGAGGGTGGTGAGAAGATAGACTTGAACAGCACCCATGTATACAATATATCTAGCCTAATAGAACCTTGCAGTACCAACTGCATGCAAGGCTGTATTTTGGTCCTGTGCTGCTCTAGGGAATGTATCTTAGGCTGCTTCCTTTTCTTAGTGGGCTGCATATGTCCAGGCAGTCCAGCTGCCCTGCACATGCTCTGATCACAGCAGAGACGGGCACAACCCCTCAGCTCTACAGCCAGATTTAGCCACAAGTATGCAGTGTAGGGTGGTGGTATTTGGTTTGAGCACTTGTTTTAATTTAGTTAGTAGTAAGTACCAGATTAGCTTCTTGTGAGCAAGAGTAGTCCTGTGCTCTACTAAGGAGAAGTAGTGGGTTTAATACTCTCCTAGGTGACAGCCATCTTAGTTCAAATGCCATAGATGGAAATGGACTCAGGTTATATTTATCCTTGATGGGCTTCCACTGGAGGAGATCAGTTTCACTGGTGCCCATCATGTTGGTGAAACAATATCTTAATCCTATTCTGTCTCCAACCTGGCTGGGTATGTGAGGATCAGTGACTTTTATAATGTGTAAGTTAAAATAATAACATTTATATAGTGACACAAAAAAGTTACAGGAGAACAGTTGAGAAACCTGAAATATTAGGCAAAATTAGGCAAACAAATACATATGTAAAATACACAGAAGAAGTGGCTGCCAGCAAATAACAAGTCAGATATTAAAACAGAGAGATACACATAGTGATACATGACTGGCATAAAGAAGGACACAAGACTACCAGGTAATGCATTTCACCTCAGGTACCAGAAGTACTGTTAACTCTGTTTTCCAATTTCCCAGCTCAATTTTTAAATAGCATAGCTTTAAAAAAAATATATACTTTTAATGATGTTAATGGATTTGCATTTGTCTTTTTACTCTGAGCTAAAACTGCTTTTTATTAGCTACAGATCATAAACACTATTCAATAATACTGGCACTTAGAGCACCAGTAGAGACATAAGATACAATTTGTAGTAAAAAAACCCAAAGGCAATTGATTCTTGTTATTCTTGCAGTGTAGAGAATCTGGAGACCTACAATCCTACAATGACAATGATATCTCTTCTCATGCCCAGGCAGATTGAATCATTGATTGAGTAACCTCTTCTTAAAAATGGCCTCTTCTATTTTAGTTAACTTTAACTTTTTATTTTAGTTAACTCACTATTTCTTTTTCACTAAATGCCATTACTAACCCATTCACTTAAGTGTTCATTAAGAAAATGGCAGAAAGTGGGGTGATGTTAATATTTGCAAATTATTGCATAATGGGGGTTTGGGTTATTTTCAGTGTAGAGTAATTTATTTTTTATTTAAACTTTAAAAAAAAAATCTATAGTAATTTAAAGGGACAACCATTATGCAGACACAATTTTGTTTTGTAGAAAATGAGCCATTACCCAAAAAACAAAGTGCAGAAGACTAAAATAATAGAATTATCTTAATATAGGATTTGAATCTTTTACCTGAGGAGAAACTGATTTGAGTCTAAAATAATATCTTCCTAGTCCAGGATTACAGTAACTTGCAATTGGGCAAACCATCAGATTCTTGGTTAAATAAAAACATATTTATTCTGACCCTGTATGACAGAGATTAGCCCTGCCAAAACTTATGTTACTAGGTAACTCAATTACATAACAGACTGCATTTCAGCATAAAAGTAGCACTAGTATGTACAGATATACACTGGAGCATTAGGCTGGCAAGAAAAGGTGCTGACATTGGTGCTTACTATTAATATGATCTCAAAAGTGGTTAATTGACAGAATTTGTTTACAAAAAGTAAATGTTGTTGCTGTGCAAACACCTTGGAATACTAGTGCCTTTGTCATTCACAGCTTATATGTGATACCCATAATAGCACAAAGAGTAATTCCAGATGCAATTACCAGCCAAATGTGAACAACATACTTTGCATTGACAGTAACGCCTTGATGGTGGTGCATAGCACACAGGGTGTGACACTGTCTAAATGCACTGAACTATTTTCAATATATCTGAGCAAACCACCTACAAGTGTGTCCCATAGGTAATGTTTCTCATTCTGACAAATAAAAAGTGACTGTGGGCTAGCAAAGGAAAATTGATTGCTCTCCCAATGACTGTTAAAATGCCTTTTGTGCAGTGGCACACTTGTAACATAAAGTAATACAGGTATGGGATCTGTTATCCAGAAAGCTTTGAATTACGGAAAGGCTGTCTCGCGTACACTCCATTTTATCTAAATATTCCAAATTGTATTTCTTTTTTCTCTGTAATAATAAAACACTACCTTGTACTTGATCCAAACTAATATATAATTAAAGCAGTTGTTCACCTTCCAACACTTGTTTCAGTTCAGTTGGGTTCAGTTCACTAGAAATAAAGGCCTTTTCCAATTACTTTCTATTTTCTATGTGTGACTGTTTTTCTAATATAATTTTCACCTTCTAAAGCAGCTCTGGGGGGGGGGGTGTCTCCGACTCTAAACTGTTCCAAATTAATACACTGACTAGTTGATACATTGCTTATCTTTGTCCCTTCTGAGCAGAATCCCTGAGTTTCATTAAAGACAGCTGTTAGAATTGATACAATCCAGGCATGCTGCTGAGAAATATATCAACTAAATGTTGCAAAATTGTAACAGTGCAGAATCTGCACCTGAATTACTGAACTGCCAGATTGAAACACCAGAGACAAGAACCTTAAATTTTAAATTTATATTTTGGAAAACCGGTAAAATATTCAGTTTTCTGTAGAACAATCCGAAAACAACTGAACTAAAAAAAAGTGTTTGGAAGGTGAATAACCCCTTTAATACGTACTGTAAGCAAAACCAGCCTATTGAGTTTATTTAATGTTAACATGATTTTCCATTCTACATAATATTTAGTCGAAATGAAAGTGCACCCATACATCTTTATGAAAACTCCTATATAGTCCAGTGGAGCCATGTAGCTGAATTATTTTCCTGCTGTAAAATCTGCATGGCTGAGCAACTTGTGATGTTATGGGATGCAGAAAATTTACTTTTATTTACTGTGTGTATTGTCAAGATAATTTTTCACTAAAACATCCATTCTTTTAGCCACTGACCCTCTCTAAAATGAGGTGTCCCATCTTTAGATCTACTACCCAATCCACTATCATAAGGGTCTACATAATAACATAATAAGTTAGGTTGAAAAAAGACACACATCTATCAAGTTCAACCTTTTCCTGCCTAATTGCTAGTTGATCTGGAGGAAGGCAAAAAACCTCTCCAATTTGCCTCAGAGGGAGCCTCATAGGGGGCCTCTTTCTTTAGTTAAAGTAAGAAAAATGCTGGAATATTTTGAAAATGATGTATAACTTTAAAGAGTAATCAGTAATGCACTTCATGTCACTGTTTTAATAATAAGTATAGCATGTAATAATTTAATACTGCACACATGAAAAAACACTAAAGGATGCAAAATTATATCCGTTAGGGTCCATGCAGCAATAGTCTGTGTAGACAGACAGGATTAAAAATACTGTTGGACACAGGGAAGCAGTAAACTGAAGGCATTACTATAAGCATCACCTGTGCATTGTTGCCCCTTATGCTACACATGGAATACCCCCTAGATTGCACAGGTGATACTTATAGTAATGCCTTAAGTTCACTCTTTCCCTCTGAATGCAGTGCTGCCAGATGCAGACAGCTTCATATTAAAGGAGTTGTGCAATTGTGAAATTTGCTATTGATTTTCATTTTTGTATTATTTGAGTTTTTGAGTTATTTAGCTTTTTATTCAGCAGCTCTCCAGTTTGCAATTTAAACAATCTGGGTCCAAATTACCCTAGCAACCATGCACTGCTTTTAATAAGAGACTGAAATATAATTAGGGGAGGGTCTGAATAGAAATATGGGGATTAAAAAATCACAATAACAATAAATTAGTATTTAGAGCATGTATTTAGATGGGGGTCAGTTAAACCCATTTGAAAGCTGGAAAGAATCAAAATAAGGCAAATAATTCTGAAAATATAAAATATAAATAATGAAAACCACTTGAAGTTGTTAGAATTAGCCACTCTATAACTTACTAAAAGTGTATTTGAAACTAACCACCGCTTTAAGAACAAGGGGTTCAATGTTTTTATTTAGGTGAAAGTGCAAAGAGAACAGAGCACTTTTTGTCTGTTTTTTTTTATGTTTGCACTATGCCTATAGTTTTGTTAATCAACCTTAGTTTTTTTTTCCATTTTCTACTTTGTTGCACAGAAATGCCTAATGGGTCCCGATTAATAAAACAATTCCCAGAGTATACTCATGGGAAACAGCGTACACAAAATGCTTTTTTACGGTTCTGCTATACTTGTATACTTGTTAGGTGGATAAATTAACCTCATATTGTTTATTAAAGTATACTATAAATTACATTTCTATGCACTTATTCCAAAATATTTGTTCTTCTTTGGGAATGTTAGCAAAATGTTGTACAACACTTCAGAGTGCACATTTAGGGGGTTATTTATTAAAGGTCAAATGTTAGAGTTTTTTATTTCTTGAATGAACTCAATTGAGCTCACAACGCGAATGGTTTCTTATTTAAGAAAAAACTCGACTGGAAAAAAATAGATTCTGAGTTCGAGTTGCAAAACCTGGAAACGAATTAATTGAGTTTTTTGCAGAAAAAAAACTCAAGTCTGAATTATTCGAGTTTTCACTCAAAACCCTCTGAAAAAAACTCAAATATCACGCAGGCTAGTAACATCTTCAAATGGTTCAAGGGACCTTTGCCATTGACTCCTACATGACTCGTCAGGTTTACGATGGTGTATTTTTCGGATTTGAGCTATTTACAGGGTCGGGAGTATAATAAATCTTGAAACATTTTACTTTTTATTTAGCCCAAAAATGGGAGTTTTGACCAAAAAAATTTACTCAAAAACTAATTTTTTTGTGGAAAACACAACTGTTGGGCGGAACCTAGATTGCAGGAGGTTGAGAAGGGTGTTGTGAGTGAGATGCTGGATCAGGCATTTGTAAATACACCATTCCAGCAATTTGGATGTGAATGGAAGAAGGGAAAATGGACAATAGTTGGTGGGAGAGCTGGGATCAATGGAAGGTTTTTTGATGATAGGAGTGCTTGTTTGAATAAAGATGGAAATTTACCAGTAGAACGGGAAAGGTTAAATAGGTGGGTAAGTGCAGGACAGAGTGTTTCAGAGATTGGGTAAAGGAGATGAGAAGGTATGGTCTCAAGTGGGCTTTGAGCAGGCTAGAAGTTTGCTACTTCATCTAGTGTTTCAGGTGTGAAGGAGTGCTTTGGTTTAGAGGATAAAGAGGAAATTAAAAAAGAGAAGTACAGTTGTATAGCTAGAATCCCACCACTTTTCAAGGTTTAGATTTGGTCATATCTTTAGTGCATGTATTATATATTATTCCCTTCCCTCAAGTGTAATTTACAATCAGAGATACGATTTACATTGTCATCAACTTTGGTCAGTTTTACCAAGAAGTACTTAACCTGCATGTAAGTTAAGGAGGAAACCAGAGTAAACCCACATAGGCTCTGTTTAGATTGTGCTCTGACTGGAACCTAAACTGGGACCCCAATGCTGTAAGGCAGAAATTGTATTTATGCACCACTGCCCATGTACTGTGCTATGGCAGGATGTCAGAAGTTAGCTCTTTATTTGTGATACATTGGAGGATATTTTAAACTTTAAATTAAATGCAGTATTAAAAAAAACAACTACATTAATCTATGCAGATATTGTTGAGGAAAATTTTCTCTAATGATACTTAAACTGTCCCAAATGTATCATTTACTGGAGCTGTCAAGTGCTATCTTGTAGTAAGATTTATTATTTTGTTTTCTTGATATGCACTTGCTTTCAGAAGAAAAATGCTGAAGGAAAGGATGTTTATGAGACGTGACCTGTGCAATAAATAGGCAATAGAAAAACCACAAAAGGAAACAAAACAGTTCATAATGCAGTTTGACAGAACATTCTCATAAACGTATTTCTTTTTACACACACACACTAGATATTTAGGGGTCCCTTGGAGGGGAACTAAATCAAATAATTAACATTTTTTATATTATTCCCTTTTTCTCTGTAATAATACTGTAAATCAGTACCTTGTACAAGGATGCCCTCTGTCACCCCTAATATTTGCCCTATCCCTATAACCCTTAGCCCATGCTATCAGACACAGACACAAATCAAGGGGTTCCAAGTGGGGGACCAGGGAATATATCATCATTCTCTTAGCGGACAACATCCTACTTACACTCATAACCCCCAAACCACATTGCCAAACTTAATTGAGACAATGGACCAATTCCAAATCCAAGTCAATTCTAGACAATCTCATGCACTCCCGCTGAAAAAGTCAAAGCCATAATTAAACTATTACAGCTTAATTTAAACTATACATGGGAGACTGAGTCCTAGAGTATCTGGGAATCAACCTAACTTCATCCTATGATAAACTAAAAAAAAGAGCTATCCATTTGGCATACTTACCAGCTGTCCTGATTTGGCAGTATAGCAGCTGTGAAGATGATCCTACTGCCGAGAATCTTATATCTATTCAGGACACTACCAATCCACTTCCCAGAAAAAACATCCATCGCATTCCAAAAGACCATATCAGATTTTATTTGGGAAGGCAAAAGAACCAGAATTAAAGCAGCAACCATGACTAAGCCCAAATTGATGGGAGGATTGGGAGTTCCCAACATACAGTAGACTGATATTACTTAGCAGGCAGACTAGAAGCCATGCTACATATGCATGCCCCAATCAATGAGCCATGGAAGGAAATCGAGAACTACTTTCCATTTCCAATTCAGATAGCCCACCTTCTATAGGTACCCAAGGCTTGTAGAGCCACCCCACAGGATACCAGAACTGTGGGACACAATGGCTATAAAAATGAAACTAAACCCCCAAATCCAGATTTAGGACCCTCTTCCATAATACAGATTTTACACCAGGCTGCACCCCAACAGACTTTAGCCCATGAATAGAAGAAAATATGTTCACCCTCACTGCCTTTTTGGTAGACCAGAAAGTCATATCATACCAACAATGTAAAGACAACCATAATATCCCACAATCAAAGTTTTTCTGATACCTACAAATAATACATTGTGTGGAAACCACTCTCAAAACCCAAACAGATTAAACACTGACATACTTTGAAAAAACATGCCAAAACCGCTCCTATCGACCACACCTGATTTCCACCCTATATAACAGGTTAGCTGCAGATACCACAGAAATGCACCAAACCTATATGATAAAATGTGAGGAAGACTTGAGCCTCATAAAATTATGGTCACATATGTGGGATCCGGCCAAACAAACATCCATTTGCGCAGTTTCTATCAAGAGAACATATAAGATCATATTTCGCTGGTACTACACCCCCCCACACTTATCAGCAAATTCAGCAGCAATGAAGACCTTGCAAACTGTTTTAGAGGATATGGGAAAAGGGGATCCTTCATACACACATGGTGGACCTGTGCAGTAGCTCAGGAATTCTGGAGGATGTTTGCGACTCTGCTCTCCGAGGTTCTCCAATGCAACATACAAGCAGCCCCCCCCCACATTCCTCTTAGGCATGAGAATCAGAACAATATGCTTCCAGAGCTCACATAAACTAGTCACACATATCCTAACAGAAGCAAGATCCCTACTAGCAGCAAATTGGAAAAAAAACCCACAAATCCCAGGAAAGCAAACTTTGATTAGTAAGGTGAATTGGACCAGAGCAATCTAATCAAGACACATTTCTGGACTGAAGCTATGGGGGGGGGGAACTGGAATGGGATCCATGGGGCCAGCATTTTGAACGCCTGCAGCAGGGGACTAACTCCATAACATAAGGTACCATACACAGAACCCAAAAGCAACTGAATTTCTCAGCTGATGAACATTGAAAGCAGAGAAGCATCTTCTTGCCTTTCTCTCCTTTCCTTCCTTCATTCCTCTATTGTCCTTATCGCCCCCTTCCACTATTCACGCGGTTCCCCCCTCTCTATACCTCTGGTTTTCAGCAAAGCTGTTACTTTCCCCTCTTCTGACCTTTAGCATATCAAGGCACAGCTAACAGAAGATAATTTTAGCATCCAATGGAAAAGGCTTCTTTACAGTAAATAAATTATATGATGTGCCATGTAAATATATCCATTGGGGATAGGTATGCAGCCAACTATGTGTCATTTTATTCTTGAAATTTTGTTATGTCAAAGAAAATCAATAAAAATTATAATTTAAAAAAAATCAGTACCTTGTATGTTATCCCAACTAAGGTACAGATATTTCCAGTATATATAAATGTTCACAGAGCATTCATTCTTGGCATTCCAACATTTTTATACATTGATGGAAGATGCCATGCAACTTGGCTTTCTCAACTGGCAACTGTAAAGCACTATTACCAGTTGTGAATTATATACAGATATGGATGTACTACAGAAGAAGATTCTTTCCATCTAGATGGTTTTATTTTTGCAAGCTTTGTCTGTAAGGGCTTTTCCTCTTTATTTAATTATTTAATGTATAGATGTCATTAGTACTAATGTGAGAAAACTGGGAAAATGCATGCTTAGCTGATTCCTGACTTCCTATTTGAAGACAACTTGATAGATTAAAACTAACCATGCTTACAGGTAGAGGCCAGGTTTTGCAAATTACCTTGTAATGCTTGATCTGTAGCATAGTAAGTACATTTTCTCCATTCCTCCTACCATTGCCTACAGTAGCCCCTCAGTAGCACACAATTATTTTGATTGCCTCATGCTTAGTTCCATTTAAAACCAAACTGACATTGTTAGAAAACGTTTTAATACTATTATTGCCTTGGCAGTGACAGCTCGAATTACAATTACATTGAACATATTTTAACATAATGTTGGTGTTTGCAGACTGTCCCATGATGCAAAAATAAATGATCCTTAGGTAGAAATACAGGTGCAAATCAGTTTTGTGTTCTCCACAATTCACCACCCACTCAGTTTAATTGCACCTGCTGAATCAGGTAGATAACTTGCACCAGGTAGTGCTTGCTATATAATAAATGATGTCAGTACATTCAATGCTTGCATGCATTTTTGCATGTCTTCTTAAAGCTGTATGAAATATAAAAACTTCAAAAAGTCTCCCTCTGCATCTAAACGCAGTCTTAGCGACCATAACTCTATATACATAATTGAAAGCAATAAACTGGATGAGAAATACTTTTAAGCAGTGGCGCAACATGCAATGGTGGGCCCGGGTGCAGGTTGCACAAACTGGCCCCCACTGGGATCCCCGTACAAATTGTGTGCCAGCAAAAAATCCCCCCCCCCCCCGCTGCCTGCGATAAAACTTATTGTGGCTCCAGTGGACCCCAAGAGGGTGCGGGGCTGGGTGCAATCATACCCCCCACACCCCAGCAGTTATGCCATTGCATTTAAAGGAGAAGTAAACCCCTTATTAAAAAATCCCTACCCTACATAGACCCCCCCTCTTTTTTGGTGTACCTTATTTTTGTTTGTAAAAATTACATATTTATATAAATTAAAAGTTTCATTCAACAATGCGTTTTCTCATATTAAAAAAAAGTAATGGTAAGGTGAAAACTGCTAATATAGGAGGGGGGGGGGGCGCTGATTGGAACCCTTGCCTAAGGTGCCAAACTACATTGGCCCGGCTCTAGCGACAAAAGTCACGAAAATTGCCTAAGCGCCAGAAGAAGCTCCAATGAGGACCGAAGAAGAAGATGGCGACCGTGAACTCTAATGCCATGAATCTGCACCGAGGGGTTAGTAAAAAGATCAGGGGCATTTGCCCGGGGTAGCAGCTAGGCTGGAGGGGAGGAGGGGGGTCTGTGTAGGGTAGGGGGTAGGGTTTTTTTTTAATAAGGGGTTTACTTCTTCTTTACGAGATGTCAATATGAGTAATTATTAGTAATGATAACCATAATATGAAAAATCCAGATCATTCCTGTAGATGCATAAACATACATTTTCTATTCTAAGGGGCAATGCTGTGTAAAAAACGGCAGGATAATACACCACACATTGGCAGATTTCACCATGTAAAAAAACAGTGTGTCATTTTTACACGTTTTTTCTTGGATCGACTTCTGCCATATGCAATGTAAAATAATGGTGGCGAATCTGCAGTTCGCATGGTGTAAAATTCCACACAGCATGCAATATTTTACACAGCTTTTTACACAGTGGTTTTTTGGTGAATTTTGTTTTACACAGCATAAAAAATATGCCCCTAACTGTACATTTTATACCCATTATATGCTTATAACTGCAAGGGACTCTGTTGTCCCTAATCAATATTCTCTAAGCAAGCTTTGAGCTCTCTTCATGCTGCTCGGATTAAAATCGACCCCAGAAAACAATATCATAGCTAGAATTCTATGAGCTTCCTATTCATAAATAAGTCCGATGCACAAGGTAACTTGATTAGCTCTCTATTGTACACAGTGCAGAAAATGCTGCTGAAAAAATGGACAATAAACTTTTTGTGTCTTCCAATCTCATTGAGTTTATTGCTTTGACATTGTTCCTATGTACCATGAAGAGCATGATAAAATGCATTTTAAAGGGTTTGTTCACCTTTACATTCATTTTAGTATGATGTAGTGAGTGAAATTGTTAGACAACTTGCAATTAGTCTTCATTTTTTAGTATTTGCGGTTTTCGAGTTATTTTGCTTTTTGTTCCAGTTTGCTATTTCAGCAATCTGGTTGCCAGGGTCCAAATGCATTGATTTGAATAAGAGATTGGAATATGCATAGGGGAGTGCCTGAATAGAAATATGAGTAATAAAAAATAGCAATAACTATGCATTTGTAGCCTTACATAGCATTTGTTTTTTTACAATGGGTCAGTGACCCCCATTTCAAATCTGGAAAGTGTCAGAAGAAGATGGCAAATTATTAAAAAACTATTAAAAAAAATAAAAAATGAAGACCAATTGAAAAGGTGCTTATAATTAGCAATTCTATAGCATACTAAAAGTTAATTTAAAGGTGAATAATCCCTTTAGGAGTACATGCATATAACATATATTTTTATTTTATGAATCACATACACTTTCAATGAAACAGATAATGAAACATATTTTACCTGTGGTAATTAGACAATGAAGATTGTTTGAGAACAATTGCAGAACAGTCATCATGAAATACTTGTCTGTCCTGATGCATAGTATGTAATCAGCTTCTTTCAACTGCAGTTCCTCTGTGCATTTTGCACTCTGGGACCACTCTGTGTGATCTGTGGCTAAATATCCTGATGACTGACTTGAGTATGTGTTACATTGCATACAATCAAGTCACTTGGGATCATCAATTGACCAGATCAATAATCTGACTTAATACAGGCAGTTAAAAGGTCCACCGGCTTGGTATAGTGACATCAAATAGAATTGTGTACAAGTGCTTTCAGTGAGAAATGGCCTTCTCCTGTATCCAGGTAATAAATGAACCACCATGACTATATTGCATGTTTATGATGGTGACTAACTTCAGTTCTGAAGCGTTTAACCCCCATATGTAAAAAAGACACAATGTTTGCAGTAACCAATAACAGTCAATAAGATATTGAACTAAACTCTAAAAATCATTTTTTATATACTGAACTTCAGGCCTTCAAAGTTCTGCTAGCAATTCCCCATCTTTGATTTTGTTAGTAGTGTCAGTGCTCATGCTCAGTGTGCTATGGGTAGCTATTGAGAAGCTTAGGGATCATCACAAATCATCCATCAGAAAATTAGGTTTGCCTGTCATATATGCTGATGCTATAGGGCTGATTATTAAATTTGGATGCTAATTGAACTGGTTTCTGGGCTGCCATGTACCAATAATCTGAATTAACTAATCAGATTTATATTGTGACATTTAACAGTTACTTGTGACAGTTACTTTTGACTGTTAACTGCAGTCCCAAAACATAATGTACAACATTTGTTCCCTGTTTTTAAACAGGTGCCTAGTAAATACTACCTGCTGATTGCCATTGGTGATTAGACATAATGTAGGCAAAGATAGTACTTTAAATAAAGCTGATCTTTCTGTATTGCATCATGCAAATAAGAACTAACTTCCCTGATGCAGCAACCTAAGGGGCCCCCGACCCCCAGACTGACACTGTTTGTTGCTGGATAAGATGAGAGTTTTTCTAAATATAAGATATATTTAAACGGTATAAGTTAAGGGTGAAGTCATGGAGTGCAACACTAAACATTTTTTTTTGCAGAAAACTAACTCTTTTCCTCACTTTCTTTTCAAGGCTTTTTTCTTTGTTTATAAATACCTCTTGTATGCATATTTCATATTTCCTGTTTGTAATGAATTTGCAGGTATGGGTTTGCTCTGACAACATGCTGAACAATGGACTGTTGCAAGGCAGTACTTCTCCTAAGCCAACTAAACTACCTGCTAATCCTAAACAGTTATATGGTTTTTTTACTTTATATGCCAAGTATATGAGCAGTATTTTTACAGTTTTCTCTTGGTCTTCCAGATCTGAAGTTGACAGTTCGAATTAACTTCAATTTCTTGACAACTGACATTTCTGAAACTACATAGAGGAAGCATTTAGACTTCTGCTTATAGCCTCCTAATAGTTACTTATCGTTATAACCCTAAAGCATGCATGCTAAAAATTATGAGTTTGTTCAATTTATTAATTTACTTATTCCCAGATCACATACAGTATCTATCTATTCCAAAAGATTGCAAGGTTTAAACGTTTATTATTATTATTAATTATTAAATGCCTTTTCTATACACTTTTAAGAAATAGTTTCTTCCAAGCCCTTTAGCTAATATTTTTCTATTATTACTGGCTTAATGGCTTATCGTCTAGAAGGAAACCAATTAGCCTTAATTAGCATAAAGAGAAAGATGAAAGGTATACACACAATCCTAGATAATATTGTGCTGAAGTGCTGCATAAAATGAAAATGTGTGCCCTCCATAAAGTAATTATGAACAAATTGTTTAAAAAAAATGAAGAGCTTATTTTGTGCTGCAAAGTAAGGCTACAGACCCATATAGGAATACATACATTTATGTAAATATCACAGGGAATTTGAAATAATATTCATCATTGTGCTACAAATACTCTACTAAGCTGAATGCATACTTTTTAATTTGCAGACCCTCAAAACTAAAAACTTTAGTGCTAGAAGCAGAGACAAATTATTTACATTATTTTGTGCTCATTGCTGTTTGTTGATTCCTTAGGGTGGGTAATATCATAGCTGGAGATATTCTTAGCTATTTACAAATGTGTTTTTTTTTGGAAACATCACTTACTAAGAATTGCTTTTTGCATGCAGTTATAATCTATGGGAATCACCATCACACATGGCACACGATTATCCCTTAAAAACTTGTGTGTAATTGTTAATGGGTGACAACTGTGGCAATATGGCTTTAACTGCCCATGCATATAAACAGTGTCATAAGTAGATATTACTGGGTCTCCAAAATGCTTAGAGGTTGACTTGTTTCACCAATATTTATTGAAACTATATCGGGCCCTATACATCCTGCCCCCCCCATCTGCAGGGTCAGCTTGATCTATAGTTATGTCCCTGCATATAAATATATTGTCCTTAACATATGACCGATTGTTTGTTATAGTAGATCAGTGTGGGACTAGGACACCAGGGGCCCACCCAAAAACCTTAGACCAGGGGCCCACCATAAAACCTTAGACAAGGGGCCCACTCTCAGTACTAATATTCTTCATCTCCTCAATCAACCTCTATTCTCCTAGTCTGTTTTCTTTATACTATAATCAATGATTCCACCTATTTAGCCACTTTGTTCTCATAGAAATAGGGAATGGCCATGAAATAGGCCAAAAGTTTAGCAGCATGAGGGCCCACTGACACCTAGGCCCACCGGGAGTTTTCCTGGTATCCCGGTGGGCCAGTCCGACACTGTAGTAGATGAATTATAAATATAAAGACTGATCAAATTGCAAATACTTGCCATATTTTTAGTTGAGTAAAGAAAACTGTAAAGAATGCACTGTTATCTTAAGAAAACATATCGTTGCATGACTGAAGGAATATGACTGAAATGTTGAAACCTTACGAGTTGCAAAACCACCCAATATAAGAGGCAGATTTATCAAAGATGGAATTGAAAATTCTAATTTTTAAATTCTAATTTTGAGTTTATTTTAGTGTAATTTGACTAGGGGATAGTCCAAATTAGATTTGAATTAAAAAAAATGTATCATTTTGAAATTTATCATGTACTGTCCCTTTTAAGAATTCTAATTTGATTATTCCCCATCTAAAACCTGCCGAATTGGTGTTTTAGCTTATGGGGGACCTCCTACAATCAATTTGTCATTGAGTCATTTGGTGGACTCTTGAAAAAAACATTTTTTTGGGGGGTATAATAAATCTCTATAAATCTATATAAATTAAAAATTTTTCCCCACAACTTCAGGGATATCTGCCATTGACTTCTATATGACCTTGACAAGTTTGAAATGGTGTATTTTCAGATTCGCATTTTTAGCAGCTTTGGGGTACGATAAATCTTTAAAAACTTTAGTTTTTTTTTCCATAAAAAATTTGAATTTCCCCCTAAAAACCTCGACCAGAAAAAATTGAGGTCTAATAAATGGGCCCCTGAGTGTATCTTGTTGCAATGGAACATATTTTCCAGGTATGTTACATTTCCATGTCACATCCTCATTTGACATTATTCGGCCACAATATTTCAACATGTTGCTAGATTCTGTTTATATTCATATTATTACACATTCCAATCTAATTGTGATAACTGACAGTGTCAATTGTGCTGTCCTTGCTGTACTTTTTCCATTTAACAAGGCATTTTCCTACTTGTTCTGTGTGCAAATGGATATCTCAAATATTACATTAGTATAATACTCAAAACCATATCTGCAGACAGTTTTATAATAATGCGTAAAAATGCACTATTGTTAGTTACCATTCTGCTATGCTTTGCTTTGTTTTGCATTTGCACTGTATAGGCCCCATCTAGAATATGGCGTACAGTTTTGGTCTCCATCACTCAAACAGGACATTATTGTATTAGAGAGGGTACAGAGAAGGGCAACTAAGCTGGTAAAAGATATGGAAAATCTTAGCTATGAGGAAATAATGGCCAAATTGGGTATGTTCACGCTGGAGAAGAGGCGCTTAAAGGGATACTGTCATGGGAAAATATTTTTTTTATAAATGCATCAGTTAATAGTGCTGCTCCAGTAGACATCTGCACTGAAATCCATTTCTGAAAAGATCTAAGCGATTTTTTTAGATTCAGTTTGGAAATCTGACATGGGGCTAGACATTTTATCAATGTCCCAGCTGCCCCTGGTCATGTGACTTGTGCCAGCACTTTAGGAGGGAACTGCTTTCTGGCAGAATGTTGTTTTTCCTTCTCAATGTAACTGAATGTGTCTCAGTGAGACATCTGTTTTTACTATTGAGTGCTGTTCTTAGATCTACCAGGCAGCTGTTATCTTGTGTTAGGGAGCTGTTATCTGGTTCCCTTCCCATTGTTCTATTGTTAGGGAGGGGGTGATATCACTCCAACTTTCAGTAGAGCAGTAAAGAGTGACTGAAGTTTATCAGAGCACAAGTCACATGACTTGGGGCATCTGGGAAAAATATCTAGCCCCATGTCAGATTTAAAAAATTAAATATTAAAAAATCGGTTTGCTCTTTTAAGAAATGGATTTCAGCGCAGATTTGTGGTGGAGTAGCACTATTTACTGATGCATTTTGAACATTTTTTTTTCCCATGACAGTATCCCTTTAAGGGGTGATATGATAACTATGTATAAATATATAAGGGGATCGTATAATAATCTCTCTAATGCTTTATTTACCAGTAGGTCTTTCCAGCTGACAGGAGGTCACCCATTCCGATTAGAAGAAAAGAGGTTCCCCTAAATATTCGGAAGGGGTTTTTTACAGTGAGAGCTGTGAAGATGTGGAATTCTCTCCCTGATTAAGTCGTACAGGCTGATACATTAGATAACTTTAAGAAGGGGCTGGATGACTTTTTAGCAAGTGAAGGAATACAGGGTTATGGAAGATAGCTCATAGTACAAGTTGATCCAGGGACTAGTTCGATTGCCATTTTGGAGTCAGAAAGGGATTTTTTCCCCCTCTGAGGCAAATTGGAGAGGCTTCATATGGTTTTTTTTTGCCTTCTTCTGGATCAACTAGCAGTTAGGCAGGTTAAAAAAAACTAAAAGGTTGAACTTGATGGACGTGTGTCTTTTTTCAGCCTTGCTTACTATGTTACTTACTATGTTACTATGTAAATGTAAATAATGTATTTATCATATCACATTTGTTGACAACTAAAAGAAGGAATAGCATCTCCTTTTTTCTATACAAAATTACAGAATGCAGTACATGCATTAGAAGGCTAGGTAACCTTCAGTACCATAAAATGTAGACTGAAAATAAAAATAAAGAAAAATAAAGTTTTACCTTTTATATGCTAATTTTGTAAAATATAAAATGCAATCTACTTGCCAATAAAAGGTACAGTATGACTTTCTCTACATTTTCCTCTTTAATGGCTAACATGAGACAACACTCTACAACTAAGGCATTACCAAGCAAACAAATACATATAAGCAAAGCCTTTTTTATTGGAGACTGTAGAGTCAATGACGAAGAAAGGAAGTAAAATGAAGCTAAGGGAGGGTGAGTCATTGCATCAGGGTACTAACAGCTGTTATCCACTTTCATTACTAATATCTATATGCATACAGTAAAAAAGTTTTTAAAGCAGCATAGTTATCATTTAATTGCAAACCAATGGTTCAAGTATGGAATCTAGTATCCAGCATGCCTGACACTTGGCGGGTTATTTACTAAACCACAATTTTTGTGGACGGGGTTTTTTGGGCAAAAACTGGATTTTTTGTGGAAAAAGAAACCTCTATTTTTTTATTATACCCCGAAGCTGCAAAAAATCAGAATCAGGAAAATCTGTCATCTCAACCTGCTGATGTCAGTTAAAAGTCAATGGGAGATGTCCCATTTACATTTATCGTGGGGGTTTTCGGGAGAAAAAATTGAGCAATTTCATTGTATTACTTTAAAACCCAAAATGAAAAAGAAGCATAATTAACAGGGCTGGTCCTATCAAATGTGGGGCCCAATTGGGACCATGTTGGCGGGGCCCCTAGACAAAGTGTTGCTGGCTACTGACACACCAAGTATTTAGGAAAATAAGGGCATACAGGCACAAAATAGAAAGGAAAGGGGCAGACAAGGTAACATAATAGGGGCACACAGGGTAAGAGAGGGAGGGAGGAAATAGGAGAGTGGACTGGGCCAATTAGTTTGGGGCTGGGCCGATTCAGCTTGGGAGCAGGCTTGGTTGGATTGGGGCAGGCAGGGCCTATCAAGGTTGGAGGAAAGCTGGGCCTATGAGAGTTGGGGGCAGGCTAGACCTATGGATCTGGGGATGGGCTGGACTCTCAAAGTTGGGGGCAGGCCAGGCAGCATCATGTGCTGAGGGAAATATTATCTGTGCTGCCCTGTGGTGCGGGGCCCCCCAGAGGTGCGGGGCCCAATTGGGCCCAATTGGTCCAATTGGCCTAAGGCCGGCCCTGATAATTAATGTATAGTAGCTGTGTCTGAATAATATACAATAAGAGAAACATAATATAGCTCTTAAAAACAATGTACAATATAATATTAAAAACAGATATAATAAACTACACAGCTGCACTCACTAAACTGTATAGAGCATCTTTAAAGGAACAGTAACACCAAAAAAAGTGTATCAAAGTAATTAAATTATAACTACAGTTTATATAAACAAGCTGCTGTTTAGCCATGGTTTAAACCACAGGTTGCACAGCAGATGCACACTGTAGAAAGCCATTGTATTCTATTATGGAGCTGATCTATTTTCTGCTATCTAACCTGTGTTTTTTCTCCTTTATAAGCTTGAATGGCTGCCCCCATGACTGCACAGCAGCCTATTCTTAGAAAGATAGTAGTCTTTCTAAAGCAAACACATAAATTTAACCAAACCAGCGCAACAGTACATGATATTTTAATTACTTTAAAATGCTTTTTTTTGGTGTTTCTGTTCCTTTAAAGGACAGTCACCTTATTTATTGTTGGAAAATTAAAGTTTGGGGAATAATAACTCCTAATTAAACCTCTGAGTTTTAGAGGGGAGGTGGGAAATGTAAGCAACAAAAAAACATGGTGTCCAATGTACCAGTCTTCCATGGAAGTAGCATGTCCAGTGTAGGTCAGTACAAGTCATTGTTACAATTCCATGTGTTTAGATTAAGGGGTCAGTTTAAGAACGCTCAAGCCTCGTCCTTGTCTTATTTCACACAGTAAAAAGCATAATAGACAATTGCATTCTGGGTCCATATAAACAGGCACTACTGCATCATAACGCTATTAGATATGACATTCGTTTGCTTTATGCCAATGATGTCCCATAGCACAAAACAATGCAGACAAGTTATCAACGATTTACTCTGCAGTACTGTCCCAGTTGCTGATAATTTGTTTGTTTTTTGTAGCTCAGCACACATCATTTATCAAATTTTTCAGCTCTGGCTTTTCGTGCCTAAGGCATTTAGGGAAAGCAAGGTCACTCTAAACTGACCTAAAAATTAAAACAGTCTTTCTTGTGCTATAGCAATAAACCGCCATCCCATGTAATACATTGTGTTATTCAGCTAAACGGAATTTTATGATTTTGACATTTTTTCGTTTTGACGATTTTGGCTGCACAAAATGATTTCTACAGTGATATATAATGTATTGCAGATGCCGTTGGACTAAAACTGTTAACAGTGCATGCAGGGCATTCATTTTTGCAAGTATATCATTCATGAATTAATTGATGTTTGTAAATGTCATATTTTGTGATAAATGATTGTGTCTCTCTAATTTAACCAAACTGTGAACACAACTTCCAGTAGTTATTGGGTGTTTATACTTATTTAGTTGTTTTTACTGATGGATATGTTCATTGTAATGCAAAATCATGGAAATGTGTTTATCCAGACTATGTAATAGGTATAGAATTTAATATGTGGAATGCTTGGGGCCTGCTATTTTATGCATAACTGTATTTTCCAAAAATTGGAAAACCATACTTAAGGCTACTGAAAAAAACAAAAAAAAACAAGTTGGATTGGCCATAATCATGTATTTACTATCTTATTATCACACAGAAAAGCAAATCAGTCAGTCAGTGTTGACTGTTTAAACAGAACACTATGGTTAGTTGTATGGATTTGATATTTGTGGCTACTAGTGCTGATTTACAAAGATAGGCGCTAATCTGCACCAGTGCATGGCAACTAATCAGATTTTGGTCAAAACTGCTGATTAGTTGCTATGGGCAACTGCATTAATGGGCCACCATACCTGTATGTCTTTGTGCTTTTACTTTTGTACTTTTTTCAAAGCAGTACATGCATATGCATCTACGTAATACGTCCCACTGTATAATTTTTCAATATAGAGAATTACACACAGGGAGGACAACATTATCATAAATAATAGTAAATAGTATGAATATGCAGTGGTTAAAGGACAAGGAAAGTATTAATCACTGGGGGTGCTAAATGTTAGGAATCCTCACGCTGATTGTAATATACAGATACCTCCCAACATTTTGGAAATAGAAAGAGGGACAAAAAGATTTGCTGTGCTCCAATTTTTGACCATGCACATTTTTGTGATCATACCCCCTAATTACCATGTTAATTTTACAAATTTTGGCAGGCTATGAATGTTTGAACACATTTCTGTGGTTTTTATGTGTTATTACAGTTTTGCTAATGAAGGTGAATTGCCTTTTAAGTCACAGTTTACCCAATAGACCTGCTTATCTTAAATGGTTACAATTGTTTCTTTGCTTATATTCAATTGTTACTTTGCTTATCAGAACTGTCCTGTGAAATACGGGACAGTTGGGAGGTATGCTTACATGATACCCCGGGCCCCCCACCAGCGATTTATCTTTCCATCTCCTTTAAGTCACTTATAAAAAGCACATTAGGAAGGAATCCCTGCCCTGTAGAACTTACAGTCTTGGTGGGTGGATAACATAAATGCACAAATAGGAGTACAATGTTCACAAAGGTTTGGGTATTGGCCCTTAAATTCCAGATCTGGGCAGGTAGTGCTATATATTCACACCTGGCTGCCTGTGCCTGGGGTTGGCAGCTTTAGGGGGATTGCCCTTGGGTGCCTATATAATATATTACATATTTTGTAGTAAAAATCAAAAATCTCCCAGAGGCAGGAGACTTGCATATATTCTGCGGCAGAGCTGGGGAGGTGAGGGGTATAAGACACATCTAGCATGTCACATATGGAAGTGACATCATGCATCACAGCACATTGGGGCACACATAGGTCCAGTGCCTAGAGTGGCACCACACTTAAATAAAGCTCTGGTCCTAGTGCTCCAAAAGGTAGGATCTGAGGTTGTTTTTGAAAGGAAATAGCTACAATGCAGTTAGAGATCTGGGTCAGAATGTCAGGGGTTAGTGAAAGGGTGTCTATATGTATCTGGATATCATCTGCATATCTTATGTTTTTATTGACCTTATTTTTCACCTGGTGTTATCCTTTACTATGCTGTTGAAGCTATGAAAATGTGCCAAAGACATAGATTTTACATTTTCACATTACAGGTTAATTTATTGTGGATCAGGATTTGCCTGGCCTGTTTCGCCACTGAAGCGCAGCAAGGGTTACATTATCTATCATACCTAATATTGTAGAAACATAACTATTATTGAAATGTTAAAATTTTGAACTAAGTTTTATCGAAGCCCTCACTGAAAAGTAACTGAGAAAGGGGGACCAGGGGGCATTTTTTATAATGAATATTATGGGTACTGTTTTTAAGGTGATACATAGGGGCAGAATGGTGAAGCATCTGATCTGATGGCTTACTGCACCAAGGCAAACTTTGTTTAGTTAAAATACAAAAAGTTGGTGTGGTGATGCATACTTTGTTATATAAAACAGACTACAGTTAGTGCCACTTGTATTTATATATAAAATAATGAAAGTTAGGGTAATAAGTATAACATGCAAGTAAGTCAGCGTGCACAATGTTAAACAGTATCCAAAGTCATACATTTCCCAAGGCTTTTTCTTGGTCTCTGAGATAAAATATTTAGGATTTATGAAAAGCCTGTCAGAAGTAATAAAATCAAGCCATGGATGTCACGAGATCATCAAAGTGCTTTAAAATTAGAACTCTCTATTATTATTATAATTAGAAGATTTTTGTGGCTGCAGTATGTTATATGAAATTGGTCTAATGGGTTTAAGATGGGGTTTATGTAACAATGGTTAATTTCTAGGCAAAGGAATGTAAACCCAAAAATAGAATTTTGCCTAAAGAAAGAAAATGTAATTCCAAGCAACTTTTCATGATAAAATATACATTAAAAAAACACCCTTACCTTTTCCGTGAAAACAGTTATGCCTGTAATTGGGAGCCCTGTATTCATTCAGACGCACAAGCTAGAAAGCACTAGGGTGTAAGACCCAGGCCTCTGTTCTGTGGCCTGCACTATGTTCCCCATTGCTGCAATGTGCAAAGTACAACCAAAACTAAACTACAGCCCTTGCATGGATTGTGCCCCATAAGGCTCCAGCACTTGCACCCATGGGATTTATAAATGAGACCTTGGATGTATAAGTATATTCTAACGCTATTAGGAACTGATGTTCACAACAATATCATAAAAGAGAAGCAAATCCTAAAAATGAATATGGCTAACAATGATGCATTTTATGTACTGAACTGTTCAGCAGCCTTGGAGACCTATTCATTAAAGAAAGAATTTTAGTGGTTTTAAACTCAATTTCTCTAAAACTACGAATGTTGTGATATTTATTAAAAATCTGAGTTGATAAAGCACAAACAAAAGACTTTTTTGTATTGAGCATAAAAGCCAGCATCAAAAAAAATCTGAAAACCTCTAAAACCTATAAGACCATAAATCAAAGAAGGATCTTCCAGTTGTGAAAAGGACATCTGCCATTGACTTCTACATGCTTTGACAGGTTTTATATGCCAAAAAAGTTGCACTTTTTTCCCACAACTTTTTCGGATTTTTGGCATAAAAAAAACCCACAATCCGAAAAAAGTCGCAGCTTAATAAATCAGCCCCTTAGTGTAAGGCCATGTTTTGGGTGTCAGTGATACTGCACATGCTCAGTGTACTCTGGGCAGCTCTTGAGATGTTGAGCTTAGGAGTCACCAGAAATCATCAAACAGAAAATAAAGTTCATCTGGCAAACATGCTGATACTACAGTACTAGTGCAGAGAGAGTCACGCGCACACTCAGGCCCTTCAGAAGGATACCGCTGGTGCCCAGCGCCTAGGAAAGATGGCACTCCCAATAGTAATGTAAAGAAGCAATAGGCTGGCACACAGAGCGATTGAAACCGGGGTCCTACCCCTGGTGTGTTCACCTGACGAAGGGGGAACGCCCTCCAAAACGTTGTTGATGCAATAAACACACCAGGGGTAGGACCCCGGTTTCAATCACTCCGTGTGCCAGCCTATTGCTTCTTTACGATACTACAGTACTAATCATTAAAGTCTGATTCAATAAGCACTAGTTTCTGCCATGTACGTTATTGTGAATCAGAATTAATTACTAAAAGTAATGAGCAAACTTGCAATTTTGCTTTGCAAAAAAGTTGCTTAAAAGTAAGTTTTCATGCTACTGCAAAATTGTGCCTATATGCATTTAAAGTTAATGGGAAGGTGACATTTTTAGCTCTTCAACAGCTTATACGTTGCCCTACCTTGTTACCCCAGCCACGCCCCTCCTCCACCATAGTCTCAACCCATTCCAGACAGTCATGTCCCCTGATGTGACTCTGCATCTTTTCCAGAGACAGGTTTGTGCTACACAAGTTCTAAGTGCATAAAATAGGAAGCACACTTTACTGGCCCCAATCCCCAGGCATGAAAGTCATTTATAGACTTTTGCTGGTGTCATAAATTGTATAATTTTTTTCAGAAACCAATGCACGAATATGGTTTCTTTGCATGTTTATTATAATCACATATTATAATTAATGCATTTGAAGAAATTTAAGTTAAGAAATGGGATTATACTTAAAACTATAAGAATCTGCAGTGCCAAAGGGCGATACCATTAGCCCCAATTGCACACATGCTTCTTGAGCAACATTTTGCAATTTGAAATTGTCTATGATTTTTTTTAACATTAATTGTGCTAAAGATTTAGTTAGATACATTTTACAGTCTAATTTAAATAAATAACAAATGTCCTTAGCTAGTTAATTTCTTGGACCTACAGTGTATGTAACTGGCAGACAAATTTTAATGCTTCTAGTTTGTAAATTATAATAGAGTAGTCAATAAAACAGGATGGCTTTTCCACCTTTCCACATGTGCCTGTCATATTTGTTTTGGCAATATTATCTTAAGAAATTTAAATTTTTATCTCTGTGCTGCTTCCTCATTTGTATTCACGAGTGCCAAGATTAGAAAATACTGCAGTGAGCGTCATTCATAAACCTTACAAACAAGCTGTGTGAGATTAAGGCACTGAGAAAAAAATCTTGGTTTGTCATTGTATATATATATATATATATATATATATATATATATATATATATATATATATATATATATATATATATATATATATGAGTCCTCAGAGTTGCCGGCACTCACGAAAAAAGCAGTAAGTTAGGTTGAAAAATGACACAAGTCCGTATATATATATATATATATATATATATATATATATATATATATATAAACTAAAGTATAAAAACTGACACAGCACTCAAAATGTAAATGTAAAGATTATAGTATATTGTAGAAAATCATACCCCAGTCCAAAGGGCGACGTTTCGGGGAATACAAACTCCTTTCTCAAGCCAAGGGTACAAATAGAATAACAAACGTTAGTCCACATAGGTTTATACAGAGTAGCACAGGAAATTGTATATAGGACATGACATCACCACTGGTAATACTCTCACATTAACCCCTTAATTTCTCAAGATTGTCCATAGAAATTAGGCTCTAATTCCCATTCAACGTTAGTCCACTGCACACCCAATCCAGCTAAAAGAGAAAAAACAAAAAATGGAAAACAGTGAAACTAACAGATACCTCATCATTGAAACACATATAGATCATAGTCTTTATTAAGACCATTAGGGGCCAATGTATTAAACTGATGTATCCACCATACTGTACCTCTCGTTTTCTCAATTTTCTCGTTCCCTATCATCTCCACGTCTCGGAGTGGGTACACATTCTAGGGCCATATATTTTAGATCTGTATCTGTGTGGCCCTTTTCCACAAAATGTCTTGAGACTGGTAACTTTACATTGCCTTTCCTAATTGTAGATCTATGTTGGGATATCGTTGTTTTTATCTGTAGCGTGGTCTCCCCAACATAAAGGAGACCACAGGGGCAGATCAACACATAAACAGCAACAGGTATAATATCCCATTAATTGATATTTATGTTCCGGTAGTTGGATGTTCAAATATCGCACCCTTATTTACACAACAACATTGTGAGCATGAAAAGCAGGAAAACATCCCCTGCGACCTTGCACCAATGTATGATTGTGTCAACATTGGAGTTTCTTTGGTATCAGTGTGGACCAACTGACTGCCCAATGTTCTCCCTTTCCTGTACGTTATTAATGGAGGTCGCCCAAACTCCAGAATATCAGGATAAGAGGATTTAAGTATCCCCCAATGTTTCCGAAGAATACTGGCCACTACATTACTCTTGTCATTATATTGAGTGACAAATGGTATACATTGATCTCCTTCCCTACGTCTAACCTTAGTTTTCCTTGCCCTAGTTTTTGCTCTATCCAGAACATATCTCGGATACCCACGTGTCCGGAATTTATTGTACATGTCATTCAGTTGTTGCTCACGTCTCTCCAGCTGACTAACTAACCTCTCCACTCTAGAAAATTGACTGATGGGGAAGGAATCCCTGGTGTGTACTGGGTGATAGCTAGTGTAGTGCAACAATTGATTTCTGTCTGTGGGTTTCGAATATAATGCCATAACAAACTCACCCCTTTGTCTAATTACTTTCACATCCAAGAATTGAATAGACACACTATCCATATGTAAGGTATATGAGATAATTGGGTGTACCTCATTAATCTCTTGATGGACCCGCAGAAGTGAACCAATGTCACCCCATATAACAAACACATCATCGATGTAGCACCACCAGTGTTTGGTGAACGATACCCAACGATTGATGTTTTCTTCCTCCTGCATGAGCATTATGGAGTTTGCATAAGAAGGAGTGACATTAGAGCCCATCGTTGTTCCCCTGAGCTGTAAATAGTATTTATCTTTGAATCTGAAAGGTTGTCTCATTCTCACCATATAGTTTTACTGTGCTACTCTGTATAAACCCATGTGGGCTAATGTTCGTTATTATACTTGTGCCCTTGGCTTGAGAAATGGGGTTGTATACCCCCTTTGGGCTGTGGTACAATTTTCTACAATATACTATAACCTTTGCATTTACATTTTTGAGTGCTGTGTCAGTTTTTATATTTTTGTTTATAATATCGGCTACTTCGGCAGTGCCTTTTTTCTGACTACCTGCACCAAACTAAGAGGGTTGTGCGGCAACATTTTCTTAGTAAAGGACTTCTATAAAACCTTTATGCCGTGAATGCTTCCTTTAATTTCTGGACTTTGTATTGAATTTGGCTAGCACCCGGTGAAATTGTCTACAGTATAGATAGATAAAACTCATTTTTAGGTTGTGACATGTCTGTGATTTACAGGAACCAAACAATTAAAAAATAAAAATCTATATACGTTGTAAACATCTCATAGAAATGCCCAAGAAACAATTTCATAGTCAGGGTATTATAGGTGCAATAACTGTAGCAAAAAAATTTTATATTTTAAAATTGAATATTTTAGTCTTATCTGTACAATTCTGCTTTTATTACATGTTTCCCCTAGCAACATATTTCAAAAAGCATTCTAGAACTATAGAACTATAGATTAAACAAAAGACAAGTCAAGTTAAGAGTGTTAATCCCTTGACTTCCACATATACAGGGTACTTCATAATAGCAGATACAAAAATATACATGTCCAAACAATGCAATGTCCATTTTATGTAGAAATGTCCAATATGCATGTAAGAATGCACGAGTTACGTTTTATAAACTGATGAAATATAATACCATTTGAGGCTATTCCACCACACGGTACAGGACAGAAATCCTGGTTTGCTAGTTCCTAATATTAGAAGGTGACTGTGGACAAGGGTTTAACTTATCTGCAAAACTGAATGTCTGTCATGTTTCCTCATTGTTAGGTAAAGAATAATAAAATCAATACATTTTAATATGATAACACTCAACCAAAAAATGATGCTTTCAGTATACGGATGGAAGGTTTATTGGATGGCTATGCGTTTTTAAGACCCTTTATAAATTTTGAACAGCTCATTTATTAAATTAATCATATATTTACCGATTCAGATGGTTTGCTATAAAAGATTACCAGGTTTTCCACTTTATTTTTTTTTTATAACAATAACAAAGGGTAATAGCCATTGTCTTTAAAAGACTTTGTTTTGCTGACAAAGGAAATAGACTGGCATTTAATTAAAGTGTTTCTTCTCGGTTAGCTTGATAACCACAAAAAGAAATAAATGTGCCAGAAGCAACATTGGAATAAATAATTAAATAAATACTAAAATGTTTAGGAATTTAATTTTTGTTCTTCTTTATCCCATGTTACTACAATATAAGCATGCAGTTCACGTTTTGAAAGGCAATTTTATGTGCTCTGTCTAACAGTTACTTAGCAGTTTAATCAAAGGTGTTATTCCCACAGGTCAGATTCTATTCATATTCATAAAATGGTAAAAAAAACACACAGTCATAAATCCCAAATTCATTATGGCACTTCCCATTGTTATCATTGTGAAGTAATCTTTAGCAATCCTAGTTCATCCCAGTTGTTGTGGCAGAAATCACAAGCCCTTGTGTATTAGCCTAGGGCTGATGCTTCCCTTGCTTGCTGACATTTTTTTTTTTTGAACATTTGCAGCTTCTCTAATCCTTTATAATTGACCCCATATCACCCCCTGATATAGAAAGTCTCTCATCCCTAATTGCAGTCAATGCGGTTTCTTAACAGAACTGCTCCCAACAGTGAATGGGAATAGCTACAGGGTGCTCTTTATCTTATTCAATCCACATTCATAACAGACTTTAATATATATTAGAAACTTTGTCCCGTCATGTAACATTGTTTCTTTTAGTTCGTTGATTTGACAGTAAGTAATCCTTATTTGTATAAAGAAAATCCTAAAAATGTTGTCTGGGATAATCCATACAATGCAAATCTTGTTCTGTGCATTATACCTTCAATATGAAGTCGCACCCACGGTAGACTGAGCTTTCTATCTACATTACAGCCTTCATGATTAACATTTATTGATCTTTTGTAGCTTTTCAGTTTAGTGACAGCTTAGTACATTACACAAACGTAGCTTCTTTGAACAGGCTACAGTATAATAAAATAAATATGTATGTCTGTGAGAATAAAAAAAATAAATAAACAGTTTATAATACTGCATGCAAAACATATTTCCTTTTATTGTGATGTGAAAAAAAATGTATTTCCAAACAGACGAGTATTGTTGAATTATTCAATTTGTAAAGATATTGCATGTTACAGAACTGTAGGCTTTCTATTCAGGGTTGGTTTAATTAACGGCAGGTCCCACTAGACTCAGTCTTGCTAACTGGCAACTCACATGGACTCTGGGGCCAAGCGGGAAAATGGTGACTGTCTCTTCCTCTCTCCTGCTGGCTGCCGCTATAATGTTAATTATTCGCCGCTCTTTTTGTTCAGTTGGCTCCCTTGCATTTCATAACACTGTGATGCAGCACTTTATGGCACACTGTGACCCCCATCATGACAGACATAGTTACAACCCTCCCCACAAGCCCTGCACAGACTTTAAGATTATCTGTCCCCAGGCTTTGCTGATTTATAAAATGTGGGGTGTGACATCTCATCTGGTGAGACTGTGATGAGCACTTGGAAGATGTATCCGAAGAGTATGCGACTGTGTGGCTCAATAGGCTCAGTTGACTCTGTTTCCATTAAACAAAGTTGTTTTTCCCACTGCAAGACTTCACTTCTGGCTTCATGAGACCCGATCAATACAATGTCCTCAAATATTGATAGGTTCATCTTCAGGAACTTTTTTTGTGTGTATGTTATTAAAGATCTAATTCCAGAACACTGGCATTTTGATGTCTTGTTTTGTGGCCATGTGTACATATTCTACACAGAGCCTGTACTAAACAATAAATCCAGGTGGGCAATACCTACATCAATGCATACTGTATAAATAAAGTTAGACAAAAGTCATCTATCTGAATCTGTTGGAGCAACATGCAGTCATAGGCATATTGCAGTATAGGCACTGCCTGAGCTTCTTGCTGAATGACAGTCTATGTAAATGGCTGCACAGCTGGACCTACACCAGAGACTTCAGTATCAGTAAAAGTAATGCTACATATGGTAGACCGAAACATTTTGCATGACAGTTTATTATGAACAGAAGTAAAAAATGGTTTATATTACACTGGAGAAATATGGAAAGCGGAATAATCACTGTAAGATGTAGCATTTTATAAATAGAATGTTCACAAAGAGATTATTATTGCATTTAATAAATGAAACTTTGCAGTAGACAACTGAAACGGTGCTATTCGTAGGATTCTGCAATTTACACTGGTGACAGTATCCCTGGTGTTATTGCATTTGTTTTTCATTTTGGATGTGTAATAATTTCTTGATCTTAATTTCTTGATCCCGCCGGTCCAGTTTCTTCCCATGGATTTGGTGTGTGGCTTCCTGAAATAAAATTAATTCATGTCTTTACCGATGCAAATGAATAGCATTTCTATCCAATACAACAGTTCCTCTGAATTAACTCATTTGAACTGTTACTGAATGGAGTAGAAGGAGAACAGTGAAATTCCCACAACTATAAATGAGAACTAAACCTCAATCACTGGGGAGCCGATTTATTGGGGACCCCAGTGAGTCTATTTGCTTACTTTATACCCTGGCCAGTGCTTCCCTTTATTTAAAAATAAAAATCCTGACCAGGGGTGCTTTGTGTGGAGTGTGGAGCTAGATGCACCCAGGTATCACCTGTGCTGAATAACTGTGCATTTTTAGTACAGTAATAACTACTCATGTACTCACCCAGGCATTGTAGAGGATAATAGGAGCAGGCAGCAAAGTGACAGTGGTGAAGCTTAAACCAAAAAAAGTAGGGATGCACGGAGTCCACTATTTTGGATTCAACCGAACCCCCATATCCTTTGTGAAAGATTTGGCTGAATATCGAATCCTAATTTGCATATGCAAGTTTATTGATTAGAGAGGAAATATCTGTTAGCTGGATCTGTTATCCAGAAACCTGTTATCCAGAAAGCTCCAAATTCTTGGAAGGCTTTCTCCCATAGACTAAATTTTATCCAAATAATTAACATTTTTAACATGTATTTCTTTTTCTGTGTAATCCTTATTTAAGGCAAAATAATCCTATTGCATTTATTTAATGTTGAAATAATTTTTTAGTAGATTTAAGGTACAAAGATCCAAATAACAGAAAGATCCCTTATTCGGAAAACCAGAGGTCCCAGGAATTTTGGATAACAGGTCCTATACCCGCACTCTGGCTTTTGCCCAGGACTGCCCGCACTTTAATCATACCTCCCAACATTTGGAAAATAGAAATAGGGACAAAAAGTTTTTTGCCCATTTTGTAGCCACACCTCCTAAATACTAGATCCATTTTACAAAATTTGGCAGGTTATGGAAGGTTTGAACACATTTCTGGGGGTTTTAGGGTTATGTTCTATGTATTATCACAGTTTTGCTAATGAAGGTGACTTGCCCTTTACACTGCAAGTCACAGTTTCCCCAAGAGACTTGCTTATCTTAATTGTATCTTTGCTTAAATTCTTACAAATGTATGTAAGTGCAGCTGCCACATATTCTGGGCTCTGTGCCAAAAGCCTCTTATTTAATTAAGTTTTAGAAACTTTGTATCTTTTTCTGGCTGTTCAGTGCAGGAGATCAAAAAAGAAGTTGAGCCATTTTAGTAACAATCTGGGACTGGGGGTTATGCTGTCAAAATTGGGACTGTCCCACGTAAAAACGGGACAGTTGGGAGGTATGCTTTAATACTGCAAATCTTTGGTACCTACAGCCTGCTGGTAAATGTTAAATAAAGTGCTTGTTTTTAAATTAGTGTGACCTATAGAACCCACAGTATATTTCATATAAATTGTCTTTATATACAGGCAAATATTTTCTGATACCTCGAATACTTGGAATTTTTTAATGAAAAAAAAACTACAAAAAGCCACCAAAAATGCTCAGAAATGAAAAGCTGCCAAGGTTGTCTCAAACAACTTTATTTATTTTAACATTTACTGGGGGAAACAAGAAACATAAATAAATAAAAATAATCTTATTATAAATCAAACAGCTCCGTACCGACTTTGCCAAAGAATGGACAAATGACACAGCATGGGTTATTTTCCAGCTTTATTGGAAAGGAATAGAACATTTAAAATTTTCACCTGAATATATCGTCACTTTCTTAAAAAAAATTTAGTGACCAAGGAAAAAAACCCCCCAAATAACAAGCTTGAATTTTGATAAATCTGCTCCTAAAATTCTGCAAAAAAATTCTGGCTTCACGTGAATCCCCTGCAAATATTTCTGGATGTGCAGTCATAAGAAGGACCACCTTTATATAATCAACTACTGATGCTGTTCATATCATATGCTGAGGGACAAAACACTGAGGATATATCTGGGCTGATCAATTACTTTTATCAGTTCAACAATTGTGACCTGTCTATATGTCTGACGAAGGCGCACATCCCTGAAACGTTACATCAAGTGACTGAATAAATGTGCAGGGGATCTCCCCACTACACCTGCCTTCTGTGTTTGGTATCTTTCCTACTTCTATCTCTAACCCCTTAGATATGTATTTATTCCATTCTATACCTGTGCATTTATTCATATGAAATATATAAATAACCAAATGGCAAATCCAGATGTTTTAGTTAATCATAATTTCTTTAGATCTATTGAGAAAAGGTTAGGTATCCAAGTGGACTTTGAATTTAAACAAATCATTTTCATTTGTTTTATGGTGTTTTTCAGTTGTAAGGGGGGCAGTTGAAATGATGAACCAACAGGCTCGTAAAAGCTGTCCGACAGTTTGCTGTCACATTAAGTAGTTCAGTAAATCTATAAAGACAGTATTCTGAAATCCCAATCTTTCTGTTCTTACATTTTTTAATACAGAGGAAGTTACTTGATATTCTAAAGCGGATTCAGTTTTTGTGAGATGAAATGAGAAGCTATATAATTCAGGAAAGCTTTCTGTAATCTTCTATACTTAAGAAGATTAAGTTGTGAGCCAGAGTCTAAATTACAGTATTTATGAAATAAACTTGCTCTACATTCCTAACTTTTCGTTTGACAGAATGGCCATGAGAATTCACAAGAAATAAAATTCCTGAAAGTTAAAAGGGCCTTTTCTTATAATTTATTTCCGTATCTATCTATCTATCTATCTATCTATCTATCTATCTATCTATCTATCTATCTACTATCTATCTATCTATCTATCTATCTATCTATCTATCATCAATCTATCATCGATCTATCATCTATCTATCTATCTATCTATCTATCTATCTATCTATCTATCTATCTATCTATCTATCTATCTCTGTCTGTCTATCTGTCATTGCAGTTAGAAATATGCTACACCTTAGGTTCTACTTGTGTCTCTTGGCATATGGCAATTAAACACTATTTACAGTTCAGTGTCAGTGACCCTCCATTTCAGAGCAGGAAAGAGTCAAAAGAAAAAGTAAAATAATTAAAAAACTATAAAAAAGAAAAAAACGAAGACCAATGGAAACGTTGATTAGAATTAGCCATTCTATAACATACTAAAAGTTAACGTAAGGTGAACTACCCCTTTAATGCGCAAAGTGGCAAATTTGATTAGGCCATTTAATTACTTATTCTGACCCCTAAACTGCTTTGCTTCCAGAAGCATCAACTTTCGTCTACGTGACTAGAGGAGCAGCCTCTGGGACTATCTTTTAATAATGCAACCTTAATCACAAAATTATCAAAATTATCTAAATATGTCATAATAACATTTTTTCTAGAACTTATTCAAGCGGTTGAAAGTCCTCCTTCAAATCTTGAGACAAAGAATCAACCAGTATAAATTGACCAGTTTTTATAAATGATTGTGATTTGTTTTCATTGTAGACGGTGGTGTTCAACACCCAAACTTAGAAAGCCTAGGACGCAACAGAGATGTTTATAGTTCAGCAACCCTACAAAAATCCAAAAGAATTATATCATATAAATATTAATCTAATACTTGTACAGTGTTACTGTACTAAATTGTTTCATGCCCAATTATCTTATAAAAATTTTTGTTACTTGCAAGTGCTCTAAGGAAAGTAACAAATACAATGCATGGCATTGGCCTAAAGTTAAAACCATTAATGTAAAGTCCTATTTCGTCTATGAGTTTGAGCTTAAATTGTTGAATTTGGGGCCCTGAAATATACATGATAAGTATGAACATGACTGAAAGTGGCACATTAAAAGCTTGTTATACATAAGTAGTATATAGTAATTAACTTTATGAAACCAATACCCTTCTTTTATTTTACAAAGATTTTTACAAAAAAATTATTATTTCTATGAGAAATAAAATTACAAGATTTTAAAAACCAATACCATTACACAGTTCAGATTTAAGATACTAAAGTCTTACAGATACATTCCAGCATCAGTACTGGCTCAGGTTGAAGGATGTCCTCTCTCATGATCTTATTAGTTTTACTCATTCAATCATTAACTATTCTTTTGGGATATCTCCTCTCTAGAAAACACTGTTTCATTCCATTAGCTCTTTTATAAAATGCTTCATTCGAGGAATTGTGGATGTGCAACCTTTTAAAGCCTGTCTCTATCTTCACTTCCACACTGTACAGAAAAGGATTTGTAAAATGGACACTGGCATTAGTTGCTCTGCTTTTTCTATATAAATTAGCCTTTAGCACTGGGTTTTTGTGCACCAGCAGATCCAGAAAATATTTTGCATTTAGGTTTTAGTTACTTGTGGGACTTTTATTTAGTCCCCAGAAACCAATCTCCTTTCTCATTTCTGGGTGATGGCGACTAGAGTCTTATGTACAGGCACAATTTGCAGCCTAAGCGAATTTGTTATTTAGCACCCCCTATATCTCCATTTGAGATACCAGAATGTCACCCATTGGAAGACACTATTGGGTGCTGGAGGCTCACATATGACAAAGATCATACTGCAATAAAATGGCATACATTGTCTTAACAAACATTCACATCTTACAGATTATTGAAAATGTAGAAAAAAACATTTAGGTTCGAATCTAGCCAGCGGAATGGCACTCAGAGCAGTTTGTATTCCAAAGTCCCCCGAAGTCTCCTTATGAGATCCGATTGCAAACCGATTGCCATCCCACCGGCGATTTACATTCAAACTGGCGGGAGGCAGCTCAGGGAGATTAGTCACCCCGAAGAGGTTTGTCGCTGGGCGACTAATCTCCCCGAATCTGGGCATGTGTTTCTGCCCTTTTATTAACTTTTAGGATGATTAGAGTCTTGCAGACATTACACAACAGTAAGCTTTCACTTTCGCTTTTAAGCTACCAGGAAGTATGCCCAGTATAAGTATGAGCACAGTGACATCTACAGGCCATTTGTATAAACACCACATATTCCCCCTATAGTAGGAAAGCATTTGGGCAAATGTAAAAAACAACAACAATGCATCTTAAAGCAATAATATACATTATTCACATCACATAGTCCTGGGTCCATGCAGGTAGTTTTCTCAGTACGCCTTATATGTTCACTTTCTTCAGGCCTATCGTAGTTGGCATCAGGAGTAGGAACATGTCCTTCATCAAATACAGCTTCTCCAAAGTCATATCTAACAGGAGCAAGATGACCTGCATTCCATATGCGACCATCAGGCAGTTCATATATGTATGGTCCTCGCTGGCGTCTCACTTCAAGTGGTGTACTAAATCTAGATTGTCCTTGTTTCAGTATTCCTGGTTTCTTAATTCTGACTAAAGATTGAGGCTGAAAGTGTACATATCTGGCACCATGTTTTCTGTCAGTATAAGCCTTTCATTTGGCTTGTTGAAATTTCACAATGTCAGCAGTAGATGATTTTGTAGGCACAGTATTTAATGGAAGTTTGATTTCTTGCATGTAGGGATGTAGCGAACGTCGGAAAAAAAGTTCGCGAACATATTCGCGAACTTGCGCAAAAATGCGAGCGGTTCGCGAACCCCATAGACTTCAATGGGAAGGCGAACTTTAACATCTAGAAAAGACATTTCTGGCCAGAAAAATGATTTAAAAGTTGTTTAAAGGGTGCAACGACCTGGACAGTGGCATGCCAGAGGGGGATCAAGGGCAAAAATGTATCTGAAAAATCTGCCTGTGTGTGCTTGGAAGAGATAGTGTAGGGGGAGAGCTGTTAGTGATTTCAGGGACAGATGATAGTAAGTTTGCTGGCTAGTAATCTGCTTGATACTGCTCTGTATTGGAGGGACAGAAGTCTGCAGGGATTTGAGGGACATTTTAGCTTAGGTAGCTTTGCTGGCTAGTAATCTACTGTTCTCTTTAAACAACTGCCATACGTTGACCTTGTAGGCATTGTTTGCCCAGTTTTTTTGGACGCAGCCACTGAAGCACAGTTGCCAGAAAAAATATGCCATATAAATGCTGAAAATAGTCATTTTTCGCCATACGTTGACCTTGTAGACATTGTTTGCCCAGTTTTTTTGGACGCAGCCACTGAAGCACAGTTGCCAGAAAAAATATGCCATATAAATGCTGAAAATAGTAATTTTTCGCCATACGTTGACCTTGTAGACATTGTTTGCCCAGTTTTTTTGGTTGCAGCCACTGAAGCACAGTTGCCAGAAAAAATATGCCACATAAATGCTGAAAATAGTCATTTTTTGCCATATACGTTGAGTCAACGTATGGCAAAAAATGACTATTTTCAGCATTTATATGGCATATTTTTTCTGGCCTCTGTGCTTCAGTGGCTGTGGCCAAAAAAACTGGGCAAACAATGCCTACAAGGTCAACGTATACACTACTACAGCGGTGGATACGGATTACGTAAAATATATGAATGCTGCTTGAAAAAAGTGACTCCGGTGTTTTTTCTGGAGACGGTAATATTATGGATATTTAGACAGAATGGGAACAAGGTCACACAGCTCGATGGCGGGTTGAAGAAAACAGTGTGCAAATAATGCCTACAAGGCCAACGTATACACTACTACAGCGGTGGATACGGATTACGTAAAATATATGAATGCTGCTTGAAAAAAGTGACTCCGGTGTTTTTTCTGGAGACGGTAATATTATGGATATTTAGACAGAATGGGAACAAGGTCACACAGCTCGATGGCGGGTTGAAGAAAACAGTGTGCAAATAATGCCTACAAGGCCAACGTATACACTACTACAGCGGTGGATACGGATTACGTAAAATATATTATGGCTGCTTGAAAAAAGTGACTCCGGTGTTTTTTCTGGAGACGGTAATATTATGGATATTTAGACAGAATGTGAACAAGGTCACACAGCTCGATGGCGGGTTGAAGAAAACAGTGTGCAAATAATGCCTACAGGGCAAATAATGCCTAAAAGGTCAACTTATACACTACTACAGCGGTAGTAAAATAAAAAAAAGTAAAATAAAAAAAAATGAATATTAAAAAAAAAAAATTAAAGTTGGTGCTGCTGAACTACTAGGAGCAGCAGATTAGCACACCAGTCCCACTCCCCAACACTGCTAGACTAATAGCACTGGGCTCTTATAGTAGTAGTAGTAGTAGTAGTAGTAGTAAAACAACAAAAAAATAAATAAAAGCAGTCCTTACAAGGACTACTGTTATTGCAGCAGTCAGCAGATGAGATCAGAAGCAGGACAGCTGCCCACTGCAGCTACATACAGAGCACTGCAGTAGAAGGTAGATTACTAGCCAGCAAAGCTACCTAAGCTTAAATGTCCCTCAAACCCCTGCAGACTTCTGTCCCTCCAATAACAGAGCAGTATCAAAACGATTACTAGCCAGCAAACTTTCAACTGTCCCTGAAATCACTAACAGGCAGCAGCTCTCTCCCTACACTATCTCTTCAGCACACACAGGCAGAGTGAAAAAACGCTGCAGGGCTTCGGTTTTTATAGGGAAGGGGAGTGGTCCAGGGGAGAGCTTCCTGATTGGCTGCCATGTACTGTACCTGCTGGTCTGGGGTGAGAGGGCAAAAAAAAGCGCCAACAATGGCGAACCCAAAATGGCGAACGTCGCGCGACGTTCGCGAACTTCCGGCGAGCGCGAACACCCGATGTTCGCGCGAACAAGTTCGCCGGCGAACAGTTCGCGACATCTCTACTTGCATGTAACTTAGTGCGCATCTGTCTGCCATGTAATAATTCAGCAGGAGATGATTGGGCTGTTGCATGGCACGTTGCACTGTAGTTATGTAGGAACTCTGTTGTAAATACTTTCCAAGATTTCCCAGTAAGATTTGCTGTCTGTAGTGCTTCTTTCAGACTTCTGTTGAATCGCTCGATTTCTCCATTTGCATGTGGGAAATAAACTGAAGATTTCCTATGCACAATATTCCTCTCTCTCAGAAAGAATTCAAACTCATATGAGACAAACTGTGGTCCGTTGTCTGATATTAACTCCTTTGGATTACCTTCTCTGCTGAAGACTGTAGACAGAAATGTTATCACTGTAGCTGATGTTATATGAGAAACAAATGCAATTTCTGTCCATTTACTGTAATAGTCCATCAAGGTTATAGCAAATCTGCAATCTATAGGAGCATCTGTAAAATGACCCACAATATCAATAGCAAGTTTTTCCCATGCTGAATCAGGAAGTGGTACTGGTTTTACATCTGGTCTCAACTCAACTTTGTGTACAACGTTCTTTGCACAACCCAGTGAAGTGTTGCTTGGTGGTGACATTTTAGACACTGGTTTGTGGCAGGCACTGGTGCTGTAGTAATGAGACCATCAACTAATTATAGGTTTAATGCAGCAGTACCCTTATTCACAATGTAAAAGTCACATTTTGCAGTATTTGATTAAAATTGTACAGTCACTGGCAAGCAACCAAGCACAGGGATTGGATCCTTTAAGTAACTGACCAGTTTCAGGGCAGGTGCAACAAGCGGATCTTTTGCAAAGTATTTCAGGAAAATATCCTTTGGTAGTATAGAAACAGCTGAACCTGTAACAAGCATCAGGTTAATGGAGTGTCCATTGTAAGCAGAAGCAGTACTGACACTGACAGTGCATAGAAACTTGTCTGGAATAAATGTACCAGCTTTATCCACACTTCATGAACATCTTTAGCAGAACTACAGCAGATCTTAGCAAAATGTCCTACTTTTGTGCATTTGTGGCACCGTTTAGCTTTTGCAGGACATGTAACATGATTTGCAGTGTGTTGTGTTGAACCACAGTGAAAGCAGTATTTTCTATTTGTATTTGCTGCACGGTTTTGCAGTGTAGGTGAATCCCTTTCCTTAGCACTGTATTTTGCCTGTGCATTATTAGGCCACAGTGTTGAATTCACAGTCTGTACATTCCCAGCAGCTCTAGGAGCAGTCTCTCTCTAATGCGAGGTGAGTTTGTTTTTTCCACTATTTGGTCTCTTAGCATTTCATCTGTTAGATTCCCAAACTCGCAGGTAACAACTAGCTCTCTCAAAGCTGCTACAAATTGTTCTGTGGATTCGCCATTATGTTGTCCACGTTGGCAGAATTTATATCTTTCAGCAACCACATTTACTCTTGGCACAAAAAAGTTCTTTAAAGCAGTAAGAGTAGTTCCATAAGTATCATCAGGTAATGGTAATGTATAGAATATACGCTGTCCCTCTGCTCCCAGGCAGTGAATAAGTAAAGCATGCTTTCTAGCAGCAGAAATCTCCCCTTGGTCAGTAGCAATAATGTCGTTTTCAAACATATGGATCCAAGCAGTAAAAGGTATGGTAGGCACACCAGGGTTTGGAAGAAAAGCTGCAAGCTGCTGCAGAGGTAGAAGAGCCATCCTTGTCGCCATTTATTATTTTTTGGGTAGCCGAGGATGAGAAGAGTATAACAGTGCTTTATTAGCAGAGTCATGCAGGTATTACACAACAGTAAGCTTTCACTTTTAAGCAACTAGGAAGTATGCACAGTATCAGTATGAGCACAGTGACATATACAGCCCATTTGTATAAACACCACAAATATGCAATTGGTTTTCATGGTTTATCTGTGGTTTTAAAGTTATTTAGCTGTTTAATCGGCAGCTCTACACGTTGCAATTTCATCTGGTTGCTAGGGTCGATATGTCCCTAGCAACCATGCCTTGATTTAAATAAGAGACTGCACTATGAATAGACAAGGTCCTTAATAGAAAGATAATTAATTAAAAAGTAGCAATAACAATACATTTGTAACCTTACAGAGCATTTGTTTTTTAGATGGGGTCAGTGACCCCGCATTTGAAAGCTGAAAAAAGTTAGAAAAAGAAGGAAAATAATTAAAAAAACTATAAAAAAATTAAGGCTAATTGAAAAGTTGCTTAGAATTAGCTATTTAATAAAAACTATATAGCTGGCCAATAAAACTATTATTTTATAAAAATGTTGATGCTGGGTTTCTTTGGACCATTTGCAATATCACCACAGCACAACGAGTATAGTCTTTCCCAGCAATTGATTATAAATAAACACATGCATATTTTCTTGTTATAATAGGGATACCACAGTACTGTGAGCCAGAGTGAACAGTGAGGGTGATTGTGCCATGCTGCCTAAATCTTTATCCTTGCCTTTATTTAAAATAAGGTTTTGTAAGAGTGTCCATACATGTTGACCTGCATGGTGTGCATATAAATATATGTCAATAAGCTGATTGCCTTGTGATCCTTGTGACACTAAGCTGAAGGCATTTTTATGTTGATCCATATGTGTTTAACGGCTTGAATCTGTTTGATGTGTGCATATATATTTGTAAGTATAATCTATTGATTATTCTACACTATTTATTATTATTATCATTATTATTAATAACAGGTATTTATAAAGTGCAAACATATTTCAAAGCCCTGAACAACAGACAATAATATAATTTTAATAGGCTTAAGTGGTCTGTGTCTTTATTTGCTGTTTTTAAATATTCAACATCTGTAATCTAGTAAGCAACTGATTTGATACGGAATTATATATTTGAAATGAATAAGAATCATATCTTTAAACATTTATTTCCCAGCTTTGTAAATGCTGCTTCTGCAGTAGTCTCACTCTAGTGTCTACCACATACTGTAGGGATAAATATCCATCTTTTGGAGAGACAAATTATATTTAATCCCTGAAATAAGCATTAGTCAAATGATTTTACATCACAATGCTTTCATTTTTCTATTTTAAAGTAGCATGCTAGGTAAACTGAATAGGTTAGCTAACTCTTGCCATAAATCTCTTAAACCAATTCCTTGAAATAAAGAATAGATGCAAAAAAAAAAATTCAGCACATTTGCTTAAAGGAAAACTATACCCTCAAAATGAATACTTGAACAGTTTATATCAAACTAAGTGGCATATCAAAGAATGTTATCAAACTGGTATAAATATTTAAATCGATACTGACAAGTTCCTATAAAAATCATAGGAACATGTCAGTATCAAATAAATGCAAAAGCCCTCCCCAGTCCCCGCAAACCTGCGTCCACCCAACTCTCCAACACCGCTAAATGATCTTCTGAACTGTTTCGGTGATGCTGGGCCTTCCATAGGCTGATTACGAATGAAAACAGGAATTCAGCCTATGGAAGCATCGCTCCGCCCCCAGCCCTGGGTCACTGAAGCAATGCGGAAGATCTTTTAGTGGTGTCAGCTGGTCTGCTGCACACAGGTTCGCAGGGCTGGGGGCAGCTTTGCTGGGGGCTTTGCGGGGGGGGGGGCTTTATGGTGAACGATTACGGGTGCAGCATTTACTTGATACTGACACGTTCCTATGATTTTAGGAACGTGTCAGTATCACTTAAAGTAAATATTACCCTTTTACATCTTTTGCCTTGAGCCCCCATTTCTTGATGGTCTCTGTGCTGCCTCAGAGATCACCTTACCAGAAAATACTACAACTCTAACTGTAACAGGAACAAGTGTAGAAGCAAAAGACAGAACAATCCCAGGGGGCGGCCCTTAATTTTTAAAATGGCAGTTTTCTATTTATGGTTACCCAATGGCACATACTACTAAAAAAGTATATTATGAAAATGGTTTATTTACATGAAGCAGGGTTTTACTTATGAGCTGTTTTATGCAATATATTTTAATAGAGACCTACATTGTTTGAGGGTATAGTTTTCCTTTAAAAAGGGATATTGGGTAATCTTAGACTTTAGGGAGCTAGCACACGGGCAGATTCTGGGAGATGCAGTCGCCTGGTGACTGATCGCCTCTTCTGCAGGGCAGAAACGAGGAAACTTCAGATGACTTCGAAAATCGAAGCACCGCAAGTGCATTGGCGGTGGCGTTTTCTTATTATAGCAGGCAGAAAGCAGGGGGAAGGCAGTTCGGGGAGATTGTCACCCCGCAGAAGAGGCGATTAGTCGCCAGGCGACTAAATCTCCCTGAATCTGCCCCTGTGCTATATCCCTTATACTACCAACAATACCATAGTATAGGGCAATTTCACTGGCTGTGCGATGCATAGGTCTTTTTAATTTTTCAGCTCTTAATAGGAAGCACCATGTTTATTGCTTTCTTGGTTGAGGGAGGCAGGACATTTTAAACAAATTCCTTAAAACTGAAGGTTATAAGTGGTGCATTAAGCATGCAAAAGTATTAGAGCACTAAAATTGTACACATGTTAATGTTCATGTCAAATTTTTCTCAAATTACAAATGTGCACACGTTTTAGCTGAAAACTGCTTTTACTCCGGAGAATTTGCATGGCTCAGTACATTTAATATAAAACTTGAGGTATAAATACTTAAAATGTAAAAATAATAATTTGGTTTGCATCTGAAATTTATATACAGTTTGTTCAAACTCTACAAAATAGTGGTTTATAATGGAATGTGTCAGCAGGCCTTCAGTTGATGGAAGACTCTTCAGTCTAATAGATATTAATGGGAGTATAAAAAAAAAAAAGGACGAGAGTTTAAACAAAATGCCTATTATATGACTAGTAGATTATATCCTTTATCCCATCAATAACATTCAGAGATTTTCATGATGGAATAGAGGATTACATTTAATTTTGTGTATCATGTATTTATATTTTGAAGATTACACAGGGTTATCAATGAATAAACAAAAATGCATTATTGAATTGTAATTCTCTTGATACACATATAATCCTAATCTCCTGATAGAAAGCTATAGGGACTATAGTTTTAGTCACTCTAGGCTTTTTGCTTAAAATTTAATGTTTTTATATTGTTACAGCGCTGATATATCTTGCATCAAAATATATATTTTCCACTTATTTTTCCACTTCTGTTCTTTTGAAAATGAAAGTCATATGGAATTCTAGCTAAAGATACCTAAATAACAAAAATAAATATTATATAAGAATGTTTGCTTTTAATCATTTTAATCATTTTTAATCAATCAAAAGGTACCCACTGATTGGTTGCAATGGGATGGCTACTGCACCTGGCCAAGCTTATTGCCTTTTATTACATAACACTATTAGTGTAACAGCACAATTCTTAAAGAACTTCCATCTAATGTAAAAGTAAATGGAGATTCATATTGGTGAAACATTGGATAAAGAGGAACATTGACCTTAAAATTATTGCAACATTTTCACATTTCAGATAATATCCAGCGGATAAAAACATACACAGCTGTTTTGGTTTCTTCCATCTATAAAATGTACTATTTGCAGTTTACAGTATATAATAAGTAATCACTTAGCAACTATAAGCTGCAAATTATCCTAAAACTGGGTTGTTAAATGTGTACAGCAGCGATAGGTATCATTATTCCGTGATGCAAAAATGTACACCTATTTTTATTCTAACAAACACGAATACCAGTAGGAAATAATTCCTTGGGCATAATAATATAGGGCTGTGAGGACACATCTTTGTCTTTTCTTGAAAGTTTGTCTCCTGAGGAATAAAAAGTGATTCAGAAATAAACCGCCACCTTACTGTTTGAGAACTGTGTTTACATGTTTCTGGAGGAAGCCCTCTAGGGAATTTCAGTGCTATTGGGATTCCAGCGTTTCCATGGCAGGAAGTATTTTTTTTTATACACAGTAATAACTGAGTATAAAAAAGTACCGTGAGCTACATCTATAAATTGCATATGTTACACTTGTAAAGGGCACTGTACATATTGCATATAATAAACAGAAGAACCAACTTTTATTTATTCATTTATTTTTTATTTATTTATTTAATATTATCCACATTAGAATTTTAAAACAAGCATTTGCCATATCACTGTACTTACGGAAAGCAAGTGCATAGTGGAAGTTGCATAATTTGCACACAAAGCAAGGGCATCTAAATGGATACAATTTTGAACTTTGAACTGTAGCTAGTGTTATGAAATGGTTTCATGTGGATATTTGATATGATGTAATTTTCATACCTGCCAGTTAGCTGATTCCCCTCAGGTATTGTTGGCCAGGCCCATGATTGCCTAATGTAAGGGGGAATACACTGCTTTGTGCAGTTTTTCTTTTAACGGGACCCAGGCTGCTATTTAAAGATAAATTGTCTTCAGAAGAATCATTGCAACTCTCAATTTTTTTTGTTTTGCTCTGTTTTCCATTGTAAAATCGACAGTACTATACATTGTAATTTTTGCATTAAAATGTTATACATATTTTATATATATTTTTTATTTTTAGTTATTTCATCCCATTTATAAAATAGACAAATGGGAGAAGAATTTAGTTACATCCTTTTTCAAATAATGTCATCTACAGTTCAGCCCTTACCTAGCCATTAACCAAGTTTTGGTCCTAGTTCTTAACAGCATGAAGTAATCACTTCAGATAACAGAGTAGGTGAAGATAGGATAAAATTGCTACTGGAGATTATAGAGTATTTCAGAAGAAAATTGCAGTGTGAAGGTAGCTAAAGCATTAGAGAAAAGCACTATGTTTGAGGAATTAAAAAAGATGTGTTCCCCTGTCAAGAGGTTAAGAAGTGTAAGGGTTAAAATGTATCAGGGCTTTGCTCTCCTTACAAGGATTCCCTATGTATGGAGGTGAAAATATCATTCTATTTCAAATGTAAATAGTTAAAGGCAATCAGTTCAGCCAGCAGGTGGCCCTAGCCCTTAAGGTTGGCCTGTAGGGGATTCCCCTGCAGGAGCCTATACTGTATGAGGAAGTGCAGGAGCCAGAGACTTCCTCTTTGGCCAAAGAATATCAGCAGGCAGTACAGACGTCCGCAGAGGCAGACCAGGTGGGAGGCCGTACCTTATTAAAGCTAGAGAGTGAGTTAGGAGTTTGGTTGGAGTTTTGGTTTTGCTTTTTGACACTGTGTCGACATGAGGTGGTCAAGTCGATACTGGCCCCCCTCGCATAGATTTTTAGAGGCAAAGTGATTTGAGGGGGGACCATATAATAATCCTATAGGATGTTCCCATGCAGAATCCAGAGACTTCCTCTTTGGCTTGCGGGCTGTTGCCACCTGAGGCAAGTTTCTCAACTCGCCTCATGGCAATGGCCCTGTTGGTATCATCAAACTCTAGGAGTAAGTGGTAGTAAGGTTAGCTAGCAAGGACAGTCTGTTGTCCCTACGAGGAGTGAGTGAGCCCGTGGGCTACTGTGCACCAGTGAGGGAACTGGTATGTTCAGGAGTAGATTAGGGGGAACCTAGTGGAGCTGTAGTGAGATGACTTGAGAGAAGCTCATGCACTGTATGGTATTTACAATTTTTACCATTTTTACAAGGTTTATGTTTTAAAATTAACATAAAAATGTTGACAGAAAGGCTAGAAAGGAATAGAAGATGAATTTATTTGACCTGGTGTAAGGTTGGAAAGATTAACTGCAGGCCTGAACTTAAATGTTCCAGTTTTATACCTGGGAATGTTTAAAAGTATGATTGTATTACATGCACTGTAGCTATATATCCTTATAGCATCAATAAGCTTGAGGATGACTTCTGTGTACACCTAAAATGAAGAACAATTTTCATTACATGGTCTAAAAAGCTTAGATTTAAGGTAGATTTACCTGAACATCCAGAGAGGCAGGGTGATAGCAATCAGGTGGCAGAAATAATGCCTAAAACATTTTAATTTTATTAATTGATAAACCGTGACATTTTTCTGAATTGAATTGCATCTCAAATTAAATCTTGTCCATGACTTTTCGGGCCAGATTCAATTCAGTGAGCAAAACTTATCTCATGGTTTATCACGTGAAAACTCATGAACGAGATTCGATTTGAGGAGAAAAAATGTTTCTCCAAATTCAGTTCCAGTTTTTCCCCTAGACTTCCATAGAGTTTTTACGTCATAAACAGTGAGATACGTTTTTCTGGTTTGAATTGCATCTCAGATTGAACCTCGTCTATAAAATTTCATGTGATAAACCTTTTTTCTCACTGAATTGAATCTGGCCCTTTATTTGAAACAAGGAATGCATTTGTGAAACTCCATTATACTGCTATGACAATTTTCAGATTAGGCTTCTTATACTGTGTTTTCTTAAAGGGTTTAATTAGAAAACACTGATGTAAGCAACACGGTGCGGGGTTCTTCTGGAGAATCATACTACAATATAAGTTTTTTTTTATTTGAAAGCTTCACCAAAAACCATGAATAGAAGGAATTTTTGTGTTTGTTTTAAACAATGAAGATTAAGGCAATGGCAAGCGCCAGTTCATAAACTACATCACACATGCTACTGTAAATAAAAAATGATTGTAGAAACAAAATCTTGTACTACTTTAATGTACACCAGCGGATAAAGGTACAGGTATGGGAGCCATTATCCAGAAAACCCAGTATACAGAAACCTCAGAGTTACGGCAAGGCTGTCTCCCATACTCTCCATTTAATTCAAAATTTTTTAAAAATTATTTCCTTTTTCTTTGTAATAATTAAAAAAAACCTTCTACTTGATCCCAACTAAGATATAATTAATCCTTATTGGAAGCAAAACCAGCCTATTTATTCAATAATTAAAGGTATGAACATCCAAATTACAGAAAGATCCGTTATCCATAAAACCCCAGGTCCCAAGCATTCTGGATAACAGGTCCCATACCTGTGTTGTAATATGATTTAATTTTAGAATATTGGGGAGGGGGGCGTAGCGTGATGGCATGCTGAGAGTATGCAAATACAAGAGCCAGCATAAATCGATATTACAGGGCCCTTCGCCGAAGATGGGAAAACATCACAAAAAGGTAGAATCCAACACACACACTACTCCGCAAAGCAGCCAGAGCTCTATGTCTCTGTTTCTACACAAACGTCACAGCTCCTGAGCTGACAAGCATGAATCCAAGTTGGGGGGGGAAAGGTCGCAGCCCAAGCCCTTGGGGCTCTATGGCCTCAGGCTACAGCTTGGCATTAGCAAGCACTGAAACCCCTCACCTCCATTCTCAGGAACAAGGGCATCACATACAGGTGGGGATCCCCCCTTGCTTTAATAGCCACAAAAATGGCAAGCAACGCAGCCTGTGCAAACCAGATGAGGTGGATGCCTTTTGTGCTTTTGTGCTTTGCTGGACTTACCATTACCTGACTTAAAAGAATGGAGAGAATTGGCATACAGTGGTGACTTCCTCGAACCAATACATTTTCAACCGTGGGAGCAGATGCATAAGAAACGCAATACACTGAAAAATACAGCATCAGACAGATCAGACTATAGGACATAGATGCTAACCTCACTCACACATTCATATAGTACCATCCCCTCTGTAAGGAGACTCCCCATTTTTCACCCTGCAACAACATTAAGCTCCAGGGACCCAGAACATGTTATCACACTTTGGTTCTAGCTATCTCTTACCTTAAAACTCCAACCACAGAGACCCCCCCCCACATCTCACTTCTCCAACCCCAATTTACAGGATGTCAAGCACTGCCATCCCACAGATATCTCCTTTCGCATGATTCTTCGGACCATATGGATTTTGAACCTGACCAGATACTTTGAGACTGGCAGTGCTGTCTAACCCCACTCCAACTCAAAAGGGGACTACACCCAACTATCTCTGCATATCTCTGCATATTACACCTTATACTCATCAATTTTACATTCACTTATTTTAAAGGTTTACTTATTCTTTAAATCTAGGGGGGAAGGGATAAACTGATAATAATTAAAAAAAAAAAAAAAGAATATTGACTGTGACATATTTTTAACTACAGGAAACTGAAACGAAATTACATTAATTCATATAATATTTTTAAATTTGTATTTCTGATAATTGCAAGAGAAGGTTGGCCACTATATACAGTACTTATATGTTTAATCAGTTATTTGTATGTATGGGTGAAATAAAAACTGTAGCCAGCCCCCCCCCCCTTCCTCTATTAGTTTTTGTTCAATTGGTAGTTCAGAATTATCCTGCAAAGAGCTAAGGTCACGACCAAATCAAATAGCTGCAAGCAGAAATCTTTCTTTTTCATGCACTGCTAGCTCTGGTAATCCCCCATAGCTCTCAGTTCTGATTGTGTCTCCAGATGGTCTCTGCTGGCATGAACTCTTGTCATGCTCTGTCCGTCAGCATCATCTGCCCAGCAAATAGCAATATGGTAGGTTACTGTGGCACTGAGTTTGCATAGTTCATACCAACTGTTGTTGATTCCGTGTCTTATTAAACTGATTCTAAGAAAAATCAGGGCACACCTCATCAACTGAGTACAGCTATACATATATTTTAATAGCTTTTACTTGAATCAATATTAAATACATCTGTTCTTATATCCACTGTCACTTGAGTTTTCTGAATGGTGTGATCTTCTCAATGTAACATAATTCCATGACACACATGATTCAATTTTACTGAAAAAAAAAAATTCTGTATATGGCAAAAAGTTGCATGCAGAAAAAAAGGTTTGCAAAGACCACTTCAAATGTTAGCTACCATGTTTGCGCCCTTTTTCCTCCTAAACCAAATGGCTTATGCAACCACACAGCATATTTTGTGACGAAATATTTAATGAAACTCCAGAGTAGGTGTTAACGGCAGTGGTGTAACTACCGGGGGAGCAGGGGGTGCGATCACACCCCCTCTTGGGGTCTGCCGGAGACTGTGCCTCAGCAAACGCAATAAGGAAACCGAGCGTCTGGAGGGGAGCCCAGTGCACATGCGGCACCCGGGCCCGGAAGGGGGTAGTTACGTTACTGGTTATTGCTAAAGTTTGCTTAGTGATGTAATATTTAGTGATGGGCGAATAAATTCGACAGGTGCAAATCCACAGCATCAAAAAAATGTGGGCGCAAGTCAGAATAGTCGTTCTGTTGCGAGCGCCAAAATTGACACGCGTCAAAATAATTTTGACGCCCATTGACTTGATGCATCTCAAAAATTTTTCACTGTTTCTTTAATTCCGTGTGAAATTCACAAATTCGCCCATCACAAATCCGCCCATCGCTAGTAATACTTGCCAGCAAATGATTTTACATTGCGAGCAGTCCTTAACATTTGCAAAAATGCCATTTTAAACTTCGCTTGTGATTTTTAATAATATTCCCCCTTTAATGTCATAAAGTTTTAAAATGTTGGCAATTATGTACTTACTGTGGTATAATTCTCCTGTAGAGTGGAATAGGAAGCCCATGCTGGTATATGCTAGCTTATTGATCACCAACTGTAAAACAGAAGTAATTGACATACTTTTAGCTGCAAACTTGGTATTCAACTTGAACAGCTTTGACCAATAAAAAACATATAAAAGAGACTTTTTTTGAGAGCACGTACAGTACCATTATATAATGAGTGTCCACACACTTTTTGTATAAGGGTAAGGCCACACTGGGCGTTTTTCCCTTTCATTTTAGACGGCGCAGAGAGAGGGAAGGCGTTTGGGGAGATTGCTTGCCGCAACAATGAGGCGATTAGTTGCCAGGTGACCAAATCTCCCCAAAACACCCAGTGTGGCCTTACCGTTATACAAAATGTGTGTGGACACTCATCATATAATGGTACTGTATGTGCTCTCAAAAAAGTCAATTGAACATGATTTATATAGCTTTCACAAGGACTGAATATATACTTCAAAATGCCATGTACACTGTCTCTGTCCATGTGAGTCGATGAATTGAGTGACCCCCTTAGATTTGATGACCTGGTCAGATGAGTGGAACTTTTCATGAATTTCTGGTATGATTGCAACATTCTTCTTTCAACAAATAGCAACTATAGTTCTGCAAGCCCTGGACTTCAAAGAGTCACTGTCAATTGAATTAAATTAACCAAACAATGTATAGTTTTACTGAGCAAAAATAGGGTTTTCTCTACTTGTTGAGAGAAGCTGATACAATTCATGACAATTTCTTCTGCTCGTATTTTTTCCTGTGATCTTAAAGAGGTTGTTCACCTTTAAATTAGCTTTTAGTATGATGTAGAGAGTGATATTCTGAGACAATTTGCAATTGGTTTTCATTTTTTATTATTTGTGGTTTTTGAATTATTTCGTTTTTTATTCAGCAGCTCTCCAGATTGCGATTTCAGCAATCTGGTCCAAATTATTCTAGCAACCATACCTTGGTGTGAATAATAGACTGAATAAGAGTGGGCCTGAATAGAAAGCTAAGTAACAAAAAGTAACAATAACAATAAATGTGTAGCCCTACAGAGCATGTGTTTTTTTAGATGGGGTCAATGAAAAAAGTTAGAAGGAAAATAATTCAAAAACTACAAAAAATAATTAATGAAGACCAATTGAAAAGTTGTTTTCCATTCTATAACATATTAACATATTAAAATTTAAAGGGAAACCACCCCTTTAAAAGTCTTATTAAGGTCTTCATCTAAGGTACTTGACTCAGGTGCAAACTCAGTATTCTAAATGAGAGAAATTCAAAAAACACACACACACACACACACATATATATATATATATATATATATATATATATATATATATATATATATATATATATATATGTAGAGATTATCGGCACTCACCATTCACATAGTCATTTGCTGGGTGCTAACCAATAAATAGTTATAGCAGTCCACGAAAGCACTCACAGCAGTCGCCATCCAGCGTGTAGACTGCTGTGAGTGCTTTCAAGGACTACTATATATATATATATTGTTTTTTTTCTTTGAGTGACTTCTGCTGTAAGCAATGTAAAATAACTACAGCAAATCTGCCGTTCGCATGGTGTAAAATTAAACACACCTTGCAGAAACGTAACTAGAGGGGGGCGGGCCCTGGCGCAGGACGTACACCCGGAACTGGCCGGGAATATGCGGCGCAAAGCAGAACGCGGACTGCCGGGGGGCCCTTAGGGGGTGTGGGCCCTGGCCCGCTCGCACCCCTTGCTCCCCCGGTAGTTCCGCCACTGACACCTTGAGATATTTTACCCAGATTTTTACACAGGTTTTTTGGCAAATTTCATTTTACATAGCATGATAAATATGCCCCTTTGCAAAGCCAAATTGCAGTAGGTTACATTTTACGTGGGAAATACTACACTTATACCTTGCCTCTTGGCACATGTTTTAATAACTTAGGTAGCACACATAATAGTAATATTAAGACCAAAAATGGAAATAGATTGCACTCTTTGTCTTTGGAGCTAAATGGAATATAACATGGGAAAAAGTTTTAGTTTTTTTATCATTTATTCTAGATTTTGAAATAATCATGGTCTTAAAGATTTCAAAACATATATTGTTAGTTGTAAAACTAAAATGACTATCCTGTAAAAGTTGCTGTTAGGAGTATAGTTCTGGGATTGCCATAACTAGAAATAAGTGGGTTGGAAATATTTTGTAAAACAACTCTTGCATTTCTGTGCAGTCTGAATTATTCCATATTCCCTTCTGTTTTAGTTCAGAATAATATCAGTTCACATGTTGGATGGACCACCAGGCACAGGTCACAGTGTTAAATACTGTCTGGGAAATAGGCTGTCAGTAACTCTGGTGCAGTCGGGTAAAAAGCATTATACAAACTGGAGAACATATGTGCCTGCTAGTGTATGCATAGTACAGTGCTTTTTATATTACAGTGGGTATGATACATAGGCTTAATGCTTACCTGAATATAGTAACATCGTAATTTATTTTGGAAAAAGTAAAGCCCATCGAGTACTGTTGTCACCCTTTTATGGACAAAATAGTGGCCTTCCTATACTTTTAGGGGCAAATTTACCTAGGGTCGAATATCGAGGGTTAATTAACCCTCGATATTCGACTGCCTCATTAAAATCCTTCGACTTCGAATATCGAAGTCGAAGGATTTAGCGCAATTCGTTCGATCGAACGAATAATCGTTCGATTGAACGATTAAATCCTTCGAATCAAACAATTCGAAGGATTTTAATCCATCAATTGAAGTATTATCCTTCGATCAAAAAATTGATAGGAAGTCTATGGGGACCTTCCCCATAGGCTAACATTGGCCTGGGTAGGTTTTAGGTGGCGAACTAGGGGGTCGAAGTTTTTTTTAAAGAGAGACAGTACTTCGACTATCGAATGGTCGAATAGTCGAACGATTTTTAGTTTGAATCGTTCGATTCAAAGTCGAAGGTCAAAGGTCAAAGTAACCCATTCGATGGTCGAAGTAGCCAAAAAAACACTTCGAAATTCCTCTATTCCTTCACTCGAGCTAAGTGAATGGGCCCCATAAACTATTAATAAAATTTGCCGGGCCGGTAAAATACTGGCCATGTACCAACCAAACCATTGGTTTAAACCTTTCATACCAAAATGAAACCTACCAAATTGCTTGTTAAAAGACATGTAAAGCCTACATCTTTCACCACCCATATAAGTTGGGCACCTTTTCCCCAGTAAATGGCATTGTTTGTACTGCATATATCCTATTCATCTACCAGCGTCATCATATTTTCCTAAAACAAATAGCAGCTTTCACCCGGCGGCCATTTTCCCTCTGATACATCATCAATGACATATACATGCATAGAGCACATTTGTACTGTTCATGCAATCAAGAATGCAGGCTTACACAGGCAGAACTTACTTTTATGAACAGTTCTGCTAGGAATGAACCCTGTAATGGTTAAGCTGAGCTCAGGAGAGGAGGTTGGGAGAAAAATATGAGCAGACAGCTGGAGCACCAGCAATGCTATCTCGTCATTGGCTGAGAGAGAGAGAGATGGAATCCTAAGTGATTAAGTGGGTGCTGCAGTCTTACTAATAATGTTTTAACAACCAGAGTAGCAGGTATTTAAATAATTTAAAAAAAGCTGTTCACTGATGAAATCTTTGTGTGGAGGTTGTACTTATCCTTTAATCCAAATTCCTTTATATTTAATGGCAATCACAATCTCAAAAAAGCAAATGCCAATATTTTAGGACAAGAGTTACCCTTGGTACCATTACCAGAACATTGACTGTAATAGGAAGTAGTTCTTTAAAACACAAGCACATTGATGGAGTCATTTGCATGCCATAGCATGGCTATGATTTTATTGTAAATTTGAATCAACAACCATTACATTCTTAATTAACAGGCAGCCGCGAAAGTGCAAATTATGTCTTCATGACTACGTGTAATTCACATAAGCAGCTTGTAGTTGCCACCCATGACTGGTGGACACCCATTACAGCCATAAGAAAATGCATGGCCTTTACTGTAAGAAGTAGGCACAACGTTGCGATGAACAGAGGCAGCAGCTTTAAGTAGTGAGACAGGTGACAGACTGGGGCACTGGTTGCCAACTCAGGGATGATCATTGCACAATGAACACCTCGTCTCAATTAACCCTTTCCCCAGTTTCTCTAAGGTGTTCAACATACAGTGTCCAAACTTCTTCCTAGGCTGTCTCACTACAGTCTCCGTAGGTTCCCTCTAATTCCTGAATGCTCTTAATTCCCTAACTTGCGCACAATTACACAGGGGCTCTACCCCAGAAACTCAGTCTGGACAACAGACTGTCCTTGCTAATTATCCTCTATATCTCTCACTCCAAAAGTAAACTCAAACCCCACTACTAACTAACTAGTCCTATAGCAAATAGTCTCCCACCTGGTCTGGCCACAGTGCTCTTCAGTCCCACTTGCTTGATGTTCCTTGGTCAAAGCAGAAGTACACAGCTTCTGCACTTCCTGATAGTTCCCTGCAGGGGAATTCCCCTACAGGCTAACTCTAGGGGTAGGCACCACCTGCTGGCTGAACTGTAACATTGCCCAACTATTTAAATATAAAAAATTAAAGTTATTTTTCACCTCCTTATAAATTTCAATGTCAGGTGCATTGCTGGTTTAGCAAAAGAAAAAACTCGGTGGCAGGATCTTAAAGCAGAACCTAGTAAAGGGTGACTTAGGGTACTAGAATTCCATAAGGAAACCATAATCAATCCAATTAGAAGTAAAAGTTAGAAGTAAAAGGCTGTGTGTTAACTGTTGTTGGTCATATCCATCATCCATCTCTTTCTGTAGCTCTGACCTATGTATGACATAAATGACACAAACTGTATTTTGCACAAACGACACCCCATAACTGTTGCACTGTAGTAAAAGACAATATTTTTTACTGAAACATATATTTCTGCTGAAGACAATCACTGAACACTGTGAAAAATGAAGTAAATACTGGAAAAAAGGATTATTAAATGCGGAGCATTCTTCCACTAAAATTTAGGCTGAAAGGTATCCCTACAGGAGAATGTTTTAGTATTAAACTCAAACATATTGACCAAGAAAAAACAAAGATAGAGAAATGTCTGAAGGTAATTTTTGTAATAAAAATGGGAAAGCTGTATATTTTCATATACTTAAGAGATAAACCACAGTCCTGATTAAATATTATATGCAGTCTTAGGGGCACATTTACTAAGGGTCGAAGTTAATTCGACTTTGCTTTTATCTTCTTTATCTACTACAGTATCGACAATGGTTTGGATTTTAAGGTTAATAGCAGATGAGTGGGTTTCTCTTCTGTCTTCCATGTGTGTGCTCATATAGGCATGGGATCAGTACAGCCTAAAGTGTACTAGAAAAATCAATATCATACATTCTTCACAATAAAGAATGTGTTTGTTTGGAGTCAAATACTTTTGAAAATGGAATTAATGATCATCTTGGATTTAATTGTATTATCACTCTTGCACCATGTGGGATTAATCTATATAATATGATTAGGGATTTAAATCTTGTGTGATCTTATTTCTATATGGTGTGATCTGACCTTTATAGTCTAACTAGATTTTTAATGCATAGTTCCCATTGCAATTATTTGTTAATCTCAAAATGATGCATATTTTCCTTACTAAATATGATTTCAAATATTATTTGAATGTTACTAAATGCTGCATTTGATTCCATGTTATATCATCAATAGCGCTGCTGTTCCAAAGCACCTGTTAAATTACTAGAAGGTAATTTACTTCAGAGGCATAACCATTAAATATAAGACTTTAATCTATGGTGTTTAATGCAACATTAAGAATTAGTTGGCGCTGAACCTGTGGCCAAGCCCAAGACTCTTAGTTGGATCAATGCACAGGGTAAGAGCAATTTTACTGTCACACATAGATAAGTGTATGTGGTAGTTTTATTGCTTTACAGATGACTTGACAAATCCTATGGTAGGAAATTACACACAAAATGTATATTAATTCAATGTTTGCTACTATAAAATAATTGCAAACAGCTGAATAGATAAGGTACAGTAAATAGTAAAGGGTAGCTTAAGAGGAATTTTTTGACAGTAGCCCTGTGGAACATGCTATGCAAATAATAATATAATGTTATGTAATATACACAATGTTAATTTTGCCATCACCAGTCTTGCACAGTTCTCAAAACTTATAATGGCCATAAACTGGCCAATCTTCCATAGCATCCAGACAATTATACCAGATGATGGGGTAGTATGGTAGAAATTGGACAAATTGCCTGACTAAATTTCGGAATGCATGGCCAGCTTTAGGCTCAAGCAACACAGGCATTTGTTATGACAGCAGTCCTCACAAGAAGCAAAGTGCCAATCAAAACACATTTTGACCACCAACAGTCTCTGTATAGAAATGCTCATGATCTATGGATGGTAACTAGGGTGAAGTGTGCTCTTAGTGGTCAGGTGCACTCTAATGCAGTATCCAGGAAGTGAATAAGACATTTTTGTCTATATCTGTTCAGTGAATGAGCAGTTGGGCCCAAGCATACATTATTATTAGATGACCAAAAGTCAAAGAACTTTTAGGGGAGGGTATCCAGTTATGGGACTGAACAATTTGATTTAATATCATAAAAAAACTGAGAAATTGGGTTGGTAATAGCCTAAGTAACCAGACACCAGGGCATTTTATATGCACATACCGTATATACCCGAGTATAAGCCGAGTTTTTCAGCATCCAAAATGTGCTGAAAAAGTCTACTTCGGCTTATACTCGGGTCAGCGGTACCCGACCCGAGTAGCTGAGATTGCAGTCACTTTTAATCATTCCTATACCAACAGTACACTTGGGGAGAGACTGCAATATCCCACAATACCCTCTGTTGGTTATATGAAAGAATAACAGTGCGCCCTCTGTTGGTTATATGAAAGAATAACAGTGACTGCAATATCACACAGCGCCATCTGTTGGTTATATGAAAGAATAACAGTGACTGCAATATCACACAGCGTCATCTGTTGGTTGTATGAAAGAATAACAGTGCGCCCTCTGTTGGTTATATGAAAGATTAACAGTGACTGCAATATCACACAGCACCATCTGTTGGTTATATGGAAGAATAACAGTGACTGCAATATCACACAGTGCCCTCTGTTGGTTATAAGAAAGAATAACAGTGACTGCAATATCACACAGCACCATCTGTTGGTTGTATGAAAGAATAACAGTGCGCCCTCTGTTGGTTATATTAAAGAATAACAGTGACTGCAATATCACACAGCACCCTCTGTTGGTTATATGAAAGAATAACAGTGTGCCCTCTGTTGGTTATATGAAAGAATAACAGTGACTGCAATATCACACAGCACCCTCTGTTGGTTATATGAAAGAATAATAGTGACTGCAATATCACACAGCGCCATCTGTTGGTTATATGGAAGAATAACAGTGACTGCAATATCACACAGTGCCCTCTGTTGGTTATATAAAAGAATAACAGTGACTGCAATATCACACAGCGCCCTCTGTTGGTTATACGAAAGATTAACAGTGATGGCAATATCAAACAGCACCCTCTGTTGCTTATACAAAAGAATAACAGTGATGGCAATATCAAACAGCACCCTCTGCACATGGTAGTGGGACAGTGGGACAATGCACACAGTAATCCGTTTGGCAATTCTCTGTCACCATCAACTTTGCAAAGAAGTCCGGTTGATCGCTGGGGGGGTCGCTTTGGCAGAATGTGCGCTGCTGGGAGACAGGGCTGTAGTTGTGTCTAGGCTTATACTAGAGTCAATAAGTTTTCCCAGTTTTCGTAGGTAAAATTAGGTACCTCGGCTTATACTCGGGTCGGCTTATACTCGAGTATATACGGTACATTTTCAAATAAAATATTTTCTCATGTATCATTAATTCCACTTCCATACCACAAACTGACTGCCAGAAATTAAGCTTAAGAATTTTTGGCCGGCACCAAAAAAATTTGTATGCGCGTCTGAAAAGTCGCTCACGTCAAAATCGCCGTGCGCCAACACTATTCGGACACCCATTGACTTTAACACCGGCGTCAAAATTAACACAGGCGTCTATTTTTGAGTTTCACAAATTTTTCGCCGGGAGAAATTCGCCCATCTCTATTCATGATATTTATAGTATTATAGCTAATATCAAATCTAAAAATATACAGTAGAACCCCAATTTTATGTGTCCGGTGGAGCAGCTTCAAAACGGCATAGATTCTAGGAAAATGTAAAACCCGGGGAGAAAAAAAACATCACTTGTCTGTATGGGATCATAAAAAAATGGCATCAGTTCCTGGAAAACAAAAGCTCGGGGACTCAGGGTTCTACTGTTCTACTATAAAGTAAATTGAAGAAAGTGTTTTAAAAAGGCAATTGTACACTTAGTTATACTTAGTTGTACTTACAACTTCCAATGTTATTTCTTTTTACATAATAATATAATAAATTCCAAATGACCTCAGTGATAGGGCATATAAACATTCATCCATAGGATTAGGATTGATAGATCCTACATATCCTTATTCATTTTTCTTTGTTTGGTGCCTGCAAGGCAACAGATATTTTATTTATAAGTGTTTAAAGCTCAGCGGTTGTTTTCTTTACCTACATATTTCTGTGTTATTTAATTGATGTAGCTCAGGGCAGTTATAATGCTCTGGAAAACTACACATTGTGTATGGCAAATAGTGAGCAGGCCCCTCATATTTCAGGATTAGTGTGGTTTATCTGTATGCTTACAAATCAGTGCGTATCTTCAGTCTACTGAACATTGCACTGGAAAATTTTGGCTTTGTGAAAAAGGAATAGAAAAATACTGAATGTGTTTACCAGAATAATGTTAGTGATTTCTGGATAAAAAATACATATTAACATGTATATGATCAACAGATTAAACATTGACAACATTTATAAAATAAAGAAATGTTACATATAGCATAGATTCAGTGTGGAACACTTTATTAGATACCCAAAAATGTATCTCATTGAGCAGTGGATCACAGAAAACCAGCATTGTTCACAAACAGCTTTGTTACATCGCCCTGGATAATTCCTATTTAGATTTTGGAAACAATGGCTTGAGAAATGGGTGCAGATTTTGCTAAAAATTCATAACCATCACCTCCTGTTTTTTTGTCAGGATGATGCAAAGAAGGTACATTTTGCAGTGTAACACTTAAAGTGATACTGACACTAAAAAAACGACATTTTAAAATATGAATGTACATTAAAAGTTACCTATAGGTCATGTTGATTGTTTTTTGCTGAGAGGTTTGTTTTTGTAAGTAATTGTTAGTTGAATTTTCTAAACCTGACTGTTTTGCCAACCTGACTGAACCATCTCAGCCTGTCAGTTAAAGTTTCTAATGCTAACGGACTCCTGCTGCACAAATATGGCAACCCCCTTATACAGGAACATGGGGCATCAGACAGGTAATGTAAAAGCATTGTGCAAATACTTTATGGCAAATTTCTAAGTTGCTTTCAAAGGCAATATTATGATAAATGTAAATCACGTAAAGTCATTTGAAATCCCGGTTGAGAGACTCTTTAAATCTGTTGATCTAAGGGTTGAATCTGCTTACACTTTTGCAAGTAACAGCACCAAGCATTAAACTCTCAGATTATGTTTTAGTAATTGCAGTTTCATTTTCTTTGGAAATAAACACATATTACTGAAATAATATTTTAGGAACAAGCAGTCAAATGCAACTCAAGACAGAATATACAGTATACAATGTAGGAGCTATCAGACTTTCTTCTTTCTTCCAAACTTCCAAACACTCACTAAAGAACTACCCATGCAGCATATCTCAATGAATCAGACATCATAAATCACAAATTGCCAAGTGTTTCATATTCCTTAGGTTTCAATTGTACTCTAAACCTATATTGCAAATAGGGCCCTCTTACCGTATATACTCGAGTATAAGCCGAGTTTTTCAGCATCCAAAATGTTCTGAAAAAGTCTACCTTGGCTTATACTCGAGTCAGTGGGCAGTAGCTGAGATTGCAGTCACTTGTAATCATTCCTATACCAACAGTTCGCTTGGGGAGAGACTGCAATATCACACAGCGCCCTCTGTTGGTTATATGACAGAATAACAGTGACTGCAATATCACACAGCACCCTCTGTTGGTTATAGGAAAGAATAACAGTGCGCCCTCTGTTGGTTATATGAAAGATTAACAGTGACTACAATATCACACAGCGCCCTCTGTTGGTTATATGAAAGAATAACAATGACTTCAATATCACGCAGCGCCCTCTGTTGGTTATATGAAAGAATAACAGTGACTGCAATATCACACAGCGCCCTCTGTTGGTTGTATGAAGGATTAACAGTGATGGCAATATCACACAGCACCCTCTGTTGGTTATATGAAAGATTAACAGTGATGGCAATATCACACAGCACCCTCTGCACATGGTAGTGGGACAGTAGGACAATGCACACAGTAATCGGTTTGGCAATTCTCTGTCACCATCAACTTTGCAAAGAAGTCCGCAGTGGTGTAACTAGATCTTAGTGGGCCCCACAGCAAATTATTTTACAGGCCCCCAAATTTTTTAGCAGTTGACTGGTTTTACCAATATTTATTGAAACTGTATATGAATTAGGGCCTCATGGGGCCCCTATACCTCCTGGGCCCCCTGCAGGCGCAGGGTCTGCTTCCTCTATAGTTACGCCCCTGGAAGTCTGGTTGATCGATGGGGGGTCGCTTTGGCAGAATGTGCGCTGCTGGGAGACAGGGCTGTAGTTGTGTCTAGGCTTATACTCGAGTCAATAAGTTTCCCAGTTTTCGTAGGTAAAAATAGGTACCTCAGCTTATACTCGGGTCGGCTTATACTCGAGTATATACGGTATTTTATTTTTTACTCTTTACAAATTTTGTAAGACCCTTGTTTGTTTTAAATGATTGTAAAACACAGTCCTATATAAATAATACATATAAATAAATAATGATGAGAAATTAGCATATTTTGTCTATTTTGGATCTTTCTAACTAGTGAGCATTGCTGGAAGCACCTATATTCACTGGCAAAAGTCTAAGCAGATATTGTCACTATAATCACTTATCTTATTGGATTAATATTCATTGGTCATATATGCTAAAGAGTTGCTCATATGACATACAACATCTAAGTTATATGTGTGAGTGAGCACTATGTACTGTACTTGTACAAGTATGAGGCTATAAATACGTTATAAGTATTAACCTAACTGCTATCCTATAATATTTTTTTAAGTAATACATTTATGTAACCAATCATCTTGAATTATTTTCAACAGAGATGGAGATGTTTTTTTACAAATTATTTTGAAATTCTTTCACTTATAATTGGCTTCCAGGAAAAGGAAGGATAAGAAAACAAGCACAGCCCAACAAGTCTTATGTAGTACATTATAAATAGACTGGTAATTCCTCTAATTTTTTTGAGATTCTTTGATTCTCAGACTGGGCCACTGGAGTAACATGCTGTATGTGGAAGATAGGATTAAATAACAAAACAAGGAAAGATAGTTCATCGTTACAGCAACTATAACCTTGAAGCTTGGAAAAGCAGTTATTGATTAAATGTTGTTTTTTCCAATGGTGTCTTTGCTTCTAGGCATGCATTGTCAGCTGGCTAGAACAGCTATAATTATTGGATTATCAAATGCTTTCTATCCTCAAGGTTGATATCTACTGTAGCCAAAATTCAATTTTCTTAATATGCTTTAACATTTTAGTAGATTTGGTAGTTTCTTCTAATTTAGTTAAAAATTCAAAATGTATTTGAATTTATAAAAATAGCAGATACATAGATTTATACAGTTGGGTAGAAAAGGGTGGCCCACATTGATATTATTATTATTTATTTTAAAGAATGTGTAGGACAAATATCACATAAAATTCCAAATTCAATTAGATGAAAAATACATATCTTCTTATTCAATTTGAGATTTTTCCATAGAGCCAAATGCAATTCATTGAGAAACTGAATTCCGAGAAATGTTTTTTTCTTCTCAAATGCCACAGTAGAGATCATGAGGGTTAACTGTTTTGCTCAGTAAGTGGTCCTTTGATTTACCCAGGCAGCTATTGTCTCCTTTCCGTCTTCTATTGTAATATGATTTAGCTCATGGCTTGCCCCGTAGATGTCAGTTTAAAAGGGAGGGCGAACATGGGCTAAGGACTTTCTTCGTTGGTCCTACCTTGCGGGGAGTTGGGTACAGTAGTGGGTCTGAGCAGGTTACAGGCCCTGGTTAAGGAAAGTTTATCTTGTGGTAAAAGTTTGTGTCTAGGAGTGAGTTGTAAGTAAGTTGGAGGCAGCATATTTAGTGAACAGCTTTCTGGCTCCAACAAGAAAAGTAATTGGGGTTAGCACCCTTGCGGTGGTCAAGCTGCCAGAAAGGGACAAAAGTAGGTGAGTACAGGAGCAGGGAAAGTGTCATGGAGATATGGGATACCTAGTGTTGGAGAAAATCACCATCATCACAAGAGGCTGCACTAACCCCTGAGAGGGGTCTACTTGCAATATCAGAAAGTGTGAAGTTTTTCCACTGATTGCTGTGACTATATTTGAAGATTTTATTGCCTGACTCCTGTGAAACAGATCCACTGCTACTGTGCAATAAATAAGTTATTTGTTTAAAGCAACCCTCCTGGGTGACCTGACGAAGGGGCCAGCCCCCGAAATGTTGTGCATCACTGTGACGTTAATAAACACGTAAGGGGCTAACCCCGTTTGCATGTGCTCCTGTGTGCCAGTTCCTTCTTTTGCTTTTCTACATCGCCCATTAGCCTGGTAGGTAATATTTATAAGGACTGCTTGTTTTTATTTAATAAAATGGATGCTGATTTGTGCCCTAAAGGATGATCTTTACGTTCTATAACCTTAAATATTTCATTTGAAAGAAAATCAATATGCTAGAATATACAGCAGAATATATATAAGTGTTATTGAAAGGATTTACTTCACTATATAAGGGTTTTTTAGGTTCATTAATGAAGTTAAGAGTGTACATTCCAATTGAATTCAAGTGGTTTTCTATTTCTTTCTGTCTAGCAGTTGCTGAGAAGATGTGTATGTAATGTGTAATTATGACACTCTGAGTATACCACTCATTTTTGTACTAGCAGATTTCTATAAACAGTGTGTTTGCCTTTAAGAATGCATGGAGTTCATAAGGCTTTCAAGATGGCTGAGCGGTTATGCCTTTTAAATTCTCCCGTTTCCCCACACTTTGTAAGACTTTGCCCCCTACTGGCCCTCTACCTACCTGCTGTGTTTGCTTACCATGTGTAAGCTTTAGGGATGCACCGAATCCACTATTTTGGATTCGGCCGAATACCAAACCGAATCTGAATCCTAATCTGCATATGCAAATTAGGGGTAGGAAGGGGAAAACATGTTTTACTTCCTTGTTTTGTGATAGAAAGTCACGCAATTTCCCTCTCCGCCCCGAATTTGCAAATGCAAATTAGGATTTGGTTCGGCCGAATCCGAATCCTGCTGAAAAAGGCCAAATCCCGAACCGAATCCTGGAATCCTGTGTTCCCCCTGCATTGTTTACACTTGTGACACCTCTATTGTTCACACCTTTAAAGCCCTGTATTGTACTCACACCTGGGACCCAGACTGAAACTGCGCACATTGTTCACCTGTTCACACTTTATATAAAATGCTAATGGGGCACAAGCAGTGTGTCTCTATATGTAGTAGATCTTAGAGTGGTCCTGATCAGCGGAAACTGTTTCCTGCTCTATTCTGCCTTCCCTATGCTCCCTGTGTGTGCCCTGCTCTGCTTATGTGTGTCATACTCTGCCTGTTTGTGCCATGTTCTATCTGTGTGTGCCCTGCTCTGCCTGCGTGTGCCCTGCTCTGCCTGTGTGTGCCATGCTCTGTCTGTGTGTGCCCTGCTCTGGGAACATAAGCCTAGTATTTGTTCTGGGAGTTTGTTTGCATTTGAAAATAAATTATTGTTAGGGGCCCCTATGGTGTTGGGGATGTTGTGTTAACCAAGGGGAAGAGGAGGCATATGAATTTAAGGGTATGTCTTAATATGACAACTTTTTTCACATATAAGTGATTTCCCTGCAGTGAGCACCAACCATTTGGTTTTTTGGTGTGCTACTGCAATTAATGCAGATATGGTCTTGTGATAACATGGGTGTGGTTTAAAGTGGGTGTGGCTTAAAACAGGGAGTGGTCAACACTGGCTTCCATTATCGGCCCTCCACTATGTAGGCCCTCTGTACCACAGAAGTTGGATAGCACTGATGTAGAGAGTAATATTCTGAGACAGCAAATTAACATCAGCGATGCGCCATGGAATTAAAGTTTAAAATTCCAGTATCTTTGTTATTTTGATTTAAAAACACAGTGCGTCACATGGAAAAAAGAGGAGATCACATGCTTTACGCATTTCGTAGCCCCTGGCTACTTCTTCAGAAGCAATCTAATCCCATAGGGTTTATAATTTCATATGACATATACACCCTCCCTTTAAAAACATTAACCCTTCCATATCCACATATACACCACAAAAATATATACCATAGAAAAAGTGTAACCATGGAGATTTAAAAATACATAATTATATACCAGCAGACTATTACCCATCAATAAAAACATGAAAATTTCCATTCGCGATTCTAATTCCCATAAATCTCAGTGGTTCTCAGTAGGTAAATCCAATATTCCTCACATCTTGCTAACCTTAATTCAAAGTCGCAACGAGTGCTTCCTTTGCACCTATATACGCCAACCTGTTCATCGGTTGGTGGGAGCAGTTTCACATCTTTAGAGATGGTCTTTAAGTCAAGAATTGGTAAATTATATAAATATATTTATATTTATATTGTTGCCATTCACCACTTCCATCATTCTCAACTTAATATACACTGTTTCTGCTGCATATCAATGTGCTTTCATCCTCTAATCACTTCTGTGTGATAATGTATAATTTAAAATAATAATTATTGGACATATATATATATATATAATGTAAAAAGTAGGTAAAAACAAGTACTACAAAAACATTTGTAAATTTTTGCTTTATTTGTATTTACGTTACACTTTTTTTAAAAATAATGCCTGTCTTTAAAGAAAGAAATCCTGTACATAATTACACAATATTGGTTTGAGTTTTTCCAGAATATAAACACATTATTGCAACTTAGTTTTTGTGCCTGGAAATTTGAATTCAACAATAGAAAAAGATAAATACAACAAAATATAACAAACAAAGACACTAATATACAGGAAGGGTTTTAATTACTGTTTCTTAATTTTTTTTGTTCAGAATTACACCCCACAGGAGCCAAGAAATTGCTGGATAAATTGCATATCATTTAAAGGATGTGTTTAAAAACCTAGGGCATCAATTGGAAGAAAGCAGTTAAAAAAACATGATTATTTATAGTTAGTAATGAATCCCACACCCCTGAATCACCATAAATACATATTGATTTAAATGGAGTTCAATGGCATAAATATAATATATATATATAATAAATCAGTAATAAATCAGGGCCTTTATTTTCTTATTTAAGTGCCAGCCAAATTTCACATTCATTCATTTGCACCTAGTGCCAGACATTTTTGAAGCATTTTGCACTCATTCAGTTTAACAATTTTTTTTGTAGGAAAACTTCATGAAACTAGGGAAATTATATATATTTTTTTGTTACAAATTGGGCTTTGACATACAAACGGAATTTGCAACTTTCTGGATATGTAATGCATATTTTGAGTGAAATATGTAAAAAAAATAAAATTATTAAACATTTCTGTATATTTTGAGTTTTTTCCATAGAAAAGTTTTATGTGCATTTTTTGTTGTCCGCAAAAGCCCTGATACTGTCAAGTCCAACGATACCAAACATGTAATGGTAACCCACTTATCTTGTCTAGAAGTAAGTCTGAAACTAAAGCAGTGTTTTATAGAATTTTACACCAGAACAAAGTAGATAAGCACATGTAACAGGTAAGCAGCATAACTTATATGTAAATCTAAAATATCCCCTCAAGTTTAGTATTTTTAGAAACTACAGACCAGCAGGTTTCTAGAGGTGGTGTAGTTTTTAAAAAGCCGAATAAATTGTATCAGTGCATCATGACATTTTTCTAAAATGTAAACTTAGATTCAAGATCAAATGTAAATTTAACCAAAAATTCTCATCTCATAAAAATTTTCAGAACACAGCAAATTTAAAAAGCCAAACGTCTCCTGAATTAAATGGTACCCCATATGTATGTATACACATAGAGAAGTGGCCAACAAATACCCAAAAACTGGAGCAATTCATGAAGTCTGGGTGCAGCACACGTGTAATACTTGCAGTTTTTCAGTCTAAACACCCCATACTGTCATGATACTTTTCAGCAATGACAAAATCTGTACCACTTTACAAAGATGTCTGCAACAAAATCCATAATTAATTTGGCCCATAAATTATGCAAGTGTCCTAAGTAATTAGGCGTTTAGGTGGCAAATAAAAAATTGGGGCATTAGCAACAGAGATAAAACCATGCACACCAGAAGTTTGCTCACTAGTGGGGCATCACCATTTATACAGTGTTATTCATATATAGCAAACCACTGCAACTTGTCTAACCTAACTGCAGCATAAAAATTCAATTGGTGCTACAAGCACAAAAAACAAATTGTTCCAACCACAACTTTTCAGAAAAAAATAAAAGCTGAATGCCTACACTAAGAACAAATTTGAACAGAAGACCATAATGTTTCTGGCACCCTGCACTCAAAAACCTTAAGTGTGCAAGAATATGGAAGGCCTATACTAACCACAAATCCAGAGATTAAATCTACAAAAACATCTAGTAAATATTGCCCAGAAATACAGATACAAGACTATGGGGGTTATGTAATAAAAGGCCCTAAGTTTGCCCAGGAGCAGTAACCTATAGCAACCAATCGAAAGGTAGCATTTCCTGGTCACCTGTTTAAAAGCAAAACTCTTATTGGTTGCTATGTCTTGATGCTCCTGGGCAAACTTAGTGCCATATATTACATATGGGGGAAAGTATAACATAACCGCACTAAAAAGACAAGCTTTTGAGATGCCAGTAAAAAAAAGACATGTAGCACCAGCATTAGAGAAGCAATCATCTCATGGATTCATCACACAACACAAGTTCCATCATGCGCCCTATTCGTTTTCCCAGCACCACAGTTCACTATACCACCAGAGCAATACAAGTGATATCCATAACGCTGCAACTGGCCCAAAGCACCATAGCTCAAACGCAAAAGCTGAATGTCTAGAAAAACCTAAACAAACAAACAATCACAGTACCAGCATACAATTATTTTTTTTCTTCCACCCTGCTCAAAAAAAGTTGCTCACCTTGTATCAAGTCCTACACCATAAATCCAGAGAATACTACTACTATGCAGAAAAAACTTTGTCAATTATGTGATACACCTTTTCAAACTTCTTTTTTTCAGTACATACTGTATATCTGTAACCTAGTTGTAAGTGAAGTGGGGACCTGCCAGATTATTAGATCTCAATGGCGGGCTTAAATCTGAAAACCACTGCCCAATCACAACTAAAAAAAACAACATCACTTTGCCAACACACCTAACCAGTTACTGCAACCTTGTGTATAAAAACCTAGGGCATGCCAAGTCCTCTATACAGATATACTAAGTCATTTTACCACCAACAAACCCAGAGAGCCCTAACCTACCAAAACAGCACAGAATTCAAGTCATCTCATAGTGTACAACCATATGGTAAACCTCAAAACATTGCTAGAAACACAAAGCAGGCTTGCTAGGACAATTGGGAAAATAATACCGCACATCTCGTGTAACACCCTTGGAACTACAAACCTTAAGATCTCTGAGCATATATTTTATAAGCAGTTGGTGGAATTTGGCCAACAACAGTGGGGGCTTTGTTTTTGCAGGCCTACTGCTACTTCTGTGTTGGACAATTACACTCTCTTTGTGGATTGTAGTAAGCATAACACACATTTTTGGTGTCTGTAAATTTAATGCCATGAGCTCATTACTTCTTAGAGCATGTACTCCACGTTTCAATTTCTTATTCAGCAATTCCCTGGCAGTCCTTTGCGGTTACGATTAGCCACAGGCTGGGGTCTCCAAACAATGTTGGGCTCTGAATAAGGGGATGTTTGTGTAAAAGTTATCCACGCATAAGTGGTAAACTCGGCCCAACAATGGAGTTATGAGTTCCCAGTTAATTTTACCGTTGGCAGTCAAAGCAAGGGGACATCCGGGGGGGGTCCAAATTAGAGTCCTTTCCCTAATACAGCATAAAAAAACCTTCTATAGCCGTGCTGTTTTTACAGAGTTTATAAAGCCTTACTATAAATATATTGGTGAAATTTTAGGTGCCCTTTGAAGAGCAAAGGGAACTCACCCACACATATATTTTGGTAGGGGGTGTAGACCTCTGCAGAGCACTAAGACAGGATATCTATAAGGGGCCTCAATTTATAAAGGCTGTCATGACTGGGCTCATTTGGGGGAACAGCGTTAAAGTGAAGAAACTGTAGTAAAATTTGATAATGGTTTCTTGGCATAATGGCTAAAAAAAGATGTATGGAAAGGACTGTAGTTGTATCTCAGTAGGAAGCTAAAGTGTTACATTCTATGAGTCCCTTTGCCAATTTTAGTGCCAGGAATCTTTTTATTTCATTTACATCAGTGGGATACAATGCCTGGGCTCTTGAAAACTCTGGTAAAGGGTTGCTGGCAAAATATCATTTAGCATATACATTTGTATAGTGGACCATGTACTGTAGGCTGGCCTCTGTAATATATATATATTACAGAGGCCATCTGGTGCAGTACCAATAGCCTCTGCTTCTTTGGCAGTAAGTGTGCTACCACTACTAGCCTCTGCCCTAATACTGCTACTATGAATAAGCTCTGATTCCTCAATAGAGGCATCAGATGGGACATACTGAGAATCAGAATTGTTAAATTCCTCGAGCTGGAGTCCATGCAAACCTAGCAGCTTCCTCAAACTGTTTGGCTATTGCACCAGAAATATACAAACTGCAATGATAGCAATCAACAGGCAAAATCATGCAAATGAAAAAGCAAGCAAGACATCTCCTCTAACACGTGTAATATGTGTAATATGAGAAGCTAGAAAAAAACTCACTGTAACCTTTTGATAAACCTAAGACAGTAAGAGATGACTAAGAGTTAACAACCAGATGAAATAACAACAAGAACTTGAACTCCTGAACCATTCCAGAACTCTATGGAATATATATATATATATTGCATGTGCCCAAAGGACTTGCAATGTGGGAGAAGAAAAAAAATTAACTTAGCCTACCCCTTTGGAACTTTCTAGAATTGAATGAACTGAATCAAATGAAGTTTTTTTTGGGCACTAAACAAGCAAACAACAATGCAAAGGAAAAATCCAGAATAAAATCTCTAAAGTGTAATAAAATCAGCTAAAGCAATAAAAATAACAAATATAGGGGTAAAATCAGTGGTCAGAAACCTAGATCCACCAGCGTCACTACAAACACAACCTTTTTGGGGCAGTGAACAAGCAGTAAAGGGCAATGCAAAGGAAAAATGGAAAAAATCAACAAGATGAAATATAATCAGCTAAAGCAATACAAAGAACAGTTATTGGGGTAAAATCATTGGTCAGAATCTAGATCCACCATCGTAACTGCAAACACAAACTTTTTTGGGGTAGTAAAGAAGCAGAAAAGGGCAATGCAATGGAAAAACAGAATAAAAACCAACAGATGTAATTAAATCAGCATAAGTAGTAAAAATAACAGTTATTGGAGTGAAATCGGTGGTCAGAAACCTAGATCCACCAGTGTCACTGCAAACACAACCTTTTTTTTGGGGCAGTAAACAAGCAGTAAAGCAATGCAAAGTCGAATAAAATAAAAATAGAATAAAATGCTTTAAAATCAACCAAAGCAATAAAAATAACAGTTATTGGAGTAAAATTGGTGGTCAGAAACCTAGATCCATCAGTGTCACTGCAAACACAAACTTTTTACTGGATACGCACCGACTGCAAACCTGGAAGTGCTGCAGAACATAGAATCTGTGATCTGTGGCAATTTGGTAATTTTATCCACATAAGTAGTTTATATGGTCTGTGGCACTTAAAGGGTTAAAACAAAAACAATTGAAAGAAAATATGTATTTTATTGCCCAATGACTAGCTAGAATTAGTTTAATAAAGAAAATCTCGCAGTCAGTCTCTTCATTTGGAAACAGAATTATATGTTTTTTTACTGTTTGAATCTGACCCAATATATTTAATATTTAGATACTTTAAAACCTTTGAGTTGGCATTTATAGGTAGGGTAACTTGGACTACTTATTCAGTTCAGTATACCACAAATAACATTTTTCAATTGCTTCTTATCTTATTTTGACTTTGACTTTTTTTTTCAATTTAAGTATAATTTTTCACCCTCTTGTGTTTCGCAGGAGCAGTTCAGTAAGGGGATGTTGTGTTTGGAATGTGAACTACCCCATTAAGCTATTAAGATTTAGCCAATCAAATCATGGAAAGGGAAGCAGTATTTTGTTTCTGCTACTTGTTAAAACATGACTTTAGAGCGAAAATGACAGCACTTTAAAAGGAGCCATATATTATTGCTAAATTAGAATTATACATAGGAATAAAACCAAGGACTTTACAGAGAGTGCCAAGGTTAAAACACATTAACAAATGTGGACAGGCTATTCAGAATGTAATTTATAATATGAATAAAATGTTTTATGCTTTTTGAAATTCAGTTCTTTTAAGACTAATATTGGTCAGGAACAGGCAAAATGGTCATCTTAAACCACAGGCCTACTGTGTTTAGACAAATCACAAATCTTATAGGGATAAGCTGCGTTAGTGCTTGGATAAAGGGCATGCACAAATCAGAGAACTGCCTATCACAGATTGGTACTTCTGGCACAATGTCATTGTCCATGTCATACAGAGCAGTGTTTATACTAAAGATAAATACAAAATCTCGGTACAGATTTTGCATTTTTCGTCTTTTTATGACATTAGCCTAAATAAATTTAAAAAATGGTTCTCGCAAGTCATATTCAGCATTAATACTCATTTGTAATTATCACAGTAACTACACATCATTCACAACCTCTGTGAGTTTCAGTTGTCACCTCTCTGAATAGTTACATTGAACCTTTGTGATTTGATTATTGGAAGAATGTATATGCCATTCCTGTGCCAGTCCGTTGATCTGAAGAAGCTGCTCGGATGAGTAGTAATGTAAAATGCCTTTAATGCTTACTCAGCAAGTTCAGTTGCTCTAGATTTACTTCTACTAGATAATTCTATTGGGTTGTTTTCCAGATATTAGATTCCTCTACCATATTAGTATACAGATTGCATTTTTTAAAAACTGAAAATTCTGTTACATAGTATTTGTTAATTATAAGGTTTTCTGGAATCAGTGTATTCAGTTATGGGAAATACATAATGATTAGAAAATAACATAGATTTCATATCCTGTGACCCTGTTAAATTTTAACAGCATTTGTTGTTAACAAAACAATCCTATTAGCTTAAATATTTTCAGTGGTGCTCTATATCCCAACATTTTCAACATCCCAAGGTTTCTAAATGTGAGATATCTTACTTATTTTGACTTAAATTAAAAATATTGCAAGGTCAAGTGTTGATGGATAGTATTGTGTACAGTATCAAATCAGATGGCAAGATGCAAGATGGCTAATGCAGGAGCGTAACTACAAAAGAAGCAGACCCTGCGGCACAGGAGCTATAGGGGCCCATGAGGCCCTAATTCTTATACAATTCCAATAAATATTGGTAAAGCAGGTCAACCTCTACACATTTTGGGGGCCTGAAAAATAATTTCCTGTGGGGCCCAGTAATATCTAGTTACACCACTGGTTAAATGTTAGTATTTTTACACGATAAAAGATATTTCATTACGTGCAAAGGTGAAGATATTGCCTGCTGGACCTACCTGTACAACAACTGTAAAATAGGGAAAAGGGAATTGTTTATAGAATGGTTTTCTCCAATGAGCTTAACTAGTTTTTCTTTCAGCAATCAACCTCAAAGGCTCAAAGGCTGATCATTTAACATATAGGCCAATTCCTCCTCTATTCAAAGTGAAGAGCAATCATTGCATGAACACATGTAACCAATATACAATGTCCAAAAGAAAATTGCAGATTTTTGAGGGGGTAGAAAAAAAGAAACAGTGTAATAATATAGTGTAGTAATTTTATTTTGATTTCCTGTTAACACCTCAGTGCACCACTATATGTGCTGGAAAAACGTGTTTTCGTTCTTAGCATGTATTTATTTATATAAAGTTATGCTAGTGCTTTCATTAAAGTGAGAAATAGGAAAATTCTATCCCAGACAGACAAGTAAATTTGGGCAAACAAGATTCTCATTCAGATAACACACCCAGTGATGTGTAAAGTAAAAAAATAGAATAATTAAAATACAAAAAAAACAAAAACAATTTTTTAAGTGTAAAATGAAGACCAACAGGACAGAAAGACACTATAACCATCAATTAGAGATACGAAAACATTCCTCCAGGTGGACAGAAATTAAAAGAATAATTGAAAAACATTGGAATGTATTAAGCTTGGATAAGGAGCTAGAGTCAGTTCTCCCCAAAAAACCCAAAATAATTTTTCAAAAGGCCCCGAACCTAAAACCAGTGCCACCTGAGGCAGCAGCCCAGATGCCGCCCCCCTCCTCTCCCGCTCCGCTCTTAAAAATTAGCTTTGGAGCTGGTCTAAGGGGGCAGTATTGCTAGTGCATTAAGCGCAATAGCGCACTCTGCACTAGTGGATCCGAATTTACGGGTTAAAATCTAGAAGTTCTGCACTTAAAGTTACAAGAGGCGGCTTGTAACAATAAAAAGTTTAAAACAAAAGACATATACCAAGGTTTTTTCCTGTGTAGTCTCTGCAAAGCATGCATACATGGTACAAAAACCAAATCCTTTAAAAGCCAAAATACAGGAGAAATATTCCAAATAAAAGAACTATTTAAATGTGAAACAAAAAATGTGATATACGTTTTCGAGTGCCCATGCGGCCTCCAATATGTTGGAAAAATTAATAGAAATTTAAGGAAACAATGTGTGAACATATTAATAATATTCACAAAGGAAATACAAAACATTCAGTATCCAAACATTTCCTTGAAAAACATAATAAAAATCCCATAGGCCTAAAGTGGTGTGGAATAGAGAGGGTTAATAAAGATTGGAGAGGGGGAGATCTGATAAATAAAACACTGCAGAGGAAAAGCTGGTGGATACACCAGCTAAAAACACGGTCCCCGCAAGGTTTGAATACTGATTTTAATTTAAGAGCCTTTTTAGTATAGATTGTTAATTATGTTGATCTTTATGTAACAGTTTTGCGAGTAGGATATATTTTCAATGAAAGTAGGATGTAATGTTGCTATTTATAATGGATATATATTGGAAACTAAGTTTGCATATGAAAAAGATTTTATGGACATAAATGAAGCAGATGCAGGACTAATAAAGCTTGAACGATCAAGGGGCAAATAAAAAGTGGACAACAAGGGAATAGGTCATCGCTCTGGAAGAAGCAAAAACAGGCGAAACGCGGATTACCCGTTGGTGGGCATATCGGTGAAAGATCCGCTCTTGTGGTGATGTTGCCAGACGAGCGTATCTCTTCATGTATGGCCAGATTAACTACCATTACCATTACATATGGACACATAAATAATCTGACATTGTTCATAAGAAAATGGGCTAACTATCCACTTTTTATTGTGCAAGCTTTCTATATGTTGTGGTGATTAGCATTAAATTCCCATGCAGCCTGCCAATCTCAGACATACAGTACATTAAAACAGTTAATTGATACAATTCATGTTCATCAAAATATTCACTTAATATAATTTAAAGTGATCTTTTTTTACACCAAAAGGTCAGTATTAAATATTAGATCTGGCATTAACAAAACTCTTACTTGACTGTTTTTGCAGTTTAAAATGACTCTTTTGGGAAGCTATGCATTGTAAAACCATTAATATCATACTGAAGGGTATCTCTGTTACACAGAAGAATTGATATATTCCAGCATGAAAACAAACCTCTAACAACCTAACATTACAGGAATTCCTTAAGCAATTACAACTTCATGTCAATCGAATAGCATTACAGAATAACATTCTGTTCAGCTAGTTAGTATACAGTGTTTTGTATGCTAAGCAATGTAAAATACAATTCCTTGTATGATTTAGACCTAAACGAAAAACTACAATATCTGTAAAAGAAGAAAAAAAAACAGTATTGTAACAATATCATAGTTTAGCAGTTTAACTGATTTTATTCACTACAGTAAAATATTTTTTTCCTGCCTGGAGTATGATTAAGGTGATTTACATCCCTCATAAAAATCCCAAAATAATCTAGAAAATTATAGAAATCTAGAAAAAGTTTTTGCACTTTTTTTTTAATTTTAAAACTGAGAGATATACTGTATATACCAGAGAGAGTGGCACATTCTCCACCAGTGAATGTGCTTCATGCTTAGTCAATGAAAGTGGAGAATACAGGTATGGTACCGTTATCCCGAAACCCGTTATCCAAACTCCGAATTATGGAAAGGCCATCTTCCATAGACTCAATTTTATCCAAATAGTCCAAATTTTTAAAAATGATTTCCTTTTTCTCTGTAATAATAAAACAGTACCTTGTAGTTGATCCATACTAAGATATAATTGATCATTAATGGAATTAAAACCAGCCTACTGGGTTTATTTAATATTCATATGATTTTCTAGTAGACAAGGTATGAAGGTACAGAAAAATCTGTTATCCAGAAAAACCCATGCCCAAGCATTCTGGATAACAAATGCCATACCTGTGTATTATTATGTCTTTGCAGGGGTTAAGGGGATTGAAATTGCCCCCAGTAGATCCCCATCTTCTTTTACGCTGATTCACTGCACATGATCTGTGCTGCTGTACTTTACCTAAGCTTAGTTACTTGCAAAAAATCAGAAAACCTGTAAAAGTCTGAATGACTAAAAAAATCAGAGCAGCTCCCATATAATCATCATTTGATGTTGACTATATTACTGCTTTGTTTGCATGAGGAGAAAAACCTTTGTAAATTCTAGATTGTCCAATGTAACATAAATATATAAATCTGTAAATCATAGAAGAAAAAGCTTGCAACCTGTTCAGCTGTTTGGTATGCCACCTTGTGTTGATCTTGATTCTACAGGACATGGCAAGGAAACTGTTTCTTGAGGAGTCTCCAAACATAAAGCCTGCAGTCTTAAGTACCAGCCTCTTAGACTAGTGTGTCTGTAGATATAGCTCAGCAGCTAAAGAGACACAAGAAGAAGGCTTCACATTGTGTAAAATGTAAATTTTATTTAAAGCAAATGGTTGCTTTAAACTGATAAAAACAGGATTAAGTTTATTAACCAGAGTGTAGAGCAATTGTCATTTTTGTCATCTATTACTATATTCCTGCCATATATTGTGTCTATTAATTGGAATGCTTGCAACCTGAGTTTCTTTCCTATTGTAGAACATAATATCTTAAAGAAGAAATAAACATCCTTGCTAATCAAAACCCCTACCCTTCATGGGGGGGGGCAGGGGGGGGACTATGGAGGGTAGGGAGTAGGGGTTTTTATTAGCAAAGGGGTTTAGTTCTACTTTAAAGGGATACTGACACCAGAAACATTTTTTACATTTATTAAATTCACATCTATTTTTATTTACATGCCATCAATAATGTTGCCAAAAAAAGTATTTGCCCAGTGCTTTTACATTTCCTTTCATGTTCCTCTATGAAGAGGCTGCCATATTTGTGTGGCAGAAGTTTGATAGCATTAGAAAATCTTACAGGTCGAGAAGAGACAATCAGTAAGGCAAAAGAATCAGGTTTAGGAACTTCAGTTAACAATTACTTACAAAAGCAGAACTATCACTAAAAACATGACTTATAACTTTTAATATACTTTGAGCATTTAAAAAATATGACTATTTTGTCATTACCATTTATTTTAGTTTAGTTATCAAATAAAATATACTGTAAGATTGATAATGAGTTTCCAGATAAAAGAGACCAACACGCCAAATATTAGCTTTTTTTTTTTTTTTTTAAATATGGCTAGATTAAAGAGTACTGGTTTATTAGTATTTGGTTTGGAGCTTATGTAACCCTTGTTTTTCCCAGGACTAGCTCCCACTTAATTGGAATAGAGCACCAGTTACGTAAGACCTCCAGTCTCAGCTGGGTCCTTGCATAAATGTGTGGAAGAAGCAAGATTATGGTAGAGTTATACCTCTGAGCTGCACAAGCAGGATTTCTGGAAGCCAGGAGTCCTCTAAGCAATAACAAATGTTTATTTAGAGCACAAAGTAATACACTCATGTAGTACTGCTGGAGTTCAGGTAAAGTGCTTGCAGAAATAAAATTGTAGAGCATATCACACGCACTGGGATTCCTCAGAGGACAGACTTGGCATGGTCCCATTTCAGCTCTATGACATCATTTAGTGGAATTAAGAGGTAAATCCTCTAACCTGATTCCCTTTCCACTATCATTCCTTCACTACAGACAGTAAAACCTGGAGAGATACCTCCAATCTATCAATTCTACATTAGAGCTCAGAACTGATCTTACTAGCTCAACCAGTCTTCCTAACCGGTATGACAGGAGCTCAAGTACCACTATCTGGATACCTCATCCATGGGGTCTCTGTTCATTTACTTCACTCTTTTTGGGCTTTTGTACCAGGCTCCCCAGCTCTATACACTTTAACACAAATCCAGGTCCGTGGTGCTCTATCTAGGAACTCTGCTGATCAGGGGTTCCATACATGACAAGAACAATAAGGAAATCATATGGCACTCACAACAGCAAAATGTGCTAGATTTTCTTGGTTTATTGAGATCTCTACACAACGTTTCGGGGATCTACCCCTTTTCTCAAGTGCTTTCACAATAGTAAACAGGAAACAGGTATAAAAAGGTAGGATACAAAGAAATTTTACCTCTTTGTATTAATACAAAGAATTCAGTACATGTCTGTCAAAAAAATAACGTTGTAATTCAAAAAAAAGTATCCTGAACAGTATCCTGAAATAGTCCAAATACAATATTTATTCCATGTGTATCCCACAGTGGCTGTGAACAAAAAATAATTATATGTCTATATAAGTCTATATGTTAAAGAAATGAAGTCACATCCATCTTACAACAGAAAAAGCATCATGTTCTTAAAAGAAACAAGAGACGTTCAGAAATTCCTTAAATCCCATGGGGGCCATTGTGTTTAATTTATCAATCCACATTGTTTCTTTATGCAAAAGTAATTTGTTATAATCACCACCTCTAGGTGAGAGTCTACCACTTGTAGCACAAACCACCTTATCTGTTTACTGCTGTGGCCCTGTAATTTCAAATGTTTGCTTACAGCTCTACCCACTCTCTGCTGAAGTCGAAGTACTAAGAGGAGGAGCAACCTACTCTCACTTAACATATGAACCTCCACAGGTTGTAGTTGCCACTAGGGAACACGTCCCACCAAGGTATCCAGGTTAAAGATACTAGGGGGGCAAATTCACTAAGATCCAAAGTTGCCCAGCGACAGCTTCGCCGCACTTCGCCAGAGCTCCGCAAATTCACTAAAATGTGAAGTTGCGCTCAGGGAGGTGAATGGTAGCGAAGTTGCGCTACCGTTTCTTCAACAGGAGAAAAAATTTCAACTTTTATTGAAGCAAGCCCTTTTTACTCTATTGCACTTCGCCTGGTCTGAGCTGGCGAAGGCAAGTCTGGCGCAAGAGGTAACGTTCAGTAAAATACGCAAGTTAGGGAATTAGCATAGTTATGTCCCTTCGCCATAGCGCAACTTCGCCTGGCATAAGGGTGCGAAATAGCGCTAGAGTAGGTCCATTTCGCTAGCGAATTTACACCAGCACCCGTTAGTAAATTGGCGAAGTAACAAAATAACGTCACGCAGGCGAATTTGCACTAGTGTTAGCCGATTCGTGCTTTAGTAAATTTGTAGTTCTCCAGTTTTGGAGTTAACCCTATGGGTCTCTACACTTATTTTACTTTTGTTTTCTCTCTGAATGTTCCATAAATGCTTATCTTGCACTTATGTTGCCATATTAAATTGTCTGATGACTAAGGAACATGGCAGCAGAGAACATCTATGTACTGTACTTCACTTATAGTAAATGCTTTCTGCTCACTAGTGATTCATTTCCTCAACCCCCTGGGGTGTTTGTATAGTCTAGCAGTTACCTTCTCAGACTGCATCATTTATTAAGCCATCAAAGGCATTTTGATAAATAGTGCCAGCAATTTTTAAAATGCTATGGCCTTCAGAACGGCAGATGTAATATTTCATATCTGCAGTGCAAGTGCATTCTCAGGATGCTGTGTGAATTCATTTTCAACCCATGTAATTGTGGCCTACCTGGATAATGGTGACATTCCTGAAGAATAACAGAAGGCAACTGTAGATTATCATACTGTTGGAAGGATGTAACACAAGCTTTGTAGAAACAAGACATGTTACATGAAACAAGACATGTTACATGAACAATTTTTCATTTGTGCTAACAATTATGTGAGACATTGACATCATTTGAGCATATTTTATAAAATATTGCAACTGATAAATTCAGTAAATAAATCATATATAGTGATGCTGAGAGCCTATAACATTTGGCAAACTACATCGAGATATGGAATCATTATGTAGAAAACTGTTATAGCATAGCTTTTCTACTAGTCTTCATTTTGGACTAAACTGATTTTTCTGCTCAATTCATAGACGAAGGAAACCAACATATCTCATGTATAACTCATACCTTCAGCATGCATTCTGGCAATTAAGCAGCAAGACTGTGTTGTTATACAATAGCCTTGCAATAATTGCAGGCACTGTAACTACAAAATAAAACTGTGCTTAATGATTTAATGACTCAATGTTCACTTCTTTACTTGACCTTATGCATGTAAATTGGGTACTCATAACGCAATACAATCCCAGCCTAGTAACCATGTTTGCTTGCGAGCCAATTTCTGCCAAAAGACGTCAGTATTTTAGTTTTTTAGCAGAAACGCCAATACATCAAAGAAATGCCATATTATTGAACTCTATATGGGATCTGCAGTTTTGAAAATACAATTTGCTCAAATAGGCTGTGTATTTTTAACATGGAGGCCAAACTCTTGCGAGATGAATTTCGCATATACGTATATATGGCATTGTATGCTGGTTACGTAACTACATTGCATATTGACGAGCAGTACGGCTACATTCTGCATTCGATTTGTTTTCCACTTTGCTTTTTTTCACAAAAGTTTACTAAAATTCTTATTGTGGGGAACAAGAAAGAATAGAATATGCATATTTTTCATGTGTGTGTGGTTTCATTGGAGTATTTATGCTCGGCCGCGCATTTTTAAAAACGCAACGTAAAAATGCCACGTGTGACCGTAGGACAAAGAGGAAGTGCCTAGCTTGTGCACTTCCTTATATAGACTCCTGAAGCGGAATTTCCCTCTCCAGGCCAACCATACTGACTGGTGGCCTCTGGTGGTGGTGCTCTGAATATTGCCTTAATCATTTATACTTTGAAATGTATTTTACCTCATTACATGCTCCTGATGTCAAACAGGGGCCCCAACTGGAAGTGGTGGGGTGTCCACATGTCTGTATACTGGCTCTAACTAATCCTTTACTAGACACAGTCTTAAAGCTTTTAAGTTCTCACCTGGGTCCCCTCTATCTAAGGTTAAGCTCCTAGTGCCATTTTTCCCATCTTAGTTCTGCCAAATGGCATTGCCCCTTGTCTTGTCCCCTTGGGCTGGGTCTATAGGACTTCCTACATACGATACCTTTCCTTATAATGTAACTATGGAAATTTTTAATTATCAATTACTGGCCACATACATCCTGGCCACTTTACTGGCCTCCTTCATACTGCTGAAGATTGTTTATACCACATTCTCTAGTGGCCACAAATAATATCTATGCAAGCAACTTAACTACTGACTTATATGGCAACTAGTGAATGCAGTCCCAAGTTAATCACTGCAGATAGGTTTAAAATAAAAGCTGAACAGTTTTGTTCTTAAAATTTGTGAATTACATATTTCACAGTATAGAATTCTGAATTCTAAAAATGACAGTAGGTACATACTGTATAAGAAAGCATTTCTTGATAAAGGACTTGATCAAGGCATCCCCTATAGGCAGTAATACCGTAAGATTGCTGGGATACCAGGAACTTAAGGGACATGTTCAGGGAATTAATTTAAGGAATTGTTCAGTATAAAAATAAAAACTGAGTAAATTGACAGGATGTGCAAAATAAAAAATGTTTCTAATATAGTTAGGTAGGAAAGAATTTAATCTATAAAGACTAGAGTGACTGGATGTCTAACATAACAGAACAGAATACAACTTCCTACTTTGCAGCCCTCTTGGTTTTCACTGTTTGTTTACCATCAGTGACTTGAGGGGGGGCACATGGGTCATAACTTTGCTTTTGAATCTGAGCTGCATTGTAAGGATCAAGTGCAAAGTCAACAAACAGTTAAGTTTCATGTGGTCCCCCTTCAAGTTGCTGACTAACTTGGAGTTAGAGAGCTGAAAAGCAGGAAGTAGTGTTCTGGCTATTATATTAAAAAAACAGTCAATCCAGTCTTTATAGATTACATTTTTGCCTAACTAACTATATTACAAACATTTTTTATTTTGCACAGCCTACTTATTTACCCAGTTTTTATTTTTACACTGAACTGTTCCTTTTAGAGCATCTAGCATGAGATGCTACATCAAAGGCTGAATAAAAGAAAAACTGGCACTCCGAGCTCGATGCATGCGGGCAAAGCCCTGCGTGTTTATTACAATGTAACGTTTCGGGGGCGGGCCCCTTCGTCAGACATCAAAGGCTTAACCTTTAACATTTAACAGATTAACACTCAACACAACCTCTAAGCCATCTCCTCCATTGCAAGTATTTAAAAAATTAAAAAAAAAAAAAAACAGAAAAAGCACAGCTGAATTTGAACCTTGCTGTACAATTAATTCAAAAAAAGTTTGTTGAACTCCTTGTGACCACTAAGATTGATTCGATAAATACTGCTCAAGATTGATCACAGTTCACAGTATCACAGTTCAGGCCTTCAGAACTTGTTATCATGGACCATGGAAAAGAATGACTAGTCTGGGAATTCAAATCTCATAGAAATCTGTGGGTAACGATTTTTCAAACTAATTCAAATTTGATAGATCGATCATGTTCATTTGTAAATCTTCCACATAATGTCAGGGAGATGATGGAAGAGTTTCAGTAAAAAATCATATAAAATAATGACTGAAATAAGAGATATATTTTTTGACTGTAGTTCTAAAGTATTTACTCTAGAGGGGAGTAACTTCAAACATTTACTTTTTAATTAAGGCTTTTTCCACAAGGGAATGGGAACAAATGAATCATCCTATAAATTTCAAATAGGAAAAAACTGCCTGAAACAGCACAGAAATGTGCAATTTAGCAACGTTGTGTGGGGCCTTCGATATGGTAAGATCACTCAACCATCCGGCACTTTCAAGCATTTAAAATACCTTCGCAGATGAATGCTCAAAGAATTTTTAGAAGAAAAGGAGCACAAAATGTTTTAGAATAGTTAGGTTTCAGAGAGGCAGCAAGTAACTCTGTAGTATTTGCAATGGTACAAAGTGGGGCAGTCCACCTTCAAATGAAAATGTTCTATGATGGAATGAGTGGTTCTGTAAGACCATTTGTAACAGACCTTTAGTTCTAAATATTTTATGTAATAATTCTGAATCACTCCATGTTGGATTTATACTGTTATCTAGATACCTATATACATAGAGACATTATTTAAAAAAAAAAAAAAAATAACAACAATAATAATGTAGCTTTAGCAATACTCAGTGGCGTAACTAGCGGTCGCCTGCCCCCCTAAAGAATTGCACTGCAGTGTACTCCTGGTGCACACGCCAAGAAATCCCCCCTTGCCCTGCCCTTGGCGATAACACTTATCATGGCTCTGTTGGATGCAAAAGGGGGTGGGGGCCCTGGTGAGATCGCAACCCCACACCCCCATTGTGTTTCTGCTTCTCAAAAGAGTTTGATGGGTAGTATAGTTCAGCAACCACAAAAAACACAATTAGTACTGTAGATCCCCGTTATTTTATAATTATTGTGTTTTATATATATATATATATATATATATATATATATATATATATATATATATATATATATGCATAACTGTTGCAATATGTCTTTCTGATAATTGTTGTTACAGAGTTGTTACATTACAGTACACATGACAGTGGAGGCTTCATCTCTGCTCTTCTCTCTGTCAGTGATTGCACTACAATAATTTTGCTACTGTAGAACCACAAAATATAACATAGTAGTTTCTGTATGGCTTTAATCTGTACTACTTGTAGTGGTTCTCCAAAGCAAAACTAACCCCAGTTAGTGTCAAGTTTATGTATGCACAAGTGTTATAAATTTTTTATAGGACAGAAAAAGTGAAGTAAACCATACTAACATAGAGATCAAGAATAAAGCTTGTGCTGAATAATATACAAAAACAGGAGAAAGCAGACTGCTAAATATACAATGTATGAATTGGTTTCAAGCTTATCATATCTTTGTTGGTAGTTGGTAGCTGAATGTAAAAATATTTTAGAGTTCAGATGATCTGCTTGGCTGCAGCAATGGAACCATGTAAAGATGAAGTCATGTAGAACTTGGAGATGCCATTCATTTTTTGATAATTCAAGTGTTATTTTATGAATTATTAGATCCTTTGGGCTGTTATGTTTTAAATGACAATAAATATAATGTCATATTATTATAATGTGGTAATCCAACCAATGCAATGATTTCTAATATTATACTATATGAATACTATGGCCTCTGTCTCTGAAATAACAAATAATCTGTCAACAATTATTCATAGCCAAAGCAGCATAATAAATATATTTATATATATATATTAATTTTTCCGTTAGTGACCTATATTAAATTCCCCCTTATGTGTTCTATCTTGTCCGAATATGCCCATTTTTGCATCCATTTTAGCACTTGCTTTTCTTGGAAATGCATAGCCAATACTGCTTGATTTGCTAGGAATAATCAAGGAGTGGAAAGCAACCTGTTGCAATAGATAGCCTTACATCAATCCACAATAGCCCATATAGAGCATTGCAGTACTATAGCTTTTATGTAAGTCAAAATGAAGGAGATCTGTATGTTTCACATAAAGAGCTACCCGTAACATCATGCTCAAATTGTTTAGCATTAATTCAACACACCATATACATAAACATAATTTTTCTATTATTATCCTGTCAGCACCGTCTATGATTGATGCTCCTCACTTGTCAGCGAGCATACAGCAAACAGTGTCAGTACAAGAAAGCTTATTATAATGTCAAAAAATAATTCACGTTTCCTGTAGGCATCCATAATTTTCTTTGTCTTTTCTTAAAAACATGTAACTGAAAATAATTGTTTTTCATCAAAAGAAATTCTCTTATATGCAGTTGTCTGTTAATGAATTCAGACTTGTATGAAAACTAAGGGGAAAGATTTTTTGGGAAAGTACAAAAATATCATTGATTTAGCTTTACATACTATAATCAGTATTCCCTATTATTGTTTCCTAAGTGAAAGGATAGGAAGTCTCAAATAAGAACAGCATGATGGTACAATGGTTGTCTCTGCTGCCCTGCAGTGTTGGGATTCTGTTCTAGCCAGGGTGGAACCTGCAAGGAGTTTCTGCCAAAATATATAGTCGGGTTAGTTGAATCTCAGTGTTCCATAGTGTGTGCGAATATGATATGGGCTCAGCTTTTAAGCTTCACTGGGGAAGGGAATGATGGATAATCTGAAAATTGTAATCATTTTCAAAAATAGTCCTACTTTATGGGTTCATGCAGTATACTCAAATCAGCTATGAGAGGCTACGTAACAAAAGCCACTACGTTTCTCCAGGTGCCGTAACCCATAACAACCAATTAGCTGGTCACTTGTTTAAAAACAAAGATCTTATTGGTTGTTACAGGTTACTCCTACAGAAAAAACTAAGGGGCAGATTTATTAAAATGTAAGATTAGACTTAGAAGAAAATCTAACCCACTTTTCATTTCTATTTTAGGGGATTGGATTTTATTTAGGAAACATAGAAATCGAACTTTCACCATTTCATAAATATGCTTCTAATCTCACATTTGAATAAATCTGTCCCTAACGTTTCTTATTACATATGTTTCTGTAATTAACGCTGGAAGTGAAGCCAATCCAATACTAGAGAAATAATGCCTGTCAAATTGTGCACCATTTGCCAAAACAGATGCTACTTTGCTTGCAATGTGGGGTGGACACAATTTAACATGTACCTAGAATTATGGAAAAAAATGCAAAAATAGTTTATATGACATTGTATTGTATATGTCTGTATACAACAAGTTTCTCATCAACTATTATTGTGATAAACTTTCATAAATTTTTGACTAGATATTGATAAGTTTAAGACAAATTTGGAAGTTTTTGGGGGTTATTTGCTAAACCTCAAATTTATCTGGTCGGGCTTTTTGGGGCAAAAACTTGAATTTTTCGAAGTTTATTATACCCCGGTGCTGCAAAAAGCCCAAATCAGAAAATCCACTATCTCAGACCTGTTGTGGTCATGTATAACAAACAAGGGAAAGTTGTGCTCACCACTATTTTTAAAACCATTAGGCGGGGGTGCAATGAGGGTGTGACCACAAAATACATATAGTCAACTACAAGAGGTCCTCTGCACTCAACCCATTATCAATATATTTAAACAATCCCTGTGTTGTTTAAAGGGTAAGGCATTTTTTAGTAGCAGTATGCACAAAATGTCTCTGTCTTAAATATATTGATAATGGGTGAGTGCAGAGGACCTCTTGTAGTTGACTATATGTGGTCATGTATAAGTCAATGAGAAATGTCCCTGTCCCAACTGGAGGATACAGTGTACAATGTCCATATCCTCCTTCATAGAAGCTCTGAAATCTGATTTGATTATTTTCAGTGCTTGTATTTAAAGTTATTAGTAGTCGAAGCTGGTACATTTTTTGGCGACTCTGACTCTAACTCCAGATACCCAAAATTCTTTCCGACTCCATGATTCTGACTCCACAGCTCTGCAGGATTCATGCATTTTGTTTCAACCTCAATAACTGTAAGCATATGAAACAAAATGTATATACTTATATAAACAGCCAATTTGGTTTCTTATGCAGTAGTGATACCATTTTGTGCTATATCTGCATCATAGGAAAGACGAAAAGAATGAGTGATAAAGGAATGCAAAGTTAAAATATCAGTAATAATGAGTAAAATGTGTATGGTTAGGAAATAACATGGGTAAACAAGAAGCGGTGTGCTGTATGGTAAAAGATGAGCAAGATGCAATGATTGGATGATGGCCGCAAAATGTCCTTGATGATAAAAGGGGTGCAGGCATATTTGTGTAATTCTTGCTCAATCACTTAGGTCAAATGCAATCTCTAAACAAGAAAGCAGCAGCTGAGCTTACAATCTAAAGAATCCACAGCAAAAAACAAAGTGTAATTCTTTCTTTTCTCTTGTGAACTACATCTGCCAAGTTTGCTAACATCACTGATTAAGAAATAGTAGGAGGCCATTCCAAGAAACTAGAAAATCTGTGTATATTATGCATGCACACATCTGGTATGGTACTTCCCCACTCCCATCTGCTTTATGTGCTCTGTTTGCTTCTCATTTCTAATATGTTACTCAACTCAGTGCTGCTTTCTATAAAACTTAATAAATGACTCAAGTAATGTATTCCATGGCTTTATATACTGTATATACCTTATTTACATGACTCATGCTGTATATTGCTGATTTGAAACAATGGCATTTGAAGATTATTTAATTTTTTTGCATTATGGTTTTTATTACATTTGAAAGCTTTATTGTAAAGTGTTTTTTTCTCTAGCTAAAAGTTTCAGTGTGCTGAGATATTATACATTTAAAAGAATTATGTCTAATGTGTTAGAAATTAGACTATATTTTGTGCTTAGTTTTGGAGGAATAGCATACACAAGCATACTGTAATTTTGGGGTACACAAGGCAAGAGCACCAGGAGATCCAGGAGCGCATTAACCCTGCACTTAATGCCTGCTCAGTCAGCATTCTCTTATTTGATTTTATTTAGTAGTTGGTTGTCACCCAGATTTTATGGTTCATTAAATTATGGTTATGACCTTTATAAACTTTAGTTTTCATATGATATGCGATTGATGTGCAATATGAAAGGGAAGGGCAATTTCTCATGTAGCATTTTTCACAGATGGAACTTTTTTTTTAATGAAAGCAATCAAGGCAGACATGATAGACACAATAACTTTGGGACTCCAGGAGATTAAGGGATTAATGTAATAAATGGTGTTAAATTTGCTACTTGTCTAGTAACCCATAGCAACAAATTTGTTCAATTAGGTCACTAACTAGTCAGTCGTTTGTGAATACATGTCTGATTGGCTATTGGATGTGACCAGACTTAAAGGACCTGTTACAGTAATTTTTTTTTTTTTTAAAATTAGTTTATTTTTAACGAAAAAAACCACCAACACAGTTTAAACTTTTAATTCACAAAGCTTTTATTAAGAAATTACTTACCGATTCTCTGCATGCGCTCCTCTTCAGAAACGGCGACAGGGCGACGATCCATCATGCGACACTCAATTTATCCCCCTGGCTATCTCCCATAGAAGGCAGGGAGGAGAAATGGAGCGCCGCACGATGGATCGAATGAAAAGTTTAAACTATGTTTTTTTGTTTTTTTTTTCGTTAAAATTACTGTTACTGGTCCTTTACGACTTCTTGTTACATTACCCTGTAAGTAACTTGTCCAAGCTCACAAGCAGCTACTAACATGAGATCCCACATCAAAGGCTGATCACTTAACTACTAGGGCAACTCCTCCTTCTGCTTATGGTACATGCATTTTATTTTTATAGCACATATTCTGCAAGCCTGTTGTTCATCATTCCAGTCATTGCTTGTACCAATGAAGCTTACATTGTAAGGTTGGAATCACATTACCAGCCAATATTAGGGTCAATAGCCAAAAAAACATGTCTGTATGTTTTTGGAGTGTGGGTAGAAACCCAAGGACCCAGAGGAAGCCCCCCCCCTTCACACACACACAGGGAGAACATACACACTACTAATAAAATTGGTTGGTATCAAATTTACGATACCAGTGCTGCAAAGTGTCAGCTCTAATTACTGTACCACTCTATTACCCTTGACCTTAATTGAATGAGTTTTCACACCAGATACAATACATTGAGAATGTTGCTACAATATTTTCCTTGGTTAAATATTGGTATACTGTGCTAGAGCAGAGTCATATTAACAGTATAAGTATTCAGTAAAATGCTAATATTTCAGTCACATAAAATTCGCTTAGATTTTACTTGAATTACAGCTATTGTTATGGCAGCAATGAGAAATACCAAAACATAATGTACAGCTCACATAAACTGAAATCCTTGGAGAGTAATTGGCTAAATGCTAGCAGCAACGGACATAACAATGATAGCTCCCAATTTAATCATGATTTGCGTTTATCCTTTTTCAGCAATAATGTATCCAAACCTCAATCACTGACTTGTTTAAGAAAAATCTAGACAATGATAAAGAGATAATGTATAAGTACGTTCTCTAAAGCTGGCCATACACATGAAGATCCGCACATTTGGCAAGGTTAGCAACACTGGTCAGAATTGCACAGGCCACTAACCCATAACAACCAATAAGTAATTACCTCTATTCCTTCTGTGGGCCACTATTATTGAACCTTTAGATCATTATTTGACCCCCATGTATTCATAAGGAAGCTTCTGTAAAAGTGGTTGCTCATTACAAAGACATACAAAACATAGGCTTAAATGATTGTCAGAATTCCCATAACAAGCAAAAGAGAGAGAGAGAATACTAAAGGCAATATTTTTATAGCACACCCTGAGCATATACTACTATTTAAGAATGTATTTTAAGAGTCCTCTTTTCTACATTGGTTTATGTTAATTTTTTGACCCTATGCACCACTCCACTAGGATTTTTTTAATAGTAGTGATTTTTGGTAAGCACATTTTTTTAGAATTATGACTTAGAGTTTTACTTTATAAAACAACCATTTTTTTAATTGGTAAGCTGGTATCTACCATTTTAATTTTAAAATCACAAAATGCAGGTTCACTTTCAATGCACCTCCTTCCCACTCCATGCTGAACCTGCATCGCTGACAACGATGTGGGCCTTAAAGGCCTGTGTAAGAGCGACAGCGGACTGGAAACAAGCACAATCATCCCCAATGCTAGAATCTCAGGCAGCTGCTATGAGAAGAGATTCTGTAGAGTCTTGTTTGTGTTTTTTCAGCAAGTCATGGGGAAGTAAAGATACTGTGCATAATAATAATGCAGTATAAATCAGTAGTAGTAGTAGTCCTAATTCTTTTCACCCCTTTTAAGTTGAAAAGTTAAGTCCTCCCTGGAGTTGACACTCAAATGGACATATATCAACAATTATTATTATCAATTATTATTATTGATTGTGTTGAGAAGCAAGCATAAGTACAAACCATGACTAAATTGGGAACAATAATTGTGACTTTTGCCTCTAGCATTCAACCCAATACTCTCCAATGGTTTTAGTTTATGTGTGCTGCACATTATGTTTTGTATTTCTCTTTTCTGCCATGACAATGGTTGTAATTCAAGCTATAGCAAATTCAATGTAACTGAAATATTATTGTTTTAGAAAAGAATATCAAGATATAACCTACATAAGTACTGTAGTATTATTGCTTCAGATGTCTATAAATAAAATATTGTGGAGCCAACTGAGCAACCAATTAGTAACTTTGTTTTAAACAGTAAGAGTAAGGGGCCGATTCATCAAGGGTCGAATATCGAGGGTTAATTAACCCTCGATATTCGACTAGGAATTGAAATCCTTCGACTTCGAATATCGAAGTCGAAGGATTTAGCGCAAATTCTGCGATCGTACGATCGAAGGATTATTCCGTCGATCGAACGATTAAATCCTTCGAATCGAACGATTCGAAGGATTTGAATCCAACGATCGAAGGAATATCCTTCGATCAAAAAAACTTAGGCAAGCCTATGGGGACCTTCCCCATAGGCTAACATTGACTTCGGTAGCTTTTATCTGCCGAACTAGGGGGTCGAAGTTTTTTTTAAAGAGACAGTACTTCGACTATCGAATGGTCGAATAGTCGAACGATTTTTAGTTCGAATCCTTCGATTCGAAGTCGTAGTCGTAGTCGAAGGTCGAACTAGCCCATTCGATGGTCGAAGTAGCCCAAAAAACACTTCGAAATTCGAAGTTTTTTTACTTCGAATCCTTCACTCGAGCTTTCATGAATCGGCCCCTAAGAGTTAGGAAATGAAAACCTGCTTGGTAGCTATTGGCCCTTAAATCCACTTGCAAAATTAACTTAATAAAGGGAAGTGCATTAGTGCTGTGGTTAGCATTGTACCAATACAGCACTGGTCTTGTAAGTGTCTCCAACTAAGGCTCTATCTCAAAGGGGGTTTGTATGTCTTCCCTTGGTCAAAAAGAGAGGACTGACATGTTGACCAAAATTGTAGATTTCCAGAATGTTTTATATATATATATATATATATATATATATATATATATATATATATATATATATATATACATATACATATACATATATATATATATATATATATATATATATATATATATATATATATATATATATATATATATACACACACACACACACACTGAATTCTCTTTTCACAATCTAATTGTGTAGCCAGTGCATGGGGATGTACATCAGGTCCCCCATTCTGGCACAAAAACAAGTTTTTGAGATGATACAAGGCTTGCCCTAATAACATTGTCCACAAAATGGCACCTGCCTGCTCGCTATAATTATGAATTCCCAGACCAAAGGATACAAGATTCAAATAATGTGTAATAATTATTATATATAGTGTAATCAAAGTGTATGTACAGGTAGAATGAATGGTATGCTAACATTACAGCAATAGATTTTCGAAAGAAAAGGCGCAGAAAGGATTTGTTTTATAAGGTTGCATAGACTCATTTTCTGATAGGGCAAACTGCAAAAAGCAACAAAAGGTACAACTTTCTGTGTCTTTTCCCCCAATGTGTCTTATTTCTTCAATAGTTTACAATCTTATTGCGTGTGTCAAAAGTAGCTGTGAAATGTTGTGCCCACAGACAAAAACTTTCCCCTAAATGAGAATGTAGATATTCAGGATTACTGGTATGAACAACTGTGATTTTCATGGAATACTGCTTTGCATAAATACAACCTCCGCATGAATATACTTTATATAACAAGCCAAATTCTTGACAGTTTTCCTTTTGAATATATTAACCTTGTGTACGTAGCATTACAGCTGAGGAATATCTTATTAGTCATCAAATATAAATAATGTAGTTGCAACTGTTCTATGGGCCTTCAGCTTTGGCTGAACTGAAAGCTTCACAAGAGGTCAGACACCAATCAGTATACATACAGTTCATGACATGGAACAATTGCAAATGACATCACAAGAACCTTCTCTATTACACTAACGTATAATTTTTTTATTAGCCTAAAGCAATGTGTCAGTAGCTTTTTGCACTACATGAACAGCAGAAATGCATCATCTATTATATTTTAATGTATGATAAGACTGTATAAAATCATTTAAACAGTTGTAAATCTGTAGGAATTTAGAAATATATAGTACTAGGATTTGTTTAAATAAAACAAAACACTCGAATATTAGGAAGGCTGCAAACATATCCAAATTGCTCACTGGACATCTAGCATTGACATACAGCAATTCGGCAGGTTTTAGGTGGCGAATAGTTGAATTTGAATTCTTAACGGGACAGAGTATGATAAATCTTGAAAATCAAATTCTAATTTTTTAAAGAAAACTCAAATCAAGTTTGGATAATTCTCTAGTCGAATTTGTTTTATGTGTTGTAAAATGATCATGTTAGTTCACATCACATTCATTACAATTCTATTAGTGCTGGAAGTGGGGCGAATCCTGGAGCTTTCTTTTGCTCTGAGTCTTCTCCATTTCGGATTGAATTAGAATATATATCCTACAAAACTGGCATTATCTTTCTTCCTACAGTTTGAAATATGGCTTGTTTTTTCTCTCAAAGTGTGAGATTGGATAGGCTGGAAAGTGAACTTGAATCTCCCTTACACTTTGAGAAAAGAGCTGTGTCTGAAGCTGAAGGAAGAAAGATAATGCCAGAGCTGCAGGTAATATTATCTTAAAGAACAAACAAAAAAGTTGAAGACAAAAATGAAAAAAGACACTGAAGTAGGTAAAAAGGGAGAGATCTAAATGTAAAACTAAAGGCAGAAATAATAAATAAAGATAAGAGGGGTGGGTAGCAGGTAAATAGCACATAGCATTCCTCCATGGTTTTTCACCCCAATTTAAACTCTGCTTTATATTCACTTATCTATGTTCTATCTATCTATCTATCTATCTATCTATCTATCTATCTATCTATCTATCTATCTATCTACCTACCTATCTATCTATCTATCTATCTATCTATCTATTTATATTTAGGCCGCCCTAATGCTGATAACAGGTTTTTACACTTTTTTGGCTGTAAAATGGAGTGTTTAAATTGCCCTCTGTCAATGTTCTGTAGCCAGAGCTGTTACAATTCATGGGATAGTAGAAATTATACCACCCCCTGGAGTCCTTATGATCACAAACCACTTCCCTGATGGTGGCACTAATATTCTTCATGTCTCTTATTGGTTTCAGGAACATGAGACAACCAAGAGATTTAGCTTTAATACAGAAAATGCATACTTTACATTTTCCTGGTTGATTCTTTTTGTAGGGTGCTTGCAGCATAGGCATAGTGGGGGGGGGGCTGTGGTGAAAGCACTAGTGAGCCTCCAACCCAACAGTCTGATGTTGGGTGCAACTCCTGAGAAATGCAAAAAATATGGCACTTTGCACACTGACGCCATGTAATACAGTCATATGAAAAAGTTTGTGAACCCCTCTCAGCCTGCATAATAATTTACTCCACTTTCAACAAAAAAGATAACTGGGGTGTTTTCTGAACAAAGATTTTTAGTGAAACAGTATTCAGTTGTATGAAATTAAATCAAATGTGAAAAACTGGCTGTGCAAAAAAACTGCCAATTTGAAAACTGCTAATTTGAAAGCATATAACTGCTCAATACTGATTACTGGCAACACCAAATTGATTGGATTAGCTTGTTAAGCCTTAAACTTCATAGGCAAGTGTGTCCAATCATGAGAAAAGGTATTAAAGAAGCCAATTGCAAGTTGTGCTTCTGTTTGACTCTCCTCTTAAGAGTGACAGCATGGGATAATCAAAGCAACTCTCAAAAGATCTGAAAACAAAGTTTTTTTTAGTATCATGGTTTTTGGGGAAGGCTACAAAAAGCTATCTCAGAGATTTAAACTGTCAGTTTCAACTGTAAGGAATGTAATCAGGAAATGGAAGGTCACAGGCACAGTTGCTGTAAACAGGGTCAGATCTGTTGCGAGGCCACAAAGGCCTTGGGCTGCAGAATCGTAGGGGCTGGCAGAGGGTTTCGGGCGGCGGGCACTAGGACCGAGTGGTCGGGCCACAGTCAGGCTCTAGGACCGCGCGGCCTAGGGGCACCCGCACTGCAAATCCAGCTCTGGCTGTAAAGGCCTGTCTGGCAGGCCAAGAAAAATACAGGAGAGGCAAATGTGGAGGATTGTGAGAATGGTTACAGACAACCCAAATATCACCTCCAAAGACATGCAAGAACATCTTGCTGCAGATGGTGTATTTGTACATCATTCTACAATTCAGTGCAATTTGCACATAGAACATCTGTATGGCAGGGTGATGAGAAAGAAGCCCTTTCTGCACCACAAAAAGAGTTGTATGCAAAAGCTCATTTAGACAAGCCACAGTCATTTTGGAACAAAGTGCTTTGGACTAATGAGACAAAAATGTAGTTATTGATCATAGCAAAAAGTGCTTTGAACTGCAAAAGAAGAACACTGCATTCCAAGTAAAGCACCTGCTACCTACTGTCAAATTTGGTGGAGGTTCCATTATGCTTGGGGCTGTATGGCTAGTTCAGGGACTGGGGCCCTTGTTAAAGGGGAAGGAAACCTAGTCGGCGCAAACCCCCCACCCCCCCTCCCGTTTGCTGCCCACCCTCCCCCCTGGCCTACCCGTCCCGCTGGGCAAATGCCCCTAACTTGTTACTTACCCTTCTGCGCAGGTCCAGTCCAGGAAGTTCACCGACATCTTCTTCCACGCAATCTTCTTCCTGCTTTGAACGGCGCATGCGCAGTAGGATCATTTCGCCGGTACGATCTACTGCGCATGCGCATGACTTTTTGGCGCATGCGCAGTAGATCCGTACCGGCAAAATGATCCTACTGCGCATGCGCCAAAACGCCGTTCACAGCAGGAAGAAGATCGTGTGGAAGAAGATGTCGTCGGTTTGCGCCGACTAGGTTTCCTTCCCCTTTAAAGTTAAGGGACAGATGAATTCAACCCAAAATCAACAAATTCTCAGGGTAATGTTTAAGCATCCGTCACAAAGTTGAAGTTACGCAGGGGTTGGATATTCCAACAAGACAATGACCCTAAACACACTTTGAAATCTACAAACACTAACAACAAAAAAAACAATAGTTATTTAACCATAGCAACTAATGATCATATTATTCTTATAGTATATATTAGTTTTAGTTCAAGTATGCAAGATTATAGAAAAAAATACATGAGAATGGATAAAATGCCCAGCTTTCTCAATTACTTTATGGAATATACAGTATAAAACTTAATTTCAGTTCATATAGTATGAAAAACAATTTAGGCTCACAAATCAAGGCAACCTTCATGCTACGGATTTCCTCTATCTGTGTTTCTTGAAATAGAAACATTTTACAACCACACCATTTGCTCTATTACTCCTGTGGAAAAGCTTAGAAAATGCTTTGAATAATTTAACACTCATACCCAATGACCGTGTAAATGTTTAATGTACAGCAGCACAGTAGAGAAATAACTTTTTTCAAAACAAGCTGCCACTGCCTGGAATGTCATCCCGCATATCTGCAGGGACTCAGGAAATTAATCATATCTAGATTTAGGCATATCAGTGTAATGAATATTCCATAGGACATGGGTGTAAAATATATAAATGACAAAAGGTTGGAATAGGAAATAGGGGAGCTCTAAAAATAGGCAGATTATCCTTGGCAGTGGAAGGTCAGTGTTATAAGATAAATAATGAAAAGGTCGGTAATTCTTAAAAAAATATTTTCCTCTTCTTTGAAACACATATTCAACCACAAAGACCATGCCTTTGAATGGATTATTGGAATTGCTGTGTGGATAAAGACAGATAACTGAAAACAGAATACGAAGATTTTTTAAGTTAATTATTTGAAAGAGCATTTGATATTTTTCATGCTTGTCTGCAAGCTATAAACCAGGAAACAGTAGGAAAACATAAGTCCTGCAACTGAAGCAATAACAAGATGGAGACTATAAGGGGGTTATTTAGCAAAGGTCGAATTTATGTTTATGTGAGTTTTTTTACTTTAAATTAACTTGAATGTATTTAAAACTCAAATGGTAGCTTATTTTTAAAAAAAACACTCACACATCCAAAATTCAAATGAATGTTACTGATCTTAAGCAATTCGAATCGAGCTTTTCTCCGAAAAACACTTGAATGTCAGGAAGGCTATTAACATCTTCAAATGGGTCCACGGACCTCTTGCATTGACTTCTACATGAACTCGTCAGGTTTTAGGTGGGGACGTATCGAATTCAAGTTATTTCCAAGGTAGGGGGATGATAAATCGCAGATTTAAATTAGAGTTTGTTTTTTTTTCAGCTCAAAAATGTACGGTGTGACCAAAAACTCAACTCGAAAATTTCAATTCAAAAATACCATTTGAACCTTAGTAAATCATCATTCAGAGACCTGCTATTGCAGTGTGCAATGTGGACCCAATAAGCCATGATTATTCTGCAATTTTGCACATATTTTTGAAAACTGGCAAAACATCTTGTAGTGGAAGTCGCGGAAAGAAACCAATCAAATTGCTCAACCAATTGCAAAAAATGTGAAGATACACTCCCCATTGACTTCTGTGGCACCTGGGCAGGTTTGAACTAGTGTGATTTCCTTTTTTGGCTAATTTTTTTTAATAAAACACAACCACCCATTATAAATCAACCCCTTGCTTTCTGTTCTATCGAATGTGAAATTCTTGTGATGACAGAATGTATCGATGTTTATATGCATAGACTTAGGAACTTAGGAAATATGAACTGGAGGCAGTTTTTGGAAGAGTGAAGAAAGTCCCACTTACCCTCCCTTTGTTAGCTATTGTGTTAGTTGTCACAGTTGTGGCCAATGATAATAGAATATAAGTTAAGTTGAAGCTTTGAAGTGAATATTAGGGCTTGAGTTTGGAGAGGCTTACTAAGTATTTTGGGGTTCTTTACCAGCCCAAGGCAACCACAGTCCTTTAGCAGTGAAGGTCTGTGCCCTCAACCCATAGTAGCTCCCCATATTGCATAAATGCAATATAAAATACACTGTGTATATAGAATAATACATGTCAATGCCAAAATGAATACTTGAGTAACAGTTTATATCAAATGAAGTGGCATATTAAAGAATCTTGTCATACCGATATATATATTTAAGTAAATATTGACCTTTTACATCTCTTGCCTCAGAGATCAGCTGACCAGAAATATGGCAACTCTAACTGTAAGAGGAAGAAGTGTGGAAGCAAAAGACAGAACTCTGTCTGTTTATTGGCTCATGTGATCTAACATGTATAGTTTGTTTGGTATGTTTGTGTGCACAGTGAATAACACAATCCCAGGGGGCTGTCCTTATTTTTTAAAATGGCAATTTTCTATTTATGATTACCCAATGGCACATACTACTAAAAAACTATATTATTATGAAAATGGTTTATTTACATGAAGCAGGGTTTTATATATGAGCTGTTTTAAGCAATATACTGTATCTTTATAGAGACCTACATTGTTGAGGGATATAGTTTTTCTTTTTTTTTTCAGTGTAAAAATAAAAACTGGGTAAATGGATAGGCTGGATGTCTAACATAATAGCCAGAACACCACTTCCTGCTTTTCAGCTCTCTTGATTTCCACTGACTGGTTACCCTGGTGACCAAGCAGTAACCAATCAGTGACTTGAGGGGGGGCACATGGGCCATAACTGTTGCTTTTGAATCTGAGCTGAATGCTGAGGATCAATTGCAAACTCACTGAACAGTTATGTCCCCTGTGGTCCCCCTTCAAGTTGCTGACTTACTCAGAGTTAGAGAACTGGAAGCAGGAAGTTGGATTCTGGCTATTATATTAGACATCCAGTCACTCCAGTCTTTATAGATTACAGTTTTGCCTTACTAACTATATTAGAAACATTTTTTTTATTTTGCACATCCTAACTATTTATCCAGTTTCTATTTTTACACTGAACTGTTCCTTTAAAGGAGAAGGAAACCCTTTCAGTGCAAAACCTCTCCCCCCTCCCCTCCGTAGGCCCCCTCCCTCCTCCCCCCAGCCTACCTCCCCCCCCCGGGCAAATGCCCCTAACTTGTTAGTCACCCCTCCATGCAGGTCCTCTCTTGCCGAGTTCACTGGCGCAATCTTCGTCCGAGCGCTCTTCTTCCTGTACTATCGGCGTTTGGCGGTGCAAAGTTTCCAATTTCTTTTTCCGGAAACTTCATGAAATTCGGGCGCATGCTCAGTAGATCCAACCGGCAAATGCCTCCTACTGCGCATGCGCCCGAATTTCACAATGTTTCTGGAAAAAGAAATCGGGAACTACGTGACTTTCGGCGCATGCGCAGTAGATCCAACCGGCAATTGCCTCCTACTGCACATGCGATGCCAAATACAGGAAGAAGAGTGATCAGATGAAGATGGGGCCTGTGAACTCGGCAAGAGAGGACATGCATGGAGGGGTGACTAACAAGTTAGGGGCATTTGCCTGGGGGGAGGATGGAGGGGGGCCTACGGGGGGAGGGGTTTTGCGCCGAAAGGGTTTCCTTCTCCTTTAAGGGTTAAAGTGTTAGTGTTGATTTGTGGTTGTTGTTGTTGTTATCAATCTATTAATTTATATTTATAATTTATTAATGTTGATGTAAGATATTCAATTGTTCCCATCATTTAATAAAGATGTGGCCATTATCTGTATTCTGTTGTAAATGTTAATGTGTAGTGCTCAGTTATTTCTAGGCCATTTGTATGCTTGAATTAAGTGGGGCAGGTATTTTTTCCTTGTCAAGGCCCTGTTTATTAAAATGAGCTAATATAATATAATAGCATCTATTTGTATATGGTGAAACACAGTTATTATGAATGCTGTCTCAAGTAGAAATAAAGCTCTGTAAATGTCTCCCTTTGTACATAGCTGCTGGTAAAATCAATGCTGTGACAAATATCTTTCACTTCTGTAACAATTGACCCTAGGTCATTTTGGGACAACAGCTTGATCTTAATAAAAATAAACACATTAAGCAATGGTCACTGGTCTGTGCTTAATCTAAATGCATTGTCTTTGCATTCCACTTTGGAATGCAAATATAATACGTAATAGAATGCATTCTTTATTGTAGTTAGTGACACTTCCTGTATGCTGCAGCAGTCATGGTGGTCCATTCTTGCTAGAATGCTGTGTAGTGATGAGCCATGATTTATTTTTGGATGGACAATAACAATGTGATAATAAGGTGGAATTAGTGCTATGTGGTTGTGCTGCCGTTTTGCCACCCAGTTACTCATTCAAGATAATCTGTTTAAAAAGCTTTTCATCCCTGAGGAATAGAGAGATTCCTGCATCATTTATAGCACCTGCTGCAGCTGTTTACAAAACTGGAAGCCTCCCCAGTTCATAGAAAATGTCATTTTTGGCTGAAAGAAATAGCACAAGTTTTTATGTTGGCATTGCAATTCTAAATATATGTGTTGCAGAGAGGGAAAATTTGTTTTCTAAACAGCAAAATAAGGAAATAAATTAGGTATTTCCATATCCAATTTAACATGGTTAAAGATCCACTATGTGGGTAAAAAGTTTCCAGACAGCTGCCTGTTCAACATTCTGAAACTAGGGGTATAACATGAAATTTGACCTCCCTGCTGCTATGTCAGCAACATACACACACATATAATATAATGATAGGTTAGGTTTCCTGTACAATAATTAATAACCAAGTATAATAAACGGTGCAGTGTTTGCTACTAGTCTTTTCACACATAGAAACCGATCAGATATTTGTTTTTGCACAAGTGACCAGCTATTGCCACCTGTTAGTTGGTTGTTATGGCTGAATTTGCACCTTATTAAATTAAATTAAACCTAATTTCCTTAGTGCAGGATTCTTCCAAAAGAATTGCCATTTGAACTGTTTTGGCCTCATTTCTTTATTATGATGTTGAGCAGAGCTTTGCTCAGCATGTTGGCAGTAGAGATATCCATAGGATCCAGTGATTAATGGATTCATTATGTGATTAAATCACCCTCTCATGAAAAAATAGGATTTGATGTTTCAGTATTCTTTGGAAGAGTTTTATTTGACAGGGCAACAAATGGCTACTCCAACTCATGTGAATAAACTCAGATATGCATAGCATGAAGTCTTTCTGTGCAGAATAATCTATGCAGACACATTGAAAATGAAATAAAACAACTTTAGAACGCTACTTATTAGTAAGAAATATATTTCCATTTAAATTGATGTTGTTTATTAAATAAAAGGTATTCCATAGCATGCAGACATCTTTGAAGAAGCTTGGATCGCCCTTACAACTGAAACCATTTGGTGTTCACAATGATACATCTAGATTAATGGCGCTACCACATTGGCTTGATGTGCATAAATTAATCTCAGCATAAATCTGTTTGATAGTTTGGTAAATAAATGATATCAAGGACGATATGGAGGTAGCATTATATAGTTAAATGTGTAGTCCTCTTAGATAAATCTATTCAGTGTTAATATTTCTGAAATGAAACTCTGTGGGTCAGATATGCATATTTCTTGATGAAATCTAAACAGATGGTATTGGCACAAACTTAAGAAACAACATAATATATTCACTTGTATAGACATTTTAGGGTAGTGTTAGGGTTGTTACCCCTTGAGAAATCAATTCCAAACCATATCAATTATTTTACCTTTATTTAAAAGAGAACAAAATCCTTTCTGTTTAAATCTTTATTGTTTCCAATAATCAGTGTCTCTATACTTGAACAGCTACTGAACAGCTCTTCCATATTCACAGAGCCACTACATTTTCAGACTACTGACATGTATTGCCAATTCTTAGCTTACAACTCTCTTGCTGTTTTTTAGTCTCTAGAACATTATCCCTGGAGAGAGGGCTCTTCCTTTGTAAATAATTTCCCCTCACTGACTCAGAGCTAAATTTAAGCCCTAACTATTGGAGCACCAGCAAATTATCTGATGCTGTTCGCCGCTGAAAATGCGGCCAAATGCGGCCGTACGGAGGGGGGCGGGGCCTGGCTGCGCGTCACGTACCAGGGCCTGCCCCCCTCTAGGATTGCTACTGGGATTCACTATGACCTAACTATTAGATGGGTTTTCAAAAACAAGTTGTCGATGAGCATCTTTAAAGCAAGACACATTTTAACATATACACTTTTTTTTGCAGTGCCTTAAAAAATCTCTCATTACATCCAAAATATTTGCGACCCATACCTGTATTTGAATGAACCTAAGACCAATATTTAGAATTTTTTATTACTAGACAAATGATTTTGCAGCCTTTTATTCCTTAATAGCTCACTTGGGACAGTAAATGTGCAGGAGTTCCAGGCTTGCTGTTACAAGACTAGAAGATTAAAGTATTTCCCTTTCGTTTTTTATTCTGCTTGTAAATCACCTCTCTCTTATTTAAATTGAAATAGTTGACAATCCATTCTCCTCTAATTTAACATCACTTTCTAATCATTTGTCTAAACTACCACAGATTAAAGAGGCTTTTATTTTTTTTCTCACTATAAATCAATATTTAATTAATTTTCTCTGCGTTTGATGCAAGTTTTTAAAGGCAAAAAACTCTTTTTATTTCTCGACGTAATATATATAATATATATATATATATATATATATATATATATATATATATATATATATATATATATATATTTATATTTACATACCATGTACGCAGCAATAGCAAGTATGTTAATAACAAGCGCTTTCTTCAGGACTATATTGAAAGATCTAATAACTTTCCACGCGTTACTGGCAAGATAATCATAACTTGAGTCTATTTAGGACAACTGTTTTTTCAAGATGAATGTGAATTTATTCTAGCTGGCTGCTGGAAGAGCTATGCCGTATATCTACTTTGGCTCGCATGCTCACTATAGACTCTGTGGGCGATTGAACAATGGACACTATGGGGTTAACACATGGATTTTATTTAACAATTATCAGATGGGAACACACACACTGTGGGTGTTGGGATGCCCACTCTTGCAGATAGCACCTCTACAATTTATTTTTATTTTATTTTTGCATTTCTGCACTATTAGCTTTACATATACATCATATATATTAACTGAAATGGTTATGTGTATATATAATGAAGATTTCCATGAAGGCTATGCACAGCAGTATCAATGAGTAGGTTTAGAACTGTGTTTATCAAATTATTTATAATCTGGGCATTATTAAATAGGAACAACATAGTAAACACTAATATATATTTATGAATTTTATCATCATGATTGGGTGTTTTTTATATATATATATATATATATATATATATATATATATATATATTTATATATATATAAAATAGTAAATGGACCCGCACTCCAATGTTTTTGTGAAATAAAATTCAACACTTTTTTTCACAAAAACATTGGAGTGCGGGTCCATTTACTATTTTGTGCTAGAAACTTTGACCAACGCACCCACATCGAAAGAAATCCGGTAAGAAATGTATTATGGGTTATGGGATATCATTTGATTATGAATCACGGTGGTCAAAAAATCAATGGGGGCACGTGTGAGGGCCCAGGGATTCAATTAGCTTTCTTTGTGCAATGTTTAGAGAGGTAACATCAACTTTATACTAAAATATAATGCGGCAACTCAGTGGCCATATGAGCAATATAATAAGGGTGTACTAAGGTTACATTTAATTAAATTTAGTGATAAACCATCAATACAAGTATGTTTAATTGAGTAATTAAGCAAATGTAAAGCCTTAACAAATAAAGGGGACTTAGTTGGCCTGAACTGTAGTTATGAGACTGCAGTCAAGAGATTGTCAACAAATGGACTGGCTACATTGTATATTATGTGACATCTGCTCAGAGAGTGACAAATTAGCAACAATGTTTAGAGGATTTATGTTTAGGTGCTGCATCATTGTTATATCTAAGTTAGCCATTTTGTTTTGTTTTTAAATTATTGTATAACAAGAGATGAATTGTATACATTTTTTATTAGTTGTTTTTAAAAAATAATAGATGTGGGATTATATGTTTTTACAGAGACATGTTGAATGGGAGGTCACTCCATTAAGATGATGACGATATGTCATGAGCAGTGCTGCTGTTTTCCCGCCTTACGCAGATTTAAGGCATTGTCTACTTTATTTGGCACTTTGAGAAAGGCTGTGGTTTGGTCGAAATGTCAGTCTTTTGCTCTAAAATAAAGTAATGTCTGAATTTTAAGTCCTGTGAGTGCGGATCCTTCGATTTGCTATAGAGATTATTTGTAGATTCTGAACCCAAGCACACTAGTGACTTTATCGTGAGTGCCGGTACTGCTGTGGAATATATATATATATATATATATATATATATATATATATATATATATATATATATATATATATATATATAGTTATATATATATATATATATATATATATATAGTTATATATATATATATATATATATATATATATATATAGTTATATATATATTCATACAATTTGTATGTATGATAGAGATACACATAAAGATGTTATGCTTTTGTATGCTTTTATTTAAGGAAAGAGAAAAGGGGTAAATTATGTTTTGCCATTATAATCAATGAGGAATATTTATTAATTTATTTAAGTCTCAATTTTCCTCTTGTCATGTATATTTAGTAATCATTGTGAGTGCAATCTTGAAAAATATGCTGCATAATACCCCAGTGTATTATTGAAATGGCTAAATTGGTTCCAGTAATAGAAAAACACTGCTGTGTGAGCACTTATGAGGGTGAATTAATGCCATAAAGCAATAGTGATGTGGGTGGTTATTTTGTTGACCTGCACTCAACTCTAAACTGTCCACTTCTGACTTGCACTTGGCCAGCCTAAAGAGGCATTTATCTGCATCTGACCCACCCTTCTCTGATGGTACTTAAGTGGGCAGGGCAGGCGTGAGTATAATACAGTCACATGAAAAAGATTGGGAACCGCTCTTACTTCTTTGGAGTTTTGTTTATCATTGGCTAAGCTTTCAAAGTAGCAACTTCCTTTTAATATATATCATGCCTTAAACAGCAGTATTTCAGCAGTGACATAAAGTTTATTGGATTAACAGAAAATATGCAATATGCATCATAACAAAATAAGAAAGGTGCATAAATTTGGGCACCCCAACAGAGATATTATATCAATACTTAGTTGAGCCTCCTTTTGCAAATGTAACAGCCTCTAGATGCCTCCTATAGCTTTTGATGAGTGTCTGGATTCTGCATTGCGGTATTATTGAGCATTCAGCTTTGTGACTGAAGCTTGAACATTATCCTGAAGAATTTGTTGATACTAGGTTGAATTCATCGACCCTCAACTTTAACAAGGGCCCAGTCCTCGAACTAGCCACACAGCCCTACAACATGATGGACTTCCACCAAATTTGACAGTAGGTAGCAGGTGTTTTTCTTGGAATGCAAAGCACTTTTTGTCATGACCAAATAACTACATTTTTGTTTCATCAGTCCAAAGCACTTTGTTCCAAAATGACTGTGGCTTGTCTAAATAAGCTTTTGCATATAACAAGCGACTCTGTTTGTGGCGTGAGTGCAGAAAGGGCTTCTTTCTCATCACCCTGCCAAACAGATGTTCTTTGTGTAAATTGCGCTGAATTGTAGAATGATGTACAGATACACCATCGGCAGCAAGATGTTCTTGCAGGTCTTTGGAGGTGATCTTTGGGTTGTCTGTAACCATTTTCACTATCCTCTGCATATGCCACTCCTGTATTTTTATTGGCCTGCCATACCTGGGTTTTACAGCAACTGTGCCTGTGGCCTTCCATTTCCTGATTACTTCCTTTACAGTTGAAACTGACAGTTTAAACCTCTGCTTTTTGTAGCCTTCCCCTAAACCATGATACTGAACAATCTTGGTTTTCAGGTCTTTTAAGAGTTGCTTTGAGGATCCCATGCTGTCACTCTTCAGAGGAGAGTCAGTCAGAAGCACAACTTGCAATTGGCCACCTTCTCATGATTGGACACACCTGCCTATGAAGTTCAAGGCTTAAGAAGCTAATCCAAACAAGTTGGTGTTGCCAGTAATCAGTATTGAGCAGTTCCATGCATTTAAATTAGCAAAAGCACACGGCTACCCAAATTTTTGCACAGTTTTCCACATTTAATTTAATTTCATACAACTGAATACTGCTTCACTAAAATCTTTGTTCAGAAAACACCCCAATACTCCTGGGAAATGAAAGACATACCACTTTTATCTTTTTGTTGAAAGTGGATATATATATATATATATATATATATACACATATATATATATATATATATATAATGGCAGGAGGGCAGAGGAGCAGGAAGTGCTCACTGTAGTAGTGTGTGAGGAAGGTAATGGGAAAAGTTTTCTCCGCCACCTACACTGATTGGCCAGCCCAACCCCGCCCAATACACGGGTCAGGGCCGGTCACACACACCACTATAAAACAATAATGTATGTGGGATAATAGCAAAGAGGATATGCCATAGATGATGAAATCAATGCTATAATAGTTGCCTTAACTTCATAATGCCGATCTATACCAGGCATAAATTGACATATTTTTAAAGTGCCTAGTAATCATACTTGAATGTTTTTCAATGTAAAGTTATTATGCCAAAATTCTTATACTTCTGTATCGGTAAATTGGGGATGTCATTGTGACATGTCTAAACATGTGCATGAATTGATAACTGCAATCTTTTTCTAATATTATTAAAATGGATGTAAATACCAATCTGAAAATAAAATGCATATTTTTCACAAATCAAGGTGCAAAATTCCCACGGTTCATGTATGTGTAAACTTGCAACACGAGGTATGGAAGACTTTCTCATAAACAGATCAAGTTTAAGGTTGTGACTTCTTCATAACAGATAAGTTGCAGCACAATACTTTCTTCTCACTTTCCCTGACATAGACTGCTGTCCCTTGATCACTGCCAAACTGGCCACCCATTTCCTGTTCCTGCTCTCTTTTATTCACTTTTCACTACAAACAATCTCATATTTCACTGTTTAACTTATGAACCACTGCCACCTAGTGGCCAAACAAATGATATATTAACCATTACTTAATGCACATTTCACCCCCTTACATCAGATAATCACATAAACGACTACTACTACACAAGTGCTGGTATAGATGACAACTGGTGCTCTTTATCCAGAAATCTTCTAACTCAAAAATGCCATTTAGCGTAATGTCCTATTTAAGAAACAATTCTTCAGTTTAGACTGATTTGCTTTTTCTCTGTAAAGAAAGTAACTTTCATGTGATGTTAAGTAAACTAGTAGAAGTATACAGTACTGATAGCAAAACAATCCTATCATTTTAATTTTTATAGTGTCCTTAAGGCATGGTGTGCCACATTACAAAGAGATTGCTTATCTGGAAAACCCCATGTTTGAAGCATTCCATGTATTAGACTTTACCCATAGATCTATAATATTTTATAATTCAGAAATCTACCTAAATATTTGTATTACTGTTTGAAAACCCTAATGTAAATGTTTGTGTCAGTCCTGGGTATATGAAACAGAGAAGTAGGTCTTTACTTTTTGGTTCCATTTCGTGAACTTTTGGACATCAAGTAGTTTGCTTTTGTGTACTTTTTGATCATGAAGCATGAAGGTGATTCTTGACAAGTTGAATTGTAAGTTTGCCATACATTTATTTTGAGAATCCTCTTTTCTTGCTGACTGTTCATTGATGTAATAAACTACTTATAAAAGCCTCTAGGTTATTTCTTCATCCTCAAAGCACCTTTACTTTTTGTTTGGAAAAAAGATTACCCAATAATTTATTACATAGATTATTATTTTGCTTCCTATAATTACTTATTGCAACCTTATCAGTGATGTTTTAGCTGCTGTGTCTGCTACTTATTTCTACACATTAATTATGAAGTCAAGATTTTTCCCAACTTTTGGCATAGTATTAGTATTAGTAAGTATTAAAGTATTTTATGATATAACAATAATTTAAAGGAACAGTAACATCAATAACTGAAAGTGCATTACTTAAACATAATGTACTGTTGCTCTATATTGGTAAAACTGGTGTGTTTGCTTCAGAAACACCACTATCGTTTATATAAACAAGCTGCTGTGTAGCATTACACACTTTGTGTGTAATGCACCTGGGGAAGGGGTTTTCCCCGAAAGCTTGTGTGTGAAATTCCACTGAAATAAAATGTTTTAAAGGCAAAGCCTGAGGATGGTGTGCTTCATATCCTGTGATTCAAGATAAGCAATTTGGCTGATTTGGAGGCAGCTTGGGAGTGGATGCACCCTGAAAAAAGTAAGTGGTGTGCTGAAGAAAAATTGTATTAAAGCTCCCCATAGACGCGATTAGAGATGTCGCGAACTGTTCGCCGGCGAACTTGTTCGCCGGCGAACTTGTTCGCGCGAACATCGGGTGTTCGCGCTCGCCGGAAGTTCGCGAACGTCGCGCGACGTTCGCCATTTTGGGTTCGCCATTGTTGGCGCTTTTTTTTGCCCTCTCACCCCAGACCAGCAGGTACATGGCAGCCAATCAGGAAGCTCTCCCCTGGACCACTCCCCTTCCCTATAAAAACCGAAGCCCTGCAGCGTTTTTTCACTCTGCCTGTGTGTGCTGAAGAGATAGTGTAGGGAGAGAGCTGCTGCCTGTTAGTGATTTCAGGGACAGTTGAAAGTTTGCTGGCTAGTAATCGTTTTGATACTGCTCTGTTATTGGAGGGACAGAAGTCTGCAGGGGTTTGAGGGACATTTAAGCTTAGGTAGCTTTGCTGGCTAGTAATCTACCTTCTACTGCAGTGCTCTGTATGTAGCTGCAGTGGGCAGCTGTCCTGCTTCTGATCTCATCTGCTGACTGCTGCAATAACAGTAGTCCTTGTAAGGACTGCTTTTATTTATTTTTTTGTTGTTTTACTACTACTACTACTACTACTACTATAAGAGCCCAGTGCTATTAGTCTAGCAGTGTTGGGGAGTGGGACTGGTGTGCTAATCTGCTGCTCCTAGTAGTTCAGCAGCACCAACTTTAATTTTTTTTTTTTAATATTCATTTTTTTTTTATTTTACTTTTTTTTATTTTACTACCGCTGTAGTAGTGTATAAGTTGACCTTTTAGGCATTATTTGCCCTGTAGGCATTATTTGCACACTGTTTTCTTCAACCCGCCATCGAGCTGTGTGACCTTGTTCACATTCTGTCTAAATATCCATAATATTACCGTCTCCAGAAAAAACACCGGAGTCACTTTTTTCAAGCAGCCATAATATATTTTACGTAATCCGTATCCACCGCTGTAGTAGTGTATACGTTGACCTTGTAGGCATTATTTGCACAGTGTTTTCTTCAACCCGCCATCTAGCTGTGTGAGCTTGTTCACATTTTGTCTAAATATTGATAATATTATCGTCTCCAGAAAAAACACCGGAGTCACTTTTTTCAAGCAGCATTCATATATTTTACGTAATCCGTATCCACCGCTGTAGTAGTGTATACGTTGGCCTTGTAGGCATTATTTGCACACTGTTTTCTTCAACCCGCCATCGAGCTGTGTGACCTTGTTCCCATTCTGTCTAAATATCCATAATATTACCGTCTCCAGAAAAAACACCGGAGTCACTTTTTTCAAGCAGCATTCATATATTTTACGTAATCCGTATCCACCGCTGTAGTAGTGTATACGTTGACCTTGTAGGCATTGTTTGCCCAGTTTTTTTGGCCACAGCCACTGAAGCACAGAGGCCAGAAAAAATATGCCATATAAATGCTGAAAATAGTCATTTTTTGCCATACGTTGACTCAACGTATATGGCAAAAAATGACTATTTTCAGCATTTATGTGGCATATTTTTTCTGGCAACTGTGCTTCAGTGGCTGCAACCAAAAAAACTGGGCAAACAATGTCTACAAGGTCAACGTATGGCGAAAAATTACTATTTTCAGCATTTATATGGCATATTTTTTCTGGCAACTGTGCTTCAGTGGCTGCGTCCAAAAAAACTGGGCAAACAATGTCTACAAGGTCAACGTATGGCGAAAAATGACTATTTTCAGCATTTATATGGCATATTTTTTCTGGCAACTGTGCTTCAGTGGCTGCGTCCAAAAAAACTGGGCAAACAATGCCTACAAGGTCAACGTATGGCAGTTGTTTAAAGAGAACAGTAGATTACTAGCCAGCAAAGCTACCTAAGCTAAAATGTCCCTCAAATCCCTGCAGACTTCTGTCCCTCCAATACAGAGCAGTATCAAGCAGATTACTAGCCAGCAAACTTACAGTACTATCATCTGTCCCTGAAATCACTAACAGCTCTCCCCCTACACTATCTCTTCCAAGCACACACAGGCAGATTTTTCAGATACATTTTTGCCCTTGATCCCCCTCTGGCATGCCACTGTCCAGGTCGTTGCACCCTTTAAACAACTTTAAAATCATTTTTCTGGCCAGAAATGTCTTTTCTAGATGTTAAAGTTCGCCTTCCCATTGAAGTCTATGGGGTTCGCGAACCGTTCGCGAACCGTTCGCATTTTTGCGCAAGTTCGCGAATATGTTCGCGAACTTTTTTTCCGACGTTCGCTACATCCCTAGACGCGATGATTCTTCTTGCCGAACGACCGATTTTAGGGAAGTCCGACCAATCCTTCAAAATTATTGTGCGGTTAGTGGGATTCAAACGATTCTACATCTTACAATTTTTCGGCCGACATCTGTCAGGAAATTGATCGGCCAGGTCAAAAAATCTTTGTTGGTCCCAGTGCAATCTATCTATGTTTGCAGGGCTTAGCAGGCAGCTCCCCTTTGTTTTCCTTGCAAATTGGTCTTTTTAGTTGATGGCCAATTCGTACGATCATACGATCGTTCCCAGAAAATCGTGGTCTCACGATCAGGATCGGATCTTTTAAAAATCTCAACATCTATGGCCAGTATTTACCTTTTCTCTTTTTTCCCAGCTTGAATGGCTGTCCCATGGCTACACAGTAGCTTATTTATATAAACGACAGTATTCTTTCTGAAGCAAACATGCAGCTATTGCCAGCACATGTTAACTGTATATTATATGTTAATTACTTTAATGCTTAAATTTTTTGGTGTTACTATTCCTTTAAGATTGCATGTTACTATATGTTTATAATTACATATCAGTAGTTTTCATTGAGGATTCAAAATGCAGTTATGTGCATTTTTAACACACTTCTGCCATTGTATCAGAAGCAATTCTCCAATTATGTTGAAATTGGGACCCATAATGCATTTTGGCTTGATTCATTTCCTCTATATGCAGGTTTTTCAACTTTTTTGAAAGGTGCTATCAAGTCTTGTCCATGGTGTCTGACACCTCATATAAGACTAACATAATTGCAAAGAACCATCACTCATTGTACATGAGATTTTTTTTAAGAATTTATTTATCAGACCGAGGACTGATAAATTCTCATTGAAAGAAATGATCAGGCTGGCTGGTAGTCAAAACAAGGAAGTAAGGGCAGGAAATAAGTCAGAGTCAATTAAAATAACGTATTTACTCTGAGACATACAAATACAAACAGGGCACAGGAATGGCATAAAGCAGGTATGCAGACTATTATCCTTATTGGCCAAAAGAGGGATGGAGATTTAATCAATACATTTGTATAGGCAAAGAAAAGACTTAAGGAAAATGCAACAATGGGGATGTCAAGTATTTTAAGTTGGCTGATGGTCCTATATAGCATTGATTTGGTTCATTGGCTAAGTGGGTTTTCTATTTGGATGCTAATGAAACTTCCATCAATTTGAAAAGGTTAATTTGTTTAAAAATGGCTAACTAGATTGCTAGATTAATGTTTGTGTTTGTCGAGCTGAGGTGATTCTTCTCATAAAATAGGTTGATGTTGTTGACAAACATCTTCACACAGAAGTGCTTATTATACCTCTGAATTCTCCTATAGTTACATGAGTTTATGAAACCTTCAATATCTGTTAAGATGGTATAAAAGTAAGTGGACTAGAAACATTTTACTGCTTTGATATCAGTTCCATTTTGATATCAATAACTGGTTTAATCCTTTGAGTTTTGATGGAACTGGTATCAGGACTTTAGATATCAGAGAGATTAGAGGTCATTCTGTGTTGCAGTAAAATCTGTTAAATTCGTTTTTTTTCAATGATTTATATTCAGTTGTCATGGTTTGTAAGAAGGTTAATAAAGCAAATATTCAATAATATTAATGGTGTGTCTACCTATAAATTATTAATAAAAGCCTATCAAAGGAATGTTGTCATATGCAGACAGACATGCTCCATGTATATGATATATATATATATATATACCATTCAGAATAAAGCAATCTATTTACATTTCCTTTGTACAGTATGCAAAGTGCTAGTTTAAGTCATTTTATTGCAGGTCTTGCCACATTAGTATTTGTCTCTTATTTTAAAACAAAACTCTTCTTTCTAAAAATAGGGCTATGATAATAATGATTAAGTGCAAAGAGCAACCAGTGAGAGGAATAGACAGATGTGCAAATGTTTCTTGAGATTTAGCAAACATTCAAAATGGGCATGCTATTAAAAAGCTATTACCATGGAGAAGGTTAATGTGTTGATGTTAAAGGGTTTGGGGTACTTGACATGCTGATGTTTTAAAAGATTTGATTAAATAAAAATGAGTGCAGTAAATACATAAAAATTATGACAAAATCAGTCTAATTGTTCACAATTATGATGTTGTATTTGGTAACTACTGGTTGTGGGGTGGGCGAGAGCTCCATCCTGGGTATCCAAATAATTAAAGACCTCTTTTGTCTTTGTCAGAAACAAAAGTGTAGTGCAGTATAAAGTATTTGGTGTTTTATTTTGCTATAAAAATATTCTAAGACATGTGGGTTATAAAAAATTGTGATAGAATTTTATTAATGTGCCCAAATATAAGAAATAAAAAAACAAACAAAAAGAAAAAGCATTGTAGAAGTGATACCTATATTGCCTTTCATATCAAATTGTGGGACATTATTTGTGGCACACCATATTAATAGCAATGTTGTGTGGTTTCCATCTGTTCCATCAACTACAATCTGTCAGGGGCAAACTGAGGGTTGGATTTCAATGATAGTTTGAAAGCTTCATTCTAAATTATAAATAATGGTGCCCCACAAAGGCTGTTTTTGCCCTGAATGTGCCCTTGAGATTATATCTAAGGTTTTGATTTTTTTAACTTTCAAAGGGGATGATAGAAAATTGTTTCTATCTTTGTTTCACTTTCCAATTTGTGTACTGAAAAACTGACTCAACACTAGAGTTGCCAGTGTTTAACAAGTAGGAATGAGATGTAATCCTAGAGATGCACTGACCAATTTTGGACTGTGTGTTTATTTCTGATATTGTCTATTATAGTATTAAATTTAGTTTTGTAAATCTTCAGCATAATGGCATTCGATTAATTATATATACTTTATGTGTTCAGTTGGCATATATTCTGATGTAGATAAAAGAGATATAAAGAGTTATGATGACTTCGGATAAAAGTGATAAAGCAATACAGGGTTTAAAGTCGCAATAAAAGTGATGTGCAACTTAGATGACAGGTAGGGAGAATGTAACTCTCCATGCACACAGTGCTGCTAAACACAGGCAGTGCTATATTCATGGAGAAAACTGAGGTGCTAATTTTCCATTCTGGAGTGCAGGAACCCAAGACCACAGGCACTCATGGCGAGGCAGTTTGAAGATTGTAAAAAACAAGGTGGCACTTGCCTGTGTTTTTTCAACTTTGCACTCTGCCCCTCTATCAGTAAAGGAGCCCTCTAGTGATCACTGCTTCATCTAAGGGACCTAGGTAATATATGACATGCACTGTGGCACTCAAGCAGGCAGAGGTTAAAGGAGAAGGAAAGTTATCTTGTACTTGGGGTGCCAAATGTTAGGCATCCCCAAGTAATTGTATTTACTTACCTGAAACCCCAGGCCGGTGCTCCAATCAGCACCAATCACCAGACTGGGGTTATTCCAGCGAGCACCACGGAGCAATCCTCTTCCTGCTCCTTCTTTCTTCAAATTTTCCAGGGGAGACGCATGCGCAGTAGAACGAAATAGCCAACTTTTTAGTTAAAGTTCGGCTTTACGCTCTACTGTGCATGCGCAGCCGTGCGAGAAAAGAGAAATACGGAAGAGGATCACTCCGTGGTGCTCACTGGTATAAACCCGGGCCAGTGAAGTTTTCTGCTGATAGGAGCACCGGCCCGGGGTTTCAGGTAAGTCAATATAATCACTTGGGGGTGCCTAACATTTGGCACCCCCTAGTGCACGAAGACTTTCCTTCTCCTTTATGCTGTCACCAAGCAACCTACTGACCACTGCCTGCTCTAGACTAATAGCTACCATGAATACTTTTATGTCTCCGACAGCAAATGTTTGGTGCATCCCAAAACCCCAAGCTGATTCCTATTTTGGTTTCAAACTGAATCAAACCAGAGATTATTTTTGTTTGTAGGGATTACTGCATATTTTATCTACCATCTATATTCTTGTATATATATGCCAACTGAACACATAAAGTATATATAATACTAAAGAGATGCATAAATGTAAAAATTTGTTTAAAGAGCTTGAATGTTGAAAATATACCTCCAATTGACTCTTATACATTAGAAGCTTATCTGGTTTAGCTGCCAAATATAATATTGAGAATCTCGAGATAAACCTAAAAAATTCCAGTTTGAAAAGCTCTAATTCGAAAAAATTAGAGAGGACATTATGTTGCTGTAGTTTTCTCAAATCTTAGAAAAACATAATTTTGAATTTTAAATTTGACCCTTAGAGGCCCATTTATTAAAGGTTGAATTTCGAATTCATGTAAAAAAAATTAATGCCAATTAATTTGAAGATACTCGAAATTCGATTGGGAGGTTATTTAATAAAAAAATGAATATCTAAAACTCAAACTAATATTGCCAACCCAAAAACTCTAATTGAATTCAAATCAAATTCGTCTAAACTCAAATCAAGTTTTTTCTCTGAAAGAAACTCGAATGTCAGGAAGGCTATTAACATCTTCAAATGGGTCACTGGACCTCTCCCATTGACTTATACATGAAGTCAGTTAAAGGTTTTAAGTGCCAAATAGTCAAATTCAAATTATTACCAGGGTAAAGGTCTGATAAATCTCGAAATTTGAATTCAAATAGAGTTTTGATTATTCCCAATTCAAATGAGTGAGTTTTGGCCAAAAAAAAACTATTAGAAATTTCAAATTCGAATTTCCTATTTGACCCTTGATAAATCTGCCCGATAATGTGTTATTATTATAATATCTAAAATCTAAGTGTGACCAGCAAATGTTATCTGTTTTTTTTGTTGCAGTAGGTAACAAAATCTGTGGCAAATTTTGCACATTTTATTACATAACCCTTTAATAAAATATTAGAACAGAATTGGCAAATTAATTTAAAACACTGAAGATCTTTTCCCCTTCTGCGTACATGCATGAGTTTTTGAACTCTTTACTCTGTGAGGATCTGAAGCAAAAGTCTTTACAATGTTTTTATTCAGTTTGTTGCGCCTTCTTGGCAGAGAAGCAACAATAAACCTAAATTATAAATGTAAGTATCTGGCCAGCTGTCCAGACTCCCTGCTGAAAATGTCAAGACATGCAATTGGTTTGATTAAGAAATCTATTAATGCCTCTGCATGGTTTGACTCAAACTCTGCACTTAAAGGAAGTTAAAATCCAGAAGGATTTCTTACACAACCTAAGGTTTTCTCAGCTGTCATTTTTTCAGCATTCTTTCTGTATATACTGTATCTATGTTTTTTGTGCTTATTTACTGTACCTGAAGAAAAACAACAAAACTTCCTATGTTTAGTGATGGGCGAATTTGCACGAAATTCGCGAAACGGCGAAAAATTTGCGAAACGGCGCCGGCATCTCGTTTTTGACGCCGGCGCACGTTTCTCAACGCCGGCGCCCGTTTTTGACGCCGGCGATTTTTTTCCGCGAATTTTTGTGGGCGTTTCGCGAATTTATTCGCTGGCGGCGAATCGCGCAAATTCGCCGCGAATTCGCGCCTGGCCAATAAATTCGCCCATCACTACCTATGTTAGAAAAATATCGTACTTTTCCAGTTATATGTGTTATATGTATATAAATGGCAGTTTTTATAAACTGAAATGCAACCTTGACTCAATGGGGGAAATGTAATAAAATTCACAAAGAAAACAAATTTGAGAATAAAAATTTGCATGTCACAGTGTAATATTCTTCATTAGGCTTTTATTGTATTGTGAATCTTAATTGCACATTGGGAACCTTTAACTTGAAGGTGGCGTAAACTTTTTGAGCACGTAACAACTTTTTAATTAATCTATTACATGCACTGCACTAGTATGATCCAGTTATTGGCCAAGGATCTAAACAACTATTCAACCTGATTTGGTAAGGTCACTAAACAAGCCAACTTAACTAATTCCATTGACCACACTTCTCTAATTAAAACTTGCTCATATGGCCCCACAACAAACCTTTTTAGGGTTCTACAACATTTAGGAAGAACCAGCATTTACAAATGCTTATATTGCATCAGGCAAAACATTTATCAGACCCCTATACTTTATGTCGGACCTCTAGCAGATGCAAGGACCAGCCAGGACTTGAACTCTTGGGACTGGTGTTTCTGGACTTTCGGTGCACTTACTGATTGAGCCACTGGAAGCTCTTAGGGCTGGCCCTGATCTTGTCTTATTGTTGTTCTGTATATTTCTGTTTGTTTCCAGTTTGTCTCCTCCCTGGTCTCCTCCCTTCTTGTTACCCTCAGGTGTTTTGTATTTCCTAATCACCTGCCCTTTATAAACCACGCTGAGTCATTGTGATTGAATTTGTCTGTTCCTGGATAATCTTTGTTCCTTGTTCCTTTAATTTTGTTTCAGCTTTCCTTGCCTGCCTGGTAAAGACTTTGTTTAGACCTTGTATTTGATTTTGACCTGTTCCTGTGTTTATCATTAAACTTGCAAAGTCCCTATGCCTGCTCCAATTGTTTATGGCTATTTCCCTGGGCTTCCACCACACCCACTATCAAGTGTGAGACTTACTCCCGTTACAGCATCTTCCCGCTGTGAACGTTACAGCATATATTTGTTATTATGCATAGTGATGGGTGAAATTATTCGCCAGGCGTGAATTTGCATGTTTCGCCAGCGACTAATACATTTGCAAATTCGCCGTGAAAATTTGCTGGCAAAATTTTTTTGCCGGCGTCAAAGTTTTCAGCGGCGTCGCCCCCTGTTTTGCGATTTTGTCACCCGTTTTGTGAATTTCTCGGGACAAATTCTCCCATCACTGATTGTGCACCTTATTGGTGTTAGTTTTACAGGTGTGTAACTGCTATGAAATACAATCTGTGGAACTAGCTGTGAGGAGAAAAATGAAATGAATCCTAGTGTGCTGAGGTTAATATTGAACATTCTCTGCATAAAATATATTGCCACTATATACATATAGAATAATAATTAACCTACAGACACCTGGATGATTTTTTGCCAAGCATTTTAGGAACTTGATAGGTATGCCTTGTGAGAAACACAAGTAGGTAGGCCCAAACAAGCACATTTCTCTCAGGCTGAAGCTATTGTAGAACAGATCAATAGCCTCCATTTAGCAATATATAACATCATTTGCTAAGGGGAATGTTGTATTGGTTCTGTTATCCTCATAAATAATATGTTATCCATCTTTCTTAATCATTAACTTTAGGTAAATACATCACAAATAATTTGTATATGTCTACAAATCTTGACAAGTAATACCTATGGGGATTGAAATGAATCAAAAGAAATACATAAGAAATACATTCAAAAATTCCATCTCTATCCTGATGGAAAATACTCTTGCTGCTTGGACAATAAAATATGTACTGTAATTGTTTGTCCGTTTACATGACTTGCAGTTCATTTATGGCTAGGGATGTAGCGAACTGCCGATTTGGTGTTCGCGAACGCCGTTCGCGAACACCGGCAAAAAATGCGAACGTTCGCGAACAGTTCGCGAACTTCGAACACCCGCTAAAATCGTTCGATTCGAACGATCGAAGGATTTTAATCGTTCGATCGAACGATTTTCATTCGAATCGAACGATCGAAGCATTCGATCGAATGCTTTTCATTCGATCGAATGCTTACAATCGTTCGAACGAATGGAAATCGTTCGATTTTTAGCGGTCGAAGGAATTCGAATGGTCGAATGGTCGAACGATTTGTATTCGAATCGAACGCGAACTCAAAATGCGAACGTCGCGCGACGTTCGCGAACATTCGGCGAACGCGAACGGTCGAAGTTCGCGCGAACAAGTTCGCCTGCGAACAGTTCGCTACATCCCTATTTATGGCTTGAGAAAATTGTATGTCACAATATATTGTATCAACAAGTGGCTTCTAAACGGAATTACCTGTATTTTTTCTTCTCCCAGTGATACTTGTAAGCATAACAGTGGTGATTTTAACAAATGTTATATTCAGTTTCTACATATTATACATTAACTGCTTTCAAAGAGTTACTATGTACATCTTAGAAACATCTTTTTTATTCAACGAGACATTTCATATGAATTCAGGCAACGTGAGCAATGCAGAGCTCAAATAATAATAATAATAATAATAATAATAATAATAAAGATAATAATAAAAATAATAAAAATAATAAATAATAAAAATAATAAAAATATGTTTGTGTCTGAACTGGTGTGTGTGTCTGTAAAGAACAAATACAAGACATGATGAGTTATTTGGAAAGAATGTGTTGTATTGAATTTTTGTTTCAGCAGTCCACAGCCCCCAGATGACTTTGTGAACACTAAACCTAAAGATGGTGCAGATGCCTGGCCATATTTTAACTGTGGTACACATGGCTTCTTAATGGCAGCCTAGGAAAAACAATTCTGTGCCATACTGCAATAATGCCTTAGAACACTCATGTGTGCCCACAAAGTCTTGTTTTTCAAGGCAATATAGAATTAACAGGGGAGAAATAGACCGATCATAAATACTGTATGTTGTCTAAGATACTGAATGCTATCTGCATACATCAGTCTTAAAAGAACATTTAAAAGTATAAAAACATTATATTAGAGGCCCTTAACTTAGAGTGCTGTGCTTGTCATGATCAATCACCTTATATTGAAGACTAAACTGTTCATTGGTCTATTTTGTTTTATTGCATACTGAATGCTAATAGGATATTGACTGCTCTCAGATTTTCTACGCATAATAAAAAAAAAAATCTTTTCAGTCAAGCATATCATGGCAAGTTTATCTTCACACAGACAAGATGAAGTATACAACATTAGAATAATACAACACTTTCTTCCAATCAATATCACAGAACAACAAAATAAAAATGTGATAACTTACCTAATGCATTAATCATTATACAAAGACTCAGTACCTCATGTCCCATAAACAAGATGACAACATAAAGGAGCCCTGCTAAATACTGTATATGACAAGGCAAGTTGATAATGATATAGCCATGATATAGCATTATTTACCTATGCCATCAGAATCTTTAGTATTCATACAATGTTTGTGTTAAAACTGTATTGTAAATATATCATATATTGTTATGTGTACAAGAAGTACTGTATACATAAAGTTGTACTTATGCTACAACTTTCCAATATGTTACAAAGCTCATCAGCTAAAACAGCTTGTCCACCCAATAGCATATTTAATGGGTATGAAACAACAGGTCCAAAAACATTTATCCATGAAAAGTGTCGCTCTGTATTTCAGTGTAATTTAATGTAACTGTCTGCAACTCAATTTTGCTTTATTGATCTTTGTTTGAAAACTGTTTATGATTTCAAAAAAACTTGTAGTTGTAGAGACTGAATAAACTGGAATATATCAGAGAATGAATTCCGTATATTGTAACCTTACATTTTATTGTAAATGTATTTTATAGATTATGGGTTTGTGAACCCTCATATCAAATATTCTACTCTAGAGTTATTTTCTCATTTATTACAAAGAAAAGTTATCTTTCAACAGAAAATTATAATGAGACTATAGGGATAATTTACAAATATCTCTAAAAGTTTATTAATTAGACACCATTGAGATTGCATATTGACATAATTCATAATTCCTTGAGGCAGTTGTATCCAAACATGCTCCTGCAGTTCTACCTGATTGCCAAAGCATCTATCCCTGCTTTTTGATAAATAGTGTGCAACTGTGCCTGTGATTCAGGGCATACCTGACACTACCATCACCCCAGACCTAGTGGTAGCTCCAGGGTTCACATTTAGGTTGCATCAATATGTAACTGTGTGGAGGGGGGAAAATATCTCCTGTTGTTAACCCTTGATGTACCACTGAACTTTTGTGTGGAGGGAACCCTTGAGTGAAGCACAGCAGACAGAGAGTTATAATTCAATCACTTTCTCTTTATTTGTCACGACCCTCCGTAGAACAGCAGCACATTCATAGGGCTCAATCTTCCAGCCTTTTGCAGAACATTGCCTGTAACTGCACACTGCCACTATGAACACTCAACACTATGCCCACTCACTCCTAATTGGGGCCATAACTGCCCATGCTAGTTACTTTGCTCTCTTACACTTCCTACAGTGTACTGTTACACCACTAGGCCTCATACTACCTAGGCTCAGTAGCTCTTCCAGGAGATAACTCTACTGCTGCAGTGCCCTCAGCTCACTTTGCTTCCGGTGACTCATCTCTCATATCACTTCCTGAAAACTTTCCTTTTATAACTAACTATTCTCCACTCTCTGGGGATTTTCCCTCACAACTGCTATCTCCTCCTAGTGGCCAACATAAATATTTGTATTAACCGTTACTTAAACATTTATATTACACATTAACATTCTACCCTATTACAAATAGGTGCACTGGACTTGGAGGTTTGCTCCATAAGTGATGGAATCTACACTTAAATCAGTGTTAACTGCAAATTGCAGCTGATTTACATCAAAATGGAACATTAGCTGTACAGGTATGGGGCCTGTTATCCAGGAATCTCAGATTTGGATCTCCATACTTTGTCTACTAGAAAATCATGGGCACATTAAGGGGGTTATTTACTAAAATCTAAATTTATCTCATATTTTATTAAAAAACCCACAAGCAAACTCACAAGCTCGATTTGGTTGTATTTATTAAGAAATTAACCTGTATTAATCAGATGAAACTCGATGAAATCTAGGGGAAACCCAAATTTTTGTTTTGATGCATTATGCAAAATTTTACTGAAATTATGGGGAAAGCATTATGGATAATAAACATGGTGATTTACAGCCAGTATTGCACTTGCATTAATAAATTAACCCTTATAGCTTGTTTTGCAAGACTTTTTACAGGGTCTATATAAATAAACACTGCACCAATTCAATGTATCAGTCTAATGCATTAGGAGAAACATACTTTTTAAATGCTTTCATAGACGAATAGAAAAATAGAAAATATTGGCACTGTTGACATAAGCTCACCAACATGCGTAATACAGTATGCCTGACGTCTATTTTTTTTGTTTGCTTAAAAATCTGCCCCCACAGAGGAATAAATATTTGTAGAAAAATGTTTATTTGAGGAGGCAACATTATGAATCATTATGGATAAGAGACAATTCCATTGACTGCATATACTACAGAAATACATTGAATATGGTGTAGATCATTATATATGACTTTAATAAAGATAGGTTTTTGAAGAGCACTGTCATAGCCATGAAGTGATTGTTTTACACTCTTTATTTTTCAGAATAGCTTTTTTTCACATTTTTTTTAATATTCATTTTATAAAATATAGTATGTTTGTGATTCCTGATAACATTTCCCTATAGTCATTGATGATTGCAATAAGCCACCAAATTGTGTATGTAATGTTGTATTTCATAACAGTTGCAGGTCTTGTTCAAAAAGAAATACATAAAACTGCCTCAGCAGATTTGCTGTCTCGAACAGCTTATAGAATCATTTTCCTTTTGATCCCGTGGGAACTGCAGGGTGGGGCTAACAATGGGGTTTACTAGGGATTCACCAGAGTACTCCTAATAGCAGAGCATGACAAGTCAATTTTCAGGACCAAGCATTAAACAAAAGAAGAAAATAGGGGGGCAAAATTTATTGAGCAGATATACAGGCAAAAACTACAATGGTATCTCTCTCAAATTTGCTTATACAAGTATAGGACTTGTTATCCAGAGAGCTTGGGATCTGAGGTTTTCCAGATAAGGGGTCTTTACATAATTTGGATCTCCATACCTTATTTCTACTTAAAAAACTCATATTAATATTAAATAAACCCAACAGGCTTGTTTTGGCACTGTTTTATTATTGCAAGACAGCCCTGCCCTGCTGTAGACCATGAGTTGCTGGTACAGGTTTAGGATCTGTTATCCAGAATGCTCAGGAGAATGCTGGAGTTTTCTGGATAACCGATCTTTCTGCAATTTGCATCATACTTTAAGTCTACTAAACAATCATGTAAACATTATTGGGGGAATGTCATATTCTTTGCTAACGCAAAAAATGTTGCCTTTGCAAACACTTTGCCCGTCACACAACAGCAGGATATCTATTGTGAATTTTATAGCTTGCAATAGTGCACAGTGTATATAATAAAACTTCTTAATGAAAAAGTTGTTACGTTGCTCCAAAAGTTTACACCACCTTCAAGCAGATGTTAAAGGTTTGCATTTTGCATTAATTATACATTAATTATATATCAGTTTGGATCAAGTACAAGGTACTGTTTTATTATTACAGAACAAAAGAAAATATTTTTTTTTTAAAAATATTGGATAAAATAGAGTCTACGTGAGATGGTCTGGCCTTCCTTAATTCAGATCTTTCTGGATAATGGGTTTTCAGATAACAGATCCCATATCTGTATCTAGTTACTTTTGCCATCTGGGACTGTATGCTTGGATTTTGGAGGTTAGAGGCCATTCAATAATTCTAATTAATTCTATACATTATTAATTTATAAAGTTTTTGCAGGGAGCTGGGAGCATTCAGTGTGGTAATGTAGTAAATGTTTTCACTCGGTCAACCAACGTATTGCAACTGATTAGCAAGAAGCAGTTACCAGAGCAATCATCTGTGTGGCTGCTAATGCTTCTTTTTCCTGTTGCTCAGTTCTGACAGTAAGTTACACTTTTGCACTAAAGAGTAGAAGTGTCAATTAATGTTTTATTTTGTTTAATTCATGTATGCCCTTGCTAGTACCAGTCAGGGGAGTCAGAAGAAAAATCTTGTATTCATTTTCACTGTTTTTCCAGAGGAAAGCTTCAGTTTGCCTGCCATGAAATAATATGTCAGTTTTTTCACAGAAATTGGAGTGAAAAGAAAGACAAATAAAGCAAGTGAGGTAAAATGCAAGCTTCAAGTGGATCAGTTTAAGCCTGTCAAGCCAGGAAAATAGCTCCATGAGTTATAAAACAGCTAATAGTCATAGCAAGAAAATTAATGGGAAGATATACTGGAAGCCTGCTGCCTGAAGGGAAAACTTAAATAGAATGTGCTCTGGTTGTTCTTGCTGATGCAGTAAGACTAACTGTAATTTATTGACTTTCTACAATTCATTTATGCCGTGACTTTGATGCGCATGCTTCCGTATAAGCATGGATATAGATTTTACAGAAAATCTCAGTTCACAATCTTTACTAAAAAAGCTGCAAGGGATTGCATTGTGCTAGAAAGGTCAGCTTGTCACCTTCTCGCTTATGTATGTTACACAACTATAGCAGCATGCATTTAGTTTCCGTGGGTGACCTTGAGGGTAAATACTGTATATGATTCCCACCCCCAATTCCAATATATAATGATAAATGGACTGGTATTTACGTACTACACTACACACAGTTTGCTTTTCTGTGCTTCTTTTCCAGATTCTGTCATTGCTGTTTTTATCATCACTGTATTTTTTCTTTATCTTTGTGGCTGGGATTCTATATGATTCAATATGATGAGGCCAGCACTGGAGACTTTCCATGGGAGAATAAATGAGTTTGTCTGGATGGCACAAATGACATGAATAGTGAACTAGCCCTTTCCTTACCTTATGGTTGACTTTAAGTAAATGCTCCCAGTGGTGCTATGCTATGCTATGTCAAAGGGTTACTATTTCATTCTAGATTCTTCCAAAGCACAACTGTGCAGCAAATTATAGGAATATGTAAATAACAAAACACAGTGATAAATGGTAGTCCAGTAAATGTAACCTGCTGATCCCTCTAAGGGACAGATTGGTTAAACAAAATTAATTAGAAAATAACTGAACACTTAAAACCTACACTCTTAATAATGACGTTTATATGTTGCCCTGTATAATTTCTGCACCCACCCCATTTCTTGTGAATTCATTCATGTCCCTGTTTCTTTCTTTCCCAGAACACTGGGCTAGCTAATTAAAAGCAAAATTGTAAATTTTTGTTTTTGAAAGCTCTTGTGCACTCAGCACTGTACAGCAGAACAATACATTCATAGAACAACAGTGATCAGTAAAATAATAAAATATAAATGCAAAATATTAAGAAGTTACATTCAAGATTACATGTTGAGCATGGTATGTTGACATACCATGTCTCACTTGCTGCTTTAGATCAGCTGAACATATAAAATGCAAATATAGTAGCTCTCCTAAAAATAACACTATAGAGACAATTAACCATTGACCCATAGTTTGCACCAACTTGTAAATATTGTTTTTTCTTGGTAAAAATATTGGGCACTGAAAATGTAATAATGTGCATGTGATACATATCAGGACAAGGATTAAGATGGGACTCAGAACTACATCTTATTAGCAATGAGTACAGGTATAGGATGTGTAATCTGGAAACCTGCTATCCAGAAGTCTCCAAATTACAAAAAGGTCATCTCCCATAGACTTAATTTTAATTAAATAATTCCAAATTTTAAAACATATTTCCTTTTTGACTGTAATATAAATACCTTGTACTTGATTCCAACTAAGTTATAATTAAACCTTATCAGATGGAATCCTGTTGGGTTCAAATGATTTTCAGCAAACATAAAATATGGAGATTGAAATTATGGAAAGGTCCCTAATCCAGAAACCCCCAGGTCCTGAGTATTCTGTATAACATATATTGTACCTGTACTACTTTCCCAGAGTAAACGCTTTAGTGTTTTATACAATAAAGCTTGTACAAACTAGACTAGACTAGGTGACATTTCTTTTCATTAACATCAGAAGACAGTATAATCTTATTTTGCAAACACAGTTTGCATATTACATTTCACCTGTAGTTCATTCTCTTTCACATGAATAAGCTGCTGGGTTCATCGTGTCCCTTAGATTTCTACATCCTGCTGGCAATAAAAACTAGTCCAAGTTGAAGCTTGCCTTGCCGTGCTAATTTTACTGTTCTCTTGTAAAGATTCCACAGAATTTCGGTGAACTGTGAATGAGAACTCTAAAACAACACAGAAATACCTGTGCTTGAAATATAACCCTGTTTTAATTTTAAATGTCATGGTAAATGGTGCCTTACACTGTGAGTATATTATGGGCTCTGCATTGACTGTGACAACAGGAGGCATTTGCAGTATGTTCAGCAGGCCACAGATCTGGGTTTTATGTTGAAGCTTTTTTTTTTGAGGGACTGATTATACTGAAGCGAAGCTTGGAATGGCTCCTTAAAGGAGAATCAAACCCTTAATAAAAAACCCTACCCGACATAGACCCCCCCTCCCTCCCCCCCCCGGGCAAATGCCCCATAGTCTTTACTTACCCCTCCATGCAGATTCTGTCCAGCGGAGTTAACAGCAGTCATCTTCTTCTCTTCAGTAATCTTCGGAATGAGACCGGCGTATCGGCACATGCGGAGTTGTAACAATTTTCTGTCTCGCGACAACTGCGTGCCGATTTCATTACAAAGATTACTGAAGCGGCTGAAGATGGTGACTGCGAACTCCGCTGGACAGAATCTGCACATAGGGGTAAGTAAAGAGTTAGGGGTATTTGCCCGGGGGGCAACTAGGCTGGGGGAGGAGGTAGAGGGTATATGTAAGGTAGGGTTTTTTTTATTAAGGATTTGTTTCTCCTTTAAGCCCACACATGGATCCACTTACAGCTGAAAATCTATTATCTGCAGGGAATTTAAACAACACAGACTTGACCACAGGCATAGCACTCTGCTGGACTTACTCAGGCGTGGTGGGTCTGTTGGTGACCTCTATTTCCTCATAGAAAAACTTTTTAGAAATATGTAAACACTTGTAAGCTACATCTATCTTAAATCTGTTCGCCAGTCCTATAATGTTTTCCATATGAATGTAAAGCAAGGTAACACAGAAACATTAATGATAAAGAAAAATAATTCCCTGTCATAAAAAGGATCTTTTATTAATATAGAATGCCAAATGTTTACAAGTTTTGTTCCTGGGGGGAATAGTGAAAGGTTATTTACAATCGCATAAAAAAAGTGGTTGAATAAAAACAGGTGTTGTTGAAGGAAAAAACAACAAACACTTTTATAATCCCCCCCCCCTTAACTGTCAGCTTTCTTATGAAGTTTGGTTTTGCAAGTAATATTTGCCAGGGAGAGCAATAAAATATTAATACCAGCAAACAGACACGTGATACATAGATCTGGGTGCCTCACATTTTTTTTTAAAAAAAGGAATCAGTTTAATCTGGCTGTGAAGCAACGGGCTCAGTCTTGTTCTAATAGAGACTCTGCTCTTATAAATGATCCCTGATTGCCTTTTTAATACAATGGGCTATGACTGATTAGTCAGTTCTGCAGGTGTAGAAGTAAGAGTTGATTACAGTTGGTTTTGCCAGATATTTATTTGGTGATGCACTGACTTACTGCATGCTCAAGTAGTAACAAAAACCCTGACCCTGTTTTGTTCACCCCCACTTTGGCACTTTGAGCCAAAAAAAAAAAAAAAAATGATTTGCAAACTATAACATGCTTATTACTGTAAACAGACATATGGTAATTATTAATAATGCAGATGCAGAATAATTAGGACTAGAAAGTTTTACCAGAACTTTTCTGAGATGCTTTTCCATGAAGTATTCCTTTTTTTGATGGGAACTGAAAATATATATATACATTTTTGCACCTTCTTGCAATGACAATACGTTAGGTTTGTGAATAGTAATAAGCATATCTGTTGCATTTTGTCACATAATAATAATGCATTAGTGTCAATGGGCATTTTTTCTTGTGTGATTTTTTTTTATGGCAAAAATATTCCATTATTTGTGAAAATTTGATTAACGTGGAAATTCTGCACACACTTTGAGCCTGACAAGTGCATCTAATCTGGCATAAATATTTAAGCAGAAAGCAGAAGATTTTCATCATACAATATATGGGCATAATATGAAAAAGGACCATTTGATGAATGTGAGGAATGCAAGAGGGACTAATGTATTTTAACCACTTTTATGTTTTCTCCCCTCAGTTCTAATTTACATGAAATTTGATATATGGCATGTATTGAGGGTTATATTTTTTTACCCATAGAAAGTCAGTACCCATACTGTGCACATAAAATTGACATTGTATGCAATTATGACGCGGAATAGCAGAATATATGTATGCTAATTTATTATTATTATTATTATTATTATTACTATTATTATTATTACAATCTCATTATTAAGGAAAAAACAATGATCACATCATCCTGTGTATTTATTTGTGTAATAATTCCTGGTCCCACTTCAGATAAAGGTTCTTATACTGTTCATAATAACACCTCTAAACTTTAAAGAAGTATGCAGATGTGTTGGTTACCCCCATGAAAGTTAATGACTCCTCTAAAAATTGTAACTGTAAATTGTAAAACAGTATTGTCTAAAATTTGAGATAATGTAACAAAGTCACTTTTCCTAGTCTGTTAATCTGCCGGCTTCTGCTGCAAGGAGCCATTTTAGCCTTATGAAAACTTTCTAAGGAAATGAAGATTCCCTTTTAGCCTGTATTTTCCATGGCAAGGTCAATATTATAAACTGTTCATTTGCAAATATTATTGTGCTGTATTTAATAAAAATACTTTTCATTTCATCATTAAACAATAAACAACATTAATACTGATCTAAAAACAATGCAAGATATGCCTGTACTATTACAACCTATGATTATAGCTACTGGTCTGTGGTTTAGTTGTTAGATGTCTGTCAGCAGCCTCAGATAATGCAGAAAAACAGAATCATAAAACTGCACTAACTTTCTGGATTCTTCTGAATTGCAAAGTGTTAATTGGGGGATATGGTTTTATATTTCTCTTTCTTTACATCTCTGAAGCTATTGCTCCACAATAAATTGCATTTTTCTCAAACAATTACAAAATGTATGGGCATTTTTAACACCTACACACAGTATAGTAAATATGTCAGGGTTATCAACTTATTTGTCTCAGAGGTCTTGTGTATACAAATATCAGACTAGCTAAGGCTTGCTCCCCTATCACAGACACTAGTACACTTTAGGGGGCCGATTCATCAATAGTCGAATATCAAGGGTTAATTAACCCTCGATATTCGACTGGGAACTAAAATCGTTCGACTTCGAATATCGAAGTCGAACGATTTTGCGCAAATCCTGCGATCGATCGATCGATCGATTAAATCCTTCGAATCGAACGATTCGAAGGATTTGAATCCAACGATCGAAGGAAAATCCTTCGAACAAAAAATCACAGGCAAGCCTATGGGGACCTTGCCCATAGGCTAACATTGACTTCGGTAGGTTTTATCTACCGAAGTAGGTGGTCGAAGTATTTTTTAAAGAGACAGTACTTCGATTATCGAATGGTCGAATAGTCGAACGATTTTTACTTCGAATCGTTCGAATCGTTCGAATTCGAACAAATTCAACCAATTCGATGGTCGAAGTACCCAAAAAATACTTCGAAATTCGAAGTTTTTTACATTCGAATTCTTCACTCGAATTTTGTAAATCTGTCCCTAGGTGTGCTGTAGAGAGAAAAAAGGCTTGTTGATAGAAACTACCTGTATTCCATTGTAAATGTAAGATTAAGTTACTCTGATTTGTATTTTAGTGTGATGTTAGAATGTCATGTGACTTGATCATTTATTGACTCTCTGCTTCTGTTCATTTTTTGTGACATACAAATTAAAAGACTGCGAAAAACTGTAGTTCTTTATTTGCTTGGACATATCCTGTTTGCCCAAATTTTAACCATTTTTAAATAGCATTTTATTGCAGCAATCAGGTTTGTAACTTAACCCTAGCAACTCCCTAAAAAACTTGAGGACATTTGCACCTTGAAAGTGTATATTAATATACCCTTCTATTTTTTCCAACCTTACAATACATGTTGTTGCAACATTTTTATTGTTTTTTCTTTTGGCAGAGAAACAACCTTACTTGTTCTTTTTACTTCATGTTGAGTCTTTGACATGACAGAGCAGAGTTTTAATCGCTACACTCCAGGGACCATAACAGAATAGGCTGACAAGTTGAGAAGTAGTTGTCATATGCACAGGTGGAGCTGTCTGGCACATCCATTGATGCACCTGGGCTTGTATGAGAAGTTAGGCTTACTAATGATTTTTCTTAAATATGGACACATATATCTGTGCAAGTTTACTGTATATAAAGAGATATGTAGGGCATAGCATTACAGTCATTGCATCTGTAATAACCATAATCATATTTTAGTCAAATGAAACAATCTCATGTGTAATATTTGTTGAATTTGTATATCATTTTGCATGAGCAACTTAAAAATGTAACTGAAATTGATATTACTGGCAACCCTGGAAGATGGGGCAAATATTGCTATAACAATGGGGATGATTGTTCAAACACTATTTTCAGTTCAGTTGTTTTTAGGTTGTTCACCAGAAATAAAGACTTTTTTCAGTTGCTTTCCATTTTTTTAAAACGTTTTTACCTGTTTTGCAAAATGGAAGTTCAAAGTTTAATGTTATTGTCTCTGATGTTTTAGCCTGGCAGCTCAGTGATCAAGCTGCATTCTGAACTATTACAATTTTACTGCATTATGTTTCTCAGTAGCACCTGTGGAAGATTAGCAACTTCTCCTTTATAACAGCTGTCTTTTAGCTGCCCTTAATGAAACTCAGGGATTGTATGAATTCAGGGATGTATCAGTTTAGAAGACTCTACAGAGTCAATGACCACCGCCCCCCCAAGGTACTTTAGACAGACAGGTAAAAAATGAAAGTTTAAATGTCAATATTAGAAAAATTGTCACAAATAGAAAAAAGAAAATCAGAATAGTCTTTATTTCTGATGAACTGTCCAAACACAACTAAACTGAAAAAGGTGTTGAAGGTGAACAACCCCATTAATAAAGTCTAAAAGAAGTCCAGAAAAAGACCAGTAGCATTTGATATATCTAGTCTCTAAGGTGACTTACATGTGTTTAGTTCTGTTGTTTGCAATTAACAATTGAATCACTCAGTAAATAGGTCAATTTACTATACATTCATCATAGGGCAGCTTTATGAGCTTGCAAGTATGGAATTGCTGTAACAGGATAGTACAAACCCAAACACAAGTGAGAGAAAGGTTAATATACAATGAATAGCAAGCCACTGCATATACCCTACTATTAATAAACATGTCAAGTGTGACAGGTATGCTTTTTTGTCTGTTACAGGTATATCATTTATAGAGCTGAATACCAAGCAAAAACTGAAACTTTCCAAGGACCAGAATGAAAGGGAATCTGACTGGCCAATTATTTTGCAGTGGTACAGCCATAATAGTTATGCTCATTAATTACCTCCAGCCTTTATTCTTCCAGTGGGACAAGCTGCGGACAGAAGTTTCAGAAAACACTGTTCCATTACATGAGCCATGCTAAACCACTGTGATAGCCCCTGTCAATCCCTTCTTCTGAGCTGTGTGTAAAGCAGATTCAAATGCTGTTTAATGGGGGTTAGTAGGGTCTTAGTGTTGAGCATAGTTACCCTAATATTTAAAGTTTATTTGCAACCCATATCCACTGATGTACGATCTCTCTTCTTCTTTTCTTGTCTTCCCTCAGACAATCTTACACCACCCAGTGACATTGCCATAGCTGCAACATTCTAACCAGGCTGTTTTCTTTTTCCTGCATTGCAACTTGAAAGCTATGACTTACTTGAGTTTCAAGTTGGCAAGGTTGTTATGATATATTCTGTTTATTTCTGTATTCTACCGGTTGGTTGGAACTGCCAGATTACCTTGAGGGTGGTGGGAATTATCCCTTTGTTCAGGTGGAAGAAGAAATTGATGCCCGTGTTCCACTTTAAATTGAGCTTGGGGGTTGCAGGAACAATTGTTCTTGTTGTTCTTGTTGCTAAAGTATGAACACAGTTGAAGAAAATCATTTGATCTGGGTGATATTTGTTATAGATGTGATGTTATGCCCTGCTGCTTAGCAGCTGATGCTCATAGCCAGTCACACATCTACAGATCTTCAGACTGCCTGCCACAGTGACATGCACTGCACAATGACAGCAAGAGTGACAAGTGAGAGAGTGCATTTCTTCTGCCTGTTATTCTTAGTGATGCCTGTTATTCTTAGTGATGCTTTTAGATAAAGAATTCCTGAAGCCTAATGTGTGTTATATGTGAAACATACAACATGGATTGTATTAATAAGAGTTTGAAAGCAGATAATGTCTGTTATTTTTAATTATGGTAATTACTAATGCTGTATTTAACATACTTTCGGACAAAAATAATATTATTTGAGTGTCTGTGCCTTTATGTGAATACATTTACGTTTAGGTACGGCTATATTAAAGCTGGTACAGTATTAGATAAGTCTAAATCAGATGTTACTTAACCTGAAAGGTTACCATTATGTAAATGGAGCCACACAATTTTGTGTTATCCAACTGACTGAGAGAACAGTTTTCATTTTGCCCACACACAAATTTTCATATTGCAGTCGTCTGCTTCTTCAGGTGATGGAACAAACATAGAAGCAGAAAGCCGGGCCCTTATCACTGCTATGTCTGCAACTGACCTCCCTCCAGCATGCCAAAACTAAGAGGCCTGTACTGATTGTGTCACAATGGACGGTCCTTTATATGTGTGTATTTTGTGTATATTTGTGTTTGGCATGGGTTGTTTTTAATTGCCTTTCTGATATTTTTTTTTAATTAATTTTGGCCATGGCATGAAAGCTACTTGTTTGCCACTACTGCTCCTTAATTCTGTCATTATTAACCCAATATGTATAATAATAATAATGTAATGCCTAATCTGAACCCTAATACACAATTAAGATCTGTGCAGTACTAGGAAGAATAATGGCAAATAAAACAGCACCACCAAAATCAGAGACATGAAAATCTTGAATAATGGCCCCAAATATTTGCTGACAAACTGAAAATATGGATTCATTTAACTTTAACACACAAACCACCTCTCATGGTTTTAATCAGGAGGTGTTAGCACTTACCAGTAATTTAGAATGCAACAGTTATCACTTTAGCAGGGCTTACCCATGGCAATATAAACTCTAAATTGGCACTTCCCCCAGAATCCAAGAGGTTTAGGGTTGTATTATATAACATTTTGTTTATATGTATTTACATTTATATTGCATTATTTCTAGTAATCCATTTATAGAACAAGCAACAGAAAGATGGTGTATTTAAAAATAGTTAACACCAGACTCTGTTCCACCCTGATGATATTTATTGTATCTTTTTCACAATGGGATAGGCAGAGCTAATGAGAGTGTCATTACAAAGGCATGCACACATATTCTATTTTAAGCAATATTAACTTTAAGGAAACTGGAAAAAAAGGACTAAAAATTGATCAGCTGCAAGTAAAGTTGCATACCTTGTGTGAGCTTAGTTTTAAGGGGAAAATAGGCCAGACTAATCTATTTTAGAAACAGGATAAGGAAAATGATCTCATAGTGGCCAGTGTCTGTTTCGCATCATTATTCCACAGTTCTTATCTGGAGTGTTTCCATTAGAATCTCATTTTGTTGTTTGTTATTCTCATCCTTTAGCTTCATCTTTGTGATACTGCACAGGATATTGAACACACAGGCCATCCTTCTGCTCAGTGCATTCATTAGAACTCTGTTTGCTGTATAGATGTGTTAATATCTAATAAAGATAGTGTATATAATGTTCTTGATAACATTTCACATTGTAAAGTAATGTTCAAACATGGATAATATTAGCTGCACAGAAAGTCAGTAAATTCATGTCAGATTGTATATGTAGAATAAATTAAGACACATGCAATATGTATACAATATTTGAATTTTAAAAATATAAGTCAATCTATAACTTAAATTTTAAATTGGTTCAGACAGCTTCCACTCGTGTTAATTGAATGTCATTTTAAGGGCCTGCTAAAATGTTGTTTGTTAGAAGTTGTTTCAGGATCATTTAAACATGGAGACATTTATAAATCAGAATGTGCATTTATTAAACTGTAATCCTGATATATATTCTCAGTAACTGCTACTGTATTCATTTTTAAGCACTATATTTACTTTTAGGAACTTTATAATAAACTACACTGATTATGAATCCATTAGTCTAAAAGTTTTTTTTTTTTAATAATTTGGCTATTTAGAATTATTTTAGTCAAAGGACAATACAGTACTTCAATTAACCTAAGCAGAAGAATGAATATGGTAGCACCCCTGACAATACAAATATGTTGATATACAAGATTCTCTGTGCTTAGTAATCTAAAGTATTAATGCTGAACAATTATGCACAAAAACTACCATTATTTATTCTACTATTAGCAGAGCAGAGCTTGTATTGTGTGAATCTATACTGGGGAATGGGGATCACAGGAATGTATACTAAATGTGTCTGTAATCAAATTCATTAAACTCTGCTTCCTAGAAATGATGTAATTACACGTGCACAATCACTCTTCTGAAGCCATTGAACACTTACTGTGCATGCGTACAAAGCACCCGCTGGATCCAAACTCCCAGTAATCTAAACTCTGACAAGCTTTTTATTTTTTATGAAAAACCTAGTCATAGTTTTAGAAAAAAAAATCTTGAAAAACAGCACAGGCCTGCTGCAGCCCTCCACAAGCTTTTTTTGCCCTTATGCTGCTCAAAAGCTATGCAGACTTCTTTGTATGATGCCATCATTTTATTATGACCTGGCCCTCAAATATGTGAACCTAGTTCACAACTATACTTAGTAGCAAGATAAGCCAAATGAATACAAAAAGAAATTTTTCGCCACAAACATAACGCCAATAGACTCCAATGGATGAAAAAAATTGTTGTGCTGCCTTAATAGTCAAAAAATTGTTGCCCATTTACTTCAATGCATTTGGGCAAATTTTCGCTGTTTTGCGAATTTTCGGTGAAGCAAAAGAGGTCAGACAACTTTCCATAACACTTTCTATGAAAACCTGAAAATCTTAACAAACTGCTGCAGTATAGACTTAAGTTTTCAGTTCTTTTTTTCCACTTCATATCTCTGTATTTTTATTACTTCTGGCCTACACCGAACTTGAGAACAGAACTTCTGCCAAAGTAGATCTATCCCTTGCATTTGTCCCTGTCACTTCACATCAAGAAAAACACTATTTATACCACACAGCTACTACTGTATACTTACAAGTGCATGTGTAAATAAAACCAGCCATCACTTAAAGAACCTGTAAAAATAACAAGAAAATTGGCAAGAGACCAGACATTCAGTGTTAAATATTGATGAGAAAAGTTATAAAGCCCCAACATTAATACACTGACATACAGTAAGTGTTGCTTAAAAACACATTACAATAAAGAGAGAACATAGCCAGTATCAAAGAAATATATTTTGTTGTGAAGTTGTTTTAAGCATATTAAACACCTGTTAAGCTTAAGAACTATCCTAATGTCCCAGTACTAACTACAAGGAGAGAAAATACTTTACTTGTAAGGTCACTTCCTTGGTGGAATGTTTACAGCTATGAAAATTTTATGCTTTTTCATTTACTTGCTACCATTCTGTCATTATCAAGCTGTGCATAATGCATGTACATGGATCATTGGATCTTATCAAGGTAAGAGGTGGGAAGAACCTTAGAACATCTCTAGGTCCCTCATAAAACACACAGCAAACTTCTACATTAATAAACATTATAGATTACATTGAGATATTTAATAAATTAGATGATTTGAATCCCTGTGTGCGATTTGACAAATATTTTAACCTATGGGGTTTACTGGGTAGAACAGAGCACAATATTGACTATATGCGTGGTTAGTTCTAGTAGGCAAATGCAAGTGATTCTATTTTTTTAAATTGGTTAAAAATCCCAAATTCATATTGGACAAACATAATTTATATAGCTTAAAAATGACCCAGAGTCCAGTATTTTAGTACAGTGCTAATACAAGTTATTAGTGAATTATGGGGTAAGCACTCCACTGCACTCAAGAGCTAACCTAAGCACACTTTGACAGGTTTCAGACTTATGGACAAATGGTATTTTATAAATTTCTTCCCTTTGCCTCTCTTCAGTGGAAAAATAATAGGAGTTTCCATTGGTCCGAAATTCCTATTTCTTTCTTCATTGGGTTTTCTGCTGATGCTAATGGTAAATGCAGTTATATCAGGTCATTCTTGTTCATTGAACCCTTACGGACCTCTTCTTTAGATCAGTTTCTCCATTTGGAGAATTGTACTTACTTACATATTGGTGATTTTACTGAATCTCTCATTTTCTGCACTCTTATGCAAATATTTGCCCCTTATTTTACACAACTAGCCACATGGATTGCAAGCTGCACCCAGATGTATATGTGAGATTATTAGTTTCTTCGGGCAAATAGAATGTCCATCCTGTTCTTCAGATATCTAAAGCAGACAGTGTCTGTATATATTGTAGGTAAATATTAGATTAGTACATAAATACTTGCATGTCTGTAGAAAAATACAAGTGAAAGACTGCTTTGACAAAATTCATTTTTGCTCAAATGTTTTCTATAAATGTTTTATTTCACATACAAACAAAAACTATTTCTATAAAATACAGTAATTATAATTTATTATTTAACATTCAAACAAATCTATCAAAAACTAGACTCGTTTGAAAAACGTGTGCAACAAATTTAATGATATCTTACTGGAAAAAACTATTTCAAGTTAAATTATAAAGAAAAAATGAACTATGCATTTTTAGTTAGTTCTTTACGAATTTGGTTGGGAAACAGGATTTAAGATGACTACACAACATATAGATGGGCAGACCAAAGCAACTTGATGTGAAGTCTGAAGCATACCAAAGGTATACTATTGATTACACGTTTCACTCTAATAAAGACTAATGTCCATAAGATAAAAAAAACCTTCTGGCCCAGACCAGGAACAGATTTAACACCATTAATACTTACAGGATGTGAAAATATAAGTTAAATACAGATATCTTTTAAAGGACTTCTCTCTCACTTGACAAAGAAAAATGCACACCTGGCCTCTCCAAAGGAATTAATCCCAGTGCTGCAGAGTTAAAGGAGGACAGCACCTCCACCATACATAGAAACAGAAAGAACTCCAACACATGGGTTGAATGCTTAACAGGGAGGTGTTTAATCATGCCAAGCAGTGTCAGACTGAAGGGGGTTTTGGCTAACGGGAAAGTCCCACCATCAGGCGCACTGCTCCGTCACTGCCCCCCCATCTAAGGAAAGGTCCACTGCTCCAGCACTTCACCCCAAAGCCTCCCTCACAATAATTGCTGTTACCACCAGCTCATAGATTACTGCCACCAATGCCAATGCATTTTGGCCCCCCTCATGCTGTACCATACAGTCTGCCAATGTGCCAGGACCAGTGGGGCCCAAAAGGACTGGGACCCACTGAGTTTTTTATCAGTGCCTTGGTGGGCCAATCCAACTCTGGTGTCAAGCCAAACAACTACAACATTCGGCCAGCCCCTTCATTACTGATGTCCATTTTAAGCATTCAACCCTTGTACTGGAGTTCTAATTGTTCCACTCTTTCTGTTTCTCTGATTTGAACAATATGGAAGCGATTGAAGCTTCAATATATTCATGATGGTGGACAGGGCCTGCTTAGTCTACTGTCTTGTTCTTACTTAAATAAGTAAACCAAATACTTCCTTTTAATTATACAGCCTTTTGCTATTTTCCGTGTGATTTTCCAACTCGTAATGGGTAATATTTAGCAATTAATATATTTTACAAAATGATTAATACAAGGAATATGGAAATAAACCATTTCTATCAATATCTTTCATTTCACCTATTTTAATTTTGAAAAAAGTTTTAAAATAAATACAAGGGGATCTATGATGTGTAAACACACATGATATCAATAAATATGACAATGCTAATTTCTCTGTTAATCAAACAGTGCCGTGTACTTGATGAATACTAAGCAACATAAATATATGTTGTTGATAAAACAGCTCTGTTAGTCTTTGAATGTTTAATTGTTTTAGTGGCCTTAATGCATGGTATTACCTGCCATTGAAAGGGTTATATATATATATATATATATATATATATATATATATATATATATATATATATATATATATATGTATATATATATATGGATTCACCTTTTGATCCTCTACTTTGAACTGAATAAAGACTGGATCTTGATTTCTTGTGGCCAATTTGGCCATCTTTGCATAGCCTATCAAGAGTATGGCCTCTTTACTTAGCAGAGTAACAGATGTGAGTGTTTGAACAATTTTTGTTAAGATCCGTTACTGTAAGTTATCTAAAGTTATCTAATATCTTTTTTTCTAAATTAGCAGTATAAACTACACCCCACTTTAAAGCCCTCTGAAATCCATATTTTATGGTGTACTATTTCACATTTCTATTGCTTTAGAGACATACATGAAGAATACCAGGCATCAAAGGTTAATATGATAAGCTCTGAAAAATAAGATTTAAAGTATTAAATCAGTCTGCTATCTAAGCTTCCAGAGACCAAGCATGCTTTATGACATTACACAGGATCTACTCATACTGATCTGTTGTAAGTAATGTTAAATTAATCTATACTTATGTTTTAGAAATACACTACAAAAATACATTTTATTTTTAGAATATGCACTCTTACTTTTTAATGTTTTAAATAACCAACCCTCTGTTTACGTGAAAACTGGTGGTCCAGGTAGCAGGAGAGCCAAATCAATCCTGAGACAACCTTTTTTGCTAACCTTTGTTGCTTTCTCAAAGAGTGAAGGGATCAGTGAGTTTTCTTATTCTTCTACCACTTGTTAGTGCAAAACATGTTGTTTTTACTGTGTTGACAGCAGTGCCTTAAGCTGGTCATAGATGCAAAGATCCGATCGTACGAAGCATCGTACGATCGCACTTTCCCATCTCCCGACCCACCACTAACCATTCAGATCAAAGTCTTACCAGTCAGATTAGTAAAAGAACAGATCAGCAATGTTCTGCCCCTGACAGCAATCATACGATATCTATGTCCAACCAAAGCTAGTGACAGTCTCCCACTGAAAATCATACGATCGGCAATACACGCAGAGATATTATCGGCAGCCGACAGAAATTTTCTAACCTGTCCGATCGACCAAACGACCGATCTCCGCCGGACGAAAAATGTCGGGACTCTCCACACACGGTCCGAAAATCGTACGAATCGAGGATTCGTACGATCAGATCTTTGCGTCTATGGCCAGCTTTAGAAATGGATGTCTGAAGGCTTATTTTCAAACACAGGTGCAACTTGGAAGTAGAAAAAATTAAACAAATCACTGACCCAGAACCAATCCAGGCATCTGCTTAATCTCTGTATTTTTTATTGGTGTTATTGGTCTCATTTCTGGCAATCTAATGTATGCAGTGTCAATTAAAGCATTACTAGACACAAATCAGGTTTATTTCTTGCAAGTAACATCTAGGATCTCCGATGAAAATAATAACGCTGTTGTTACCCTTTACAAACAATACCCAAAGACTGTGTAAAACAACAAAAACATGCAGGGGTTATTTACTAAAACTTTCAGATTTTGTTATTAAAACAAAGTCGACCTAACTTCCATCCACAAATTGACCTGATTTTACCTCTTTTTGGTCACAGTAGGGAGTCCTGTACCTTCACTACTGTTCTATTGAAAATCTTTAACTCCGTACAGGAATAGTCCCTGAGAACTACTGTGTGTGACCACATGACATTATTGTATGCATTTGTAATAATAAGTAGTACATAACATGAAAGGGTTAAATATTTGTAGTGATTTCACCAAATAGTTGGGCTTGTATGGTGAGCTGAAGGTAAAAATAAATTTTGTGATGCATATTGGATAGCCCGTGTGAAGGCCAGCAAGTAAGGGTGAAACGTGTGTTGGTGTACATGGAAGGGCTCCTTTTCTTTAATCTGTTCAGGGAGTAAATAATGATTTTGCCAGCTGTACTTAATTGTCTTACCGATATACGTAATATACCCTATCTTATTGTGTACATGTCATAATAGACAACATAACACTTATACTATCAACCTACCTATTTTATAACATTACAGCATATACTGTCACTCATTTCCACTCACTAAATATATATAAAAAAAAAAAATATATATATATATATATATATATATATATATATATATATGACATAGACAACCACATGATTTGGTTTAATACATATTTTTGTTCAATAAAAGTAGAATGACATATGATGGTCATATATCATTCTAAAGCTGTGAACAATGTTTTTTTTAACTCTGGCATTTAAGCCTCTTATCACTTCCAAGAAGCAATTTGTATTTGTAAACTATTTAAAGATAGGATTAATTTGCCAGAGGTAAAATAACAAGAATAAAGATGTTAAACATAACATGCTGAATGGATAAACTCAACATGAGGGAAAGCTATTTTAATGAATGCTCTAAAATACAACAGAGAGACTATTACTTGTGGAAAAGTAGACATCATGTAAGAGTCATCCCTAGACTTGTCAATTCCGGTATAGTAAAGATGCTACAACACATGCAGTAGTAGTGATGGGCAAATCTGTCCCGTTTCAATTCTCAGAATAATTTGCGAAACTGAGAAAAAAAAATTGCGAAATGTATTAAAGTCAATGGGCTTCTGAATAACTTTGACACAAAAACTTTTGTGAAAAGCTGAAATTTGCCGCTAATCCATGCCTGACGAATTTATTCACATATCACTATGCAGTAGTGCTCCTATAGGCAGCAATGTGCAAAGAGGTGCACTGTCCATGGTGTTGCACAACAATGCACTAACTTTATTTCCAATGAGCTGTTTTGGCAAATGCTGGAGTGGAAAAAAGGAAAATGGATATTCAGGTCACTTATGAAAGTGACTGTATTCTTCTGTATATTTTAGTATATGTAGTGCAATCAATGAAAAATTTGGTACTAATAAAACAAAGGCACACATTTACTGATCACATCATCACACTACTTGATTATCCTTCAAGTATGGGATCAATCATACGTAAGCCCTTGTAAAAAATTTTGTTCAGCATTTTCCATTCCATTACAAACCAGTAATGCCAGATATTGGAAAAGTACAACACATAAATGTGATATAATGAAATTTAGAGGTCACCCTTCTTCTGAAGAAGAAGTAACAACCTCCAATTTAAATTTGTTTTTTTCAGAGTATATTCCATGGGTGAGAAGTTACCAACATGTATAGAATGTGAAAACAAATTGGTTGGCTTGTCTCCAAATATTAGATTTCTGTCTCATTCTTTTAAAATCCCAACAATCTGAATGTTGAATCTATATATTCTGGGGCTGCATTATCACAGTTAAGGAATTATTTAAAGCATCTAGATTGATATCTGTCTAAGGCAGTGGGATAATCTATTTTTAAGAACATATGGACAGACATTTGGAAAGAAGGCTCACAATGGGTGGTTGACACTCTAGGGGCTTAATTATTAGACATCAAAGTATGACTGCTTATCAAAGTAGCAATGGCTTATTTATAAAGCACACAAATATTTTGAAAACTGAAAAATGGAAAATGAAACAATTCTTAGTATTGAAAAAATGTCATCAAAATATTAAAATATTGTTGAAACCCAATTCCAATATTGATATCAACATTATTAAAGGGTAAGCAAATTAGGATTCATTTCTTTCTGGAAAAACTGGAATTCACCAAGTTTGAGGTAGAGGACATATTATCTATAGTTTTCATTTGAAATGTCTAAAGATAAGATTTTTTTTTTTTTAAAAAAAAAAAGAGAAATAGGAGCCCATCTGCAATATCTTTTTAATTTAGTGAGAAAAAGATTAGTTGATTAGTTTATGGTGGATTATAAATAACAATGGACAATTCCCAGTTATTATTGTGGGATTTTTCATGATTTTTCCAGTTTTGTACAGTAAGATCTTCTGAGACATAGCTTTGTTCTAGATGTAAATAGCTGCATACCATGCATCAACACATCATGAGACGTGAGGTATAGTTTGACTACAATTCTCCCACATACAAAGATGTAAGGGTGTGTGTGTGTATGGTATACCTATATAGTATTTGTTAATAGTGATTACCAGTCATCCATCATTTGCCATTTTTTTTTTTCATTACTCTCTTTGAGAGTCAGCAAATTGAGGAATGTCATGTACAACCCTAGGGAGCAGTTACTGCCAATAAGAAAAATATGAACATTGTTACTTCCATTCTGTATACACAAAACCTTACATTGAAAGGCATAGTTCTTGCAGTGCAGCCATGGTGCAGCTGTGTATGTCCCTCATGTTGAACAGATAATATATCATTGATTTGTCAAGTGAAATGATCTGTTTAATTCAAATGGCAATAAATCATATATAATGTTGATTTGAAATGTAATATGTAAACTTAGTGGCTATTTTGTTTTTAAGGATATATTTTCAGTAGTAGAGGCATGAATCAAAATGTTGCATGAAACACAGCTATAAAAAATATAATGTGTGAGTGACTGTTTCTATTTTTATCAAATTTCAATGAGTTACCTCTATAACCCACACGTTTGGCAAACAATATAAAGCAATATGAAACAGTTGCAATTAAATGCAAATCTGCCAATAAAAGTGAATAAAACATAGGATTTCCTCTAGCACTAGCACCTGCAGAACTACCAGTGCCATCTAGCCAGGGAATCTAGTGAAGTTGTAGGTCTAAAAAATGTGGAGCTCAGAACATTGATGTTACAGGAATAAAGAGCATGGTGGAGGGGGATGTCACTTACCATAAGCAGGGCCTGATGTATAATTGGCCTTTTTTTATTATTGCACTTTGCACCTTGCCCTGCACATAGATAAATTGCCACAGGTCTCTGTGTGGTGTGGTGACCTGCAGTCATCCAATAGATACAGTGCTGCCTGTATTTGACAGCATTGTATTCATGAGGGGCAGGTGTTGGGAGGACCATAGGTGAAAGGTGCAGAGTGTAGCCAGACCTCGGAATTGTATTTTGAATACTAAGGGATGTGATTAGTGCTCTTTTGCTATCGGCCAGGGTCTAGGTAAATAACTCCTCATGTCTTAAACTGTCTGAAGGACTTTTCTACTGAAAAATCTGGAATTTAATCATGACTGCAAGTCTTGTTAATTATTGAAACCTTGTGCAAAACACTGAAATGAATCAACTGTTTTTCTTAATATTTCCTACTATTAAAAATTGCCCAGCTCTGTCTGTATGCCTGCTTAATAAATTCTCAAATGACATACATAAAAAACCCCTTACATTACTTGATGCACAATAGTACCTAATGCTGTATTTTGTAGACCAACATTGTGACTATTTATCTCAGATACATCAATGAATAAATTAACACTCACAGAATGTTACTATAAAGATGAAACATTGTTTTAATTTTAAACTGGCCATCAACAAAAAACTTGAATCTGGAGTACTAAAGTGGTAGGTAGAATTTTTCTATTCTACAGGTATGGGACCTGTCATCCAGAATACTAGAGACCTGGAGTTTTCCCGATACCAGATATTTCTGTAATTTGGATCTTCATACCTTAAGTCTACTAAAAAGTCATGTAAACATTAAATAAACCCAACAGGGTGGTTTTGCATCCATTAAGGATTAATTATATCTTATTTGGGATCAAGTACAAGGCACTGTTTTATTATTGGTGAAAATGTGGAGCTTTCTGGATAACAGATCCCATACCTGTATTACTGTAGGTTGTTCGTATCTAATTTAATGGACATGTTCTATAACTCACAACAGTGTTCTGCTCTAAACTGATTCTGAGCTGTTACAATTTGCTACATTAGTTGATACATCTATCAGCAGCATCTGTGAAATATTAAAATTAAAAACGATGTTCAGGAGAATGGCATTATGAGCAGTAATCAGAATGACTTTTTTGAAGGTTAGGTCATGTCAGACAAATTGGATAGTTTTTTATGATGGGTTAATTAGAAGTTGGACAGTGGGGTTGCAGTAGATTTTGATTTTGCCAAAGTGTTTGATACAGTGCCCCACAAACAACTGCTTTCTCAACCAAGAGCTGTTTGTAATGCCTGCTTCCTTTCCAGTATACAGGACCCAATATACCTATACCTACAGGGTTTATTTACAACCACAGAGTGCAGTTGTGGATATACATGTTTGCTGCAGTTGTTGCGTGAATATAGACTATATATTTAAGGTACTTAAGTTTAAAAACACATTTTGCACTTCCCTATAGTCATGCTTGGTGCAGTTTCATCCACCTTGTCCCCTTTTGTAAATCCTGTGCAGTGTGCCGATTGTTGCATGGAAACCCTAAACCCTGTCAATTGACTTGAGTTCAGTTGAATTTGGGGCAGATGTCATTTTGGGAGAGAGTGCTAGATATGATGCCATCTTAATGTTTTTAGCTTCTCATATGAGTCAGGAGTCAGGGTCCTTTCTGACCTCTGCTCTCCATCATATAGCTACACCACAAGATGCTTCATTTCATTTTCATTCTTCTCTGGGATATAAATCTTACTGTGCATAAGTAACGGTAAACACAAATATTAACTGGACAAGATATATATATATATATATATATATATATATATATATATATATATAATGGTTTGCATAATCATTCAGCTCGATAAAGAATAGCAAGGCTCATTAGAATTAGCTGTAACTTAGCTGATATTTCAAGGGGAACCATCTTATTACTTAAACTTTTCTTAGTCAGCTCTTAAAATAATGGTGATTAAGAAATGAATTATTGTAACCTTGCTGGAAAATGGCCCCACTATGTCCTAATAAGGAAAAATTCAAATAGTAGCAGTCTGATTTAGTCAGTTGCTGTGTCCGTTCATGCAAATAATGAGAACAGAGTGCAGTGACGGTTTACTTTAACAGTCTGTAATACAAAATGTTACTCGTCAGCAGTATCTTGGCTTCATGCAATGTTACATTTAAGCTTTAATGTTTAGTGTACTATTTCACTGAAGCAATGACATTAATAAAGCCACCCATGAAGGATACTCATTTGGAAGAAAAGTGTTTGATAGAGATCAATACTACACTGGAAGATTGCCCAAAGGAGGTTTAGTTTATACAGTAGAGGAAAATAAGGCCATTCATTTTCCAAATCGGTCAAGTCAGGGAGATATACACATCACAAATTGCTCCAATTTAATAGCCATTGACTTATGTTGTTTTTACCTAGAAACATTTATTTAACATTTTAATGCCACTTTCTCTGAGCATGCATAGTTTGTATTTCAGGTTCATTATGGTTCTTTAGGAATTGCAATTTAAATTCAAGTAAATTTTGGCAAAACAAACATCAATTATAAAAAGTCTAGTTGTAATATCCACACTACCGATTAAAGAGTCATGTTTGTTGCTAAAGATAATAATTTTTTATGAATGCTGACATATTTCACAGTGTTTAGCACAGTATAATGTGTGTAATTGGAATTAGTATGATGCAAAGCAATATAAATTGGCTTTGGTGAAAGAGGAATCTGTGAGGCATGTAAGATCTGTCTTCCATTTGTCTGATGTGGTGAAGCTTAGAAGCAAAGTACTAAAATGCTTCAAGATGCAGCGTACTTATTCTCTTAAACCATTGTTGCCCCTATAAGGTTAAAATTACAGTCTGATATAATTATATTCTACCTAATTCTGTAATTCATATGGCCGCCCTTGATCTATATGGCCCCAAACCTTCTGTAATGTATTTCTACAAAATGATCCTCTAAAGTTGAGCTATTGTCTTCTTGGCATTTACCCCATAGGTGCAATTAGTATTACTATTATTATTTTTAAAATGTATTAAGTGCCAACATATTCTACATAACTACAGTAATTGAGTGTATACACTGAACATATGGATAACATACAAAAACAACAACCAGTACCCGATACATGAGGTAAAGAAGGCCCTGCCTAAAAGATCTTACAATAAATGCTCGTTGAAAAAAAGACAAGACGAGCTGCAGCAGTAGAGCTTTGGTTTTCATCCTTTATCCTCCATCCAATGCTTGAAGGATTTTACTTTGTACACTCTGCAGGTCATTAGCATATCTTCCTAGTTTAGAGTAAATGTTTTTAATCCTTCTTCTATACAATAAAGTTTGCACATGAACAGAGCCATTGGCTTTACACATTTTCCCTTGCCGTGGTTGATTTATGAAGTAATCACTCCATTGTTTATTGTCCAAAACAGAATATCCAGCTCTTCCTTCTTATTGACATATGTACGGGGTCAACAGCCAACCTGAAAATATATGTGGGCTGCACTTCTTTGCAGTAAGGCAACCACATTAATTGGAACAAGTTTGGATATTCTAAATCTTGCCATGGTAGTTTTGTGGTCATTGAGTTATCTTGGACAACTACATGTCAAGGTCAGTGAGATGTTTTGCACACTTCTCTTATGATTCTTTAGTACATGGACATTGTAATAGCCTCTAATAGTATGCTAACAAGATGCTAACAAGAACAATGTAGTGAGCCCTAATAGCATTCTAACAAGAACACTGTAATACCCCCTCACATAGGGCTTTTAGTAGTAATGAAATACAAGTCAGAGGAAGTGACTACTATACATGAATGAGGAAGCTCTAAAAAAAATACATAAAATGTTAGGTAACTTTCAGAATTTAACAGACATAGACTAGGCTAGTATGTTTTCTGCTTTTTATTTCAGTAACAACAAGTGCAACATGGAGCTGGAGATAGGGATCTGTAAATATGATAAATTGATTTTGGATGACAAAGTGATGAAGTAAAGGGATGAGTGGAATGAAGCATGTGGGTGTTTAAGCTAGAAAAAAAGTAATGGATCCATGTTTACAAAGATACCGTATCAGACATAGATAATAAGTAATGGCACAGGAGACTAAAGTTTCTAATTTCAATTGTATTAGCCAGTTAAAGGTGTTGTTCATCTTTAGTATTGTACAGCTTTTAGTATGATGCAGAGAGAGAGATTCTAAGATAATTTGCAATTGGTTTTAATTTTTTACAATTTGTGTTTTTTTAGTTCTTTTTTTTAGCTTTTTATTCAGCAGCTCTCCAATTTCAGCAGTCCATGCATTGATTTGAATAAGAGACTGGAATATGAATAGGAGAGACCCTGAATAGAAAGAAGAGTAATAAAAAGTAGCAATTGTTGTCTTACAGAGCATTTGTTTTTCAGATGGGGCCATAGACTCCCATTTGAATAATGGAAAGAGTCAGAAGAAGAAGGCAAATAATTAAAAAAATAAAATAAAAATAATGAAGACCAATTGAAAAGTTGCTTAGAAGTAACCATTCTATAACATACTGAAAGTTAAAGGTGAACCATTGCTTTAAATAAAAAAAAGAATAATTGTACAAAAAATATATGTACGATGTGGCTGCTTGGCCTGAGTAAAGCTCCTTTTTGATTAAGATGAAACTCGTCATGATCCAGATACCCAACATTCATCATGCTATTATGAAATAAAATATAATATATATTTTGGAGACCGAACATCTATTTAATGTTATGGTAAATCATTTTTTCTTTTTAATTTCCCCAGTGGTAGTATTTTCAAACACGATAACTAACTAAAATTGTAGTTTACTGTATAAAGTGAAATGCAGTTTATATACATATATGATAAATGTTGACGTCTTTTGAGAAACCAGGTAATTTAATTATGATCGTATGTGAACTACTAAAGTTAACCGGATAAATACTTGAGTATATTGTTCATTTTGCCATTGTTAGTTCAGTTGTGACATTTTAATTCTTACTGTTAATTATTTTTTAAATACGTTTTGGCTGGAAATATAACAGATGGTATACAGAGTCAGCTGTATATATCTACCCTTGCAAACAAAGGACTCTGATATCACGCTTTCCTTATTACTTATCTTGTATGGTAAACAGTCTTCCAGGAACTGTCTGTTAATTAGAACAAAAGAGTAATGTTCTAACATCACACAATTATTTACAGGCCATAAGTTTCTAGAGGAAGTCAAACAGATTCCAAGTCCAAAAACTCTAAACCCTATTTTTGTCATTGCAGTCAGGGAAATAAAAGTATTCTATCCATTCCAAACACAAACATAATTTGCTGATTCATACTTTAAAGGAAGCTTAACTACATACAGTATGTCTCCACTTGAACACTACATTAGGATTCTGATTTTACCAGGAGGTTTATTTTTAAATATACAACTATATGTTTCCTTTACAAGAATCACTAATAATTGGGAATTATAAACATATTAAAAACAACATTAGTAATTAGCAAATTTGCAAAATGCATTGAAGTCAATTGCTTTTTCACAACTTTTTTTCCTGCACAAAATACATTGGGGTCAATGGTCATTTTGTCATTGTGTTTTATCATGGCAAATTAATGTGCAAATATTTTTTGGCAAAAAGAGACATTTTGCTGCAAATCCTTGCCTGACAAAAAATATTGTTCATCATTAATCAGCAGCAAATGTCAAGAAATTACAAGAATGATCGAAGTGAACACACAGGTGCTGTTGCTCTGTTTCACCACAGGCCAAACTGTATTTTAAAGGTAAAATGAATTACCAAAACTTTCAAAATAATAACATTTTAGTATTTGCATTCTTACAGTTTTTCCAAGTAGGGGTAAACTAAACCAACTAAACCAAAAAAAACAAAAACCTCTTTTTGGTTCAGTAGAATAAATTTGAGCTAGTAACTATACTTGTACTGGTAGTACGGCTGGTGACCATGATCTGTAATGACTGGAGCAGCAGTTGATAGGATCTAAGTAGGTGTCTCTATAGAGCGGTCATGCAGTGACTTGTTATGACTAATTATATCATGTTGGCTAATGCTATGGTTATTATAGCATAAAGGCTGCCATGGACATAACAAATTATGATCTTTCCTGCAACCATTGGTGGCAGAAAAGATTGTTTCCAATACAGATATCCGATATCATCCGATATACAGGTAAAAAAAAGTATTTGACCTTTATCTGATGGTTAAGCAGTAAACAGTGGTTAATGTTTGAAGGCGCCTGATCAAACTTTTTCAACCTGGGCAATTGACAAACTTATATCCAAGTCTTTTGCTGATGTCGGTTGGCTCATCTCCCGCCATACACGCACCAAATATCAGTTTCAAACGATAATATCTGTGCGTCTATGGGCACCTTAAGACTGTCAAACTTTTTTTTTTACTAAACATTAGAGTCTATGAGTGTTTTTTTGTTACCTTGCGAACTACACCAAAATATTTCACTCATCTGCTGCCTAGCCCACACGGAGCATGTGAGACACTCCTAACAAACTCAGTGATGATTACCCTCTGTGCACAGGGTTGAAGGCCTGAATTATTACTGTTATAGAGATTCTGAAACTTTAAGCGAGTAATTGGATTTCGGGATGAAAGTGCATTCTTGCATATTACTGTGCCAAAATCTGCTTCATGTGTCTGCACTCAGGCCTAATAGGGATGTAGCGAACGTCGGAAAAAAAGTTCGCGAACATATTCGCGAACTTGCGCAAAAACGCGAGCGGTTCGCGAACGGTTCGCGAACCCCATAGACTTCAATGGGAAGGCGAACTTTAACATCTAGAAAAGACATTTCTGGCCAGAAAAATGATTTTAAAGTTGTTTAAAGGGTGCAACGACCTGGACAGTGGCATGCCAGAGGGGGATCAAGGGCAAAAATGTATCTGAAAAATCTGCCTGTGTGTGCTTGGAAGAGATAGTGTAGGGGGAGAGCTGTTAGTGATTTCAGGGACAGATGATAGTAAGTTTGCTGGCTAGTAATCTGCTTGATACTGCTCTGTATTGGAGGGACAGAAGTCTGCAGGGATTTGAGGGACATTTTAGCTTAGGTAGCTTTGCTGGCTAGTAATCTACTGTTCTCTTTAAACAACTGCCATACGTTGACCTTGTAGGCATTGTTTGCCCAGTTTTTTTGGACGCAGCCACTGAAGCACAGTTGCCAGAAAAAATATGCCATATAAATGCTGAAAATAGTCATTTTTCGCCATTACGTAAAATATATTATGGCTGCTTGAAAAAAGTGACTCCGGTGTTTTTTCTGGAGACGGTAATATTATGGATATTTAGACAGAATGGGAACAAGGTCACACAGCTCGATGGCGGGTTGAAGAAAACAGTGTGCAAATAATGCCTACAAGGCCAACGTATACACTACTACAGCGGTGGATACGGATTACGTAAAATATATGAATGCTGCTTGAAAAAAGTGACTCCGGTGTTTTTTCTGGAGACGGTAATATTATGGATATTTAGACAGAATGGGAACAAGGTCACACAGCTCGATGGCGGGTTGAAGAAAACAGTGTGCAAATAATGCCTACAAGGCCAACGTATACACTACTACAGCGGTGGATACGGATTACGTAAAATATATTATGGCTGCTTGAAAAAAGTGACTCCGGTGTTTTTTCTGGAGACGGTAATATTATGGATATTTAGACAGAATGTGAACAAGGTCACACAGCTCGATGGCGGGTTGAAGAAAACAGTGTGCAAATAATGCCTACAGGGCAAATAATGCCTAAAAGGTCAACTTATACACTACTACAGCGGTAGTAAAATAAAAAAAAGTAAAATAAAAAAAAAATGAATATTAAAAAAAAAAAATTAAAGTTGGTGCTGCTGAACTACTAGGAGCAGCAGATTAGCACACCAGTCCCACTCCCCAACACTGCTAGACTAATAGCACTGGGCTCTTATAGTAGTAGTAGTAGTAGTAGTAGTAGTAAAACAACAAAAAAATAAATAAAAGCAGTCCTTACAAGGACTACTGTTATTGCAGCAGTCAGCAGATGAGATCAGAAGCAGGACAGCTGCCCACTGCAGCTACATACAGAGCACTGCAGTAGAAGGTAGATTACTAGCCAGCAAAGCTACCTAAGCTTAAATGTCCCTCAAACCCCTGCAGACTTCTGTCCCTCCAATAACAGAGCAGTATCAAAACGATTACTAGCCAGCAAACTTTCAACTGTCCCTGAAATCACTAACAGGCAGCAGCTCTCTCCCTACACTATCTCTTCAGCACACACAGGCAGAGTGAAAAAACGCTGCAGGGCTTCGGTTTTTATAGGGAAGGGGAGTGGTCCAGGGGAGAGCTTCCTGATTGGCTGCCATGTACCTGCTGGTCTGGGGTGAGAGGGCAAAAAAAAGCGCCAACAATGGCGAACCCAAAATGGCGAACGTCGCGCGACGTTCGCGAACTTCCGGCGAGCGCGAACACCCGATGTTCGCGCGAACAAGTTCGCCGGCGAACAGTTCGCGACATCTCTAAGGCCTAAGCAGGGTTTGTGAGGGCAGACTCAGTAGCCAGTGGAGGCTAGGGAATCCGCTGTTTCTCAGTAGGGATGTAGCGAACGTCGGAAAAAAAGTTCGCGAACATATTCGCGAACTTGCGCAAAAATGCGAGCGGTTCGCGAACGGTTCGCGAACCCCATAGACTTCAATGGGAAGGCGAACTTTAACATCTAAAAAAAAAATTTCTGGCCAGAAAAATGATTTTAAAGTTGTTTAAAGGGTGCAACGACCTGGACAGTGGCATGCCAGAGGGGGATCAAGGGCAAAAATGTATCTGAAAAATCTGCCTGTGTGTGCTTGGAAGAGATAGTGTAGGGGGGAGAGCTGTTAGTGATTTCAGGGACAGATGATAGTAAGTTTGCTGGCTAGTAATCTGCTTGATACTGCTCTGTATTGGAGGGACAGAAGTCTGCAGGGATTTGAGGGACATTTTAGCTTAGGTAGCTTTGCTGGCTAGTAATCTACTGTTCTCTTTAAACAACTGCCATACGTTGACCTTGTAGGCATTGTTTGCCCAGTTTTTTTGGACGCAGCCACTGAAGCACAGTTGCCAGAAAAAATATGCCATATAAATGCTGAAAATAGTAATTTTTCGCCATACGTTGACCTTGTAGACATTGTTTGCCCAGTTTTTTTGGTTGCAGCCACTGAAGCACAGTTGCCAGAAAAAATATGCCATATAAATGCTGAAAATAGTCATTTTTTGCCATACGTTGACCTTGTAGGCATTGTTTGCCCAGTTTTTTTGGTCGCAGCCACTGAAGCCACAGTTGCCAGAAAAAATATGCCATATAAATGCTGAAAATAGTCATTTTTTGCCATATACGTTGAGTCAACGTATGGCAAAAAATGACTATTTTCAGCATTTATATGGCATATTTTTTCTGGCCTCTGTGCTTCAGTGGCTGCGGCCAAAAAAACTGGGCAAACAATGCCTACAAGGTCAACGTCATTGACCTTGTAGGCATTGTTTGCCCAGTTTTTTTGGCCGCAGCCACTGAAGCACAGAGGCCAGAAAAAATATGCCATATAAATGCTGAAAATAGTCATTTTTTTGGTCGCAGCCACTGAAGCACAGTTGCCAGAAAAATTATGCCATATAAATGCTGAAAATATAAATTTTTTTGGTTGCAGCCACTGAAGCACAGAGGCCAGAAAAATTATGCCATATAAATGCTGAAAATAGTCATTTTTTGCCATACGTTGACCTTGTAGACATTGTTTGCCCAGTTTTTTTGGTTGCAGCCACTGAAGCACAGAGGCCAGAAAAAATTAAACCAGTAGGGTTTGCACCCTAGTTTGTAACGGTGGCGGAGGGAGGAGGACGCTAAAGGACAGCTGTGTGTGGAGTCATGAGGCTTGAAGAGAAGGACAGCTGCATAGAAGTCAGAACAAGTCTTCCGGCGTGCAGTAACCCTCCGAGATCCACCCCTCATTCATTTTAATAAAGGTCAGGTAATCGACACTTTTGTGACCTAGGCGAGTTCTCTTCTCAGTTACAATCCCTCCTGCTGCACTGAAGGTCCTTTCTGAGAGCACACTTGAGGCTGGGCAAGACAAGAGGTTCATGGCAAATTGTGACAGCTCTGGCCACAGATCAAGCCTGCACACCCAGTAGTCCAGGGGTTCATCGCTCCTCAGAGTGTCGATATCTGCAGTTAATGCCAGGTAGTCCGCTACCTGCCGGTCGAGGCGTTCTTTGAGGGTGTATCCAGAAGGGTTGTGGCGCTGCCTTGGACAGAAAAACATTTGCATGTCTGACGTTACAGACTGGCCAAAGGGCTTTGTCCTTGCAGGTGCGCTCGTGGCAGGATTACTGGCACCTCTGCCCCTGGAATGTTGATGAGTTCCTGAAGTGACATCACCCTTAAAAGCATTGTACAACATGTTTTGCAGGCTGGTTTGTAAATGCCGCATCTTTTCGGACTTGTGGTATGTTGGTAACATTTCTGACACTTTATGCTTGTACCGAGGGTCTAGTAGCGTTGCGACCCAGTACAGGTCCTTCTCCTTAAGCCTCTTGATACGGGGGTCCTTCAACAGGCATGACAGCATGAAAGACCCCATTCTCACAAGGTTTGAAGCAGAGCAATCCATCTCCGCTTCCTCATTATCAAGGACTGCATCATCCACGGTCTCCTCCCCCAGCCACGTACAAGACCAGGGGTCCCCAAAAGGTCACCACTAGCCCCCTGGGAAGCCTGCTCCTGTTGGTCCTCCTCCTCCTCCTCCACAAAGCCACCTTCCTCCTCTGACTCCACTTCTGGCACCTCTCCCTGCGTTGCAGCAGGTGCCTGGGTTCGTTCTGGTGATTCCGACCAGAAATCGCGCGCTTCCAGCTCCTCGTCACGCTGGTCTACAGCCTCATCTGTCACTCGTCGCACGGCACGCTCCAGGAAGAAAGCGAAGGGTATTAGGTCGCTGATGGTGCCTTCGGTGCGACTGACCATATTTGTCACCTCTTCAAAAGGTCGCATGAGCCTGCAGGCATCGCGCATAAGCACCCAGTAACGGGGGAAAAAAATCCCCAGCTCTGCAGATCCAGTCCTACCACCCAGTTCAAAAAGGTACTCGTTGACGGCCCTTTGTTGTTGCAGCAGACGTTCCAACATAAGGAGCGTTGAATTCCAGCGAGTCTGGCTGTCAGAAATCAAACGCCTGACTGGCATGTTGTAGCGCTGCTGAATGTCAGCAAGGCGTGCCATGGCTGTGTAGGAACGTCTGAAATGGGCCGACACCTTTCTGGACTGGGTGAGAACGTCCTGGAATCCTGGGTACTTGGAGACAAAACGTTGGACTATTAAATTTAACACATGTGCCATGCAGGGCACATGTGTTAAATTGCCCAGTCTCAACGCTGCCAACAGATTGCTTCCATTGTCACACACCACTTTTCCGATCTGCAGTTGGTGTGGGGTCAGCCACCGATCGGCCTGTGACTGCAGAGATGACAGGAGTACAGATCCGGTATGGTTTTTGCTTTCCAGGCACGTCATCCCCAAGACAGCGTGACAACGGCGTACCTGGCACGTCGAATAGCCTAGGGGGAGCTGGGGGTGCACAGGTGTGGAGGAGGAGAAGGAGGACCCAGCAGCAGAGTAAGAAGAAGAAGAGGAAGAAGACGAGGTAGAGAGCGATGGAGGAGTAGAGGTGGTGGCAGAAACCGCGTGCAATCCGTGGCGGTGACACCAACTCCACTGTTGTTGTTGAGCTACCCATTCCCTGCTTCCCAGCCATTACCAAGTTCACCCAGTGGGCAGTGTAGGTGACATACCAGCCCTGACCATGCTTGGAGGACCATGCGTCAGTAGTCATATGGACCTTTGGCCCAACACTAAGTGACAGAGATGCGGTAACTTGGCTCTGCACATGTTGGTACAGGTGTGGTATTCCCTTTTTAGAAAAAAAATTGCGGCTGGGTACCTTCCACTGCGGTGTCCCAATTGCTACAAATTTGCGGAAGGCCTCAGAGTCCACCAGCTGGTATGGTAAAAGCTGGCGGGCTAAGAGTGCAGACAAGCCAGCTGTCAGACGCCGGGCAAGGGGGTGACAGTCAGACATTGGCTTCTTACGCTCAAACATGGCCTTCACAGAAACTTGGCTGGTGGCAGATGACTGGGAATGGGAACAGGTGGTCAAGGTGGAAGGCGGAGTGGAGGGTGGTTCAGACGGGTCAAGGAGAGCAGAGGTAGAGCAGTAAGATGCTGGACCAGAAGGAGTGTGGCTTTTAGTTTGCCTGTTGCCTTTGAGGTGTTGCTCCCAAAGTGCTTTGTGCTTGCCGCTCATGTGCCTTCGCATAGAAGTTGTACCTATGTGGCTGTTGGGCTTACCAAGGCTCAGTTTCTGACTGCACTCATTGCAAATTACAATGCTTTTGTCAGAGGCACACACATTAAAAAAATCCCACACTGCTGACTTTTTGGAAGTGTGCGATCTGGCGGTAACAGTAGAAGTTGGCGGCATTGGCGGCAATGGCGGGTGCGTTGGCCGGCTGAACACAGGTGCCGATACATGTTGTTGCCCTACTGATCCCTGCGGGCTGTCCTCCCTGCTTCTTCTAAGTCTTATTCTCCTACTGCCTCTCTGACTCTCCGTCTCTCCATCTGAACTACCCTCCTCTTGCTCTCTTCTACTAGGCACCCACAAAACATCAATCTCCTCATCATCATTCTCCTCAGATGCATCAATTTCTTCTGACACATCACAGAAGGAAGCAGCAGCGGGGACCTCCTCCTCATCACTCATTATGTCCATCTCTATCGTGTTCTCTGCCAGAATTAAATCTGGTGTAAGGTCCTCATCTCCTTCATCTTCTTCTGGCAATAATGGTTGCGCATTACTCAGTTCAAGAAACTCATGGGAAAATAACTCCTCTGACTCCAGTGAAGAAGGGGCACCGGTGGTGGAGGAAGTGTTACGTGGGGTGGCCATAGCAGTGGAGGATGAGGAGGATGTTGTGGTAAAGTTAGAAACGGTAGAGGATGGGGTGTGCTGTGTAAGCCAGTCAACTACCTCTTCAGCATTTTGGGAGTTCAGGGTCATTGGCTTTTTAAAACTGGGCAATTTGCTAGGGCCACAGGATTGCATAGCAGCACGGCCCCTAGCACGGCCTCTGCGTGGCGGCCTGCCTTTGCCTGGCATTATTTTTAAAAAAACAACAACAACAAAAACTCAGTTGGTTTTTCTGGAAACGATAATACACACAGCTAGATGGCAGTTTGAAGAAAACAGTGTGCAAATAATGCCTACAAGGTCAACGTATACACTACTACAGTGGTGGATACGGATTACGTAAAATATATGAATGCTGCTTGAAAAAAAGTAACTCAAGTGGTTTTTCTAGAGACGATAATATTATCAATATTTAGACAAAATGTGAACAAGCTCACACAGCTAGATGGCGGGTTGAAGAAAACAGTGTGCAAATAATGCCTACAAGGTCAACGTATACACTACTACAGCGGTGGATACGGATTACGTAAAATATATGAATGCTGCTTGAAAAAAAGTAACTCAAGTGGTTTTTCTAGAGACGATAATATTATCAATATTTAGACAAAATGTGAACAAGCTCACACAGCTAGATGGCGGGTTGAAGAAAACAGTGTGCAAATAATGCCTACAAGGTCAACGTATACACTACTACAGCGGTGGATACGGATTACGTAAAATATATGAATGCTGCTTGAAAAAAGTAACTCAAGTGGTTTTTCTAGAGACGATAATATTATCAATATTTAGACAAAATGTGAACAAGCTCACACAGCTAGATGGCGGGTTGAAGAAAACACTGTGCAAATAATGCCTACAAGGTCAACGTATACACTACTACAGCGGTGGATACGGATTACGTAAAATATATTATGGCTGCTTGAAAAAAGTCACTCCGGTGTTTTTTCTGGAGACGGTAATATTATGGATATTTAGACAGAATGTGAACAAGGTCACACAGCTAGATGGCGGGTTGAAGAAAACAGTGTGCAAATAATGCCTACAAGGTCAACGTATACACTACTACAGCGGTGGATACGGATTACGTAAAATATATGAATGCTGCTTGAAAAAAAGTAACTCAAGTGGTTTTTCTAGAGACGATAATATTATCAATATTTAGACAAAATGTGAACAAGCTCACACAGCTAGATGGCGGGTTGAAGAAAACACTGTGCAAATAATGCCTACAAGGTCAACGTATACACTACTACAGCGGTGGATACGGATTACGTAAAATATATTATGGCTGCTTGAAAAAAGTCACTCCGGTGTTTTTTCTGGAGACGGTAATATTATGGATATTTAGACAGAATGTGAACAAGGTCACACAGCTAGATGGCAGTTGGTTGAATAACACACTGGGCAAAAAATGCCTACAGGGCAAATAATGCCTAAAAGGTCAACTTATACACTACTACAGCGGTAGTAAAATAAAAAAAGTAAAATAAAAAAAAAATGAATATTAAAAAAAAAAAATTAAAGTTGGTGCTGCTGAACTACTAGGAGCAGCAGATTAGCACACCAGTCCCACTCCCCAACACTGCTAGACTAATAGCACTGGGCTCTTATAGTAGTAGTAGTAGTAGTAGTAAAACAACAAAAAAATAAATAAAAGCAGTCCTTACAAGGACTACTGTTATTGCAGCAGTCAGCAGATGAGATCAGAAGCAGGACAGCTGCCCACAGCAGCTACATACAGAGCACTGCAGTAGAAGGTAGATTACTAGCCAGCAAAGCTACCTAAGCTTAAATGTCCCTCAAACCCCTGCAGACTTCTGTCCCTCCAATAACAGAGCAGTATCAAAACGATTACTAGCCAGCAAACTTTCAACTGTCCCTGAAATCACTAACAGGCAGCAGCTCTCTCCCTACACTATCTCTTCAGCACACACAGGCAGAGTGAAAAAACGCTGCAGGGCTTCGGTTTTTATAGGGAAGGGGAGTGGTCCAGGGGAGAGCTTCCTGATTGGCTGCCATGTACCTGCTGGTCTGGGGTGAGAGGGCAAAAAAAAGCGCCAACAATGGCGAACCCAAAATGGCGAACGTCGCGCGACGTTCGCGAACTTCCGGCGAGCGCGAACACCCGATGTTCGCGCGAACAAGTTCGCCAGCGAACAGTTCGCGACATCTCTATTTCTCAGGCAAAGAATCAGCCCAGTGTAGCAGTATCCAGGCACACAAAGAAGAAAAATCATTCGTTTTAGGCATGTGAACATCCCCACACTGAAAAAGCAGCAGAAATAATATGATAATATCAGAGAAGGTGAATTGGAAAAACATTGAAATGGAGAGTAAAGTAACAAGGCAATGGGAAACCAGTATATCTTATAGTCCAGGAGACTGTAACTCATACTGGCTCCTCACATTGGTTTCTGCTGTTTTTACTTACATTGTATTGTGTTTTATTGCTTGTTCTATAACTACTCTCTTTCTTAAAACTCTTACACCTAATTATAAAAAGAGGGACACCTCCTACAGTATTTACATTAACTATTTTCTGTGAATAGTCATCAACTGTTATTGTTTATGCTGTCTATGAAAAATACTTAACATCTGGCATCTGTTTTTAACTGAGCTGCACATACAAGATGAGATATATATATATATATATATATATATATATATATACTAATGTGTATGTGTGTGTATATATAGATCTTAACCCTATGTTGCGGGACTATAGCTGAAATAACTTTATCTGAGGAACTACAACAATATACCTTTATACTAAATACAACCGGGAGAATATAAATGTCGCAATATAAGGCTGATTAGTAATTAATACAGACAATTACATGATGGCAGCACAGAAACCAGTACAACTAGCATCAGAATTTAATAATCAGCCTTGTAGCATCAGCTTATATTACAGGACAACCTCATTTCCTGCTTGATAATTAAGCTCCGCTTCTCAACAGCTGCTTAGAGCCCACTGAGCATGTGAGTGTCTCAGACACTTTCCAAAATGGTAACCCCCTGTAACAAGTTTGAAGTCCTGGGTCATTGCTGCTATTGAGAAGCTGAAACTTTAGGCTGGTGCAATAAGTTCAGTATATAAAATACGGCATTTTTAGCCATATTCATTTTTTAGGGTTTAGTTCTCCTTTAAAACAAAATATTTTACAAGCAATAGAAACTGACTACCTTAACTAGCAACTGCCTACTAACTAACTACCTACTACCTAGCAACTAAGTGATCGCCAAGCTACATATTATTTACACCAAACTCTAAGCTAATGTCCAGTAAACCCAAACATCTGAAGGATGAGTTTTGTTCCTTTTTGCAAATGCAATCCAAATTGTTTACCGATTAATTCATACAATTGAAAATTAACTTACACATTACTTGGATAAGTTTTTGTTTCAATTACCTTATATACTCGAGTATAAGCCGAGTTTTTCAGCATCCAAAATGTGCTGAAAAAGTCTACCTCGGCTTATACTTGGGTCAGCAGGCAGTAGCTGAGATTGCAGTCACTTTTAATAATTCCTATACCAACAGTTCACTTGGGGAGAGACTGCAATATCCCACAATGCCCTCTGTTGGTTATATGAAAGAATAACAGTGCGCCCTCTGTTGGTTATATGAAAGAATAACAGTGCGCCCTCTGTTGGTTATATGAAAGAATAACAGTGACTGCAATATCACACAGCGCCATCTGTTGGTTATATGAAAAAATAACAGTGACTGCAATATAACACAGCGCCATCTGTTGGTTATATGAAATAATAACAGTGCGCCCTCTGTTGGTTATATGAAAGATTAACAGTGACTGCAATATCACACAGCGCCCTCTGTTGGTTATATGAAAGAATAACAGTGCGTCCTCTGTTGGTTATATGAAAGAATAACAGTGACTGCAATATCACACAGCGCCATCTGTTGGTTATATTAAAGAATAACAGTGACTGCAATATCACCGAGCACCCTCTGTTGGTTATATGAAATAATAACAGTGTGCCCTCTGTTGGTTATATGAAAGAATAACAGTGACTGCAATGTCACACAGCGCCATCTGTTGGTTATATGAAAGAATAACAGTGACTGCAATATCACACAGTGCCCTCTGTTGATTATATGAAAGATTAACAGTGACTGCAATATCACACAGCTCCCTCTGTTGGTTATATGAAAGAATAACAGTGACTGCAATATCACACAGCACCCTCTGTTGGTTATATGAAGGATTAACAGTGATGGCAATATCACACAGCACCCTCTGCACATGGTAGTGGGACAGTGGGACAATGCACACAGTAATCCGTTTGGCAATTCTCTGTCACCATCAACTTTGCAAAAAGCTCCGGTTGATCGCTGGGGGGTCACTTTGGCAGAATGTGCGCTGCTGGGAGACAGGGCTGTAGTTGTGTCTAGGGTCGGCTTATACTCGAGTATATACGGTAGGCTGCCACAGAGGACCTTGCTTTGTAAAGAGTGGCAATCAGAGAGTGTACAGGCCACACAAGAGATGAGCTTAACCTCATTCCATGTTCCTTAATGTTTGATCCATAAACAGAAGCTAGATGTTGGAAATGTCAAGTTTTCCAAAGGCCACAAATATGAGTCTAATTATAGAATTAGTCTAGTATTTAGCCCATACATTTGTTCTATAATTTATTAAAACATACAAAAATAAACTTTTTCTTTATGTGGGTTTTCAGGATTTTTGAGGGCTTCTCTGCCCAGTGAATGCAGCAGCATCACCGATAATTGTAAGTAAAAAAAGTAATTACTTAAAACAAGTTATTATTAAATTGAGTTGGTTTTGTTAATGTTACTTTAAAAGGCTAACCTTTATATCGCAAATCACATACCACTGAATTTGTGCATAACATAAACTTTTTTAATTAATATTTAAATAATAATATATTTATGTATTACAATTCACATTTTGTGGAGTAAATAAGTTGAGGTTTCTAAATGAAGATAGCTTAAACTAATTTTTTAGGGTTACAAGGGATAAATTAGGATTTATACCTGAGCCAGGGTCCAGAGAGTGAATGCACTAGGACAATTCGTATGTAAATGCATTTAGCAAAGCAAGTATAAATTATCCCCTTGTGGATTTTATTTCATAGGTAATTTAGCAAGACACCAGCTGGGTTACATAATAGAAGGTGCAAAGTTTGCTACAGGCCTAATCACCTAGAACAACCAATCAGTAAGTTGCATTTACTGGTCAACTATTTAAAGCCAAACATCCTATTGGTTGCTTTAGGTTATTGCACCTGGGCAAACTTTGTGCCTTTTATTACAGAGGGGGGCTGTATATATACTGTATATGTTAATGGGATATTGTTTCAAGAAAAATAAATACTTCCTAATACTGATTATATGATATAAAGCATTTTTTCTCCTGAGTGAAATGTATCTACTTTGATTCTTAATATGTTATGACTTTTTATTTATTTGCATGGGGTACCTATAGTGGCTTCAGAAATAATTTATTTTCATTTCTGTCAATCCATATCAAAACATTTAAAACACAGCTTTGTTCTGATTTATGGCAAATGTTGTGGATTTGTATATGTATGCAAACACCATTTTAAGGTATGGCCAAAATATTGGGTGCACTCTATGTGCTAAAATCATATATTTAACTTGTTGTAGATACAGGCAAATCTATCCCTGCAGCTATGAGCAAGGAGAAGAAAGTGCTTACTTTCATTTTTCTCACTGATTAATCAGGGCTGTAGTAGTATCCATATTTATCAAGGGTCAAGTGCAACTCATATATTATAAAGAATATATTCAGAGACAAATGTTGTAACTCTGTGATCAGTCATTTTTGCATGGAATCTGTAAAGTTATTGTAGAGTACAACCCAATAATAAAAATCATATTAAAGGTTTTATATATATATATATATATAGTCCAAGCGAGCGTGGAGCGCACACCTATGGGATATTTATTTATATATATATATATATATATATATATATATATATATATATATATATATATATATATATATATATATATATATATATATATATATATATATATATTATATATCACATATTTTATGATATATAAATATATGAAATCTTAACCACTAATGTTATAGGGGTTATTCACCTTCCAAAGACTTTTTACTGATTGTTATTTTTTGCCATATTTCCAAAAGTAAAGGCAAATATGTAAAAAAATGTATCAACTGAATGTATCAATTTACAACAGTTTACAGAGTTGGTGACCCCCCCCCCCAGACAGACAATGATATCTATTAAAATTAAGTATTTTGTTTCTGTCTGAAGGGTGATATAGTCTATCACATTTAGCCTGCCAGAGCTAAGTGGTGTTCAGGCCCGGACTGGCAATCTGTGGGTTCTGGCAAATGCCAGAGGGGCTGCTGTAAGATGCCATAGAAAGTGACGTGGGCTGCTGGGGGCTGTTTGGGCCTCTGTGTAGTTGAAATGCCAGGGCCTATTTTGAATCCCAGTCCAGACCTGGTGGTGTTGTTATATATGCTTGCTCAGTTCTAACATTTGCATGTGAGTTTGATGACTGCAAACAGTGATCAGATTATAGAGAAATACCTTATATCTCAGTAGCCCCATATTTTCTCTTAAAATAAAAAAATAATAAGAACTACAGCTAATGGACTTTGTCCGCAGCAACAGCTGTGTTTACATTGTTAAAGAAGTACTTTACATTACAGTACTAGTTTGAATGAGAGACTGGAGTATGAATAGGAAAGGGCCTGAATAGAAAGAAAAGTAATAAAAAGTAACAATAACAGTAAAATTGTAGCCTCGCTGAGAGATCAAACTATTTAAAACCCAAATTATAAAAAGAGAATGTAATGGAAATACAAAGAACATGTGAAAACATACCTCTCACTGAATACTATAGAAGCTTGACAGGTTTTGGTTAATTTCTTAATTTTAAGATTTTTTTGCTGGCTGGTTTATGTTAAAATGGTAATAAAGCATTCAGTTTGATTATTATGAAGTTGATGATGGTTAGAAGTTTGGATTATTGGCCAGGTGACCTCACACTAAAATGTTACAGACCATGGACATCCACAAATAGAGGCAAATGGGGCACTTAACCCCCTCTGGACTTGTACTTAATAATAAATTACATTCATGAATCATGATTGGTTGTTCTATTTTTTTCAGATTTGAAAATGTTCATTTGAAATTAACATATGATAATACTCACCAATATGCTAGTTGATGAAAATATTATATATGCTCTGTTCAAAGTAAAGAGTTTTGGCAATCACAGAAATGAATACCATTAGGTCCTAGACTCTTGTTTATGTTTACGTGTTCAAGTCTCTTTTGAATTTTTCCTCCCAGTCACCCATGAATAGTTATATTATTAGATTTGAAGAAGAGAAATCTCTCTCAGCTGGTTGCTCAGTTGTGTAGACTGGACAAATAATAATGAAGAATATCCACTTTTACCCTGGTCTCATAAAACAATTGATCTTTCTCTGATACTAAGGGTTCTACCCACCCCCATAAAATCTAACAGATAATCTCATGAAAGGAACATGTAATATTATGGTCCTGATATCCCTTTCCCCTGGTGAGAATATATCTTCCACATCCAAATTACAGAAAAGAAGAGAAATAATGTCATCTCCATGAGATAAAGGATAGTGGTGCTTTTAAATCAATGTGTACAAGCCTTAGCAGAGTATTTATAACAGCTGTGGTTCTAATAAATTATACTGTCAGGAGGGTCGAATTGAAAGGTCTTTGAAAGTAATAAAGGTAAGCTACTCGCAAATAACTTGAATATAAGTTTATCATTTATCTTGTTAGGATTCTTAAGCGAAGGGTTCAATAATACCCGTTCTCTGGTCAGTTTTTTAAAAGCTCCCATGAATGAAATTCAATGGCTAATTAAATTAAAATGCACTAAGTTTAAAGTGCAGAGACATATAAAAAAAGTGAGGTCAGTTAAATGACGTGAGTTTTGTATAAGTTAATGTAGACTGAAAATGGGCTACAACAATTAGATTATGTGGTGATCTTAATATATTTGTGGATAGGGGTATGTTTAGTGGTCAAGGTAAGTACCCAATGACAGATGCTAAATCCCTTTAATGGTTGACTTGGATGTATAACATATTTGTCGATGAGGAGTGATAGCACCTGGCAATTCTGAAAACAAAAATAATGCTTATTCTGGAACAATATAAAGGGATATTTGACAGGTTTTTTTAAACAGAAGAAACAGTACCACTGTATAATTTGCCTGTCATTTCTTTATTCTCATTAATTTGTAATTAGAACAAATCACATTGTAAAGGCAAATCTAATTGAATGCACAGATCATTCCATCTTTGTTTGCCTGCATGTGATGGCCACAGTGATGGCCTAGGTTGTGATGGCCTAGGTTGAAAAAGCATACCCCTTGAGTTCAATCATTTTTGTATAAATACAATCTACCTCACTGCTTCTTGATCAAGAGAAAAGCAAAAAAATAAAACCCAACTAAGACCTCTCCAATTTGCCTCTGAGTGGGAAAAAAGTCCTTCTTGACCCCAAAATGGCAATGGGATCACTCTCTGGATCAACTTTGTACTAAGAGCTATTTTCAATTCCCTTGTATTTTTTCACTTGTTAAAAAGCCATCCAACCCCTTGTAAACCTATCTAATGTATCTGCCATTACAACTTATTCAAGGATGGAATTTCCCAGCACTCACTGTAAAATACCCTTTCCAAATATTATGATGGAAACTCCTTTCGTATTTGGTTTCCTTACATATTTTACATAGCTATCATATTCACCTTATAGGAAAATCTGATCTAATATAAAAATGAAAGTGTGGAGCTATCATGCATTAGGGCCCATTTACAAAAGCAAGTGTGGCACAACAATAGTTTCTGAATACTCAAAGATATTCAAACCTGTAGCTATACAGGTTTAAAGGCACAGTCCTACATGTTGTAGAACTATACATTTAAACCTGTATAATCCTACATGTTGTAAATCCTCCCAGAATTATATATGCTGCTAATGGATTTCTGGATGTTGTAGTTCTCTATCATCTAGATCACCATAGTGAAGACTAAAGATATAGAATAACTTAAACACAAATTTAAATTGTAACATCTTCCAGGAAAGATGATAAACTTGAGTATCATAACTTATGTTCTTCCCGTAGATTTATTTCACAATATTGTTTTACTTAGATCTTAAGTAGTGCGCAACATAGAATCACAAATAATTTGCCATAAAGAAATATGTCTTAGGCATGCCTGTAATCTAATATACATGGAAAATTGGATAAAAACGATTTTGCATATATTAACCACTGAACCATGTATGAATTTTAAAAAAAAATCCATGTTAATTCTGCATTCATTTAAAGGGGTAGTTAATCTTTGAATTATATTTTAGTATGTTATACAATGGCCTATTTCTAGCAAATCTTTCATTGATCTTCATTTGTAAGTTGATATAGTTTTCAAATTCCTCTTGTGTCTTTTTCCAGATCTCAAATGGGGGTTTACTGACCCAGCGAAAAATCTGTTACTCTATGAAACTACAATTATAGTATTTCCAATTTTTATTACTTATCTTTCTATTCAGGCCCCCTACTATTCATACTCCAGACTCCCCCCCCATTTCTAGGGTAAATTGAACCCTAGATACCAGAGAGCTGCTGAAATTCAAAACTGGAGAACTGCTAAACAAAAAGCTATAGATTTCAAAAACCACAACAAATAAAAAAATTAAGACGAATTGCAAATTGTCACAGAACATTACATCATAGTAAGGTAAAAGAGAACAACCCCTTTAATATAGCGTTCTTACAAGTAATATATTTAGTTTATATTCAGATATTGACATTTCTATGACATGCCATAATAGGTTCAGGAACAAATAGACGGCACTTCTGGAAAAGATTTATTGCTGCTGTATATCCTGACGCGTTTCGGGAATTAATCCCTTAGTCATAGACCTATGACTAAGGGATTAATTCCCGAAACGCGTCAGGATATACAGCAGCAATAAATCTTTTCCAGAAGTGCCGTCTATTTGTTCCTGAACCTATTGTATGCTTAGCAGTCGGATACTGCTTGACAGAGCACCTGGAAGAGTACCTGTGGGGAGTAGTAGCGGTCTTTTTTCCTTGTTTCCTATGACATGCCATAACCCCTTGGATAAATCGATCAAAAATCCCCCATACAGCAAAATGGTCATGTACATAACTAGATGCCTATTGACCCCTGTGCAAGTTTTGTAACTGGTTTAAAACACCACTTCCACTTCCTACTCTTGTCATTGGGCCCTGGCTTATTTACACCCTCACTAACACTTAGGGGAAAATTCACTAAGATTAGTATTTGCGGCAGCGTCCGCTTCGCCACACTTCGCCAGGCGTATTTTCACCAGCGCTACGCGAATTCACTAAAATCCGAAGTTGCGCTTAGGGGAAGCGCAAGGTTGCAAAGTTGCGCTGGTGTTAATTTGCCAAGTAAAGCGAAGTTACATTCTAGCTGGCGGGAAGGCTTTTCGGGGAAATTAGTCGCCTGAAGAAGAGGCAATTTGTCGCCGGGCGACTAATCTCCCCAAATCTCCACGTGTGTCTCTACCCTTAACGGAACTATGTGATTTCATGTGCTTGAAATCTGACTCTGTTTTTCATCACCTTAAATAAATAAGATGCTGCACGCATGCTGACTAGTAAGCACTTTGCATAGAAGAATGACAAGAGAAAGGTATTTCACAGGGAGGGGCTGGAATACTCAGCACAAAATGATAACACAACAGCAGCTTAGCAAGAGGAAGTGACTGCTCCGTTTGGACTTGTCTTTGGAACTTTCCAGTTCTGCATACCATTGAAGATAATCATTTTCAGGATGCCTATACTTGTTGGATAAAGCGGAAAAACAATGGCAAAAATATCTAAATATATAATTTACAAAGTGCCATTGATTTCCTTTAGAATTCAGAGCAAAGCTTGTCTTTATGGCAAGTGTCTCTATTGAAAGTATTTTGTTCTTCCAGATGCATGCTCTGTTTTACAGTGAATGTTCAGTAAGGTCAATTTTGAATGCCGTGGAATGTCTATTTAAACACGTATCTGCTTTATGCTATTTTCTAGTTATTATTGGATGTCAAATTGCATAAAGATCATACATCAAAATATCCACTAGTATTACAGGTGTAGAAAACTATACTAATAGTGCCTTACCAAATTGCTAAAGTAACATCCTCTGCATAAAAAGCAGTTTCTTTAGGGATAATTATGTCTATCAATAACCAGAATTGCCACATATATCCAACTTCCTATTACAGTTAGCAGGATATTGTGTCCTACGGTGCACGGTAGCAGGTATAAGACAAAAAAACAGCTTTCAATGTCTAAGGGTCTCGTAGAATAAAAATCCATGTGTCAAGCTTGCGTTTTGGGCATTTTTGTCTGCAAAATATCCTGTGTGCTAGTCCTTGATATATTATGCAAGTTAAAAATATTTAATATAATATTCAAGATATACCCATAATGCACTTTCACCTTCCATGCATTTGTATTATTTACTATTCTGAACTGAAGTACTGATGAAGGTTTAGAAAAAGGTAGACATAAACAGAGTAAGGTAGACATAAAATAGGAATTTAAAATAAAGGGGGGGAAACGTAGTATAAACTGATTTGAATAAACTGATTTGAATAAACTGATTTGAATTGAATTTCTATACAGTACTAAATTGCTTAGTGTAACATCGAATTGATTTTTACTATTGCAAATATCATTATAAAGTTATGGCATTGGACATCTGGAAACTTGTTATCCAGAAAGCTCCAAATTACAGGAATGCCATCTCCCATGGACTCCATTTTAATGAAATAATTTGTAATAATAAAACAGTACCTTGTACTTGATCCAGACAAACATATAATTAATCCTTATTGGATGCAAAACAATCCTACTGTGTTTACCTAATGTTAAATGATTTTCAAGTAGACTTAAGGCAAGGAGATCCAAATTACAGAAAGACCCCATATTTGGAAACCACAGGCGTCGAGCATTCTGGATAACAGATCCTTTACCTGTACCAAAAATGAATTATGTGCTTTGTTTTAAACAGATGGATACATGAATTCTGACCACTCTGGATCTGATCATTCTTTTCAAATTCTGTATAGAATGTTACATGGGAGATTTATCCTAGCAAACCAACATTACCATCACCTGCTTCCATTGCCAAACAAGGTTTTATGTAGACATACAATTAATATACCGAATTTTTAAGTAATTTCCCTTTACCAGCGTCGGACTGGGCCGGCGGGACACCAGGAAAAAACCCGGTGGGCCCCAGCCCTCATGGACCCCCGCCAGCCCCCCTCCCCCTATCTCCCCCAAATAAAAGTAATTGTGGCGCTGTTAGTGCATGCTGCCCAGCACTCGCGTATGCTCACCTGCATACGCACTGAGGTTTGCACATTTGCGCGTGGGGCCCCGGAGGTTAGTAACCCGGTGGGCCCCCCATTGTCCAGTCCGACGCTGCCCTTTTCTCTGTAACAATAAAAAAAATCCCTTGTACATGTTGGTAATTAAGCTGTATACATTCAAATTGGTGACAAAACAATCCTATTGGGTTTATTTAATGTTTAAGGGTTTTTCAGTAAGCACACTGTATAATACAGTATATACACACTGTATAATCCAATTTACTGGGAAAAAGAAATCAAAGAATGCCATGTGCCGAGCATTCCATATAACAGATCTCATATCTGCCTGTTATTTTATGCATTGTGCTTTAAGCATCCTAAACTTATTCATCAGTCTAGATGTGTCACCTGAAAATAATGTGCTTTTAGTGTATGCTTTTACTATAGAAATGCAGCCTGCAGGGTAGAGACTGTATATTCTCTGCAAAGAGACACTGGAAATAAAGATGATAAATGACTGGGGAATACATTGTACAATGTTTCAAGGCTCATTTGCCAACACTTTGAGGTAGCTCAATATGCACTTAAAGTGTATGAATACTGCCGCATAAAAAAACAAGGCAGAGATTTCAAGTAGGAACTTTCTAATGATTAATATGTCAAACCCATAAATCTTATGAGGGCTTTACCTGTAGAATTCCTCTCTTCAGGCTAGGTGTTTACGTGAAGCATGAAATTCAGTGATATTTAGACTTTAGTTATTTGCAATTGTTTTTGTTCCTCGCAGGACTGACGTACTGCAAATATTGTTTTCTAAAACTCTCAGTGTAGGAAATGTGATCATCATTTTTTTCCTGTTTTTTTTTTTAAGTATTCCACAGTTTTTCTTTGCTCCACAAAATATGTAATTTTCACAATATCATTTTCAGGATATCATAACAGCTTAATTTACAATTCGAAATATTCATCCAGATTATGACATTGTATATTTAAAATTTCAAAATAAATCATTCCAGGTTCATTGAGTGGTTTATATGCATTATTCTACATTATAAAAATATGTAGGGTTGCATTCACCTGCCAGCTGGCTTTCTGTAGAATGCACTGGAACAAACAGTTGCTTAAATAACCAACTGCCTGTAAATGTCCGAAAGATAATTTATTTCCATCAGAAATATTTTACTCTGTATGGAAGAGATCCCCACTGCCCCATTTTTTCTATTTAGTGAGCTCATTGTCTTTTATACCTGTACACTGTGGACTGGATTCTGTTATAAGCTGAAGGTACTGGTATTGTGCAATAATATATCGTGTGCATACAATCTGCTCTAGAGATCTAAAGTGGATTGGATTTTGAGGAGTTACTGAGCTTTACACATTATAAAGACTAAGCATTTCAGTAGATCATGTAGAAACTAGATAAATACTGGATTTTCCTTTTTTTAATAGACATGACACTGAATGATGAACAATCTCTATAAAGCATTGTAAGATGCTGTGCAACGTGTTGGTGCTATTCAAATAAAGGATACAACAATTGCATGAAATACCCTAGATTCAGCTTTGTATTAATCATCAATGAAATCAAAATGCAGAATAGCAAAATATTGCCGTACATTATCCTGTTGTTGTAATGATCACAAGATCATGTTATCACTCCATTTATCAAAAGGCATGACAAGTTGCATAGATGCACGGTGACAAATCTAAGATATCATTATAACTATTCATTAAAGTAGAAAAGAGTCGAATTCCCAGCAAGACAATTAATCTAATTCTCAAATTCTCAAAAGTGTCAAGACAGATATACTGTAAGCGGACTTCAAACATTTCAGTGCATAATAATGTATAATAATGCAGACTGAATTACGTAGAAACTAAATATGTAAATGAGCATAAATGTCTTTGGAGAAGCTCTAGCAAGTCACTAAATGACACAATTGCAGTGTAGGTTCAATCAAGCTCAATAATTTCAGTTACAGTATTTGATTGTCATGTTGGAAATTCAATACATCCAGGCCAGTCTGTGTTCAAAAACTGATATAAATGGGAATAATATAGAAAATGTTATTATGCTTGTAGTATTATTGAGGTGCAGGGGGTGATGCTGTACAGTTTAGGGTGTACAGCTGCAAATGGTTTAGATAGAAGATAGATAGATAGATAGATAGATAGATAGATAGATAGATAGATAGATAGATAGATAGATAGATAATTCATCCAAGGCACAACACTTCACCTTTGACTTGAACATAGGCATATTAATGTTTCTGAGGTATCCTCCCCTTCTTCAATACCAATACCAACTAAGAAGTGTATCAAACATTTAAACACTAAAGGTATAACATGACATAATCACTTGGTATCCCAACTCCCATTAAACAAGGAGAACATATTCCACTTTGGTTCTATTTCATAGTAACCTATGGAGTAAGGCACACATGTACAATTCATCATCACCTTGTCCTAGGGGGCCTATAAACCCACCAAAATATTAACATAGTACACATCCTGCTGAATTACATAAAGAAGAAGTTTACAGATTTACATTAAATAATATTTTTAATATTATCGGATGCAGACGCAGCATGAAACAAACTATTTATTTTCAGCACCTAATATAATTCTTCAGTAGTAGTTGCTCCCTTTAAGAAAGCCAGGCATTTACAGTATTGGGATGGGGTTCCTGGGGTCTACGCACCATACACATAAGTGCCCCTGCTAGCTGCTGCCGCACACCACCTATTATATACATGGATAAGCAGTATCCATGGACTTCAATAGGGTTTTCACAAGAAACTGTTTTTTCTGAATTGAATTGCACCTTAAATTGAATCTCATCCATAAGTTTTTCACTTGATAAACCTTTTTTTTTCACTGAATTGATTATGTCCCATTGTGTAATATGAGCACATTAACAGATATGTCAGAAATATCAGTGCAGAAAATGTATAGAATGGAAGGATTACCGTACTAACAGTTGCATAAGCAGAAAACCACTAATGTTTGCATCTCTCTGAGTCTTCTCACCCTGATTCTCCAATTTTCTCTTTTTCCTAAAACTCTGGCAAAAATTAAAGATAGATGTGTTTCCAGGGCCAGATTTACATAGCAGACTCCCCTAGGCCCACTGCCATTCATCGCCCCTGTCCCTTCCTCTACCTTTGTGCACATGCACACATTTTCAGCATCGGGTTCAGAGTATTGGGGATTGGTGCACAGTAAAAATTATTGTATCTCATGCACATCTCCGGTGCTTCCGAACCAATGCGGGTGTGGTTGGGTGGCATGCCGCCCGCTAAAATTCTGTCGCCCTAGGCCCGGGCCTTTGTGACCTTTCCACAAATCCGGGCCTGTGTGTTTCACAGTGGAATGCATGACCATCTTTGATTTTATTTCAGCTCCTCAGAAAAAAAGGTGGAAGTTTCTTTTTAGCAGCAGTAGCGAGCATCAGGCATCAGCAGAGCCCAGAAGGACTGCAATTTTTCCAAGTGTCCCCAGTGGGCCAGATATTTTGGGCATAGAACTGTTAATTTTTCTGAAAACAGCTCAGCAACTGTTTTTCTCAGTGGCTAAGAACATTTAGTATGAACTATGCAGGTTATTGAAGCAAATGTTCTCACCATTTGCATTAAAGTCTTAAGTCAATCTCCAAATTTTTCACTGTCTAAAAGAAAACATTACAATTTCTGGGAATATTATGTGTCTAATTAAGTAGAGTACCATTAGGCATATTTATGGCAGCTAAGGATATCATTATGCTTAAAACGTATTAAATACTGCCAGTCCATGATGTACTTTAATGACTTGTAATTCTCATTTTTACTGCTAGATTAGATGAGTGACCTGTATATTGTAAATAGATAATGGTTATTCATCACTCTCTTGTGCATTTTGGTTGATTCAGAGAACTTTTTGTTTGTTGAAGGGGCACATTTACTAAATGTCGAATATCGAGGGTTAAATCCTTCGATTTCGAAATGATTTACCGCATTTCGTTTGATCAAACAGTCTAATAAATATATATATATATTTGCTTTAAAGGACAAGGAAAGGCAAAAAAATAAAATCCCATTTTTTCTTGAATGAAAAAGAGACCTATCTCCAATATACTTTAATTAAAACATGTGTACCATTTTTATAAGAAACCTGACTGTATGCAGTGAAATTCTCCCTTCATTTATTGCTGTGGATAGGAATTGTCAGACGGCCCCTAACTGCTGAGCAGGGAAACAATCATACTTATGAACAGCAGGGGGAGCCCCGGCCTTACTTACCAGCCATGCAGAACTGAAGCAGCTTTGTTTATAACGATCCCTAAGCAGCCCAGTCCACACTGAGCATGTGCAGGGTCAGGGTCAGGCAAACATGTTTAACAAAGTTACAAGATGACAGTCCCCTGTGGCCAACGTTGAAAGCAAAAATCATTTGTTTGATTAGGCTTTATGGTGCAGAAAGTTCATGCTTATGTTTAGTATACAAAATACAGCATTTCTACCCTTATTCTATTTTAGACTTTTCTTGTCCTTTAAGATTTAAAAAAGGAACACAACCTCTAATAGACTTTACAGTCTGAGTATATTCCTTACAGTCACAGTAGGTGTCATTTACAAGCAGGGAGGCAGGGTGCAAAGTACAAAAAACATTGTCAATCCGTTTCAGATCACAGAATCTTGGCATCATAGTAAATATCCTCTATGGTCTCCTAACAAGAATACAAATGGCTAAAATATTCCTTTAAACATGTGTTAACAAAAGGCATTTTAGCTGTATAGGTACATTTTACTTGTTTTCATAAACAACTGAACATGAAAGGATATAGATAGGATAGTTTTATGTGTTAGCTACTTGACTAAGAGGTTTATAGGATGGTAATCTAGCTCATCGGAGAGTGTTGTATCATAGTATAAATTTTAATATATACTATGATACAACACTCTCCGATGATTAATCTGTCTCTTAATCTCTTTTCTGAGATATGCTCTGGAACAGAAATCACTTTGTATTGCTGTTTCATGCCCATGAGGCCAGACAATGTAATAAATTAAATTACTAAACCATTCTTTCACAGAAGGAACTACAATAGTGGAATAAAAGATAAATGGACTTGATATAAGAAGGCAGTATCTGATCTTCTCAGGTGTCTCCCTGTCCATGAAAGGTCCATTTGCTGATCAAAACCTTTTGCTTCAAAGTGTGTAAAAATATAGTAGATTGTGCACTTGTGTCCATTTACACAATAACAAAAGAGAGGCATGGTTTCAAAATAACTTTTCAAATTTAACATAGCATTATTTTTCTTACTAACACGCAGTTGTAGGTAAATAATGCTATACTGAGCCTTGTACGGTTATGTTTTTGGATGCCTAGAGGCCATTATGTAATAATATTAATTACAATAGCAGCAGCCTCGCTCCACTCCACAGCACAGTAGACAAGTCGCAAATTAAAGCCTTGCTGAGAACCATTCTTTGGAAAGTCTTAAACTTAAATGGCGTTCGTTTAGCCTGTGACCCCCTGTTTGGTGTTAAGTATATACATTTTAAGAAATGAACATATCATTTCCAGAAAAACTAAATCTATAAGGAGCTGTAATCAGTCAAGTTTGAAATAAAATGGTTCTTTGAATTACTACGATCCCATTTGCATTTCCAAGGCTTTAATGTGAGCCAGAGGTATACTACTTTTCCTCAATCATTCAATGCAAGAAGAAAGCAGAAGAATGGATACTCAATCAAGGACATATTCATTGCACAAAACTGCTGTCTGTGAGTACTACCTCACAGACGATTACATTAAAGGTAATGGGAATTTCTCTGTGGTAATGACAAATAAAACGTGTGGATTCCAAGCGGAATGGTGGGAAATACTGAAGGTGATGGGCTCAAAAGATATTTATGGTATCCTTTCCATTTAGCTTTATGACAGCCAGGCTTTTCTTGTGTGGATATAGATTAAAAGAGATTAAAGAGATTGCAATCTAATTCATTACTGAAAAGGTAAATGGAGTAATTAAGACACACGGCTATGAATGTGATTGGGTATTGAATGTTTTTGTAATTATATATCTGTGATCTTCATATTATATAATTAGACCATAGAACAGCAAGTAAGATTGTGCAAGACCCTGATGCCAGGTGGTAACTATTTCATATTGACAAATTAGTATAATGGTACTGCAAAATTTCAGCATTTATATTCATTTTTTTTATTTTGAATACACATTTTGCACATATTGTAGGCTGATGCGATAAGATTTAGCTCTATTTCAATAAATTCCCTTTCATGTTAATAATCTGTACTGGAATTTCCTTGGCAGTAACTAATTGTCAATTTTATCCCTACTTAAGCCATCCATAACTATCTCTCGATTGCACAGCGTTATGTGCTGTGTTTTTCCAACATAAATTGATTAAATTTAGATTGACTTAAGTAGACAGTTTGCTGTTTCATAAACCTGAAAGCCGCCATTAAAGAAGCTGCATAAAAATCCATACAGTTATAAATAGAGATTTTAATCAGGACATATACAAAGGCGAATCCATTTTTTAGTGTGCTGTAAAATATTGTTTTCTATCTTGTTATGCTGTGAATTTGTATGCATTGAACTGACCTTATTTTGCCATCACAAACTAACAAAAAAGCAAAAAAAAATAAAAAAAACACATTGCCTGTATAGCCTTCTATGGAGGATTGAAGCTTTGCTTGTGTGCTGCCCTTGTCTGGCTTTGTTTCCCTCTCATGATTGGCAGGAATAATTGTGAACATATGGACACTGAGGATGTCTAGGTGAGCACTAAGGAAACAAAATAATAGATTTTTATGCTTGATGGATTTTAGGATAGCTTAGTAGTGGATATGCTTGTGGAAAACCCCCAATTACTTTCATGTGCAATGCGTTACTTGGCTCTCCTTGTCTCTGTAATCTCTGCTACTTACTAATGTAGAAATATTGAATCAAGAAAGCCTTGAACTGTGCCTCCTTTATTGCACCTACAGTTATAGTCTGCCATTAATTGAAGCTATACAGGCTACCACACATACGTAGCCATTTAGGATGACCGTGGGTGTTAGAGCACTGGGGGCACAAGGACCTGCATCTGTGGGGTCAGGGTCCAAAGTACAGAAAACATGGCATCTTGAGTCTGTATTTTGCAAGTTGCGCTCTGCCCCATGAATGATAAATGACCCCTACAGTATTGATTTTCATTTTACTTGAAGTGAAAATAAATACCTCAGGCTATAGTCTTTCCCAGGGAAAAAAAGCTGTTAATTCAGGAAATAGGTTCAATAACAATGAAGTAAACGATTAAATAATGAAGGTTTTACAGAGTTGTTTTGAACCAAACACAGGTCAAGGCAGCATGTGGTAACATACAATAGATATTGGATGTTGTTAAATTCATTCCATGTGACTTGATTTAAATACTATGAGATTGATTTGTTTTGTCTAGTGGGTTATTGCTTAGTCCATATTAACTTTTGTAATTGCTTTCTTCTGGCTACCTCTGCAACTTCCCAGGAAGTGACTCAGAGGAAATGGTATTTAACTCTATCGCATAGCACAATACAATATGAGTCCTATACTCTGTCCCTAAGTACAAACTGCACAGCCTAACAATATTGATTATGCAGTTCTATAATCAGCCTTTTGGTAAGGTCAACTCATTTTGCAAAAAAACGTTTCTTTCTTATAGTTAAAAATAGAACCTCAATTACAATAACAATGGCTGGACCAGAGATATAAAAAATGTACAATTAAGTAAAAAGCATTAGCAGCAGTTAAAACATTGAAAGCTGATTATTCTAATGGGTCTGAAAAGCTACGGTTATGCCATGCAGGCCCTATTCACAATGAATGATTGCTCTATAAACCATTCCCCGCTGTGCTGACTCAAACACTTCGATATTTTTAGCCCATGCTGCCTTTTTCAGACTGTATAATTGGATTTTTAAGCTTTTACTAGACTGCACTTGAAAAAAAAACATATTGAACTGCTTTAAGGAAGCTCCATCACTATGTAGATGTACATGTTTACAAAATGCTATTAGTTTACATTATATCTGACAAGTGTATTTCTCTGCATTTTGCACACTGCAAGTTCATAATTAAATACATATGAAGATTCAGATAATTTTTTTTTCGGGAGGGGCAGACTTTGTTTTCTCAATTGATATCCTAGTACAGGCATAGGATCGGTCATCCGGAAATCAGTTATCCAGAATGCTCTGAATTATGGGAAGGCCATCTCCCATAGATTCTGTTTTATTCAAATAATTTAAATCTTTAAAAATGATGTCCTATTTCCCTGTAATAACAAAATAGTACCTTGTATTTTATCCCAACTGAGATAATGAATCTTTTCTGAAGGCAAAACAGTCCAATTGGGTTTTAATTAGTATATGTTCAAATGTTTTTTTAGAAGACATACTGTAAGGTATGCTGATCCAAATTACAGAGAGACCCCTAATCCGGAAACCACAGGTCCCTAGCATTACTAGTACATCACTCAACCAGAACATCACCAGATTTTAACTTGAGTTTTTTCGTCATAAGCTCTTCATTTCTCCAAAATTGTCTTTTCCAAAGACATGCATGTGTATACTTAAATATGAAAGTGAAAAAAAAATATATTAAAAAACCCTTCTGTCTACATATGAACCATAAGTACACCCTTATGAACTTGCATGAATTGTTTCAAATGGGGAGCTACTGTCACCATCGTCCAATAACTAGTAGCACATAATCAGTAGGTAGCATTTAATGGTCAATTATTTCAATGCAATAATATGCTAGAGGTTAATAGACCTAGTACAAACTTTATGTCTTTTATTAAATGACCACTTTATATAGATTTTTTTCAGATGCAGTGAAAATATGGTTAGATCCTAATGCTGAGTGTAAGCTTACAGTAGTAAAGTTCATTCACCAATATGCTTTTGAAGTACATATGTAGAAGTGTTTATTGGCACTCCTGTAGTGTTGACTTTGGTTTGCAGAGTTTATACTAAGATGTACCTACAGTAGAGTCCTGCGCGGGTCAATTTTTTGAAACCCGTACCCGCAACCTGCAATCCGCAACCCGCATTCTTACCCGCTTGGAGCCGCTACCCGACCCTACCCGCAAGTACCTTATCCGCAACCCAGACCCGCTTACCATCTAGAATCAGGAAGTGCTGTTATTGTAAACCAGAAGTGACGTCATCGGAAGTAGACGTGACCAGATATAAAGGAGTAAATATCACTATTGAGAAGACCCGCTTTAAGTTTTTTCATGTGGTTGCCACCCTATAATTTGTATCAATTTGGTATTGTGTGTTTTCATACTTGTTTTTTTATAATTTTTTTGTTCTGTGGTTAAAAACACAAAGGTAAAGCAAAGGGTGGCCAATATAGGAACCCAGATTGCCCACAAATACAGATGGAGCAGACTCTTTTCTCCTCAAATTTGGGAGCCCATTTACTTAGCTCGAGTGAAGGAATAGAGGAAAAATAGTTCGAATTTCGAATGTTTTTTTTGGCTACTTCGACCATCGAATGGGCTACTTTGACCTTCAACTATGACCTTTGACTTCGAATCGAACGATTCGAAGTAAAAATTGTTCGACTATTCGACCATTCGATAGTCGAAGTACTGTCTCTTTAAAAAATTCTTCGACCCCCTAGTTCGCCACCTAAAACCTACCGAGGCCAATGTTAGCCTATGGGAAGGTCCCCATAGGCTTCCTAACAATTTTCTGATCGAAGGAATATCCTTCGATTGATGGATTAAAATCCTTCGATCGTTCGATCGAACGAATTGAGCTAAATCCTTCGACTTCGAATATCGAATTCGAAGGATTTTACTTCGACGGTCGAATATCGAGGGTTAATTAACAATTAGACAATTGCAGAAAAGGCACGTGACTATTTAAATACCCTCTTGTCTTCTGTATCTGCCACAAATATGGATTCATGCAGCTTAGTTACCACCAAGTACAAGTTCCTGTTTTATGACTGCAGAGAAAAAGAAAATAAGCATTTAAAACTATAACTATTTGCTTTAAATTGACTTTATGACCTTCCTGTAGTTCAGATCTTTCTGCACATATGGTTTACAAATAAGAGATCCCATATTATTTTATTGGAAACAGTACAGTATGCAGGATTTTAGTTCTAGAGCTATACATATTTGTATTACTTTGTCATCTCCACTTTTTGGACTTCAAAACTTCATAACATAATTGCTAGGTGTGTTAGTGCTTTGTTACTTCAGTCACCCATTTTTGTTTTATGTTTATCCCTAGCACCTTACTTGCAAACTTTACTTTAATCTTATTCTTACACATAATTGTTTGTGACATTATATATACAAATAATGGACCAGATTAAATTCAGTGAGAAAAAGTTATCTCACAGTTTTTCACGTGAAAAGGTATGGGTGAGATTCAGTTCGAGGAGAAAAAACTTTTCTCTAAATTTAGTTTCAGTTTTCCCCCATAGACTTCAATAGAGTTTTTCATGTGATAAACCTAGAGATAATTTTTTTTCTGAATTGCATCTCAAAGTGAATCTTGTCCATGAATTTTCACGTGATAAACCTTTTTCCTCACTGAATATAATCTGGCCCAGTATCAAAGCTATTTTATAATTTCCTAAACATTGCAAGGGGCCAGTAAGCTAGTTGTAGTTGATGAAGAAATTCATTATCTGCATGCTGTTCCTGGCATGATTTATAAATAGTAACCAACCCTTACTATCCTCAGAGTGCCCGTTACTCCATTCCTTGTACACTGATTTCGATTCCTGTGGCTTGTGCCAAATAGGGACATTCATTTAGAATGGACTTAACACTGATTTAATAGATATTTAGCATGGAAAAAGCATTAGGTGGCAATTAGTAAGCTTTTAAGAGGAGCATAATGGAGAGCTAATGGGAAGTATTAGGGAAATAAGATTTGAAATTGTCCCTCATGTTTCTGTTATTTAACTGTAGCTTGGCTTAAATAACAATGATAAATGTATACTAAAGATGGCTAAAATGTCCAACAAAATACTGTACAGTATCTGGTTTTATTGCTATGGCGTTATGTTCAGTCCAAGTATACAGATGCAGTACTGATGAAAAATTAAATCACTCCACTTTATGAAAGACTAACAGTAGTATGGAAAACTGGGCATAATTCCAAGATGAATAAACGGCTACAAGCAGATGTATCTTTATACAGGATCTTAATTTGGGCAAATGCCCCTAATTTTTGTAGTGGAATGACATTAACAAAAAGGAACCAACTTAAAGAAGTGTATGGTGAGAATTATCCATGTATGCTGCCTTTGTATCAGTTTCATATCTGTTTTACATTGTTATGAAAATCTGTTACACGTAATTAAACTTTCGAAGTATTCCAATGTAAATACATATTTTTGTGGTTTACGTTTACAATAAAACATGATTCTATCCTTTGTTAATTTTCTAAATGTAAAGCACGTGTTGAAAATATAGAGACGGCACGTGTATTTATTTTAGAAAGATTGCACGAAATATTTGAGATGTAGGGACCACATATGTATAGAATGACAGTCTATGACCTGTTTCCAATCAGAGTAGGCAATATGTGTGTGAAGTGCAGGCAGGGTAAGGCATCAAAGGGCAGTGCTGATGGTCTCAGTGGGAAAGTAAACAGACAAAATGGCAAAACATTTAGAGGACACTGTTTTAGAGGGCAAAGAGAGGATAAGGAAAGATATAAAGATATAAACAGTCATAAATATTTTATGTATTCCAGCCACCGATGAGTTCTTCCCTTATCCACTTATCATCAAGATGTTTGAAAGGAGCATTTTAATCAACACATTTCACACAAGTGACCCCAGGAGTCCTAATGTGGGCACATATTACCCTGAAGACTAATTGCACAAAGTGACTTTTATTTCTTCAGGGACATTTTAAAATATTATGTCAATGGCTAGCAGGAAAAAAAAATAATTTTACGAAATGAGCATATTTATTTATTCTTGAAATTTCTTGTGTGGATATTTTTTGGCAACAGCTGCCACATCTGAGTCCCAGCTGCAAGTCCTACATCATAATATTTTGGTTGCAAACAAATTTATTTATGTGATGGCTGTTTTTCACTTCACGTTCTCACGTTTAAGTTTAATGGCATGCCATTGTTGTTGTTGCTGTGTGCGATTTTATGTATAACGGCAGGAAAAAAAATGTTTGAATGAAAAACAAGATCTATATTTAGTACCTACCACCACCTTTTGTATATTTAAATGCTTTAATGCACACAATTGTAATCAGTTTGTGCATAGCTGCTTTATATGATGGACAATCTTAAAAATAAAATACGTTTATATACCTTAATGAAACAACAACCACCAGCTATCCTTGGGCAGCATTTCAAAATGACTCATGAAAAATCCTCATATTACAGGGAAAAGCATGCAGTCTGCAGAATAAAAGAAATGTGGAATACAATGTGTTTCTGAATAGTGCTATATCATGTCCTACTTTGTATTTTTTATTTTCAGGACAATTTTCATTAGCAGGATCACAAAAATAATTCAGCTCTATACTGAGCAAATATGAGAAAAAAACTTAAATGTTTAAATATAAAACTTGTATATAATATTTTGATATATATTTTGATTCTCTGTAATAATAAAACAGTACCTTGTACTTGATGGTAGTTAAACTATATAAATCTATACTGTGTCAAAACAATCATATTGGAAATTAAAGGAAAACTATACCCCCAAAATGAATACTTAAGCAACAGATAGTTTATATCAAATTAAGTGACATATTAAAGATTCTTACCAAACTTGTATATATATTTAAGTAAATATTGCCCTTTTACATCTCTTGCCTTGAACCACCATTTCATGATGGTCTGTGTGCTGCCTTAGTGATCACCTGACCAGAAATACTACATCTCTAACTGTAAGTGTGGGAGCAAAAGACACAACTCTCTCTGTTAATTGGCTCATGCAACCTATCATGTGGTTTGTTTGTGTGCACCCTGAATTGTACGATCCCAGGGGGCAGCCCTTATTTTTTAAAATAGCAGTTTTCTATTTAGGATTACCCAATGGCACATATTACTAAAAAGTATATTATTATGAAAATGGTTTATTTAGATGAAGAAGGGTTTTACACATGAGCTGTTTTACTCAATAGCTTTTTATAGAGACCTACATTCCTTTAATGTATAAATGAAGCATTATAAAATGGCTCCCTGCTGCCTGATGGTGTCCCTTGCAGTGACATTATCCACTATAGAAGTTTTTTGTTTTTCTTGGCAATCTGCTGTGACAGTTTCTTTCAATATGACTGCTGCTTTCTTTGAGGAATAGACTTGGGCCTTCAGTTTGCCTTGTATTTGACCAAATTATGGCACTGCCACCAGTCAGACATCGAACATTCATTACTTAATTGAGTGTCTGGCAGATATGCAGTGGGTTAAAAATGGGGGACCCAGACAGGCCAGTATTGTAGAACACAGGGAAAAGAGCCCATAGCCCAGGACATATATCAGATGCCTACATTAGAACTGATTGCGTATGGCTGCCTCAGATTTCACAAAACCACTTGTTCATAAAACTGTCAGGTTATAGTTACAATGAACTAAATATTGATTCTGTGAAGCTTCCTGTGGCCATGTTCAGTGGAGGGAGTGTCAGTTGAAACTGCTCATCAGTCTGACCTCATAGCTCTATTAAATCAATTAGGAAATTACCCCTCTAGCATTAGACATCTGTTTCTTTAACAGAAAAAATTATATTTATATATATATATATATATATATATATATATATATATATATATATATATATATATATATATATATATATATATATATATATATAGGAAGATAGAAGGACTCGCACACCATTTTTCAGTGAATAAAACAGTGTTATTTAATTCTTTGATGCATTTCCAATGTTTCGGCCCCCATTAGGGCTATAAAGGCGTTTATAGTGTTTTATAAAAAGTGTTTTATTCACTGAAAAATGGTGTGCGAGTCCTTCTATCTTCCTGTATAACCAATATTGACTAACGCACCCGAAGTAACTACAAATCTGGTAAGAGTGCATACACACAAAAACTTTATATATATATATATATATATATATATATATATATATATATATATATATATATATATATATATATATATATATATACACACACACACACATATGTTTCAACTAAAAAAATGAGAAAAAATAAAGAAGACAATTAAAATCTGTGATTCTGGCACACACAGTGCATTCCTTTTTATGCTCTTTCTCTTTTTATAAAGAGAAGTCCACAATGATTGGGTTGTGGGGGAAAATTATATGGGAATGTATACTATCACTCTGTAGTCTCAGTTGTTAAGTACAACAATGAATGGCATGAAAGAGCAACATCAAAAGCTTCTCCAGCTGTAAAACTAATACCTGCAGTTTCACAAGCAAATGAAGTTGGCCTAGGCAATTAACCATTTCTGCACCACACAGCATTCAAAGCTCAAGCCCATATGGACATTATTCTGATTCATTCTGATTTAGTCCGATTATGATTAATTCCAATAACAGTTATTGTTCCTAAATATGGAGGGGCTCTAACAATAGGATTTATCACGGTAGCAATAGGGACTTACACAACTGCCCCTGAGTAAAATGGTGAGTTGTGTTCTTATTTTGTATATGGCAAATTGAAGTCAGTGTCTGTTTCCGAGAAGTTTAGTAGGTAAATCATGCAATCATGCATTTTTTCTTTGTACACTAACTTTATTTACTAGCGTTGCCAATTGTCACGCATATGTGGCAACTCAAGTCTTCTAAGCAGCAGTGGCTTATATATGACACTTCCTGCGCAGAATTACTTACCCCAATATGTTAATACTTACCCCCAATATGAAAATACAAAATGGTCAAAAAGTAAATGTAAACCCTTCTTATAAATAGGGCATATTGTGAATACAAATATTAACCTCTAAATAGGAGAGGAAGCATGTGAATGTCAGCCATTTCTATGAGTAATATGAAATGCATTAAAGCTGCCACAAAACAAGAATGCAATATTAAAACCAATGAGCCTGCAAAATGCATTCTCTCTTTGTATTATATACATGTTTATTCTTGAAATTCATTGGCCACCTGGGGGCAGTCTTGCCTTGTGTTGCAAAGTGTGCTTATTGTCATGGAGAGTTATTGATAGTGTCTCATCCTAGAATGATACTGACCTCACAGCTATATTGAAAGCCATGATGCTACAAGGCCTTGCCATATGTTGAGTACCAACTGGATACATTTTATATATTTTATGGATAATGCAAGTACATGGATGTCTGAGCTTAGACTTTCTTTCCCAGACCAAAGCAAGAGCATTATGAAAAATCCACAGCTATGTGTATCAAAGCTAATATATTGAACAAATAATGGCCTTCCTATATTTGTTATACTTCCCTAAAAATAAGGTTGATAGTAAATATTATTTTAACAGGCCGGCTGGTAAAATTCTGATCAAGTTGTACTCTTGTCTGGCCCACACTTTCTGTAGATCGGCAAGATCAGAGTGCAGCTGGGCATAATATGTCACTGTGATGTATGAGATAACAAAGGCTAAAGCTGCATATTCCCTGTCACTAATATCCCTTAAGTTTCTCAGGAGCAGAACTGTGCATATTCTCTGGCTATGGAAGGATTCAGCTGAAACCCCTCTGACAATTGTATTTAGAGAATTGATCATATCTTGTGCAAATTCATCAGGAATATTAGGCTGACTCTCAGATCTTAAGGCACCAGCTGGGGAGAGAGTTTTTCAGAAGCTCATAGACACTGCATTCCCCAAGGAATTTACAGTCAGGTCCTGGGCTGAATTCAGTTTCCCTCAGAGAACAGCTGGCTCAGTGACAAGACCAATGGGCACTTTGCTTTTCTTTGCTAGGCTATTAGAACATTACATATATATATCAGACTAAATGAACCTGTCCTTCTGACCCTAATTTAGGTGCTTGTTTTAAAAGTAAAATTGTCACTGTTATTGCAAGCGATGACTCAAACTGAAATGTGTTACTTTCTGCACATTAAATTATATTAATTAGTCCTAAGGCAAAAACAGTCCTCTGTTGGATTGGAAAAAGCTGTAACATACAGTATGGCTGCAGCCTGAAGACCATAGGGTTAATTTATAATATGGAAGTACAAAAATATGCTGCAACCCACCATTCGTTTGCACTCTGCACCCTGCTTTACAGATGTTTTGGAGAAGATTTACAGAACCAGCTAAACAGTGAGAACCAGGGCAGGCATGAGCACTAAGGGGCACCCTCTTTCGCCCCTCTTGTGTTTCTCTGACTACTTTTTTTTTGTATGCTGGTAAATTACAAAGTCAAATTTTTATGGCCCAGCAACAGCAAAAAAATGGGCTTTGTGTTAATTTAAATTTAGTATCCTGTTAGGGCTATACACATCCCTATTAAGGGGCTAAAAATCTATTATCTGAAAATACAGAACTATCTCCCACAGGGTCCTATACAAACAAGCAGTTCTTCATTTTTCATTTTGGACTGTTTCCCTCTTATAATAACAACCCCTTCTACTTAATTTAAACTATATATGTATTGGCAATGCTGATGGCAAAACAGTTTGTTTAAAGGTTCTCTAAACTTTTAATTGTCAGCAATGTAGAATATTTTTGTATTTGATATTTAATATGTTTTTGCAACACAAAAATAATACAATATGAGTTTACAAAAGCACAAAATGATGCAAAGCATATCCGAGTTTCTCGATATTTCTATGAAAATACCACTTTCTGCTGACATATTAAGTATTCCTTTGTCCAACAGGTTTAGTTTAATTTAGGCTAACAACCTGCTGGGAAGAGAATGCTTATGGTTGGACAATTTTATTCTGTTCCTTAATGTTGGTGTCACTCAAGCCTCCCAGCCACCTAAGTGTAAACAGACTTGTATTTGTAACCTATTGGCCTATTTATTTATTCAGGTGCACAATGTAGAATATTTGTTGCTAGCAAAAAAAAACTACAGAGGGCCAAAAAACGTATGGGGTTATTAAATCAAAGTCGAAGGGACAAATTCAAGATTTGTTTTTTTTTCAGTGGGATCAGTACCATGGTTAACTTTTGTGTTAAAAGGGTTGTTCACCTTTAAATTAACATTTAGTATGATGTACAGTCAATTTGCAATTGGATTTTAATGTTTTATTATTTGTGGTTTTTATGTTATTTAGCTATTATTCAGCAGCTCTTCAGTTTACAATGTCATGAATCTGGCAACTATGCAGTGATTTGAATAAGGGTCGGGAATATGAACAGGAGAGCACCTGAACAGAAAGATGAGTAATAAAAAGTAGTAATAGCAATAATTGTGTAGCCTTACAATGCCTTTTTATAGACGGGGTCAGTGACCCCATCTGTAAACTAAAACCAAGAGTCAGAAGAAGTAAGCAAATAATTCAAAAACTATAAACTATATGAAGACCAATTGAAAAGTTGCTTAGAATTAGCCATTCTATAACAGAATGACTGGCACCCAAGTCTGTTCAGTATGTGTAAAATCTTAATGGAAACCCCTTTCCTCCATTTCTACAGAAAGGGCTCATTGGAGAGATGCATGTAACATGCTCTGCTGAACTTTACAGGGAGTTGTAACTTACCAGGCCTGTTTGGGGAAAGAAAAGGTAGCGTCCTCTGTGCCAATAAATGGTACAGCTTCCAAAACCATGATACAATAATAATAATATGTACAGATTTGGACTGGAAAAACCAAGCAGTATAGGTGTTTCATTAGTGTTAGATTTAAAAAATAATCATGAATGCAAAAAAATGTTGAATTTGCTCCAAATGTCACATTTATACTTTCATTTTGTCCTGAAATACCCTGAACTTAATTTTGGAAGTTCATAATAGCAAATTGCCTTCTTTTCATTAAAAAACAACCTTTTTATCTTATCTGAGGTTACATACTGTATAAAGATGGGCACAGAACAGAACACTTATTATCCCCAGGTGAAATGATTCCTTTCAATGTAAAAATTGTTATCCAACATACATTTTTTTATTGTGCATTCAGATGTGTTACTTTATCAGCTGTCATCAGTAGTGATGGGCGAATTTATTCGCCAGGCGCGAATTCGCGGCGAATTTGCGCGATTCGCGTCCAGCGAATAAATTCGCGAAACGCCCGCGAAAATTCGCCGAAAAAATTCGCCAAAACGAGACGCCGGCGCCGTTTCGCGAATTTTTCGCCGTTTTGCGAAATTCGCGAATTTTTCGGCGAAGCGAAACGGCGCAAATTCGCCCATCACTAGTCATCAGCCCTGCTTAATTTGAGATGCAATACTTTCTGCAAATGCTAAACTGAGACAACAGTAATATGCAACTTTCTTATACTGCAGTAAGCAACACAGAGAAAGGTATTTATTGTAGTAATTAAAGCCATTTTTTAGTCCAACTAAGTTTAAATGGCTAGTAGGAACAAATATACGTTTTTGGTTTAACAAACAGTGAAGCAGGCCCGTGAAGACCGGAAGGAGGCTGGAGGGATAGGGCCATGACCGGGTGAGGAAGGGGAAACCGGAAGGCAGGGCTAGGGATTGTGGGGGATGTAGTTTTCAGGAGGCGGCGGGAAATGGTGTAGGCTAAGGCAGGAGCGGGAAAAGTAGCCGGCGCCATTTTAGAAAAAGACTGAGACGGAACGGATCCAAGGGAACAGAGCGCAGGATTACAATGGCGCAGGCAGTACTAGACAGCATTCGGGAGGCGCTTACCGGGCAGGATGCGGAGCGGTTCAAGAAGGAGCTGCAGGAACTGCTGTCGGGTGCCGGAGGAGTCGCAGGACAAGCAACGGCGGTTGTGAAGGCGGTGAGGAGACCCGCACGGAGGACGAGGCCGCCAGAGCGACTGAGCCCAGGTGCACCTGATGCCAGGAGAAGTCGGAGGAGCCCGTCGGCGGGGAGACAGCGCAGCCCGGAGTTGGTGATGCAGCTGCCAGCAGGAGCGGGACACAGAGGAAATCCGAGTCGGGGAGTCAAGCACTAAGGAGGTCCAGGCAAGTAAGGGCAATGGGAAGGAAGGGACCAGGCAGCACGGGCTTGACAGGGTCAGAGGAGCCCAGGCAGGGAACTGTAATGGTGGTGGAGACACACACCAGTCAGGAGGCAGTACAGGAACAAGGGCCTAGGTTGGATCCAGGCAGGCCCAGGTCAGTGAGTCCAGTTAGGGCTCGGGTGACACAGGAGAGAGAGGGCCCGCGGCAGGGAGGGACGAGGAGGAGTCCATCTCGAGTTAGCCCTGGTGGAGGGAACAGCGACAGGCGGAGGGCAAGGAGGGCCTCATGCGGCAGGCCAGATAGCAGGGCCCAAGAGAGGAAGCTACAGTCAAGGCATGGTAGCAGGGAGCGGTGGAATAGGCTATCTAGGAGCCGCACCAGAGAAGACAGCAGAGACAGAAGCAGAAGAGCATGGGAAAATGAGAGGTATGGGACAGCGCAGGAGAGGAGAGGTGGCCAGGAACAGCCACGGCCTCGAACAGGGACAGGAGGAGGGAACCGGGGAAGGTGCGATGGTTGCTGCCGCTGTACTTCTCCACACAGGCCGAGGAGTCGGGAGTCGGAGAGGAGCGCTAGTCCACACGGAAGGAGTTCGGAGGACCAGGGAGTACGGACGGAGCAAAGGAACAACGGGATGGTGATTTCACCAGTGCAAGAGACGGCAGCCAGCACAGCAGAGGCGGCGGTACCCGCAACTGCAACCCCCACGGCCCAAGGAGGGCCAGGATCAGGTACGGGGGAAAAGGCTGGGGGGACCCTCTTGGAAGGTTTAAGAGATTTCCTTGCTGGTTGGGAGGACAAGCGACGGGAGCAGACAGGGATAGGAAGAGTCTGGGAAGGGAACAGGGGTGAGGCCGGATTGACGGCGGTAGTACGCGAGGGAGGGACGGGGGCGCAATCGGTGGCCAGCGGAGCCACGGCCTCGGCGGGGGTCCCGGGAACGAGCGCTGGGGAGGCAAGCAGCGGTTCGGAGACGGCCAGAGAGAAGGAAAAAGAGGCCATCACAGGAGGGGTGGCGGAGTCCGCAAGGCAGAACGCTTATGTGTCTTTCGCAGGCCCAGTAGGGGTGCATTTAAAGAAGGAGAGCAGAGAGAAGATATGGAGAGGGGAGTTTGTGGAGATATTTTCCCTACTCCCCTTGGAGGAGGTGGTGGGGGTAAAAGAGGATGAGAAAAAGGACGGGAAGAAAGAGGAGGAGGAAAGGGCCAAAAGATACAGGAAAATTCCGAAAACTTTCGGGAATTGGCTCAGAGCCTTTTGCATATTAGCGGGGGTCATCGGTGAGAAACAGCCAGATAAATGTTCGGCTTTATTCTGCTATTTAGATGGGATATGGGAGGCCTTCCGAGTATATGGGGGTTTGGCGTGGTGGCGCTACGATGAGCAATTCAGGCAGCGTTTAGTAGCAAACCCAGGGATGAGATGGGATCAGCTTGATATGACACTATGGATGAAGCTGATGTTAGCGCAGAAAGTTTCACCCTTTCCACGGCCCGCCGGTGGGGACCAGTCAGGATCATCATCGGCGGGCCACAAACTGGGTTTCTGTTGGCTGTATAATGAGGGACAGTGCAAATGGGGCAGCTCGTGCAAATTTAAGCATGAATGCTCCGGATGCGGTGCCAACCACCCCTACAACAGATGTTTTAAGAAAGGGGGGGGGGGCGAAGGGAACAGAGGCTGCAAAAGGGGAGGACGCCAGTGCTGCTAAGCGCGATGCTTCCCTGGTTAGGGTCGTACGGTAGGCGGGGAGACGCTGAATTCTTGAAGGAAGGTTTTCTGCATGGGTTTAGGATTCCCTTTAAGCCACGGGAGGGAGGGGAGATTCACGCCAATTTGAAATCAGCAATGCAGAATCCTGGGGTAGTCCGTCAAAAGCTGGCCACGGAAGTGGACCTAGGGAGAATGGCGGGCCCGTTTTGGGACCCACCTCTATACAACTTGAGGATTTCCCCGCTGGGGGTCGTCCCCAAGAAGGAACCGGGAAAGTTCCGGCTGATTCATCACCTGTCTTTTCAAAAAGGGGGGTCAGTGAACGACGACATCAGCCCGGAACTTTGCTCCGTGTCTTACACATCTTTCGACAGGGCGGTGGAGAAGGTACGGGAGGCAGGGAAAGGTGCGTTGATGGCGAAAGTTGACATCGAGGCGGCTTTCCGGCTGTTGCCTATACACCCGGAATGTCATCACTTGTTGGGTTGTGCATTTGAAGGAAAGATCTATGTGGACCTTTGCCTCCCGATGGGCTGTTCGATCTCGTGCGCGTATTTCGAGAGGTTCAGCAGCTTCTTGGAGTGGGTGGTACGGAGGCGGACTGGGTCAAGCAAGATCTTGACGATTTTCTGTGCGTCGGTCCCGCAGCGTCGGAGGAGTGCGCGTTTATGCTGGAGATGCTAAGCGAAGTGGCAGGGGAATTTGGGGTCCCGCTGGCCCCGGGTAAGACGGTTGGCCCAACAACTCGGCTGAGTTTTTTGGGTTTGGAGATAGATTCAGAGGCAGGATTGACGCGGTTACCGGAGGACAAGTTAACGGATTTGTCGCGGGTGGTTGACCTGCTCAGGAGGCGGCAGAAAGCTACGTTGAAGGAGTTCCAATCACTCTTGGGTAAACTCAATTTCGCCTGTAGGGTGATCTCAATGGGGAGAGTATTCTGCCGTCGGATCGGGTTGGCCAGGGCAGGGGTGACGGAACAACATCACCACATCAGGGTTTCCAAGGAGGTCAAAGGGGACTTGGAGATATGGTCACGGTTTTTGCGACATTTTAACGGCAAGGTGTTGTTTCAAGGGAAGGAAGTTTCAGGTGAGGAGATACAGCTATTCACGGACGCGTCGGGAGGAGGAGGCTTTGGAGCCTATTTCGGTGGGAAATGGTGCGCGGAACGATGGCCAGAGGAATGGGTGAAGGCAGGGACGGTCAAAAATTTGTGCTTTCTGGAACTGTTTCCTATACTGGTGGCTGTCTACTTGTGGGGTTCAGCTTTGACAAACAGAAAAGTGATTTTATCGCTGTGACAATTTGGGGGTGGTGCAGGCAATCAATCGGCAGTCTGCTACCTCCCTGGAGGTGGTGAGATTATTGAGAGCCTTGGTACTGCGCTGTCTGCAGATTAATTTGGGTTTCAGGGCAGTACATGTCCCGGGGAAATTGAATGTCATTGCTGACGCTCTATCCCGCTCCCAGTGGGAGCGTTTTTGGCAGGTGGCACCGGGAGCGGATCAGGTCGGGACCCCCATGCTCGCTGGTCTGTGGCAACTCGGGACAGGAGACTTAGTGGGCTGGTGAGGACATCGGTGTCAGAGGCCACTTGGGCGGCTTACCAAAGAGTTTGGGAGGAATGGGACCGCCTAGCGGAATGGTCGGGTGGGTCGTTTTCACCGGAGGACAGAAGGGAGGCATTACTCTGGTGGGTGTTTTGGAAAGTGGAAACGGGTAAGTCAGTGGCAAGTTTGGAGAGAGGATTGGCTGCCCTGGCATTTTTGTTTAAATTGCGGGGCTGGGAGGATTACACCAAGGTTTTTGAGGTGCGACAGGTACTGAAGGGGGTCAGGAAAAAGGGGACGAAGGGGCAGGATACCAGGAGACCGGTATCGATAGAAATTTTGGGCGGTATACAGGAAAGGGTGGAAGGAATTGGTAAGTCCCCATATGAGATACGTTTATTCCGAGCAGCTTTTACACTGGCCTTTTTTGGGGCTTTCAGAATTGGTGAGCTGGTGAGCTCGAGTAGGTTCAAACCAGGGGGGTTGGCCATGGGGGATATATCTGTGGATGAACACAGTGTACGGATTTTGATTCGTCGGTCCAAAACGGACAAATGGTCTAAGGGTAAACAAATCATACTGGGAGGGTTGGACGGTGGAACAATTTGCCCGCAGGGATGCCTTCAGCGTTATTTGCAGGTACGCCCAGAGAGGGGTGGACCATTGCTGATACACGAGGATGGGGTACCGTTATCAAGGTATCAGTTTCTGGCAGTTTTTAGGCGGGCCCTAGTGATGTTGGGCAAGGCTCCAGGGGAGTATGGGACACACTCGTTCTGCATTGGGGCGGCTACAGAGGCGGCTAGGGCCGGCCTGGGGGAGGAGACAATAAAGAAAATAGGAAGGTGGGAGTCCAGGCAGTTTAGGAGCTACGTACGCCCAACGTTAGTTTAATAACAAAATGGGAATGTAAATGGTGGCCGGCGGGTTGGGGAGCTGTTGATGCAATGTTATATTGGTTGTTGGTCTGTTGTTTGTTTCGTTAAAAGGTAACAAGAAAGTGGTATGGCTGTTGGGGCACTCGTACATCCGCAGGGCCGGGGAGAGAGCCGCAGTTCGGAAAGGAGGAATGCAGCTGGGCTTTCCGGAAGACCAAGTGAGCATCAGGTGGTTTGGAGTTGGAGGGTTGTTGTGGCCCGGAGTGATGGACAAAGCCTGTAGCTTGTCAGCGGCAGAGGGAAATCCCAACGTTTTGGTGCTTCATGCTGGGGGGAACGATATGGGGGTCATATCTCAAAGAGACTTGGTGAGGGCAATGAAGCAAGATGTGGATAAGCTGAGGTCATTTTTTCAAGGGGTGGTGATAGTCTGGTCGGAGATGGTGGGTAGGTTGGTTTGGAGGTGGGCGAGGGACCGAGATGCAATGGAACGGAGTAGGCAGAAGCTGAACAAACTGCTCAGTGCTTTCATTAGGCACTCCGGGGGAATAGTGGGGCGGCATAAGGTGTTGGAATCATGTATGCCGGGTCACTATTGTAGAGATGGGGTGCATTTGTCGGCAGTGGGGACCGACATCTTCAAACTTGGCTTGACGGTGGGATTGGAAGGGCCCTTTGCTTGGGGGTGGGGGGCGCGCCAGGATGAGGATTCATCCCGGACGCCCATGGCGGAAGATTGGTAGGTCTGAGGCTAGGGGGTGTGGTCATTGACCACGGTTAAGAGGGGAAGGTCAAAACAAGGGGCCTAGTCTCAGGATGTGGATAGGTCCAGTAGCAAGGGGATCTCCATAGGAGCAACCTTCAGCGGCTAGGGGTGGAGATCTCGCTGGACATTGGTTATAATGTTAATGTTGAAATGTTAAATATATCTGATTGTTAACTTGTGTGTAAATAAAAGTGGCTGGGGCCTTTCCAATCCATTAAATAAATGTCTAGTGTTCATTTATTGGTTAAGGGGAAGTGTGTTGGGAGAGGGTCCAAGACTTGACGATACTCAGGTCATGTAAAGGATCAGATTATCAAGCCAATCACAGACTGGTCTAAGCTAAGCTTGTTATTGCTCTTCGCTGAAGAACAAGTAATCACTTAAGTACAGTTTTTAAGATCAGTGATATCTAATGTGCAAACTCCCATACCTCTATTGTTCATACCGTTAGTATGTGTACAAAGCATGAGCTGGGTTTGTCCCTGAGTAGTAATATATTACTGAAAATAATTAACTGAGTGAACAGCCTCCAAGTGAACAGCCTCCAAATAAAAAAAGTTATTTTATTTATATTTAGAACAGATATTGCTAAATGTCCATATGATGCATGAAACAGCAATTTAGAATGTGTTGGTCCATATGAAACATAAATAAGACCGTAAAAGCTATTCAGAAGTCACTCTACTGTGCCTTTTATGTGCCTTTTGAGATATTGTATGCTTTCCTATCCAATTACATTCCTGCTTCTGTTGATTATATACTTTATATTTCACTACTCTGGAAGAAATTAGATTCATTTGAACATTTACAAATTATCCTGTTTTCTACCAGAAATCTGTCAATATATAAATAAAAGGCTTCTAGACAGAACAATTTGACTCTTTATTGCTATTATATATAAACTAGTGACATATATAGCCATCTACAAATGGTTTTAGATACAAGTCATCAAGTTTGATTTACCAAGAGGAATGAATAAACACTTCATACGACAGCAAGCTTGCTAATGTCACATATTGTAGAAATAAATCTGACATTCACTAGGGTCATTTTGTTCAAATACACATTTGTCCAAATATGTATTAACTGGGCTAACATGACAACATCTGCATAGCAAATGGTGTTATGTGAGATGAAAAAAGTAATACAAAAACAACAACTTAAAATGGACATGCTTTTATGACTATGACCCAATTACTGTGACCTAATGCAGCAGATCCGATGCTCATCCACATCTGCTCATCACCCATATTTCAGTGTTTAACTGCAATGGGTGGACCTGGGTGACAGATTTGCTTTTGCTTTCTAATTAGACTACTTTACCCATGCCAAGCAGTATATTTGCACCTACTAATTCAAGTTATCCAGTAATTTGGATCATCATACCTTAAAGGAGAAGGAAAGGCCTATTTATTTGGGGGTGCCCAAAGTTAGGCACCCCCAATTTATTATATATACTTAACTGACACCCAGGGCTGCTGCGCTTATCAGCAGAAAACTGCACCAGTCCAGGGGTTCTTCTGATGAGCACAACAGAGCGATCCGAAGAAGGAAGCAGATCGCTCAGTAGTGTCTTTGCTGGAAGAACCCCCTGGACCGGTGCAGTTTTCTGCCTGGGGTTTTAGGTAAGTACATACAATCACTAACTTTTGGCACCCCCAAAAGAAATATTATCCTCAACCAAAGGTGCAGGCTAATAGAGCCCACACTCAGGTTGGGGGTAATAGTGCTAGGCCACCCACACTGGGAGGGAGCTCTCGGTACGAACAGTCATGTAGGACACACGCATGTGCATAATGAGTGAATGACGCAACTTGTTAATTATGCACATGCATGTGATGTCAGAATCACATTATGGGGAGCTCCCTCCCAGTGCAAGTGTACTAGTGCTGGTGGGGGCTATTTTTTTTTTTTTTTTTAAAAACTATTGTTACCCCAACCATTAGCAAGCTGAAAAATACTTAACATGTTTTCAAAAAGCCCATAGGAGTGTTTTAAAATTTTTATATCGAGTTTAGAATTGTTACTTAAAATGAACTTTACAGTAGATGGTGTTCTGGATATGCTATCCCATACCTGTATATTTAAGATGAAAATAAATGCAAGTTATTTCCTTATAAGAAATATGTATACTTTCTCAACAATGTTTCATTTACATCATAGTAAGTAACATAGTAACATAGTAAGTAAGGTTGAAAAAAGACACATGTCCATCGAGTTCAACCTTTTTTTTTCTTTTTTTTTTATTAAATACCTATCTGCCAGTTGATCCAGAGGAAGGCAAAAAACCCATCTGAAGCCTCGCCAATTTGCCTTAGAGGGGGAAAAATTCCTTCCTGACTCCAAAATGGCAATCAGACTAGTCCCTGGATCAACTTGGACTATGAGTTATTTCCCATAACCCTGTATTCCCTTACTTGCTAAAAAGCTATCCAACCCCTTCTTAAAGCTATCTAATGTATCAGCCTGTACAACTGATTCAGGGAGAGAATTCCACATCTTCACAGCTCTCAATGTTTCTGTGATGATAATAAGTAAACAAGCAAACAAACCTGTTGCTAGAGATAAAAGTCAAGGAAACACATAGGAATGGTTGACATGAGCAGGTTTTGATGCAGATATATCTGAATATCTATTTTGATGGTCTAAATATATTTTAGAAAGTGTTTATATATAACGTTTTGCATTCAGTTTTAAGGCTATGTAAGGACATTACCTGAAATCTGCTAACATTTATTTCAGTTTCAGATATTATTTTATTCTGTGTCTTTAGCTCTTAGCAAAGGGTTTTACACCTACTGTATACAAGTGCCTAGCACCTTGCATTGAGCACCAGTGCAATGATTCAGTCTGCTGTAATGAACTGTATGCAGGTGGAAGGTCTATGGATGCAATGAGTTCTGGCATTAACACCAAAGATGTTACTTCCAGGGGCCCCTTGGTGAATTGTGCATGCACACACAACTGACTTACAGCAAATGAACCACACATTAATAGGCTTATTGACATCAAGAAAATGTTGTGCATGATTTATCATGAAATATATGTATATTGCAGGATGCACTTGCTTGATGCTTGGATTTTGGGAATTTTTGTGTATACAATACAATGTGTACAATATTTGTTTAAATAAGGCAAGCAAATTAATAGGCATATTCATAATCTGTTTAAAAAAATTAAATGGTGTGTTAATATGCCAAACACTGCTAGTTTAATGGCATAGTATGGCAAGGAAACCCATGGGTATTTAAATAATTGTGTAAATATTTTATACCAAATTTGCAGCCAAGTATAAATTCTCCGAGTGTGACGTTACCCTTACCTTGTGTCCCATTTGTATTTATAGGTAATTACCTAATTATAGGTGTAGGTCTGATGGAAAAAATTATACACAACGTTATAAATATTTTACAGGGATTTTAAAAATAACCAATTGCATAGGTATCCAACTAATGATCAAAGTCCCCCAGATGCTTTTAATGCAATAGTACAATGGTCCAAATAAACAGTGAGGTATTCACAGTGTAATACAGTAACATAATGGCTGAAAGTAAAAAAAAAATAAACACATCCATCGAATTCAACTCTTTACACAAACAACTCCCGTATATCAACTAGATAATCCAGAGAGAGACAAAAATAAATAAATAAATAATGATGAAGCTGGTGCACATTTATCATGAGCTTAACTGAGTTGGTGAACAAAGCAACTCGAATTGCCTGCGCTTCAAAAGAAACAGTGACTAAGGTGAGCTTGACATAGAAGTCTCATAGGTGTTATCTTTGCCTGCTGAGACAAAACCTTAACTTCTTTACTGTGAATTTTCTAGTTTTGCGATCCAGCAATATTTCTTCACTCCTGACCTTGCACCTTATATTATGTTATGGCTTTCAAAAGTAACTGTCGCATACATGCAGGCTCCATTTCTGCTGAATGAAAACAAGTCTTGTTTTTGCAAAATTAGTTTTGAGCAATACGCTAAATCAGCAAAGAAAAAACACCTTCGTGGATAGTCCCTTTATTTTGTTAAGATTTTGTCAAATCTATTAATGTATTTCATTTACCCCTTCAGATATTTATAAAGAAAGTAATTTACTCTAAACGCAAGCTCAGTATTTTCTTTGCACCCATACTTACGGATCTCTTAGCAATAGTTCTCAAAGTGTAAGGCAACCCTGGTACACTGGTAAATTTTGTGGTGATAGTCTGAAAATACATCTGAAAGCTCAGCTTGATGGTAACTACGGGTGAGATATGGAATAAACACTTATTTGATGCTCTAGATAATTGTCGGAATAATAAGTGATACACCAATTGTATGAACTAAGGGAGGCCCTGACCAAAAAGTAGACTTTCAAGGTGGGTTTGAACAAAATTTGCTTCGCCAGTTTCAAAGTACTGTATGACTTTTCCAGCATTACTTTTGCCTACACAATCCTTATGCTACTTCTGCACCTCCACAACCACATACTGTATTTATCCTTTCCACCCCCTTAACTTTTTTATATTTGCAATGATATCACATGTGCTTATAAGGTTTTCTGTTCACAAAACTCCAGATGGGCAATTCAGCACATCTGCACACAAGACTGGAAACCTAAATGCTTCTGAAAGTCAAAAACATCTGTTTGGAATATGTGAAATATATTTTGTATGATTTTGTCAGTTCAGGTTAAGTACATTGCATGTTGTCTAGAGCAACAAGGCAAAAGTGGAAGGATAATTATGAACATGTGGTGCAACATAAAACGTGTTCTCTCTACATCAGTATGAGGACTGTTAGCAACCATACGAAACATACGAAACAACAATCACCCAAATTGCAGCAATTATCCAAAATGTATCACCCAGGAAATACACGTTATGCTATTGCTATACTATAACTCCAGCAAATATAAATATTCTGTTTTTTTGGACCTGTAATTATTTTCAAATTTGTTCATACGCTTTGCAGGAATATAAGACAAAAAAAGTGAGCATGTTGGGCCAGACTCAATTTAATAAGAAAATGGTGAAAATGGTAAAAATCAACGTGATCCAAATTTGCACTGTAATGATTAGTGAAAAGTTTCCTCCCAACATAACTGTCTGCCAAACCAAGACATTTAGACCATGCCTGAGATCAGCTATGGCTTTTTCCAGTTACATGCCCAAAATCTTGGACAGCTGTGCATGACACCATCATAAATAATTTTTTTACTCTCAATATTTATTGCAATGAGTTGTTCTTTGTTGGAAGACTGTACAATTAACCAATGCATTACTTTAATATCAGCTATATACAAATGTATGGAAATTAAAGGATATACTGATTTTGAAGAAATACATTTTTTCCAGTACGATAACAATTTGCTCCTATGATACTTATTCTAAGTAAGCTTGCACTATGGTTTAGTAAAATAAAAGTGAAATGCATTTAATCTATGAACCAACGTCAAACACACAATATGTCCTTAGGAACATTTTATTTGCTCATAATACTTCATCTTCATTATTACTGTTCCCTGCTAATTGGTCTCCACATACTTATACTGCTCAGTCTATAATATGTGTTGCTGGCAGGCTTATTTACTTCATTTAATTTTTACAGAAGCTTTACTAGTACAACGCTATTATATTAGTTTCTGTCGCACTGATAGTTCAAGTTTCATATAATTGTATAGTTTATTCATTCAATGCTCCAGCTAAGCATCCTTTCTCTTTCACTCTCATCATTAAATCAGCTACAGACATTACAAGCAGCAGTGTAGTAAATATTTATGAGCCTTTCAAAAAAAGAAAAAAGAAAATTGATCCTAAGAACATATCTAGAATACCAGTTTCAAATTGAGATAGTGCCAGGAAATGGATTCGCCCATGCAGCACAAATAGTGCCAATACCCTTTCCTGTAGTAAGTAAAACATTTTATATCTTCAGACTCTGCTATTCAACATAATATTTACGTAGTTTTGGTCAAAAGTGAATACTTTCTGACAGCATTATATCTTTAAAAAAAAGTTGGAGAACAACACAAGCATGCAAAAAGTTGCCAATTATTGGCTGTGATTGACTATTGGTAGCCCCAGCAATTCAAAAATAAGCACCTGCTTTGAGGCCACAGAGAGCAACATCCAAGGGGTTGGTGAGCAACATGTTGCTCACAAGCCACAGGTTAGGGGCCACTGGTGTACAGACTTCAACCCAAAACTCTGAAAAGATTGTGGGTCAGTTCAGATCAGTACCCAACCTCATTAATCCTCTTGTGGCTGAATGAAAGCAAATCCTAGCAATAGTTTTCCAAAATCTGGTAAAAGCCCTCATAAAAGAGTAGTGTCAGTTATAGAAACAAATAGAAGATCAATTTCAAATGCATGGCCCTCTCATTTCCTAACTCCAAATGATTTGGAACTTTGATGATGGACAAGTAGAAAAACTACTTTTTAAAATATGAAAGTATTTTAAAAGTTACCTATAGGTCATGCTGATTGTTTATCTAAGTAATTGTTAGTTGAAGTTCCTTAACCTGACTAATTTGCCAACCTGACTGTCCCATCTCAGCCTGTCAGTAAGTTTCCAATGCTAACGGACTCCTGCTGCACAAATATGGCAGCCCCCTCATACAGAAACATGGGGCATCAGACAGGTAATGTAAAAGCATTGGGCAAATACTTTATGGCAAATTTATATATATATATATATATAGCTTTCAAATGCAATACAGGTATGGGACCTGTTATCCAGAATGCTCGGGACCTGGGGTTTTCCGGATAATGGATCTTTCCGTAAGTTGGGTCTTCATACCTTAAGTCTACTAAAAATTCATTTAAACATTAAATAAACCCAATAGGCTGGGTTTGCTTCCAATAAGGATTAATTATATCTTAGTTGGGATCAAGTACAAGCTACTGTTTTATTATTACAGAGAAAAATCATTTTTAAAAATTTGGATTATTTGGATAAAATGGAGTCTATGGGAGACAGCCATTCCGTAATTCGGAGCTTTCTGGATATCGGGTTTCCGGATAAGGGATCCTATACCTGTATTATGATAGATGTAAAAAAAAGTTTAATTTCTGGTGTCAGTATCTCTTTAACAACAGTAGCGTAATTGTGTTGATAATATACAAAAAGATTTTGAATCCTTCTTCAGAAAAAAAATATTTTTAGAAAACGTTAATGCCTTATTAGGTTTTCTATAAATGTTCTCTGTAAATATATCTGCATGATCATGTTTTTTGTTTAAACATTTATATTTCATCCAACATCTGTTTCTAGAGAAATTTATGATACTCTTAAAAGTCCAAGAACCACAAAACAAGTAGAAATTATAGTTCAATTAAAGTAATGAACTACCATGTCTGTTTTAATCAGACAAATAATCTCTTTACAGGTCCATAAGCAGTAAATAAGCAGTATCTACATATGTAAGTTCTTTACGGAAATGTCTTTATGGCATATTTATAAAGTTGTGTAAAATATTTTATACTTAAGCAGGTGTAAAGTCGACATAAATTAAGTGAGGTAATTATATGTTTTGAATAAATGGCATGCCTTGTGATCACCACAATTTACACCACTTTTTTCCTGCCTAACGCATTGAACTTAAAGGAACCATCTGAGGTTTTAAATACTGGATAAAAAACAACATCAGCACTGGTTGTTTTATCTATCTGTTAACTTTCATGACTCGCTTTCAAACACTAAGGGGATTATTTATCAAAGGTCGAAAGTTAGAGTTTTTTTATACCTCGAACGAACTCAAATGGTATCTTATTTAAGAAAAAACGTGATTCTGCAAGTTCGAGTTGTGAAACCTGAAAACTCAAATTAAAAACTTGAATTGCTTGAAGTATTTGGGTTTTCCGGTAAAACCTTCCCAAACAAACTTGAACATCATGCAGGCTATTAACAGCTTAAAATGGTTTAAGGGACCTCTTCCACTGTCTCTTACATGACCTTCACAGGTTTTAGATGTATTTTTGTATTAGAGCTATTTCCAGGGTCGCGGGTATAACAAATCTTGAAAAAATCTAGTTTTTTTAACCCAAAAATGTGAGTTTTGACTAAAATATTTTTTGGAAAACACAACTCAAATTTTAATAAATATTTCCCATAATCTGGCCCTTGGGTTGTAGCTTGTAGATGGTCATAGCAAACAGTTAATCAGTCAAGTACCTTTCTTCAGTGTCTCATAGTGCCTTTATAGCTGAAGGTGAGTTCAATAACTGAAGCACTCTTCTAACAATTAAAATCAATGTTTTGATGAGCACACAAGTCTGTTTATTTTTTAATTGCTTTATGCCAGCTATTTCTTCCTCTATACTCACCCAGCAAAACCAGCAAAGCTGTCATGTAGGTGTGAACCTCCATGGCACACACATGTACAGCATATCATTCAGCTGCTGCCTTTGATGATTTTGATGGAGTTCTGTGACATTAACAAAGATATTTGGCAATTCTAATGGCTCATCAATGCATGGCAATCATGGGAAAGGTTAGGGTGGAGGACAAATAGTTTGATATGCATAGCATAAACTAAGTATGGGCAGTCCTTTACAAACTACAGCACAACATTTTTGATAGTTGTCAGATATGAAGACTGCTGTCCACCTGTTCTACCACCTACATGGTCATATATAAATAAATATATATATATATATATATATATACTACCGATCATATCACCTTTAACAACCAAATCTACCTATTTAAAAGCTAACATCTCATTCATTGCTATGGGCTATATCACCTGGGCTAATGTTATGCCTTTTATTAAATATGGGGGATATATGAGGACACTGGTGGAAGCAGACCCTGTGGCTAGGGTGTCCAGATCACGGGTATGCTTTCTCTATTGTTAAGAAAGCCCCCCCTACCCAGCCTCTTTCTTACCTTTTCTGGTGTGAGCAGCTGAGGAAGTAAAGGACACAACTGGGCGGACTGGTGGACAAAGGGAGTGCCACCCGGAACTACAATGCGCCAAATCCAGCAAGGCTTTGTTACACCACTGTATGAGGACCCTTCTACACTGTCAATTGCCCTCCTAAGACAGGTTTTCTATTTAGACAAAAACATTAAACTAAAAGGCAGTACAGTCCAAAACTCCTTATACCAAGCTAAAGCACACAGATCATTTGCCATTTAACTGTATGTTATCTAAAGGTAGGCTTACAGATGTTTTCCTCCTTAATGTAGCTTAACTGATGGCACCCAACTTTCTTTAATATATATCCACTTACAATTTAACACACTACACAAATAGAGCAGATGTACTTTATATCAAACTGGGGAATCCAGAGGGGTTCCCATTAATTTGATATAGCTCCGCAGTTATTAACGTTGACATGCCTGTCTTGAAAGTGTATACTGAATTTACGTATTTGTCAGGGCATTTCCTTTTTTTTATCATTATGTCAAGTAGGAAGAATTTATTTCTGATGACCCCTAAGATTAGCTTGAAAACGCACTGAACATGATCAGTGTCACTTGCAATCAAAAGTTTATTTGACAAGATGGGGAGTTGCCATAGGCAAGTTTGAAGGCATGTATCATTACTTTTACCAGGCTGCTGAAACTGTGCTACTACAGTATATTCAGCAGATACAATACAGTATTTCTAGCTATATTTTTCTAGCATTGCTTTAGTTCCCCTTTAATGAATAGTGCATAATTTATCAACATTTCTAACTATTTTTCATCCTACACTATACAATAATACCTTAAGATCAATACTTTGCCACTGTACACATTTATTGGATTCCACTCTTCTGTCAAAATTGGGGCTGGATATATTCATAAATACATCCTTGTATGTTTGCATAGAAATGCTCTACCAACTGTGTTAAAAACTTTACAGGCTGTAACAAATTTGACTTTTAGATTCCTTTTATGTTCAGCTTCTTTGAAAGATGTGTACAGTGCTTTTTATTTAAACACAGATGCCTGCTTTCACATTCTTAATGTACATGTTTATGTTTGCATTTAGCTGTTTTACCATAATTGCATGCAATGATTCTATACATATGCCAGGCCTTGATTTCACTAATATGTCAGCATTTAATCAGTTTTAATGTATCTTTTGACTTTTCTTTACTAATATTTATTATGTTGCAGCTGTTTTCAAGTATTAATATTAGCACATGATGGAACAAAGTTGTATTTCTGCAGTGCAATAAACAGTACAACATGAGCATGTCACCATTTCCCAGACTTGGGTCCTACAAGGAACAAGTGGATGCTACCTCTACCACCTAGTATTTAGGTTTCTTAGTTCTCTAAAAATAATCTAAGAAACATCAGAGCCGCATAATACCGTAAACTGAAGGACAATACTGAGAGGAATAACTGTTTCATTATATACTTCAGCAAACTACTAGCCAGTCTTAACTCTTGACTGGTAAACCTACTATACAAGTAACATTATAATAGAGTGTAGCATTTAGGTACTAAATATTTTGGAGCTATGTTTTAAGTGGCTCTCCACGTGAAAATTTTACCCTCCAACTGTTTACAAGAGCCAGCAGAGTTCACGGATACATCTTCAGCTGCTTCGGTAATCTTCAGGTTTTCTCCCGGCGAGTTTCGGGGCATGCACAGTTGTCGCGAAACAGAACTTGCTCCAACTGCGTATGCACCGATACAACACTTACTTCCTGAAGATTACTGCAGAAAAGCAGATGGTGCCCGTGGACTCCCCTGGAGAGAATCTGCACCAAGGGGTAAGTAGCAGCTAGGCTGGGGGGGGTCTATGTAGGGTAGGGGGGAAGGTTTTTTTAACTTTAGGGTTTGCTTCTCCTTTAAGGCATTTCTCACTGGCTAAAGCATGACAGCAAAGAATATACTTTATGTGCTATGGGCTTTAGTCTCTTCATATAGGAAGGGTAATATCACAGCAATTAACATTGTCCCCTCTTCTTCCACAATGAAACAATAGGAGTTGAAAATCATGTGACAAGTGGCACATGGGCTGTTTATTTCCCACCATTCAGTTCCCATGGAACACAACTAACAATTCATGTATAATTTATTAAAATAGACTAGGTTATGCTATTTTATTTACCTATAAGTCAGACTGAGTGCTCATCAAAAAGGCAGGAGCATAGTGGTGATGTAACATTAGCCAAGACTCCAGAAGGAACTACAGTATGATTTGCTTGAATATACTGTGTATTAGTGATGGGCGAATTTATTCGCCAGGCGCGAATTCGCGGCAAATTTGCGCGATTCGCCACCAGCGAATAAATTCGCAAAACGCCCGCGAAAATTTGTCCGAAAAAATTCGCCGGCGCCGTTTCGCTAATTTTCCGCCGTTTCGCAAATTTTGCGCAAAATTCCCGAATTTTCTGGCGAAACGGCGCAAATTCGCCCATCACTACTGTGTATCACCAGGAAGCTTACTTCTGTACACAAATGCATGCATCCATGCATATACACACATTACATTTGTAGAAGGTGAATGCATGTAACATATAAGTTTGTACATAAAATATGTGCAAATAAATACACCGTACCCCTTCTGCATAAAAATAAGACTTCAATATTTCATTGGTTCTTCATAAATGCAAACCTGACAACTCTGTGTTTTATGTTTCACATGTCGCATATCTGTCTGTGACCGTCAACCCTCCTTCACAATTAACAGATCTTAACACAATTGTCCTGCCTTGCTTCTGCTTCTGTTGTTATTCTGCAGAATGGAATGTCACCTATGATCAGCATAAAATAATGGGGATGGATTAGAAACGAGAGACAACATTGCTTTTAATAAGGGAACAGATAAAACAATAAAAGATTTGTTTAAACCAAGGAGATTCCCAATCTGTCATGCAAAGGACATTCAACTCGGGAATTGCATTCATAAAATAAATGGAATAATAAAAAGAAGAAAGGAATACAAAGAACAGTGGATGCCTTTATTTAGATACAAAGTTAGTGGTAGGCTCAAGATGCATTCTTCATAGCACTGCTGCTTTTAAATGGATTGGGTTAGGAGCCACTTTATTAGTCTAACCGAGAAATGGATAGCATCAGTTGAAAAACATGTATAATGTACACAAGTAGCAGGTATGGAATATATTATCCTGAATGTTTGGGACTTGTGGTTTTTGATAAAGGGTCTTTCTGTGATAAAAATTAAATTAAAACCCAAAATCCAATACGCCACCATGATATATGCAGCTTAATTAGGATGAATTACCCAATAGTAGGGGTCATTAATTAGTGCTAGAGCATTTAGGGGTGCAAAACGCACATCTTAGTGTTCACCTACTGAACATTACCTCCCGAAGAAATGCTGCTCTCTCAACCAAGAACTCGATAAAAGTCTGGTCCTCAGTACAGAGAGCACCAGAGCCCTGTCCTTACTGCCTGTCTATATGCCTCCCCCTTTAATAGAACACAGGCTATTACAGAGATTTTTCCAAGGGATAATCAGCGCAGAGGCCTGTGGCATCATACACAATGCAGGGTGCAAAAAAAAAAAAAATTGTCAGATTTCTCCCTTTTTTGCACTTTGCATACTGTGCCCTGCATTGTAAATTACTCCTCCTGTTTTTATTACATAAAAAAAGGAACTCATTACAAAAAACAGCAATTATGGAGTTGAAGATAGGCTTCCTGGGTTTTCAGATTAAGAGATCCCATACATGTTTGTATTTGCAAGGCAGCTGTGTAGGTTTTATTGGTGGGCTTTAAAGGGATCCTGCCACCATAAAGACATGGATCTGTAAAATCAGTAAATGCTGCTCTGACTGCTGAATCATGTTTACAAGGCGTTTGGCCTGTGGCACAGTTTGACCGCTGCTGCACTCATGCGTTTCAAAGGGGAATATTCTTGTTACAGCACTGCTCTGCTATGGCTTCTGTTTTCTTCCTAAACATGGGGGGAGGCCAAAACACACAGTCTGCCTTAATCATAAATGCTTAATGTTGGGTCTGTATGTGAATTTAGCTTCAGAGGGTTATAAATAATCTATAGTCTTTTTTTTCCCTCTTCTTGATAAAGGAGGTCTTCCAGCTGTTGCTAAATGAAATATCCCTGGAGTAGGGTGCAAAGTGGACATCTCAGTTTCGAACGTCATTTTTTTTTTTCTTAAACCTTAGATCGTTCCATTTGTTTTCTCCTTATTTTCTATGCTTATAACGCACAGCTGCAGAGAAGCCAAACCAGTCAGACACAGACTGATTAGCAGTGCAAATTGTAGGTTCCTTGTTGAAGCAGAGTGTGTGATGCACAGCACAATCATACACCTAGGGGCTTATATACTAAAATCTGAATTTATCTCATATTTTATTTAAAAAAAACCATGACTAAACTCCCATGTGCGATTTGAACTTATTTATTAATAACCTGAATTAATTGAATCACAGAAAAAATTATAAAATCATGTGAAAACCTGAATCACACAAATTTTTCGGGCTTTTTATGCCAATCACTTGATATTTTCTAGTTTTTGCCTGAAACTTGAAATAAATTGAGATAGGTAGTGTATATCGTATATTTGCAGTGCCTGGTACAAATATGAGCTAACAATGAGACACATACACAGCCACAGCCTGTACAAACAAAGAGGTACCCTAAGAAGAAAACAAAATCTTTATTCAGGAAAACTGAAGGGAAATCTGGTGGCCCTATTATTGTCATAAATGATTATAATATGATTTGATGAAGAACTATACCATATTTACATATTTCCTCAATATGGGAGGACACAACACAAATAACAACACTGTACAACACTGCCAATTTTATATTGCACATAGAGACCAGCATTACTACTTAAATGCTTAAATAGAAGTACTGACATCTTCTAATTCTAAATAGTCAGCATGTGAAATGATGTAATATTGATATTTTAATTATACAGAGCAAGCCAGTTGATGCAAATCAGAGATGTTGGGAACCCATTTCTGTTAACTGATGTAGTGTATGCAAAATAGAATTCACTGCGTTCATTGTGCTCGATACAGCTTTATTAATATATGATACACGAAAACAAGCTTGTATAAAGCACAGAAACAATCTATTCCCATACACTCTGCACCCAACCCAGTTTTTAACAGATACTAACCATCTGCTGCAGTATGTGTTTGGAATGTCCCAGAAGTTCCCAGTCACGACTGATTTTTCAGATATCGACTGCCCTCCTCTGCATACAACCTGCAATCAGAGAAAAGAGAAAGTCCCTTTGTTTGGCTATGCTGCAGCTAGGAATTCCACAGAGCAGGTCACATACAATACACAACCAGCTGAACAGCAAGCAACTCTTTAGTGGTGCTCAGGGTATGTACACCACATTTATTTTTCAGGCTAGGTAACATCAGATATACTGTAGGAGCTCTCATGGTCTTTTAAAGAATTTTGTTTGCAAAGCATCCCAGACAAATACACATTTACATAAAAGCATGCACACACACGCAGTTCCTTTTTTATTTCCAGGTCCAAATGCTTACATTAACTACTCTCGGAAAGATGTAAACGTTTGGATAAAATCCATAATCTTTACATTGTATGAGGAGAATGAATGCTTGTGTTTATTTTCTTCTGTTTATTAAGTAAAATCTAGACAATTTTGTTAGGCTCATTCATTCATTAGAAGCTCTTTGGGATACAATTGTATGTAAACTATGAAAAACATGGAAAAGTGACTTAATCAGTGAAGGAGATAAAAAAGACCATCAAGGTAAAAGTTGGGTGCCAACATAATCCCATAAGGGAGAAAGGGGGGGGAGGCCTTAATTAAGCTATGTACAGTACATATCATCATGAAACAACAGCATTTCATAATCAGATCTATGAATTGCTTTGGACTGCTTTACAGTAAGAAAACTCTTGACCTGGGCAGAGACAAATACCTGCCTTCTTACCCAAAACTGGCCTAGAAATAATACCATTTACTTTATTGTGAATCTTTTAGGCCACAGCTTTATTGGTGTTAACAATACATAACATAGTGTTAACAATACATAACATAAATATATAAATAACATTTCCATATTAATACCAATATAACCATAAAAGCATCAACAGTGCTATAACACAATTCAGCAAGATCCCTGGCAATGGACCCAATTAGGTGCATGCAATTGCACCAGCCACCAGCCACTCTGGCTGTGCCTTCCAGTATGGTGGGTACGCTGGATTGCATGATTCAACAAATATAACATACCCTCCCAGAGACCAACGCTCTTAGAGAGGAACACCACCAACCAAGTACCATTAACCAACTTGCGACTTGTAAAATCCAACTTATCAACCAGCTCTCCCCATTGGCAGGAACCTGCCGCACAGCTCTGACAACGGGCTATCCCCTCGCATCTCAGCTCAATCATCAACCCCACATACTCACCATTTCACGTTGACTTATCATGTATCCCACTAACCCAGGCCACAATTGTGACGATTATAACAAAGGGTTAACCAAAGGGGGAGGATGGAACTCATTTTCTCTTCCCTTCCCTAACTGTTACTGCTTCAAATTAGCTAAATTCCCCCCCCCCCACACACACACACACACTATGTCACTAAGCCTTAACTTATAACCCCCTGCCTGGCACCCTCAGCTCCCTCTTTGTGCTGATGTTGAAACATTATTTTCATCTGTCTATAACATTGTCTTCTTCTCACCTGCCATGTACTGGGGTCATGCCAGTTAAGAGAAATATTGGCACTGATCTTATGTATTAGCATGTATTTTCTGGTATTTAATTGTTGTAACAATGTAAATTATATGGTATTAAGAATATTGTCTCAGGCAAGAAAATGACACTCATTCTGTTGTGTGTAATGAAACGCAATATTTTATTAAGATAATAAATACCCAAAAATCAATACTGATCATTTCTCCTCCTCTACAGTGTACCGGTGTTCCTGAGGCTCAGAGTCAGCTAATTCCAAGATATATTACAGCCTTCTAGTGAATATGCTGGACTATGGTTGACCACAATAAAAAAGGAAGCAAGGAATTTAATAGTTGGACAAAATATTGCTTCCCTCAGTCAAGCATAAAACCTAATATCAATAAAACATTTTCAACCCTATCAATATTTTAGATTTTTTTAACCCCAAACACAAATATAAATGAGTAACCTTTAAAAGTGAAACTAGATAATCTTTCTATAGGTGATGCTTATTAACATTAACATATGATTGGCTTTATGTTACAATAATTTTAATTGCTAGTGATTCACCCCTTAGCATACCCAGACCTGTATATTTTTTATATCTGTTGGCATGTCAGATAATTATTATTGTGGCAAGCATCTGTACAGCAATAATGCCTTTTCAATAAATCTTGCTTAAAAAAACACCATGCAACAATGTATGGATGTGTCATAGTAGCATAATTCATGCTCTTTTGCACCTGAATTTATTCAGGAATTTTTATAAGAAGTTAGTTAATTAATATTCAGTAATCATTTTATGTAAGTTGTTACATCCTGATTATTCATTGCTTAGCAATGCTATAATACTCCTATCAGAGGCTTTTTTTATTAAAAATATTACTATTGGCAGCAATCATATGGTTCTCAGATTGTGGGCTTATCCCTACTGAGCCTGCGGCAATGAATTGGAAGACAGTATAGAGACTCATCAGGGCAGTATTTGTGGTCAAAGGTTATTTACTGTCCTAGATATTCCTGGAAATCCAGCCTGAATGCCAGTAAGAAGGGAGGAGCGTGACATGTGTGTTTGATGAGGCTACCAATGGAAGAACTTATCAATATATACTTACCATATAAGCAGCAGTATGTTTCTTTTGGGGAAAGCTAAGCCTCACTAAACATTCATTATTCTCCTCCTATTCCAGTTAGGGTTAGATTTGGGATGAGCTCTTCTGTACTCTGTATAACTTTTGCTATGTGTTGCAGTAGAACAGAGAAATTGCAGATACTTCTGTTTTATACTTGAGATCCTGCATACTTGGTTTTTAAGAGTAACAGTGAGAGGAAGGGAAGGTTCACAGTTGACTACCCTGTATAGTGAAGCCACCTTTACAGGGGTGATTCACCTTTAAGTAAACTTTTAGTATGTTATAGAATGGCTAATTCTAAGCAACTTTTCCATTTGTTTTCATTATTTATTTTTTATAGTTTTATAATTATCTGCCTTTATCTTCTGACTCTTTCCAGCTTTCAAATGGGCATCGCTGACCCCCATCTAAATAGCAAATGCTCTGTAAAGGTGGCCATACACTGGCCGATAAAAGCTGCCGACATCGCCAAACGAGAGGATCTCTCCGTGCATGGCCACCTTAAGGCTACATATTTATTGTTATTGTTAATTTGTATTTCTCATTTTTCTAGTAAGGTCCTCTCCAATTCATATTCCGGTCTCTTATTCAAATCAATGGATGGTTGCTAGGGTAATATGGACCATAGCAGCCAGATTGCTGACATTGCAAACTGGAGAGCTGCTGAATAAAAAGCTAAATAACTCAAAAACCACAAATAATAAAAAAAAATTAAAACCAATTGCAAATTGTCTCAAAATATCACTCTCTACATCATACTAAAAGTTAACTCAAAGGTGAACAACCCCTTTAATCTATTAACCCGAGTCACATGCAGCAGCTGGGTGCTTGTTTATATGTTATTTATTGCTCATAAATTGATTCCAGGAATGGGAGAGGGATACAAGGTGTAAAACAAACATGATTCATTAGTACTTTATAATGAAAATAATTATAATATGAAAGAGAATAAGAAAACAATTACCCATGACATACTGGCATGCTCACTAGGAATTCTATATGGTTGCTGCTTCTGATTGTGTGTGTGTGTTGTGTGTTTTTAGTTTTGTTCATTTGTTTAGCAAACTCATGCCATTACACATACTATTCATATGCCACTGTTTATTTTTCATCACTAACCAACACATCAAAATGTGTCTGGCCATTAACCCTTTAAGTGCCAGCAGAATTGACCAATTTGGTTACGCGAAATGCCAGACGTTTTTGAAACATTCTGTGCTCTCTCACTTTAGGGGCATTTTCTGAGGGGAAACCTATAGTTCACCTAGGAAAACTATACATTGTCTTTTTCGGGAGAAACTGAGCTTTCTAAATCTGCCTGAGTTTTCATGTATTTCCACCTCTGCAAAAAGATTTATAGTGCTAAATACAAAAAAAAAATTAAAAATTCCTATTTTTCACAATATATGAACTTATACCCAGGGGCGCGCCGCCAATGAGGCGAGCTGAGACGCTCGCCTCAGGCGGCAACGACGAAGCGGTTTCCAGGGGCGGCAAAAAGCCGCTCCTGCACCTTTAAGAGCCGAATTTCTGGTTTTTAAACCGGAAATTCGGCTTTACTAATGCGAGAGAGCGCAATTGCGCTCTCCGCATTAGTGTTCCTGCCTCCCCTCCCGACAAGTAAGTCAGCGAGGGGGGGCGGCATTGCAGGAGCCGCCTCAGGCGGCGCTTAGGTCTGAATCGGCGCTGCTTATACCTGAAAAACATTTCATTTTACGCATGAAAATCCAACTGATTTGGAAAGCCTCATGTCTCTTGTACGTGCCAATACCAAATATGTATAGTTTTAGGCAGATTTAGGACATCTGTACAGCAAAAACTCCCGGCAGTATATTACCGAATTTTGAAAGCAGAAGGCAGAAAACGGCATACTTTTGATTCCAAGGCCACAAAATCCTGAAACAGTATGTTTACCCCAGAAGACCATATATTTTTGGAAAGTACACATTCTGCCGATTCCAAAATGGGTAACTGTGTCTCTCTACTCCTAACTACCAAACATCAAAGCTTGTCTGAACGTAGCGTTTTTTATCAAAATGTATCAAAATTTTGAAAAATCACTTCAAAGGTTTTATTTTGCTGCTCCGCATATCACACACTATATTAGATACCAAGAAAAAGCACCCTGAATATGATTGCCAGGGGTCCACTGAACAGTTTGATCCCCATTGTGCATAGGATTACCAAAGTACCTGGCATTTAGAGACCCCAATATGAAGTTAGCACATCCAAATTGTTCAGGACTTTACTTCAGCTACTGAAAAATCAACACACTGACTGCATTTTTTGTGGGGTAAAAACACCGAAATATACGTTTACCCCCCAAAACCATATATTTTCGGAAAGTACACATTCAACCAAATCTAAAATGGGTACCCATGCCTTTCTGCTCCGAACTACTGAGTCGCAAGGCTTTCCCAAAATTGTCAGTTTTGGTGAAATATCTGAAAATTTCCTAAAAGCTTCAACTTCCCAGCACCATATCACCCATGTATCATTACATACCAAGAAAAAGCACCCTAAATATGATTGCCAGGGTTCCTCCAAACAGTTTGGTAGTCATTGTTCATAGGTTTACCAAAGTATCTGGCATTTAGAGGCCCCAAAATGAAGTTAGCGCATACAAATAGTCCTGTGAGTAACTTCAGCTAATGAAAAATCAACACATTGACTGCATTTTTGTGGGGTAAAAACACAGAAATATACGTATACCCCCCAAAACCATATATTTTTAGAAAGTAAACATTCTACCGAATCTAAAATGGGTACCCATGCCTTTCTGCTCCAAACTACTGAGTCGCAAGGCTTTCCCAAAATTGTCAGTTTTGGTGAAATACCTGAAAATTTCCTAAAAGCTTCAACTTCCCAGCACCATATCACCCATGTATCATTACGTACCAAGAAAAAGCACCCTAAATATGATTGCCAGGGTTCCTCCAAACAGTTTGGTGGCCATTGTTCATAGGTTTACCAAAGTATCTGGCATTTAGAGGCCCCAAAATTAAGTTAGTGCATACAGATAGTCCTGTGGGTAACTTCAGCTAATGAAAATCCAACACATTGACTGCATTTTTTGTGGGGTAAAAACATCGAAATAGGAGGAATTCTTTCATACTTACCGTGATTCCCCTTTCCTGGCCATCCCCCTAGTCAGCATTTAACTGACGGGTATCCCCTCCCACTGACAGATGTGTCCCCTAGCAGAGTTTAAAGCCCCACCTACCTACTTCCTCCCTGTCTCTGTAAAAAGCTCTAGGATTCGGGAGGGAATGCTGACTAGGGGGATGGCCAGGAAAGGGGAATCACGGTAAGTATGAAAGAATTCCTCCTTTCCCTGGCCATCCCCCGTCAGCATTTAACTGACGGGTAATACCCAAGCAATGAAACAAGGGGTGGGAGAATCAAACAGTTTACTTAGAATTCAGTACTGCTTGAATCACTTTACGACCAAAATCAGCTCTTTTGGTTAGCCTGACATCTAAACGATAATGTTTAGCAAAAGTATTAGGACTAGCCCAGGTAGCTGCCCTGCAAATGGCATCTGTAGGTGCTCCTGCTTCTGCCGCCCAAGACGTCGCCATACCTCTGGTTGAATGGGGCCTGACCCCCTCAGGTACTTCTTGCCCCTTTAGCGAGTAGGCCTTCTTGATCATAGTAATGATCCATCTACGAATCGTGGAAATCGAAGCCGCTTGACCCCTGTTAGCTCCACAAGGGATAATGAACAGGCTTTCAGACTTCCTAAAGGGTCTTGTAGAGATCAGATACCTCTCCAAACACCTCTTTACATCCAGAACTTCAGGAATATCTCTCTCCTGATCTGAATTTTTGCCAATGGCTGGAAGACATATCGGTTCATTTAGGTGAAATTCAGATACCACCTTCGGCAGAAATGTTAAACTTGGTCTGAGTGTCACTCCCTGATCACTGAATACTGTGTAAGGAGGGTTAGCCATCAGAGCTTGTAGTTCGGAGACCCTTCGACCTGAAGCTATAGCCACCAAAAATACAGACTTCAGAGTTAAATCCCACATGGATATGTTCTCTTCAGGGATGAAAGGAGATTTTGAAAAAGCTTCCAGCACAAGCGGCAAATCCCAAGAGGGAGCAAGCTCCTTAACTGGTGGTCTAATTCTTAATGCAGCCTTGAAAAAGCGAATTATCAAAGGATTGCTGGCAAACTGAATTCCCAAAATTGCTGAAAGTGCAGAAACCTGAACTCTAAGGGTACTGGTGCTGAGGCCCTTATCCAAACCCGACTGAAGGAACTCCAACACTTGAATCACCTCCGGGTTTTCAGGATTGAATCCCTCCTTCGTAGCCCAAGAAGAAAAAATACTCCAAATTCCATCGTATTTTAAAGAAGTGCTATTCTTCCGAGATTTCGACAAAGTATTTATAAGGGCTTCCGAACAGCCCGCTTCCCTCAGCCTGTTGAGCTGAGTCTCCATGCCGCTAGCTTTAGTTGTTGAGGAGCAGGATGAAGAAGATGACCCTGGAACAGAAGGTCTGGTTTGTAGGGGAGTCTCATTGGTTTGTCCACAGCCAACCTCCTTAACAGCGGATACCAAGGCCTTCTCGGCCAATCCGGTAGGACTGCGACAACTTCGATCCGGGATCTCAAAATCTTCCTCAAAACCTTGAAGATCATTACGAATGGGGGAAATACGTAAGCCCAAAGGTCCAACTGTGGGCAAACGCATCCGTCGCCCATGCTTCCCTGCATGGAACTCTGGAGAAGAAGATTGGAACTTGTGGTTGTTCACAGATGCCATGAGATCCAGATCGGGTCTCCCCCATCTTCCCAATATCCTCCGAAAAACCTGGCTGTTGAGGCTCCATTCTCCAGGATCTACTTGCTTGCGGCTCAACCAGTCCGCCTTCCAATTCAGATTCCCTGGAATATGAACTGCCGTTATCCCCAAGAGGCATGACTGGGCAAATTCCATAATGGGATTCAATTCTTTCATCATTGCCCTGCTCCTAGTGCCTCCCTGACACCTGATATAAGCCACTGCTGAGACGTTGTCTGATCTTATGCAGACCTCCTCTGCCCAAAGTAGAGGTTCGAAAGCCTCTAGAGCTTTCATGACCGCCCTTAATTCCAGGATATTGGACTGCAGATGAGATAGATCTTTCTCCCAACGACCTTGGACTGACCACTGCTGGCAATGTGCTCCCCAACCGGAGCCCGAAGCGTCCGTGTAGATGTTTAATGGCCTTTGATCTAGCAGAGGGAATCCTCTCCGAAGATTTGAGGCATTCAGCCACCATAACATCTGATTCCTTGCCTCCACTGAAAAATAAATAATTTGGTCCCAATTTTTCCTGTGTCGATCCCACTGCATCAGAAATAGCCTTTGAATCTTCCTCATATTCCATCTGGCCCAAAGAACTACTCCAATTGTTGAAGTCAGACTGCTTAAAACCTGCATAAATTGTCTTGCTGGGAGACAGTGTAAAAAAATAACCGTTGTCATCACTTGCTTTATCTTGAAGATCCTCTCCTGAGACAAGGAAACCATCCCTAGACACGTATCTATCTGAGCTCCCAGATAGACTAATCTCTGAGTTGGCACAAGTTGGCTCTTTTCCAGATTTAACAACCATCCGAACCTCTGTAGCTCCGACATCACTGTGTCTCGATGTCTTTCTAGGATCTCTGGATTTCTGGCTACAACTAACAGGTCGTCCAGATAGTGATACACCTCTATGTTTTGTCTCCTTAACCTTGCGATGACAACTATTAAGACCTTTGAGAATGTTCTGGGTGACGTGGAAAGGCCAAACGGAAGGCAGGTGAATTGTAGATGCTGTCCCAGGAAAAAGAATCTGAGGAAACACTGATGTTCTACCGAGACGGGCACATGCAGATATGCGTCTCTTAGATCGATTGAGATGAGCCAGTCTCCAGGACTTACTGCTCTCTTGATAGTTAGGATGGTCTCCATCTTGAAGGAGCGAACCCTCACGCATTTGTTCAGTTTCCTGAGATCCAGAATTGGTCTCAAGTCGCCTGACTTTTTCTGGACCAGGAACAGGGGAGAATAAAAGCCCTTTCGCAGCTGAGAATTGGGCACTGGAATCACTGCTTGTTTCAGAATTAGTTTCTGGATATACTCCTTTAAAATAATCTTTTTGTCTTCCTCCCGAGGGACCGGAGTCTGGATGAAATGATTGTATCTGGGTTTCCAAAGAAACTCTATCATATAACCTCGGGTCGCAATTGTTTTGACCCAAACATCCTCCGTCTCCTTTGCCCAGACCCCTGCAAATTTTAATAATCTTGCTCCCACAGGAATCTGGACAGGCCTCATATCATTGCTGCTTGGCTTGCCCTTTGGGGGATCTAGCTTCCTTGGGTCTGAACCCCTTGAACACATAGGACTGCCCTGTCTTCCAAGTGTTGGGACGAAAAAACTCTTTGCCTGGTCTGTAAAATCTTGTGTCCTCCTTTCGTCTAGGCATGAAACGATCTTGACGTCTAGGAGGGTTCCTAAAACGTCTGGGAGTTTGAGGGAGAAAAGTGCTTTTCCCTCCTGAAGACTTATTAATGATCTCTTCTAACGCCTTTCCAAAGAGCATCTGCCCCTCAAAAGGAAGTTTACATAGAACATTCTTAGAGGCAGTATCCGCAAACCAAGCCTTAAGCCACAAGGCTCTACGGGCTGCGACAGAAAAAGTCATACTTCTAGCCGCCAATCTGGTTAAATCCACAGCAGCCTTGAGACAAAAATTACATGCCATCTTGATGTCTTCCAGAACCTGCAAAGACTGCTCGCTTAAAGTCTCCTCATTGGTATTAACAGCCACCGACTCCGTCCAAAGAGACATGGCTTTAATTACTGAAATTAGTGAGACTGAAGGCCTCAACATCGCCCCAGCAACCAAATAGGTCTTCCTCAACTCTGTCTCCATCCTCTTCTCCATAGGATGCTTAAGTGCTGAGAGATCATCTATTGGTAATGCCGTCTTCTTAGAAAGGCGTGCTACAGGAGCATCCACTGTAGGGTGAGAGTCCCACACCTTGGAGACTCCAGCAGGAAAGGGGTAGAACTTTTCCAATCTAGGTTTGACCGGAACTCTTCTTGGTCCCTTCTGCCACTCGGCAGATACTAATTCCTCAACTTCCTTATGCATAGGAAAAGTTTGTCTCACCTTCTTGGAGACAAAAATGGACGTGGATGCCTGCTCTTCATCCTGCAGAGTAAGGGAATGCCTCACAGCCTTGATCAAGGCTGGAATAAATTTGACATCGAAAGAGGGATCGGATTCATCCTCCGTATCTTCCTCCTCCTCTGAATCCTCTTCATACGGTACTTGTTGTCTAGGATTTGAAGGGCCGGGATTCACCGTTGCTTCCTTAATGCCCTGTGACACAGCTTGAGAAATCCATGATAAGATATCCGCTGGAGAAGGATCAGATAAGGCAGACTCAGCCCCCGAAGGGGAAGCTTGACTATCCAGCTCTACGGATCTTGCTTTTTTGCTAGCTGGAGCAGATTGACCAAAGTCTTTGTCAAGCAATTCGAGGATGCATTGTTTGCAGAGCCTCTTCCCCTTAGCAGCGGGATTTTTGCAAGCTCTGCAGACTATCACAACATCAGATTCAGATCCAGAAGTCAACCTCCTTTTCCCCGATGGATCTTCCATCTGTAAGAAACAATTTACTTTCAGTACAGATAATGCCTCTTTTCGAAGTAGAAACTTACCTGAAAGTGACTCACCATAACCTGAGGGGCGGCACAATACTCGGCAGCCGGCAATCCTAAGGAGCCTAAGCACAGTAAAAATTACCAGGCCAAAGGCAAGGATGCCGAAAACCGGTTAAAAAAATGGCGCCAAAGGACGCAGCGTGATGACGCCAGCGCAAAAGCGCGGGCGTCAGAAGTAACGCGCGTGCGCAAAACGCGCGCACGCGAAAAAGTGCGCACGCGCAGGCAAACACATGCCAGACGAGTAAGAGTCAAAACTGACCTGCAATCCCCGGCCGCTAAGAGGGATCCCCAGAGCGAATGCGCTAAGGCGAACGCTAACCTGGAGCTTCAGGCGGAGAGAGGCAAACTGCGCCTGGATTCCAGCCCTAAAAAGGACCGGGTGAGCCACAAAAGAAAAAATATACCTCCTGCAGAGGACACCGCAGAGAGAAAAAGAAGACAGGGAGGAAATAGGTAGGTGGGGCTTTAAACTCTGCTAGGGGACACATCTGTCAGTGGGAGGGGATACCCGTCAGTTAAATGCTGACGGGGGATGGCCAGGGAAATATGTTTACCCCCCAAAACCATATATTTTTGGAAAGGACACATTCTACCGAATCTAAAATGGGTACCCATGCCTTTCTGCTCCAAACTACTGAGTCGCAAGGCTTTCCCAAAATTGTCGGTTTTGGTGAAATATTTGAAAATTGTCTCAAAGCTTCAATTTCCCAGCACCATATCACCTATGTATCATTACGTACCAAGAAAAAGCACCCTAAATATGATTGCCAGGGTTCCTCCATACAGTTTGGTGGCCGTTGTTCATAGGTTTACCAAAGTATCTGGCATTTAGAGGCCCCAAAATCAAGTTAGTGCATACAAATAGTCCTGTAGGTAACTTCAGCTAATGAAAAATCAACACATTGACCGCATTTTTGTGGGGTAAAAACACAGAAATATATGTTTACCCCCCAAAACCATATATTTTTGGAAAGTACACATTCTACCGAATCTAAAATGAGTACCCATGCCTTTCTGCTCCAAACTACTGAGTCGCAAGGCCTTCCCAAAATCGATGGTTTTGGTGAAATATCTGAAAATTGCCTCAAAGCTTCAACTTCCCAGCACCATATCACCCATGTATCATTACGTACCAAGAAAAAGCACCCTAAATATGATTGCCAGGGTTCCTCCAAACAGTTTGGTGGCGATTGTTCATAGGTTAACCAAAGTATCTGGCATTTAGAGGCCCCAAAATGAAGTTAGCGCATATAAATAGTCCTGTATGCAAGATACTTTGGTAAACCTATGAACAATGGCCACCAAACTGTTTGGAGGAACCCTGGCAATCATATTTAGGGTGCTTTTTCTTGGTACGTAATGATACATGGGTAATATGGTGCTGGGAAGTTGAAGCTTTGAGGCAATTTTCAGATATTTCACCAAAAACCGTCGATTTTGGGAAGGCCTTGCGACTCAATAGTTTGGAGCAGAAAGGCATGGGTACTCATTTTAGATTCGGTAGAATGTGTACTTTCCAAAAATATATGGTTTTGGGGGGTAAACATATATTTCTGTGTTTTTACCCCACAAAAATCTCCCAAATGAAAATAGTACATATGAATTTTCACATATGACACTCTGACTGCTACAATACAAGCACCTGGTATGTGCATTATGCACCATAAGACCCCCTAACAGTATAGAGACCCTAGAAAACCATATATTTTCTGAAAGCACACATTCAGACGAATCTAAAGCAAGTAATTACATCTTTCTACTGCAAACTACAAAACCACAAAGCAATGCTAAACATAACGCTTTTTATGGAATTTCTGAAAATAGTCACAAAGCTTGCATTTTACCCCATTATATACCCCACATTTTGTAACGTACCAGCAAAAGTCATCCTCAATATGAAAGCCAGGAGTGTACTGAACAGTGTGATGCCTGATATGAAAAGATTTACCAAACTAGGTGGCATACAGAGACGCCCAAATGAAAATAGTACATATGAATTTTCACATATGACACTCTGACTGCTACAATACAAGCACATGGTATGTGCATTATGCACCATAAGACCCCCTAACAGTATAGAGACCCTAGAAAACCATGAGTTCATTATAAAAGTAAAACCATTTGTAATGATAGCTGAATTGATGTCTGAAAGAAGGTTAATTGGATTCCCATGAAACTACCCTAAGTATTTTATGTGATAGGGACCTTAGATTGTAAGATCCACTGGGGCAGCGACTCATGTGAATATTGAACAGTCTCTATAAAACAATATACAATATATTGGTTTATATAAATAATGGATAATTGCAGGTGGATCCTGTAGTGATAAAACGCTCACAATAGCACAAATGATTACACAAATTGGAATTCTGAGTATGTTGAAGCATATATTACATTTTCAATTTCCTGATAGTTCCCCTTTAACAGCAGAAAGGGAAAGGAAGGTGAAATCACTACTCCCCTAAACAATTTCCTTTTTACAGTAAACCATTATGCAAAACACTTTAAATCTTTGACACACTTTCAGATTCAACCACCATTTAATGCAAAGTTTACATAGAAACCAAAAATATATTTGAAAGAATCCCACAGAAATATTTAATGTTATGATAAGGAATTGTTCTTTCCAGTGAAAGCAACACAACCACAAATGAATTTAATGGTAAATAACTTGTTGCTCTGATGGAGTTGCAAACCACATAAGAAAACAATTTTAGCATGTTGAAACCATCATACAGCTATAGCACTAAAATGCACAGCAAATTATATTAGACTACAATTATTTCATATCTCATAACCCTTTTTGCAGTTGTGCCAATTTTTTGCTGTTAAATAATAATAATTTCCCTTAAAATTCAATGTTTAACATAGGAAATAAATTACCGTATATACTCGAGTATAAGCCGAGTTTCTCAGCCCCCAAAATATGCTGAAAAACTCTACCTCGGCTTATACTCGGGTCAAGCGCAAAAACGGTCGCCGGCATCCAAGAATAGTCGCCGGCGTCCAAGAATAGTCTCCAAGAATATTTGCCGGCTTCCAAGAATGGTCACCGGCATCCAAAAACGAGACGCCGGCACTTCCAATGGGAGCAGAAACCCTCAATTTTTTGATTGAAACTTAACAGAAGCTGCTGCATTTCTCACCCTAGGCTTATAATCGAGTTAATAAGCTTTCCCAGTTTTTGGAGGTAAAATTAGGTACCTCGGGACGGCTTATACTCGAGTATATACGGTAACGGTTTCCTCATGATCCTTGTTATCCAGTCATTTGACCTAGTGATGGGCGAATCTGTGCCTGTTTACCACAAAATTTACAAAACAATTTTAACATGCGTCAAGTTTGATGCGAGCGACAAGTTTTATACGCGCAACATTTTTTCCTAAATGCATTAAAGTCAATGGGTGTCCGAATAATTTTTGACATGTGTCGATTTTTATGCACGCGCCAATTTTTTCTGATGCAGCAGATTTTATGTCAGCAAATTAATTTGCTTGCAGCGAAACGTGGAAATTTGCCACAAATTTGTGTCTAGCGAATATATTTGCCAATCACAAATTTGACCCACATCCTGAATAATCCAGCTCAATTCAGTCATCACTGTGGACCAAATAAACTGTTGACCTTGGTTGGATGGTAAGAAGGAAGTGAGTAGATCTTTATGACTGCAGGCTGGAAGTAGGTTATCTTTCATTTTCTGGTCACAGTCATGGTCTGCCACATGCTCTTAGGATAGTGACGTCGGTGAAACATTACCAATGGTTTTAGAGTTGACCCAATACCCTATTGCCTCCTTTATCCAATCTCTGATACACTCTCTCCTGCACTTACCCTCCTATTTAACCTTTCACTCTCTAGTGGTACCTTTCCATCTTTATACAGGGTCGGACTGGGGGGCCGGGGCCCACCGGGGCTCTGTCTCAGGGCCCTCCACGCCACGCATGTGCACACTTGCAGTTTGTGCCGCAACGGGCAAAGAGAGGAGGAGGCGCGTGCATATGCACGAAAGCACGCGTATGCTAACTGTTTAGCAGAGGAAGAGACACAGGGAAGAGACGCAGGGTGCCGATGTGAGCCGGCAGGGGAAATTTTTCTATAAACCTAATGTCTCAATTGTACCATAACCTTTAGTTTGTAAACTCTCGCATGTAGGCCCCTCTAATCATATTGTACTCTGTAAATTCTTGTTTGTGATGATGATGATAATGATGATGATGAAAATGTATTTTCTGCATTGGAACAGTTTGTACCATCATGTAAAAGAATTGTATTTTACTCATCATAGCAGTTAAACATATTCTAACCAATTGTATCAGGTTTAATAAATGTATACATTTTTTAAAAAATCTTTCCTGACTGTTAGGTAAAATTTAGCCAAACGTTTTGATAGATGGGGAACATGTTGAATTGCTGGGAAGCTTTCAGGATTCCCTGCTTTCATATTTGATAAATGGGCCCCTAAGTTTGAGATGAGAAGATGCAACATCCTTAAAGGGATACTGTCATGGGAAATTTTTTTTTAAAAAAAATGAATCAGTTAATAGTGCTGCTCCACCAGAATTCTGCACAGAAATCCATTTCTCAAAAGAGCAAACAGATTTTTTTATATTCAATTTTGAAATCTGACATCGGGCTAGACATATTGTCAATTTCCCAGCTGCCCCAAGTCATGTGACTTGTGCTCTGATAAACTTCAATCACTCTTTACTGCTGTACTGCAAGTTGGAGTGATATCACCCCCCTCCCTTTCCCCCGCAGCAGGCAAACAAAAGGACAATGGGAAGGTAACCAGATAGCAGCTCCCTAACACAAGATAACAGCTGCCTGGTAGATCTAAGAACAACACTCAATAGTAAAAACCCATGTCTCACTGAGACACATTCAGTTACATTGAGAAGGAAAAACAGCAGCCTGCCAGAAAGCATTTCTCTCCTAAAGTGCAGGCACAAGTCACATGACCAGGAGAAGCTGGGAAATTGACAAAATGTCTAGCCCCATGTCAGATTTCAAAATTGAATATAAAAAAATCTGTTTGCTCTTTTGAGAAATGGATTTCAGTGCAGAATTCTGCTGGGTAGCACTATTAACTGATTCATTTTGAAAAAAACATTTATTTTGGTCCAAATTTTTTTTGGTAATAAAATAAGTGCATATTGTTTGTAACTTTAGTTACTGTGGTAAAAAGTAGAGATGCACCAAATCCAGAATTCGGGATTCGGCCAGGATTCGGCCTTTTTCAGCAGGAATTGGATTCAGCCGAATCCTTCTGCCTGGCTGAATCGAATCTGAATCCTAATTTGCATATGCAAACAGGGGCAGGGAGGGAAATCACGTGACTTTTTGTCACAAAACAAGGAAGTAAAAAATGTTTTCCCCTTCCCATCCCTAATTTGCATATGCAAATTAGGATTCGGTTCGGTATTCGCAAAATATTAGGGGTTCGGCTGAATCCAAATTATTGGATTCGGTGCATCCCTAGTAAAAAGCAAATATAATCATAGCCACAAGTGCCTTTTAGAGAATGTTGAAGATGTCTAGATAACCACTTCAGCTGTGAGGAATAAAGCTTCATACAACTCATTCCCTTGGATTAATGGTGGGGACAATGAACATATATAGTTAGATCTTTTACTGTAAGAGAAGAAAATAAGAAGTAGGGCCAATCACAGTTGTGCATGCAGAGTTTATCAGATGTTCTGTAGGGACATATTTAGAATGTTCTTTGTACTAAAGGCCTCATTTAGGAATGCAAGCACACTGATGCCATAATAATTAGTGATGAGCAAATTAATTCGCCAGCCATGGATTCGCAGTAAATTTCCAAATTTCACCATGTGCAAATTTTTTCACAAAACTGCGGCGAATATTCACTGTGAAAAAATGCCCATGAGAAAAAATGTCCATTGACTTTAATGCAATTGGAGAAAAAAAGCCCCCATAAGAAAAAAAACGCCCATTGACTTTAATGCATTAGGACAAAGAAGTCGCCATAAGAAAAAACACCCATTGACTTCAATGCATCTGGAGAAAAAAGTCACCATAAGAAACAACACCCATTGACTTTAATGCATTAGGACAAAAAAGTCACCATAAAAAAAGCCCATTGACTTTAATGGTCGTGCAAACGGACACGGACTTCAATGCGTTTCACGAAAATTTGCTGTTTCCTTTATGTTATTTTCCACATAATAATGTCAGTTTGAACATTCTTACTAATTGTTTCCTCTGTTTGTGGTATTTCAATGTTTACCATGTGGAAACAATTTAAAGAGTCAGGGGAAAAAATCCTCCTCTCATACATTAGTTGTTACAATTAATTGATATTGTGCATCCTTATATGTTTCCCTCAAGTTGTTTAAAATAAAAGTACCTGCGTGCTATGAAGAAAATAACAAAACCCTAATTGGAGCCTCATATATGTAAATACATGTACTTTATTGTTCACTGGAATTACAGGGGCAATAAGAGGGTAAGATTTCTAATAGCTTGTTCAGAACAAGAAACAAGACTTGTTAGATCTTGATTTTCAAAGCTATTTCTGTTCAACAAAGTTATGCAGATAATGGGGGTAATTCATTAAAGTCTGAATGCCAAAAACGTAAAAGATTTGAGTTTTTTTGACTATAAAAAAAAATTATAGTGGAAAAAAATGTAAATTTTTTGCCATTTATTATTTCTCGAGAATCCGAAAATTCGGCATCTTAGATCTGCCGAGGTTATACATAAGTCAAAATGGGAGAAGTCCTGAAGATAGCCTGATCTGCACTGGGTTTCATGCAAAAATCCGAAGATTTTGAGGTTTTTGGGCAAAAATCTGAAAAAATCGATGTTTTTGGGCAGAAAATCTAAAAAATTAGTATGATTCTAATTTAACGGACGATTTTCACAAGTTTTTAGAGTATTTTTCTGCACTGGAATTTTTCAGGAAAATGTATTGATAAATAAAGGGAACTAAACTGTGCGGATTTGGTCAGTGTATATTTCAGAAAATAATGAGATAAATTTGGATATTGTTAAATAACTCCCTAAATGTAAAAAACAATATCTCTTCTGCATCATAGTACCATAAGAACAAAGGTACAACAACACTTTAAACTTTAAAGGGATTCTTGTTTCCAGACAATCTTTTTTCCAATTAGGCTCCTTTCGGTTACAGACAGCTTTTTTGCCTCTCCACAAAAACAACAGAAAATCAATATTCAGTATTCCGTCCCATTTCGAACGTACGTAACAGATTTATCACCATCACTGACAGAAATTGCTCTCAACCCATGGAAAACATGCAAAGGTTTGGACAACTAATCTACTCATTGTCCTCCAAATGTCAGTAATGAGTTGGTTAAAACAGTTTGCTATGGTTCAAAAAAGCCCTCAGGATAAGTTTTGCTTTTGATTCAGAAACCAGATACCTCAGGTGAAAAAAAGACCATCTAAATGTCATGATAAAGGTTTCAAAACAAAACAATGAAAACACATCAGTGTAAATTTAAGAAGGCTCTGCATTTTTAACCAAGCAGTAATGATAGTTATCTTTCAGCAAAAAAACATACATGCTTTTCAGAATGACTTAGCCCCCATTAATTTCCATTACCTTCAGTTGTTCAATTAGATTTGGAGGGGTGTTAGAGTCACCCATATGACACAAGGGTGTTAGCAGTGGCAGAACTGCTGCGGGAGTAGGGAGTGCAATTGGACCAAAGTCCACATCCCCTCAGGGCCCCCCTGGCAGCTCATGCATCGCTGTAGCCAGCAAGCATATGGAGGGTGGCTGCATGGCCCGCACCCGGCCCCATACCCAACCATAGCTAGTTGCATTACTGGTGTTATGATGCTCAAAGGAGTTGAACATATTCGGAAGATTTGGCCTTGATAAATGTGTCAATTTGTTGAACGCTATCTTGTTAGTCAGGAAACTGTTGATAACTGAAGAAAACTACTGAACTGTAGGGAATCCCTCTAAATAATAAGGAAATCTTAATATGTATTCACATGATTTCTAGAGCTTCACACTGTTTTTATTAGTGCTTTTGCTAATGATAATATTTCCTAATTTGCTTTACCAGTATATTACAAGGCAGACTCATCTTTCCCTTTCCTCTTTTTCCTTTAACCTTTTAAACTTTTGTTAATTTTTTCGTCAGCCTTTTTATTTTCCTTTTTCCTCACCTTTTTCCCTTAGAGCATATACACTCATGCCTGTTGTTAAAGTATACCTTGTACTTGATCCAAACTGAGATATATTTAATCCTTATTGGAGGCAAAACAATCCTATTGGGTTTATTTATTTTTTAAATGATTTTGTAGTAGACTCAAGATGGAATGAAGATCCAAATGATGTAAATATCCATTATTCGGAAACACCAGGTCCCAAGCATTCTGGATAACAGGTCCCATACCTGTACAAGCTACATTTTAGTGTATAAGTGTATAATATAAGACAAGGATTGCTAACCTTTTGCTTGTCACTGCTTGTATCACATCACTACTAGCTGAAACAGACTGTGTTATACACTTAGGGGCAAATATACTTATGGTCGAATATTGAGGGTTAATTAACCCTCGATATTCAACTGCCGAATGGAAATCCTTCGACTTCGAATATCTAAGTCGAAGGATTTACCTCAACCGAACGATTAAATCCTTCGAATTGTTTGATTCTAAGGATTTTAATCCATCGAACGATTTTTCTTCGACCAAAAAAAGATTGCTAAATTCGAAAAAAACGACGTTTTTTTTTTGAGTGAATAGGCAGTATTTGTAACATCATTTTAAAAAAAACCTTAGATTTTTCAAAGTCCACCAATTGACTCCAAATACAGTAGGTCCTAGGAGGTCCCACATAGTCTAAAACAGCAATTCGGCAGGTTTTAGATGGCGAATGGTCGAATTCAAATTTTTCAAGAGACAGTACATGATAAATTTCAATATTCGAATTTTCGAATTTTTCTCAAATTTCTCAAAATCTGGACTATTTTCTAGTCGAAATACACAAAATATAGCTCAAAATCCGATTCTATTAGAATTTTAAAAACTTCATTTGAGTTTTTTTCTCCTAAAAAAATTTGAATGTCAGGAAGGCTGCAAATAGCTCAGAAATTCAGCAGGTTTTAGGTGGCATATAGTCTAATTTTTAAAGGGCCAGAGTATGATAAATCTCGAAAATCAAGTTATAATTTTTTTTAAAAAACTCAAATTAAATTTGAATAACTCCCTAGTCGAATTTGACAGTTTTGACAATAAAAAATAAATCTGCCCCATAAACTATGACTTAAATATTATTTGGGAAATTTTTAAATTTCATAAACAGAAGGAAAAATTCACAGAATTCAGAAAGGAAATATTTTTATCACTGCATAATGCTACATTTTTAAATACTGAAACACTTCTTATTTAATTGTACTTAGTGATTTTTTTAAGACCACTTGAAAGTGAAATGTGGGCTCATTTACAATGGCAGATGAAGTTATGGTCGTGGATGTAGTCGTTGCGGACTTTGATGCCATAGTACTTGCGCCCAAAGATGCTCCTTGTATATCTATTGAGTTGTGCTTGGCATCACTGCATCTGTCATGCCTCCTGCTGAATTGCATGCAAGAGCACCTGTTGACATTTGGGAACTCTGGCGTTATTGCCATCTTCAGGTTGGTGCTAATTCCAGGGTTCCATTTGCTGGCTACATCAATGGGTGCAGCAGACTTGTACCCAGTGAATAACATCATCATCAATCCTTTTGTCATCATCAATCATTGTACCTGATTTGTCAAAACCTACATGCACAGTTGGGTCTGTTGTAATGCATGGAATGCATTAGCACCAAATGCAACACTGCACTTAGATAAAATTGAGGGGGGAAATGCTCCATTGTAGGTGAAAAAAACATGGTAAATCCTGTCAGTAAAATGCACATAGCACTTGTGTTTGTAAGTGATCACTATAGTTGCTAAATCCCTTTATGGTTTCCCAACATTTAAACTATTGCACAAGGGAAAAATATTTTCACTGTGCATATTTATCCTGTTAAATACTTGAAGCTTTAGCTTTCATTTTTGTAGGGACGCACCGAATGCTTCATTAAAAAATATACAAAGTGGGACCTGTACCTTGTCTTGTTTGTCACAGTTTTCCTTGCACTCCCCGTCAGCATGCTTTCTTATTCGAGTATAATGGATGAAAAACTGCTGACAATACATGGTATTCAAATTGCAGAACACCTTTATTGCGTGGATTACAACATGTTTTGGGATACCTCCCGTTCTCAAGTGAACTTGAGTCGGCTGAATCCAGAATCAAATGCAAACCTTGATTTCCATATGCAAAGCAGGGCCAGGAAGGGTTAAGAAGAACCCTGAAAAGTCAAAAAATTGGAAAATTGGACTTTGCACACTGCACTTGCAGTTGTAAATAGACCCTGTAGGCTTTCTGTACACTAGTCATGGAAGATTATAACAGGAACGTGCATCAATATAAATTATGTTATAGCAGTAATAAGATTTGTGAGCAATGCATTATGGGATAACATATCATAGATGGAACACAGGAACACATTAAAAAAAAAACCCTTATTAAAATTTGGTGGTTTTATAAAACCATTTGTCAATGTAGTTGCAAATGCATATGAAGCTAAACAGCAAATGCGGAAAAAACATTCCACTGATAAATTAAAGCATGTTCAATAATGGTTTTTGTCTCTAGTTAATGCACTCATCATTGAATAAGCAAACCTTCAAAGTGAAGGGAGAGATTTGCTGTCTCCTTAAGTATACTCTGATTTTCAAGCTATTGTATTGTACAAAAGACATTGTGATTTTTCACTTACCTGTGGGAATTCTCAAGGTTTTCACACTCCCCATTGCTTTAATGAGGCATGTCAGGAAAAAAAAGAGGTGGTTTGCATAAGCCATGCATGTGGCAGTTTTCAAAGAAATGTTAAATGTTTCAATTCCATAGAGTGAGGAAAATGCTTCGAGGAAAGATTACCCAGGCAGGAAAAGCTCTAGGGCACCCATGGCTTAGGCAAATATACCTTTGTTCAACATTTTGGTGTCACTTTTTCATGCCTGTTAAATCCCATGAAGGAAGACACGCAGATAAAGCATGGGCAATTAGAATGAAAGGCTTGGGTATCACATGTTACATGGGAGCTCATTATATTGAAATGAATGGTGCTCCTATTTAGGGAGCTCAGAAACTGGAAGTCAGAGTGTGCAACATCAGGCATGTCACATCTAAAAGTAGCAACTGTTTAACTGCCCAAAAGAAGATAGAACACCAAATAATGGTGAAGAATAGGGATGTAGCGAACGGCGGAAAAAATGTTCGCGAACATATTCGCGAACTTGCGTCAAAAATGCGACCGGTTCGCGAACGTCGCGAACCCCATAGACTTCAATGGGAAGGCGAATTTTAAAAGCTAGAAAAGACATTTCTGGCCAGAAAAATGATTTTAAAGTTGTTTAAAGGGTGCAACGACCTGGACAGTGGCATGCCAGAGGGGGATCAAGGGCAAAAATGTATCTGAAAAATACATTGTTGACACAGCGCTGCGTTTTGTGCTGTAAAGGGCAGAAATCACACTACGTCACTCAGGTGATGTTTCTGGACACGGAATGTGAAAAAGCTCACATAGCTAGGTGGCACTTGGTTAAAGAATGGGCAAACAATGCCTGCAAGGGCAACGTATACAGTAGTGGATACGGAATATATTATTGCTGCTGTAAAAACATCACTCAGGTGATGTTTACGGACACGGAATTATTATTGTTATTTAGACAGAATGTGAAAAAGCTCACACAGCTAGGTGGCACTTGCATACCTCCCAACTGTCCCTCTTTTGACCACTCAACCCCCTGTCCCTCTTTTGTACTGGAAAGTCCCTCTTTTCTCTGCACTGAACAGCCAGAAAAAAACCAGTTTCTAACTTAATTAGCTTTTGGCAGAGAGCTCAGAACAGCCAACAGGTGCAAATAAGATACTTTGTAACAATTTTGACTCTGGTTGGTGCTGGTGGTGGTGAACTACTAGGAGGAGCAGCACACCAGTCCCTCTTTTCTCTGAACTGAACAGCCAGAAAAAAAACAGTTTCTAACTTAATTAGCTTTTGGCAGAGAGCTCAGAACAGCTAACAGGTGCAAATAAGATACTTTGTAACAATTTTGACTCTGGTTGGTGCTGGTAGTGGTGAACTACTAGGAGGAGCAGCACACCAGTCCCTCTTTTCTCTGAACTGAACAGCCAGAAAAAAAAACAGTTTCTAACTTAATTAGCTTTTGGCAGAGAGCTCAGAACAGCTAACAGGTGCAAATAAGATACTTTGTAACAATTTTGACTCTGGTTGGTGCTGGTAGTGGTGAACTACTAGGAGGAGCATCACACCAGTCCCACTCCCCAACACAGCTAGACTAATAGCACTGGGCTCTTACAGTAGCAAAGTAAAAAAAACAAAATTGAAAATAAAAGCAGTCCTTACAAGGACTATTGGGTTACAGGCAGCAGTCAGCAGATGAGAGATCAGAAGCAGTGCCCACAGCAGCTACATACAGAGCACTGCAGTAGAAGGTAGATTACTAGCCAGCAAAGCTACCTAACCTAAAATGTCCCTCAAATCCCTGCAGAGTTCTGTCCCTACAATACAGAGCAGTATCAAGTAGATTACTAGCCAGCAAAGTTACTATCAACTGTCCCTCAAATCACTCAACAGCTCTCTCCCTACACTAGCTCTTCCAAGCACACACAGGCAGAATGAAAAAACGCTGCAGGGCTTCAGTTTATATATGGAAGGGGAGTGGTCCAGGGGGTGTGGGGGTGGTCCAGGAGGGAGAGCTTCCTGATTGGCTGCCATGTATCTGCTGGTCTGGGGTGAGAGGTCAAAAATAAGCGCCAGCTAAGGTGAACCCAAATTGGCGAACGTCGCGCGACGTTCGCGAACATTCGGCGGACGCGAACAGTCGATGTTCGCGCGAATTAGTTCGCGGGCGAACAGTCCGCGACATCCCTAGTGAAGAATACAAGTGGAATAGTTCCTTGCTGCCCTTTTCAGTTCACTGGCCACTTTAAAAGACTTTATCTGATTGATGAGCTTGAAGTGTGGTATTCTTGAAGTGTGATCTGACTGACGTGTAGTAGTAGTAGTTGTAGTTCAGCAGCAGTTCTGATGATCTATTTATCTATCTGCCTGTCAGTCCTACTGTCTTTTATATTTCTACAGAAGACTGTCTGAAAATAAGTTTGTCCTATCTAAGGGATGTATTCCTAAGCATATTCTACACTACATGATTTGTTATCCACATAACAAACTGGCCCAAAGCATTTACTTTAATGCTTATAAACACAAATTACACAGTTATCTGCCTGTAGTTTATGAATAGTAACAAGAATAGCCATTCCACCAATGCAGTTTACAAAGGGGTTCAGTCATATAGGAGCCAAGAATTTTTCCAGACCAAGCCAACATGAGTTACTATATTACTATATTACTTCAATACAGGGTTATGGAATATAGCTCATAGTACAATTTGATCCAGGGACTAGTCCGATTGCCTCCTCTGAGGCAAATTGTAGAGGCTTCAAATTAGTTTTTTTTGCCTTCCTCTGGATCAACTAGCAGTTAGGTAGGTTAAAATAGAGTTAAAGTTTGAACTTGATGGATGTGTGTCTTTTTTCAACCTAACTTACTATGTTACTTGGGTTGACAATGCATGATCCCAAATTTAATATGCAGCTGCAAGCCTGAATACTGTATTTATATTCTCTTATTTATTTTTTTATGAAACAATTATCTTCTTATAAGAGATTATTACATAACTTTAATATTAGTCATACATACTGTATTGCATAAGCATTGTAAAGAAGGAATTGCACTTTTACATTACAACTATATTTTTCAAAACAGTTTGTTGCATAATAAAATGCAATGCATGTCGAACAACAACAGCAAATAGCAATGACAGCAAAGGTAACTGATCAAATTAAAGTACAATGAAGTAAGCCAGGTTCTATAGCCACATACTTAGCCACTGTTTTATTACACACTTTAGAAATTCACGGTAACTGGAGTATACCTCATTTAGCCCACGAATGTTTAATTAATTTAACTTGACACAAGGAGGCACTTTTGCTTCACGTGTAAAGATGTAACTTATGGCAGGGACTTACACTATGTCTAATATATATATATATATATATATATATATATATATATATATATATATATATATATATATATATATATATATATATATATATATATATATATATTTATATATATATTTATATTTATATATATATATATAGTGAATAAAGTACCCCCTCTTGTAAAATATAAGGATATTATAAGTTACCGAGGAGTTTCATGACCATATAAAAACACGAGGCCGAAGGCCGAGTGTTTTTATACAGGTCATGGAACTCCGAGGTAACTTCTAATATCCTCATATTTTACAACTGGGGGTACTTTATTTATTATAATACACAAATTTCAATGAGTCATGTGACTGAAATGACATCAGAACTCACCGTTTATAACTGATGACATCAGAACTCACCGTTTATAAGGATATAATTTACAAGATATTCATGGCTTTTGTGTATTTATATATATATATATATATATATATATATATATATATATATATATATATATATATATATATATATATATATATATATATATATATATATATATATATATATATATATATATATATATATATATATATATAACAAAGCTGCTGCACTCTCAGGATTTGAAAAATAGCAAAAAAGTATTATTTAAACAGAAAATACATGCACTCAACGTTTCAGTCCTATACAGGGACCTTCATCAGGAGAATCTGCACAAGTAACATTTTGTTACTTTTGTACATGCTCCTGATAAAGGTCCCTGTATAGGACCGAAACATTGAGTATTCTGCATGTATTTTCTGTTTAAAAAAAAATATTTATTGCCGTTTTTAAAATCCTGAGAGAGCAACAGACCTCTCCCAGATAAATCTTGCTTGCCAAGGCCCAGTGAGAAAGAACTACTATGGTAGTATGAACCATTCCAATAAATATAAAACCCCAAACATTTACCTCTTAACTGCAAATTTAAAGAACTGGCAGGAATAACATGGAGTTACCCAATAATTTCTAGTGAACAGCAACTGTTAGGTATCTAAGCAGAGAAACGTCATTATTGTGCCCAAGGCAAAATTATATGTAATATGGTGTGTAAGGCACTGGGAAACCTGTATATTTAAACCTTGTTGTGTTGTGTTTTGGGATTCCCGAAACTTTAAATATTAACAAGCCATGTTACATGGTTTATTTCTATCAAAATCTTATATATTTAAACTAAGCATAATGGCATTTTGTTGTATTAGTTACACTTTTCTACCTGCTTTCTACTTAATTTCCTTAACACAGAGCGGTTAATGAGTCCCTATACCTATCTGTACATCCTATTTTAAAGGACCAGTGTGGTTGAATGTAAAGCTTTCTTACACTTACCTGTGACTTTTAAAGGGATACTGTCATGGGAAAAAAAAATTCAAAATCAGTTAATAGTGCTGCTCCAGCAGAATTCTGCACTGAAATCCTTTTCTCAAAAGAGCAAACAGATTTTTTTATATTCAATTTTGAAATCTGACATGGGGCTAGACATATTGTCAGTTTCCCATATGCCATGTGACTTGTGCTCTGATAAACTTCAATCACTCTTTACTGCTGTATTGCAAGTTGGAGTGATATCACCCCCCTCTCTTTCCCCCCCCCAGCAGCCAAACAAAAGAACAATGGGAAGGTAACCAGATAGCAGCTCCCTAATACAAGATAACAGCTGCCTGGTAGATCTAAGAACAACACTCAATAGTAAAAACCCATGTCCCACTGAGACACATTCAGTTACATTTAGAAGGAAAAACAGCAGCCTGCCAGAAAACATTTCTCTCCTAAAGTGCAGGCACAAGTCACATGACCAGGGGCAGCTGGGAAATTAACAATATGTCTAGCCCCATGTCAGATTTCAAAATTGAATATAAAAAAATCTGTTTGCTCTTTTGAGAAATGGATTTCAGTGCAGAATTCTGCTGGAGTAGCACTATTAACTGAAAAAAAACTTGAAAAAAAAATATGTTTTCCCATGACAGGATCCCTTTAAGTATTGCAGAGCCACAACTCAAATGTCTAATATAAGTTATTACCCCAAGCAGGGCTATATTTACTTAGCTGAAAGTTGTTTTTTTAAAGCTTTTTTTCTTTATATGCAGGGGCGTTGGGTGCCTATAAAGAAGGTTACAAAGTCACAAAATTGATTCAGATTCTAATGCTGCCACTTCAACCATGCATCAGTTCTTTTCGAAGGGCTTTTGATTTGATGTTGCAGAAGTCATTTCATTTGTTAAATGTTCAGTTGCATTGTTCCAGCAAACTAAAAATGTATTAGTTGAAAAGGGCCAGAACATGTTGCAACAGACAGGTCATACTCATCTATAGTGTTCTGCCCTAACTTGACCGAAACAGCGATACTACAGTATTATTGTCAAGTCTTTGTTCTTCCTAGCAGGGTGTGTTTCCATGCTGTCTGAACTTGCTGGATTGATGGGTTTGCCCCTATACATCACATGCAGTATAACCCCGGCACAGTTACTTTCTTTTAAAAAAAGGGAGTGTCATGGTTGTAAAGAAGAACATAATAGTTCAATGAAAGAGACTATAACAGGTCAGAAAGTTAAGATTGGTAAGTGCATTGTTAGAGATCAGCAAGCCAAGTGATCTTTCTGGAGTCATGTGATCCTATGTGGAGCCAAACACTATTATTAGAAACAAGTTAGTTTATATGGTAAAGCAGCAAGAACAAATTATATGAAAAAAAAAGACATAACAACTAGAGATGTCGCGAACTGTTCGCCGGCGAACTTGTTCGCGCGAACATCGGGTGTTCGCGCTCGCCGGAAGTTCGCGAACGTCGCGCGACGTTCGCCATTTTGGGTTCGCCATTGTTGGCGCTTTTTTTTGCCCTCTCACCCCAGACCAGCAGGTACATGGCAGCCAATCAGGAAGCTCTCCCCTGGACCACTCCCCTTCCCTATAAAAACCGAAGCCCTGCAGCGTTTTTTCACTCTGCCTGTGTGTGCTGAAGAGATAGTGTAGGGAGAGAGCTGCTGCCTGTTAGTGATTTCAGGGACAGTTGAAAGTTTGCTGGCTAGTAATCGTTTTGATACTGCTCTGTTATTGTAGGGACAGAAGTCTGCAGGGGTTTGAGGGACATTTAAGCTTAGGTAGCTTTGCTGGCTAGTAATCTACCTTCTACTGCAGTGCTCTGTATGTAGCTGCAGTGGGCAGCTGTCCTGCTTCAGATCTCATCTGCTGACTGCTGCAATAACAGTAGTCCTTGTAAGGACTGCTTTTATTTATTTTTTTGTTGTTTTACTACTACTACTACTACTACTACTACTACTACTACTATAAGAGCCCAGTGCTATTAGTCTAGCAGTGTTGGGGAGTGGGACTGGTGTCCCTGAAATCACTAACAGCTCTCCCCCTACACTATCTCTTCCAAGCACACACAGGCAGATTTTTCAGATACATTTTTGCCCTTGATCCCCCTCTGGCATGCCACTGTCCAGGTCGTTGCACCCTTTAAACAACTTTAAAATCATTTTTCTGGCCAGAAATGTCTTTTCTAGATGTTAAAGTTCGCCTTCCCATTGAAGTCTATGGGGTTCGCGAACCGTTCGCGAACCGCTCGCATTTTTGCGCAAGTTCGCGAATATGTTCGCGAACTTTTTTTCCGACGTTCGCTACATCCCTAATAACAACTGCGAGGGATATAATCACATGCTGTGTTATGGCATCCTCTTTACAGGCATATAGAAAACCTAGGTAGTTGTTCTAGCCATGAAAAGGGTACTAGTAAGAAACATCACATAGGTTGTGCATACAGCTTTAAATGTAAACTGAAGAACAGATTTGGGGTGTTGCTGGTATTTTTCATTTCTAATATTTATTTTTACCCTACTGCTGGGTGGTGACTGTAGATGGAGCTGGAGATGCTGTCTGTTTGAAATATATAATATTTTATACCCCCTTTTGTAAAAAGGGATAACTTTTTTTTCACATACATATCTACTGCATTTATAGTATCTGAGATTTGAGTTTATATTTGGCCAAAACCATACTATAGTTTACATTTTAATATGGAAGTGCAGCAAATATTTGCTGCGGTTTCGTGAGTGCAAATCTCACTACAGATATATATAATTTATCGATTTAATGACTGTATATGACAATGGCTACAAGGTCAGGATGGCAGTTACAAGATACAAGCTATAAAACAAAAGAAATCAAGTTACCCTGGAGATTTATAGCATTTACCAGATAAGCAGAATTTATCAAAACAGACAGGCAGGGGGTAATCCACCACTATAAATGACTGAAACTCTGCTTCACTAGTTCAGAAAAGGAGCATAGTGAGAATGGGGCTCAGGGTACACGGAATTCACATCTTTAACAATGTCAGAAGCATTCTGCTGAGTTAGCAAATGCGGTAGTCCTTAGGAAAAGCATTGGCTCCCATATATAAATATTTCCAAGGAGTCAGGGGTACAACATTAATTCGACATGTTTTGCTAGCGCTTTGTACTAAAGAAACCTTACAGGGTATACAAAGAAATTCTTATAAGTAAATATTACAATTAAACAGGAAAGCTCTGACGTCATTACACATATGAAACAAGCAATGAATCATTACTTAATATATATAATCTCTACTTAAAATTACGCACAAGAGATATTTTCCCAAAGGAAATCTTAAGCATGTTTATTGTTAACGCATTTAAACGCACCAAATACGAATGTGGGAAATGTTACTAACAGAGTAAAAACTGCTGTGTTTTTAACCTTTTCTCAAGGCCCAGTCAAAGGAGCATGTAGTCTGTGTATCTTCAGTGCTGCTCAGGAGAATTAGTATGTGCAATGGTTATTCTTACTGTTCATCCTCTGTCAGTGATTGAGCCATCTGTGTGGGTGTGGAAGGTTAAGTATACATTTATATACCAGAATAAGTGTCAAGGTAACAATATACAGATTGATATGGTCAGCTATTCTCTGTTCAATTTGAAATTCCTGTCCATTGGTGCACCTATGGGAATCCTCAGGAAGCAGTTTGGACAGACTTTTCTGCAGCAGTTTTTAGTACAGGTATGGGACCCATTATCCAGAATGCTTGGGACCTGGGGTTTTCTGGATAGAGGGTCTTTCCGTAATTTGATCTCCATACCTTATGTCTGCTAAAAAAAAGTATTTAATCATTAAATAAATATGATTGTTCTGGCTCGAATTAGGATTATATTATTTGGGATCAAGTACAAGGTACTGTTTTATTATTACAGAGAAAAAGGAAATCATTTATAAAATGTGAATTAATTGTCTATGGGAGATGGCCTTCCCGTAATTCAGAAATTTCTGAATAACAGGTTTCCTGGTCACAGATCCCTTACCTGTAGTTGTGTCTAGAAAAGAGATGCTTCTTTGTCAAGTGCTGGCGTGGCAAGTAGATCAAGATATGAAAAGCCTATGGCTTTCTCTCACTTCCACACAGTTCTCCAGAAGTAGGCAATTCTAAAATGGAGTATGTACTTCTGTTCAGCTCTGTTCAACATAAGTACCAAGTAAAGTTTGCAATGGCAATGCATTTTGTTTATGTTTTAAGTAAAAATAATCTGTAGTATATGGGGCCAATTTACTAACATTCGGATTTCTATTTTTTTCACAAATGTTTTTTTTTCTCTAAACATGTGACTTTTAGAGATTTATGAATTTTTTTTCGCTAGTAATTGTCCAAAAAAATAGAATGTTTAGAGGTTTTTTGTACTTCTTTTCATCCTGCATTTTTCAGTGTTTAATCATGGTTTCAAAACATTCTAGTGCCACAAAAAAATGTACCTTTAATAAACTATTTACTAAACTATTTACTAAACAATACATCACAGAGAACTTTCTGAAAGTCAGTGCTGTAAGCAGCAGTGAGAGGCAGATTTGACCAGTGACAGGTAGGTATGACCACAGCTATTGTCTACCTGAGAACAGTGGCAGCCAAAACACTCCAAGTGAAATTACCTTTAAAGCATAGAGTGAATATTCTACACTGTGGGGCACTTTAAGGGTTAAAGACTAGGATTTGGGAAAAAACTGCTGGCAGTCCAACAGTCTCTTATTCATTATTTACTAGTCAAACATAAACAGGAAATTTAGCTAACATTTAGACAGTTGGTAAATGTACATGACACTCGTCTGATGCATATTCTACATCATGATACTGCTGAATATCTTGGTTGCACAATACTTCTGTGGAGGTGTAGGAACTGGGCTTTCAATCTGTGACTCAGCAACTGTGGGTTGGAGCATGTCTAGATATGCCATTTTCCATCACTATACAAATGTTATACGTGTGCTTGTAATACCTTGGTTTATTAATTGGGATATGTGTTTTAATAAGCTTGGTTTAACCCTTACAGCATGATTTAACATTACATTTTACATTTTAACCTATAAATGAAAAACTGCAATTCGCAGAAGCTTGTGCTTGTGCAATGTAATATTCATTGCAGGATCATTTATAAATAAAGGTTCTGTCAACAGATCTTCTAGAAACAGTGTTTTGAGATACTAATGCTTTTCATTGCTTTAGATTCTATGATGCTTGATTATTCAGTAATATACATTTATGTCATGTTCCCTGGTTGTAAGTAAGTAAGTACATTTGTGGAATTTTTGTCTGTTACAGTATCCCTTCATTGACAGGATTGTGGCACTTGTAAGCTCTACTGTTTTCTTCCACTTGTGTCAATAGCCAAAAGATAGCACATGTATTCTAGACATTTTATTTAAATAAATAAATGACATAAAAATCGTTTTGTATAAAGAATATATTCTCTATATTGAAGGGAGATGAGTTTGCACATTATTTTCACTTTTTTTAAGATTAAGTACAGGTATGGAACCTGTTATCCAGAATGCTCAGGAGCTGAGGTTTCCCAGACAAGCGATCTTTCTGTAATTTGGATCTTTATACGTTGTCTACTAGAAAATCATATAAACATTAAATAAACCCAATAGGCGGATTTGCTTCCAACAGGGATTAATTATATGTTAGTCCTTATCCAGAAAGCTCCAAATTACAGAATGGCTGTCTCCCATAGACTCCATTTTATCCAAATAATCCAAATTTTTAACAATAATTTACTTTTTCTCTGTAATAATAAAACAGAACCTTGTACTTCCAAGGTCCAAACTAAGATATAATAAATCCTTATTGGAAGCAAAACCAACCTATTGGTTTATTTAATGTTTACAGGATTTTCTAGTAGACTAAGGGGCACGTTTACTAAGCTCGAGTGAAGGATTCGAATGAAAAAAACTTTGAATTTCGAAGAATTTTTTTGGGTACTTCGACCATCGAATAGGCTACTACGACCTTCGACTTCGATTCGAACTAAAAATCGTTTGACTATTCGACCATTCGATAGTCGAAGTACTGTCTCTTTAAAAAATACTTTGACTACATACTTCGGCAGTTTAAACCTACCGAGGTACAATGTTAGCCTATGGGGACCTTCCCCAGCACTTTTCTAACCTTTGATCGATCGCTTAAAATCCTTTGAATCGTTAGATTTTTACTTCGATCGTTCGAATTCGAAGGATTTAAGTTCGAGGGTTAATTAACCCTCGATATTCGACCCTTGATAAATGTGCCCCTTAGGGTATGAAGATCCAAGTTACAGAAAGATCCATTATCCAGAAAACAGAGTCCCAAGCATTCTGGATAATAGATCCTATACCAGTACAAGGTACTTTTTAATTATTACAGAGAAAAGGGGAATCATTTTTAAATATTTGGATTATTTGGGTAAAATTTAGTCTATGTAATTCAAGGCTCTCTGAATAACAGGTTTCTGGATAATGGCTCCCATACCTGTACAGGGATACGGCAGACATACTGTACCATCTGTGTATCCTGTGCAGTTTCTCATAGACCCTTGGAACACCAACTACAGTATCTGTTTTTTAGTAGGAACCTTATGCTGTATGTCAGTAACTGTATAGTGGAACACTTGTGCTGACATACATTTATGGTACCACTCATTCCAAATAATAAAAAAAAGGCTCACCCTTCCAATTAAGTCATATCTAAATTACTGGACTGGATATGGCCACTCCTGTTATATTTTTGTGGGATATTAAACATTTTTGTGGGATATTAAATCACTCTGAGCACATAAGTAAGATAAGGCAGAAATGGTAAACTTTACTAGTAGTACTTTCACAGCATGTAGAGACAAAGCACATTAAAAATACATATATACACTGAGCATCAAATATTTGCATTAGGCAAAACCATAGGGAACATAAAACATTGTTGTAAAATAGTCTTTAAAAATTATAATTTAATGATGTGTAATGCTGATAGACCTTGTAGTTATTGCAGGCATATAAAATTTAGATTTGTTTTTAAAATGCACCCCTTTTAGGCAAGGTTATCAAAACTAAAGTGACATACCATGACCACTGTCACCAAACCGATTTTTGTGCTTTTTTTTTGTTTGTCTATAAGTTAAATGGGCTGTTAGAAAAGGGAAGATTGTATCATACTTACCGTGATCTTCCTTTCCTGGACACTCCATGTCATACTTACCGGGATAGCCCCGCCCCAGTGCTCCCATCAGAAGGACCCTCCCCAAAGCTTTAAAAGCCCAACCCCACCCCCCAGTCCGGTGTCTCGTAATAAGCTTCTAGAAACTACCGAAAAAGGGATGGGAAACCTGACATGGAGTGTCCAGGAAAGGAAGATCACGGTAAGTATGATACAATCTTCCCTTTTCCTGGACACTCCATGTCATACTTACCGGGACTTAGCAAGCTAATACCCCAATGGGAGGGAATTTGTTACACATAAGGAAGTGGCCGAGTATAATCTATACCAGATAAAACTCAGAAGAATGAAACCCCAAAGGTGGACCAAAATCACCTTGTGGAAATCTGTGAACTCTATTTTCAGAGGAAATGGACTGGAAGAGAATAAAGGAAATAGTACTCCTTAAAGGAACCCACACCAAAGTAATGATACCGAGTGTGAAACCAGCATGACAATTACATTTAAAAAGAGAGAACTCTCTCTTAATTAAATAGAAGCGGATAGGAACCCAGAGTAACACTTCTACATAGTCTTACTCCTACTACATACCAGCACGTTTATTCCAACCGCATAACATCCACAAGAGGACTCTTGGAAATGGCTCAAAAGCATGGTACCTGCAAAAGAGGATTTAGTAGGGGGAAGGAAAAATACCATCACTAGTATTCTACATGACCCCACTCTGTATGACACTACCGGTACATGGCATCACCTAGTGTAGTTCCCCGTCTCTTTAATACTAAGGAAACCTGTATTTATTCTAGACCATAACCAATACACCTCTCAATGAGAGGTCCGTAGAATGACTTATGGAGAAGGAGTGCTGCCAATGTGGGAATACCTTACCTGCCCTGTGAGGTATCTAGAAGCATTCTGCAGTCTGTACAGATTGAAATTGTTTTTTATCTTTAGCTCATGATCCAACACCAAACAAGACTGGATAGTATTAAAGATCAGCGTGCCCTGGAGTAGACCAGGTAAAAGAAATGCCTGCAGATATGCATAACCTTGCTATGATACAGTCCTCGAGCCTTCACAGATGTGACCTGTACATAGCTGGAGTTATTGTACCCCATAGATTGGGCCTATAAACAATCTGTATGGCCTGCTCCCATGAGTTTACCATGTAGGAAGAAATTTGAATGACTCAAGGAAGTATTACAACCAACAATACTGCTAGAGATTGGTTATTCTCAAATCCCTGGACATGGACAGTACCATCCTTAAGTGTTCAAGATTAAAATTAATCTAGGTATGGAGATATAATTATTTACCTATTATTCTGCAATGGAACTCCCCTACTAACCATACTAGCATGTCCAAGCCTGTTGGCAAGAGATGCAATAACCAGGACCTTGCCTAAGGCTGATACTGCAGCCTTGGTCTAAAAGGATAAAGTGTATAAGACCCTTTTTATAGCTTGATGTTAAGCCCTATGATACTTACCTCAACTAGCCAGGCCAGTCTATGGTGGTGTAAAAGGCTAAACCCAGAGTAACATAGACCTTTAGAAAACCCAGCATGCCAAGATTGCATGCTTCCTGTCCACCATATGGATTAACATTACAGAATAGCCTGTTATAACGAACCTGTGGATCAAAACTTTTAGCTATAACTGAATTGATGGAGAATACCTAATTTTACAGCCAGCTTTATATGGTACCCATTAATATAATATGTCCCATGAATATATAGTCCGAGAGCTGACCCCTATTGTATTGGAGACAAACTAAATAGGTCTGTACTATAAAATACCTCATTGCAAAGCTCTAAAACCCTGTGGCAGTAGTGAATACAGTATACAGTATGTGATTTAACCAAACATTTGCACTGACTGATGCACCCACTGTCTTCCAGACTGAGACCAGATAAGTTGCACCCCTGTAACCAAGAAAGAGATCCTGATGAATATCATACCAGTTTTATAAATAGACCTTGATTTATCATTGGAATATACAGAACACTTATCTTGCCTGATATCCAGCTGTGGCGATATTAGAATCCTTGTTAAATGTATATATGACTGTATACATGTCTACGTCCATTTAGCCCCAGGCCAATCCTATCGCAGAAGCAGGATACGTATTTATCTTATTTTCTTAATCAGCAGGAATAAGTCCAGTCGTAGAACCTAGATTCTAATTAGTGAGATCCTTAAGACTGATAACTATTCCAAAAGCCTATAGTTGAATGTAAGCAAATATATGGACCACGTCGACTTCAAAAGTTGTGGTCTACAAGTCCATGTTATAATACAGCCATTGTATAATACCTACCTGCTGTTTGACTATTGCATAACACCCATATGCAATATAGTCGTATACCTTTAAACCAGAATTGGCCACTACTCTCACACCATCTTTGTAACGGTGCATAATCCTATATATTACATAGCATTTATATGAATCAGAATTGGCCTTAGCCAATCCATTTAGACAAGATACATGTCTACATCAGTTACCACCTTTACTGTATCTGTAACCCATATACCGATTGTGGCATACTTACCGGGACACAGTCCCCTAAGCCATTATGGACTGCTGTAAATAAGGGTATAATACTTATCTGCAACACAGCTGACGTACTTAATTAAGTTCATAATACCTATATCTGACTTGGCTAGTGCCTTTAAGTCAGTCTTGGCTGCTGTTATCAGCAAGCATATGTTACCCTATTGGCTTATTTGCAAGAGTAATCCATGCTTATAACCTAAATCAAAGTTACTTGAAACAGACATGACCCAGGGATACTGGAGCCTTAACTTGTGTTACCATGCTTACATACAAACCTGAAGGTTATATAGGCACCCTCCGGAAATGCCTAGAACCTTACCACACCCATTACTCATCAGTTTAACATTTACCTTCAGTTTGGTTGTTCTATTGATTGGTGTCCAAACCAGAGAGATGTATAGCATGTTCATTTACTTTAGTTATAACCTTAGTAAGCACCAAAGCCACTGAAATGTTTAAGCATATACATACAGTAAGGTTATAGTAGTGACCAGTGGCTGGCCCAATTAATGTATGACATGTGCATTAGTATGCGGTTATTATAGCCAGCTCCGAACCACTGATGTTACCCCATCTACATTCAGTTTGGTGTAATATTAAAAAGTGCCTATACCAAAAATGTCTAACATGTACATTCATATTTGGTTATTAAAACCAGCTCTGGAACCACTAAAAAGTTTCCACATATACAGTCAGTTTGGTTACCACATAATGCAGCAACAGGCCCAGAAATGTATAACATATGCATTTGTATTTGGTTATTCAAGCTAGCTCTAGAATCACTGAAATGTTTCACATATACAGTCAGATTGGTTACTGCCTTATGCAGTGACAGACACAGAAATGTATAACATATGCATTTATATTTGGTTATTCAAGCCAGCTCTAGAATCACTGAAATGTTTCCACGTATACAGTCAGTTTGGTTACTGCCTTATGCAGTGACCGGCCCATAAATGTATAACATATGCATTTGTATTTGGTTATTAAAGTCAGTTCTAAAATCACTGAAATGTTTCCACATATACAGTCAGTTTGATTACTAGAAAATGCAGTGATAGACCCATAAATGTAGAACATATGCCTTTGTATTTGATTATTCAAGCCAGCTCTAGAATCACTGAAATGTTTCCACATATACAGTCAGTTTGGTTACTGCCTTATGCAGTGATAGGCCCATAAATGTATAACATACACATTTTGTTTCCACATATACAGACAGTTTGGTTACTGCCTTATGCAGCGACAGGCCCATAAATGTATAACATATGCATTTGTATTTGGTTATTAAAGCCAGCTCTAGAATCACTGAAATGTTTCCACATATACAGTCAGTTTGGTTGCAATATTCAGTAGTGCCAGGACTAGGAATTCCTACATCATGCAGACAGAGCACTCTGCCCAAGAGTAAAGAGGCCCCTTTCTCTGGCTGCCCATCCCAGCTAGCCAGTATCCACATGCTCACACATATACACACGCATATACACACATATATAAACACATATATATACTGGCTAAACAGTTTACTTCCTTCCATACAGCAATGTCTAAGCTTCTAAGCTAGCTAAATCAGAAGCAGAGTAGAGTAGAAGAAGTACATGTTAATTTAGTTCACAAACCTATACTATAAAGGAAGAGTTGTAACACAGAACCTTACCTGATGTTTCAGATAATCAATCTGAGCTGCTAAGGGAGGGGGTGGGAGGGGATCTACCTGTTCATTAACTGAACCTGAATACTGACCTCCAGACTAATTACCCAATTACCTGCAGCTGCTGTAAACCGAACCTGCAGATCAACATAGTATTCTCAGTGCTGAAATAAGAAGGCTAACATTGTATTTGCAACATTCACATCACATATAGACAAGTCTTGCCTTAATGCTGCTTTCAGACCCTGCAGATCATCATTGCATAGAACTGCTCTCAGCACGTAGAAACAGTTTTGCATTATCACTGCATTGCATTATCATTGCTCATAGAACGTATACATCAGCCTTGCAGCTGCACAGTTCTTCCAATGGCCAACATGGCTCATACTTTTTTAAGAGTTAGGAGACTCTGGAACAAGGTGGCATTCTCAGCTTAAATTTAGCTTTAACTGCCAGTAGATTTAAGACCTCAGGGTTTTCTTTTATTTAACCCTGGAAGCTGCCAATTACCTCAACCTTGGGAAAGTCTTTTGAGGGAGGCAGCTGGCTCTGACACCTAAATTCCTCCAGAAGAAAAAAATAATACCCCCATGTGGGGAAAAAAAGAGAAGGAGGCCATAAGGTTCAGGCCGCTAACTAAATATTTGTTATCAGAATAACGTACCTAACTGCCACCTCCCTCTCCCATCCGTAAAAATCATAAAGGGTGTATGAGCCATATAACCCAATGCCGCTGGACGCTTTTTAGACATGCCCAGGTAGGCATACGGATGGGGGGACATAGCACTTGCCACAGACCTGGATGTAATCCGGCTGGAGGGCACATGGATCAAGGAAAGCAATGATATTAGCCACAGTAAAAACTGTGCCTACCTGATCCAGATGTTTAAACACTGAAGATTCCACCTGAGGTAATGTGCTTAGGGGTAAAAGATCACCAGGACCAACCCGAGTCCCTAGGACGCTAACAGCAGCCCTACTGCTTCCCCAAGGTTAAAAAGAAAACTTGCTTCTAACAGGAGCAAAAAAAAAACTGAAGCAGAAGGAAAAAAAGACGCCGGACTGGGGGGTGGGGTTGGGCTTTTAAAGCTTTGGGGAGGGTCCTTCTGATGGGAGCACTGGGGCGGGGCTATCCCGGTAAGTATGACATGGAGTGTCCAGGAAACTAGCTGCTCCTAATGCTCTAGCAGTCAAAGTGTGTGTCAGAAGTGGCAGAAATAGGCCAAGAAAATGGATACTTAGTAGACTTCCTGCTGTGGGAATATGTAACTTTATTACCATGTTGGGAAAAGGCTTCATTTCAAATAGTTTTCCTGGATGATTTTGAATGTCTAAGAAAACAAGTTGAGTGAATTATGGATGCAATGACTGATGAAAAATAAAAAGAGAAGACTTGGTAGTTAAACCTAAGAAGTGATTTTTGCTTAAATACTGTAGACAATTCTGAATGTGCTAAAACTATGCTTTTCCAAAGATGAGAGAAGCATAGATATTCTGACTAAGCATCACCAATACAGTTGAGGTTATTTTTTTCCCTTCTTGTAAATCTAGAAATCTTACAATGGCTGGTGCTGGATTTACTCTTATGAACATGGAAACCAAACCTTAAATTCTCAGTTTAGAACACTAAACCAACTATTGTACTTTTTCTGTAGAAAATGTCAACATTATTTAAATAACAAAACTAATCTAATGCCATGCCGTGTTAAGCAAAATTTGGAAATTTATATCTTACATCATAAAATGCACTCCCACACCTTAAATCTTTCTGTTCAGGCACTTTACATATTAGCAAGTGATATAGATCACACATACTCATCTGAAACATTATCCACATCCTATCCCTGTTAGGATCTTATTTGAAATGAATCATACTGTCTTCCTTTCCCGGCAATCCTTTAATCCCCTGTAGGAAAACATGCATGACAAAAATTATGAATGGATACTGACATTCATTCAAATTCTTTTGCGTATTTCTTCTATTTTTTAAGGAAATAAAGATGATATTCTCAAATGGTATTTAAGAGGTATATTCACTTTTATATAGTATATACGGTATATAAAAGTGAATACATAGTATATGGAGTAGATAATGCAACATTCGTTAAGCAATAAAATATGTGTGCACCAAGCTAATTTATTCATTAACACAGGTCAGTTTATTCAGTTGGAAACATTAATAGAAAATAAGAAAAAGCTATTTGAATATCATGGTATTAATATAAAAAAAATACATACAGTAAAAATTAAATGATTTAGCATTACAGGTACAGGACTTGTTATCCAGGATGCTGAGGACCTGGGGTTTTCTGGATAACGGATCTTTCTGTAATTTGGATCTTCACACCTTGGGGCACATTTACTTAGCTCAAGTGAAGGATTCGAATGCAAAAAACTTTGAATTTCAAACTGTTTTTTTGGCTACTTCGACCAACGTATTGGCTACTTCGACCTTCAACTACGACTTTGAATCGAACAATTCGAACTAAAAATTGTTCGACTATTCGATAGTCGAAGTACTGTCTCTTTAAAAAAAACTTCGACCCCCTACTTCACCACCTAAACCCACCGAACCTCAATGTTAGCCTATGGGGAAGGTCCCCATAGGCTTTCTAAGCTTTTTTGGATCGAAGGAAAATCATTCGATCGATGGATTAAAATCCTTCGAATCGTTCGATCGAACGATTTTTCCTTCGATCGTTCGATCGTATGAAATGCGGTAAATCCTTCGACTTCGATATTCGAATATCGAGGGTTAATTAACCCTTGATATTCGACCCTATGTAAATGTGCCCCCTTAAGTGTACTTGTAAACCATGTAAACATTAAATAAACCCAATAGGCTGGTCTTGCTTCCAATAAGGATTGAGTATGGCTTAGTTTGGATCAAGTACAAGGTACTGTTTTATTATTACAGAGAAAAAGATAATGATTTCTAAAAATGTGGATTTTTTGGATAAAATTGAGTGTATGGGAGATGAACATACTGGATAACGAGTTTCCAGATAATGGATCCTATAATAAAGCTGTAACTTAGAGTGAGGGCTAGTAACTCACAGCAACCAATCAGTAGTAAAAGTTACTGCCTACGGGCTACTTAACAGCAAATATCTGATTTGTTGTTTGGTATACTAGACCAGCAGTATCATTTATTCCTGTTATTAACTATACGAAGATCCTTATTTGATTAAAGGGGTTGTTCACCTTCAAACAACTAGTTGTTTTCAGATAGATCACCAGAAATAATGACTTTTTCCAATTACTTTCTATTTTATATGTGTCACCATTTAAGTGTAATTTTTCACCTTCTAAAGCAACTCTGGTAGGGGGGTCAGTCAACTCTGTGAACTGTTCTAAACTGATACATTTAGTAGATACATTTCTTATCTTTGTCCCTGCTGAGCTGAATCTCTGGGTTTTATTACAGCAGTTTAGACTTGATACAATAGTTGCTAATAATCCAGAGATGGTGCTGAGAAATGTATCAACTATGGGGCAGATTTATCAAAGGTCGAGGTGAATTTTTGAATGAAAAAGATTCGAATTTTGAGCTTTTTTGTGTACTTCGACTAGGGAATAGTCCAAATTCAAATATCTAAATTTATCATGTACTGTCTCTTTAAAAATTCGACTTCGAACATTCACCATCTAAAACCTGCTGAATTGCTGTTTTAGCTTATGGGGGACCTCCTAGAACCTGTTTGGAGTGAATTGGTGGACTTTGATTGGTTGATTACGTTTTTCCAATTCGACCCTTGATAAATATGCCCCTATATGTTGCAAAATTTTAACAGTTTAGAGTCTGCACCTGAATTACTGAGCTGCCAGACTCAAACACCAGAGACTGGGACAATAAACTTTAAACTTAGATTTTGGAAAAAACTTAAAAAATAAATAATGGAAAGTAATTGAAAAAAGTCATTATTTCTGGGTAACAATCTGAAAACAAGTGAACTGAAAAAAGTGTTTGGAAGGTGAACAACCCTTTTAAAAAATGTTATTAAGGGGCAGATTTACATATGGTCGAATATCGAGGGTTAATTAACCTTCGATATTCGACTGCCGAATGTAAATCCTTCAACTTCGAATATCGAAGTCAAAGGATTTACCGCAAATAGTTCGATCGAACGAAAAATTGTTCGATCGAACGATTAAATCCTTCGAATCGCTCGATTGGAAGGATTTTAATCCATCGATCGAACGATTTTTCTTCGACCAAAAAATTGTTAGAAAGCCTATGGGGACCTTCGCCATAGGCTAACATTGCACCTCGGTAGGTTTTAGTACCTTGTACTTGATCCAAACTAAGCCATACTCAATCTTTATTGGAAGCAAGACCAGCCTATTGGGTTTATTTAATGTTTACATGGTTTACAAGTACACTTAAGGGGGCACATTTACATAGGGTCGAATATCAAGGGTTAATTAACCCTCGATATTCGAATATCGAAGTCGAAGGATTTACCGCATTTCCTACGATCGAAGGAAAAATCGTTCGATCGAACGATTCGAAGGATTTTAATCCATCGATCGAATGATTTTCCTTCGATCCAAAAAAGCTTAGAAAGCCTATGGGGACCTTCCCCATAGGCTAACATTGAGGTTCGGTGGGTTTAGGTGGCGAAGTAGTGGGTCGAAGTTTTTTTTAAAGAGACAGTACTTCGACTATCAAATGGTCGAATATTCGAACGATTTTTAGTTTGAATCGTTCAATTCGAAGTCGAAGTCGTAGTCGAAGGTCGAAGTAGCCAATTCGATGGTCAAAGTAGCCAAAAATTTTTTTCGAAATTCAACGTTTTTTTTATTCTATTCCTTCACTCGAGCAAAGTAAATGTGCCCCTAAGTGTATGTATGGGGTGGTTACATTTTACATAATTTAATTGCTAGTTATTAAGGGACATTTTGTGCCAAAGGCTAGCAATTACTCTTATTGCCATGATTCAATCCAGTCAGTGCATAAGCTGCATAGATAGATATTACATTAAATTGATGCCCATGGTGCATGAAAGCTGTTTTGAAGCTCTGAGTTATTTTTCACTGCAATATCTGATGGCTGTTTTGGAAAGTGTCATATTGGTAAATCATGTCAAGACCTGAAAATGTGAGATGAAAAGGAAATATTTTCTGTTGGTATGTGTGAATTAATTTTGGGTTGGATGTATTAGTCACAAAAAATAATCTTTAACGTGTAACTGCCTCCTTGCCCATGAATAGATTTTAGATTGCTTCCTCTTGCAAATCATTCATTTAATACAATAAAAATGTATTTTAAGACAATACATTATGAATTAATTGTCACTAAAGAATGAGTTTATGCAGTAATTATGACTGGCAACAATGGTCCGATGGAAGATGGAAGATCAGAAAGATGTTTTAATGGGCAACAAACTCCAAATTCATTAGAGGGTACCAGTAATCACTAACCTGGGGTATTTTCCATTGGTGCCATCTTCTTTGATTTATAAAATAAAATCTTTGGCTCTGCTTTTCTAAATTGTATTAATAACCAAAGACAAATCCAGCACATGCTTTGTGCTTGCCAATTACACATCTAAACAGTATGAAAAATAGAGGTACAGGAATGTGTATTTATACATTTATAATACATTAGAGCCATGAATATCCTGTAAATTATGTCCTTATAAATGGTGCTTTGTGATGTCATTGGTTATAATCGAAGCTTAGTGATGTCATTTCTGTCACATGACTCACTGAAACTTGTGTATTATGATAAATAAAATACCCTCTGTTGCAAAATATGAGGATTTTGAAGTCACCTCGGAGTTCCATGATCTGTCTTCGGCCTCATGTTTTTATATGGTCATAGAACTCCTTGGTAACTTATAATATCCTTAGATTTTACATGAGGGGGTACTTTATTCGCTATATTACTGCCCCAAAAGAGGCAAAGAATGCCATGAAGTACAGATTAATAGCTGTATCCTTCCATTACCACAAAAAAAATGCATCAGCCCAGAATATTTTACCAATAGAGTTACATGTCACCATCTTGAATGGAAAAATTACAATTTTATATTCATGTATACATGGTTGTGAGTGAGTGGGGTTCTTAGGTTTATATAACACAAGGAGATTAGTAGCTGCCACTTAGAACTGGATGGAAACAACCTGTATTGCAGGGGAACATAATAAAGTCATGCCCTCCCCCAAAAAAATCTAATTACAAATAGCAACATCTGTTTGACACGAGACTTGTACTGTATAGGGTATACTACTTTTTATCCATGAGACTTTTAATCATTTTGTATATTTAGAAGCTTCTTTAGGGGAAAAATAACAGTTAAGGAAGGAACCTTATCAGTAAAACACATTATTTAATCTGTCCAAACATGCTTTCCTAAAGGTGTATTCTCTCACAATCATGTATTTTTTCTATTTCCTCTAGCTTTACCTTAATGAAATCACTGAACTGTTTCAGAAATAATAAAGTCAAAGCATGGAAACTACTGTTTTGTGATGCCAATAGGGGTACAGTCAGTGTAGTAAGCATAGCTTTGTAATGAATCACATTGGCATGACTGAAATTAGAGAGGTATTGTAGTTTTGTATATTTCCCACTAGAAAGCCCATGTTCTATTTTGATTAATTTTTTTTTGTCCTAATATTTCTGACTTAGACATTCAAGGACACTTACATTTAGTATAAGTGCAAGATTGTGTTTTTGTGTTTGTATAAGAGGAGTTTCTTCCTGGAGCAGTACTGCCTGTGTTCATACTGAGGCAGGGGCAGCATTTGAAGCTGTGTGTCACAATTATAGCAAGCAGCATGATTGCATGTATTGGGTTATGTAGTAGAAGTACATTTTTAGAGCAATGGGACTTACTGATTAGTCATTGAAGATGCTTCACTACTAAAGCTTCTTCAGATCAGATGACTGTTACACGAAGTTCTCAGCATATAAACTCTTCCAATAATGCAATCACAATGGTGCTTCAATGATTACTCAGCAAGTCCAGTTGCTCTAGATTTACTTCCACTAGATATACAATGACCTGTAAGGAGGAGGAGTGTAAATATACACTATTGATTTCAAATTTCAATGCATTTTTCCAAAGATGTAAAGAGAAAAATAAAACCTGCAAATGAATTGCTATATAACTCTTTTGTAATGTTGCTGTCAAAAATCTGCGGAGGTTTACTTGCTAAATTACACATAAATCCTCCCCTTAAGTATATTTTACCTCTGAAATTGGATGTTTTGACATTTATGTGATTATTTATATTTAAATGCTTACAAAGTAGATGTGCCATATCCATCCAGTAATGGATAATATAATCATAAAAGCAATAATTGCTGTAGCAATAATATTTCATTAACGTAAATATGAAACTGACTTGCCCATTTAATTTTATGTGTCCAGCAAATTAAAATACATTGCATTTTAATTTGCAATTTTAAAGCTTGTGTGCTACAGGTACAGTAGAGTAATGTTGCAGAGATTGCTTTCATTTCAAGTTATTCAGCCAATCTACCGACTGTGATTGAGTAACTGTCTTTGTTTTTGCAGTTAATAATGACAACAATTACACCATTTCTACATTTTAGTAAAATTAGAATTATGAAATGAAATACCTGATAGTAGAGATGAGTTGAGATGAGTAGACTTAAGGTATAAAGATCCAAATTATGGAAAGATCCATTATCCGAAAAACCCCAGGTCTGGAGAATTCTGGATAACAGGTCCCATACCTGTAGTTGTGTTTCTAATTTGCTTATCTCTTACTCTGTGACTTTTTGAGTGTTTAATTATTTTCATTTCATTTATTTCCAATTATTTCCAATTAAATTGACCCACACGTTTCAAATAAAAAGAGTAGAAAAAACAGAATATGTGGATTTCTGAATTTGTACTAAAAAAGCATGTAATTTGCAAAGCTCTGAATGAAAAGTGAAAGGTGAACCAATGCCCAGCTAATATTTCAGCCTTTTTTCCTCTTTATAACAGATTTCTCTGGGATTAAAATAATAATATGCAGATAGCCTTTCTTTCTGCATGTAATATGCCATATTGTTATTACTTGTGATCTGTTATGTAGAATTCGTTGGATTTTGGATTATGGGATTACTGGATTAAGAGTTTTTCCTGCTTTTGGATCACCTACTAAAAAACTGTAAAAGTTTAAATAATAGCATTGCTTTGCTACCAGTATGCAGTTAAGTTACCTTTAAGTACTGATGGTAAATGATTTAAAATTAAGAATAGGACTGTATAGAAAATGGCATGTATTCACTGTTGTTCTGCCTTCATACACGTTCTCACAGTGTGCAATCCAACATTCAGCTTAACCATCCCTGTCTTCCAAATAAGCAGACCGTCTTGTAATCTAACTTGTTTATTGATAACAGGTTGTTTGACTGTAAGTGGTCAGTTGCAATTAGTAAACAGGAGCATCGATGTATGTGTGTCGATGCATGTTCATGTGGTAAAACTATAAAGATACAAATGGTTTGTATAAGTATATAGCAAAAACATATGAATAACATATACAGCAGCATTCATTCTAAATCGGCATGTCTGAACATATTACATAGCACTAAGCACATGTTGAAGATGGCTGACGACCTATAAGGCCGCATGACTGGCTATCTACTAGCGTAACAACTACTAAGTGCAGATTAGAACTATCTAAAACATCACTAAAGAACAGACTATCCTGAGACTTGTATAATTCTTACCAGATATGCTGGCTGTGGGGTAGTGGAGATTTAAGAAGCAGGAATGCTAGGACAGCTATGCAAATGTGCTGTAAACAGTATGGTGTCTCCCTTCTCCTTCCCAGAATGCACTAGCCACCCACAATGCACTGTAGTTGCATAATTAAGAACTTTATTTATACAAATGTAAGAAACATAGGTTGCAGTGGATTTCTACTGCTGCTAGATGGCGCTGTTACGTAACTAGCTATACAGATTCTAGCTTGTTGAAGTAGTAATGATTCTTCAACCCTTGATGTGGGGCAGAACACTCCCCGTCTGGCGTCAACAGATGTCACTACTTGTCTTCTCAGGTGAAAACAACAACACGAGCTCTGTTGTTGGTCTGAGGAATAGTTTGCACTCGCCAAGCTTACAGATTTTGACCTCGGCCTTACGTACATTCCCATCCTTGCTTGGAAAAGTGTTGGTGATGAGGCCCAGTGGCCACTCATTCCGATGTGATTGGTGGTCTTTCATGAGCACGACATCCCCAGGTCTGATGTTCGGCTTGTTAGTTTGCCACTTCCTTCTCGACTGCAAGGTAGAGACATACTCTTTTCTCCATTTGTCCCAGAAGACATTAGAAAGACTTTGCACCTGCCTCCATTGACGTCTATACAGGTCTTTTTCAGTAAATTCTCCAGATGGAGCACTCAGGGTGCTGGTCTTCTGTGTGAGTAACATGGCAGGGGTAAGGATCATCAAATCTTCAGGGTCACTGGAAAGGGTAGTCAACGGTCTTGCGTTCATGATGGCTGAGACTTCTGCCAAGAATGTGACCAGACTTTCGTGTGTGAGTCTCGTACTCCCTACCTGCGAGAAGATGGAATCCAAGATTTTCCTTGCTATCCCTATCATCCTTTCCCAGACGCCGCCCATGTGGGAGGAATGCGGTGGATTAAAGGTCCATGTGCATCCTTGCTCATTTAGGTATCTGTCCACCTTGGCCGTATCCAAATTGGAAGGAATTTGGAGTTCTTTTACTGCTCCAACGAAATTTGTGCCTCTATCTGAACGAATACATTTCACAGGTCCTCTAATGGCGATAAACCGTCGGAATGCATTTATGAAGCTGGAAGCATCCATAGATTCGATCACTTCTATATGGACTGCCCTACTGGACATGCAAGTAAACATGACTGCCCAACGCTTTGCACCGGTGTGAACACCTCTTGTGTGCCTGGTAGCCACTGACCAAGGGCCGAACACGTCCAAGCCAACGTTAGTGAAGGGAGGATCTGTGCTGAGTCTTTCAGCTGGGAGACTGGCCATTTTTGGGTTCTGAGACACACCACGAAGTTTGCGACAGGTAATGCAGTTGAAAATGACCTGGCTTACACGTCTCTTCGCTCCAACAATCCATAGTCCAGCGGCTCGTAGATTCCCTTCGGTAAACATTCGGCCTTGGTGTTTTGTTTGAAGATGGTGATGTCGTATGAGTAGGGTCGCGACATGGTGATGTCCCGGAATTACTATAGGGTGTTTTTCTCTGAAGTCTACTTTGGCTTCCTGAAGGCGGCCTCCTATTCTCATCAACCCACCTTGGTCAATGACGGGATCAAGTCTTCTCAAAGCGCTGTCTTTAGAGACTGTTTGGCCTTTCCTGAGGTATTCTATCTCCTTAGTGTAACATTCATGTTGAATTGTGTGGATTATTATGTCCTTGGACCTCTCCAGATTGGAAGCTGTAAAGGCGCTCTTGCAGTGATGCCAACCTTTACAAGGTTTCTGACTCACAGGTAATGTAGATGTGTAGGACTTGAATGCTATATGAATCAAGATGGCTATCGCACGGACCAGAGACATCCAGGTGGAGAACCTGCTGAAACGATGGGATTCGAGTTGACGATCTGAAGTCACTGTGTTAAGAACAGACACTTCGGGTCGGATCTCCTCATCTGCGTCTGGGTCTATCAATTCAAATGTGTCACATCCGATGTTGCAAGCCGTTGAACGGTACAGGAACGCAGGACCTGTGAACCATGTTGTGGCTTTCAGGTGGCAGGCTGCGACGGATCTGGTTGCGTAGTCTGTGGGATTATGTTGTGTAGGCACGTAGTGCCACTGTTGAGGACTAGTGGATCTCCTGATCCTCAGCACTCGATTGGAGACGTAGACATAAAATGTTCTGAAATTTTCTTTCATCTCTGGTGTCTTCTGAAGTTTGTGCTTGAGGGAGATAAATCTGTTATAGACAAGTTCTTTGTTGTCAGGTAAGCGTTGTCTCTGGGGTCTAAATGGTAAAGGCGCGACCCAGCTTTTTGAATTGTCCTTTGTCATTCCTTGATCCATGATCTCCAAGAACAGTCTGTCTTCTATGGACATTGCGACCTTGTTGTCTTCTCTTGACCTATGGAAAACTGTACACCCTAAGTGATCTCGTTCACCATCGCAGGCATGGTCTTCGCTGGAAGGATCCATGAAGGGACAAGGGACAGGATCTCTATGTGGCATTTCTTTTATCAGGAAACTGTTCTGACATGGTTGGAATAAGGAAGGACGTCTACTTTCAAGTGTGTTGGTGAGCATGCTGTTGACAGAGATCGGCTTGTGTGCTCCACCTAGACAGACATCTCCTATGATGACCCACCCTAGGTCAAGTCTCTGGGCGTATGGAGCGTTTTGGGAACCGTTAATCTGTCCTCTAGCCTTGTGAACACGTAGTATGTCTCTTCCTAGGAGTAAGGCTATTGGTGCTTCTGGATCCAGTTCTGGTATCTGGTGAGCTATACGCTTCAGGTGGGGGTGGTATGCTGCTACTTCTGGTGTAGGTATCTCAGAACGGTTGTCAGGAATTTGGTTGCACTCCAGTATGGTTGGCAGTGACAAGCAGGTCTGCCCATCTATGGACTCTACCTTGTATCCCGTTGCCTTCCTCCCCGCCGTCTCCACTGTACCTGCACATGTCCTTAAGGAGTAGGGAGAACCGGGTCCTGTGATGTTGAAGGTGTCAAAAAAGGTGGATTTTGCTAAAGACCGGTTGCTTTGATCGTCTAAGATTGCGTATGCCTTGATCGCCTTATCTCTGTGACTGGCCGGGTAAACTCTGACAAGGCAGATTTTCGAGCAGGACTTTCCTCCTACCACTCCTTTACAGATCTCGGTACACTGAGAAGTGACTACTGTGTTGGTTTTGTCAGTGTCTATCTGCTTCTTTTCATGATCCTCTGTTTGGTGTACTGCCTGAGAGGGTGGCCCAGGGTGTAAAGCCATATTGTGTTCTGTACTACCACATTCTGAGCATGACACACTGACCTCACAGTTCCTGGCAAAGTGTGATGTTGTAGTGCAGCACCTGAAGCAGATGTTGTTGTCTTTGAGGAACTGTTTGCGGTCTTCTAAAGTCTTTCTCTGAAGGCTCTGCATTTTAGTAAAGAATGTGGTTTCTTGTGCAGGGGGCATTCTTTGTTAAGATCTCTGTGTCCGTTCCCTTCTTGAGAAGACTTAGACGGCTTGTATGGAGAACCTGTGGAGGCAATGTTAGTTTTATGGACTGCCACTGGTGTTTTATGAGGTCTGACATCAGGGGTAGTGGGGCATGACATTGTGAGATCAAAACTGGGATCATTTCTGATTCTTGCCTGTTCACTGACAAAGTTTACAAACACCTCGAAGGGGGGAAATGGTACATTATGAACCCGTTTATAAGTAGAACCATGTGTGACCCACTTCTCTTGTAGGTTATAAGGGAGTTTTTGAACAATAGGATTGACCCCTCTGGCAGTGTCTAGGAAAGCTAGCCCTGGTAGATCTCCTTCTTCTTGAGCAACCTGTACCTCTCTTAACAAGTCACTGAGCTCTCTGAGCTTCTGGTAACCCCTACCCACTATTCTGGGAAAGTTATCAATCCTTTTGAACAAAGCATTTTCAATGGCTTCTATGGACCCGTAACACTCATCAAGTCTTTCCCACACCATCTTTAGGCCTCTGTCAGGATAGTTTATGTTAATGTCTCTGATTCTTTTGGCGTGTTCAACGGACTCGCTTCCAAGCCACTTTACCAGGAGGTCTAACTCTTCCTGATGGGAAAGGTCTAAGTCTCTTATGGCATTTTGGAAGGAGGCTCGCCATGACCTGTAGTTCTCGGCCTGATCGGTGAACTTTGCAAGTCCCTTGGTAACCAGCTCCCGTTTAGCAAAGAACTTAGCAAAGTCCATGATGGCCCAGTTAGCATTAGTAAAATCCGGTGTGCTGTTATGCTGCACGTGTGGTGTATTACCATGCCTTTTAAGAGCTTCTGGCTTAGAGCAGTCAGTATAATGCCGTTCTGATGCAAAAGGTGTCCCTTTAATTTTGGGCAAAGGTTGTAGTCTCTGCTCCATAGGGCGGTAGTTGTCAGCATCGTTTGGTCGCATATCGTCCTGTCTAAGGTACTGTGGTTCAAGGTAAGATCTTTGGCACTCTTTATAAGCTGGCTGATGTCCTGGCTCATAGTTGCCCTCTGTCTTGGGGTGTTGGTGGACGTATTCTGAGACACGCTGGGCTGGATCTTGTTCATCTAGGTCTGGCCCAAGTACTCGGCTGTGTTTCTCAGATCCGGAAAACTCCAGGGCTTCCAGGTATTCTGCTTTGGCTATTGCGGCTGCCGCTTCCTTCTCTGCGGCTAGTCTTTCTAGCGACGCTTGCAGATCTACTCGTTCCTTTTCTAATGATGCCCTCTCTTTCTTTAGTTGCATCTCTTGTGCAGCGAAGGAAGACTTTACTTTTGCAGCTTCAGCTTCTGCACGTGCGAGAGCAGCCATTTCTTTTATGGAGGATTTGCTAGAGCAGCTTGCTCGTGATCTGGTTTTGTATGATGATGCTCGGCTAACAGACATTGTGCCCGTTCTGCCGGCCGCTTAATGTCTCTTTGTGGACTCAGTCTATATATGACCGGGCTTCAGCGTGGTCTGGATCGTGTTGAGCTGCACTCTCACTTCTTGTCACTGACCGTGTGGCAGACGCTGCAATCGTATACGCAGAACCGCGTGTGTGATGGCAGCTCCGTTTGATCACATCCACTATCGTTGCTGACCAGCATCTGTTTTACTGTTCTGCCTTCATACACGTTCTCACAGTGTGCAATCCAACATTCAGCTTAACCATCCCTGTCTTCCAAATAAGCAGACCGTCTTGTAATCTAACTTGTTTATTGATAACAGGTTGTTTGACTGTAAGTGGTCAGTTGCAATTAGTAAACAGGAGCATCGATGTATGTGTGTCGATGCATGTTCATGTGGTAAAACTATAAAGATACAAATGGTTTGTATAAGTATATAGCAAAAACATATGAATAACATATACAGCAGCATTCATTCTAAATCGGCATGTCTGAACATATTACATAGCACTAAGCACATGTTGAAGATGGCTGACGACCTATAAGGCCGCATGACTGGCTATCTACTAGCGTAACAACTACTAAGTGCAGATTAGAACTATCTAAAACATCACTAAAGAACAGACTATCCTGAGTCTTGTATAATTCTTACCAGATATGCTGGCTGTGGGGTAGTGGAGATTTAAGAAGCAGGAATGCTAGGAGAGCTATGCAAATGTGCTGTAAACAGTATGGTGTCTCCCTTCTCCTTCCCAGAATGCACTAGCCACCCACAATGCACTGTAGTTGCATAATTAAGAACTTTATTTATACAAATGTAAGAAACATAGGTTGCAGTGGATTTCTACTGCTGCTAGATGGCGCTGTTACGTAACTAGCTATACAGATTCTAGCTTGTTGAAGTAGTAATGATTCTTCAACCCTTGATGTGGGGCAGAACAACTGTATTGTAAAGCTTTTAAGATAATGGGCTTTCAGATAACTGATCTGTATTTCCTGTTTAAGGAAACAAAAGGATTCAATATATTTTTCTTATATTGTAAAGTGGCAATGATCGTTCAAGCACATAAAGCATCCCCGTGGATTCCAGTGTGAGCTCATACGAATTTAATAAATTATACAAATTTTATTTTAGGAAACAGATCTGTATAACGGCTCTTGTACACAATTTCACTTGGCTTCTGTTGTGATATACTGCTGTGTGCTAGCATATACAAATTTACACAAATCCCTGTCAGGTTGCCAGTCTGTGTTGAAATATAGCATGAATAATTATGAACATCTGCTCTTTGCTGTACCATGGCCGTATGATAATTGTGCTTTTTAGCATGACAATCATGGCTTCTATTTTAAATGTGCACATTATAATAAAAAACATTTTAAGGTAATGTTCCCATTGCCATTCTACTATATTATAAGAAACATTTCATTTTGTTTTATTAACCCACCCTCTCATATCTGTTAAATGTGTGTTATAGAATGTAATAGCAGAAGCCCTGTATTTTTTCAAAACCTTTTACAGACCTTGTTAACAGAGCAATTTGGCATTTGTGTTTTCTCAAACAGAACAGCACTGCTATACAGAATTGCTCTGCCACAATCTGCTATAGTTGTGTCAGTGTAACATTGTGATTTGCATTTGTCAGCCACAAAGACAGAAACATCCTCAATCAGTGTTAGAGCAAGTGAATATATTATTCCATCTTTTAAAGAGTGTACTAGATGAGATGAGCACACATATTGAACATGCATTCTTTTAGTTTTTGCTATTTTTGCAATTGAAATTGTGGTTGGTGTAAGGTAGTTTCTCAGTTAACCTCCCTGTATAATGAACTTCTGTTAACCTGAGGCACGGGCAGTAGCATACCTCCCAACTGTCCCGTTTTTCACAGGATAGTCCGATTTTGACAACTCAAGTTTTTCTTTGATCTCCTGCACTGAACAGCCAGAAAAAGATACAACGTTTCTAAAACTTAATCAAATTAGACACTTTTTGGACCAGAATACTGCACTTGTGTAATTATTTAAGATAAGCAAAGATACCATTATAACTATATCTCAGTTCTCTTGGGAGAACTGAGACTTACAGCTTAAAGGGCATTTTACCTTCAATATCTAAACTGTAGAACACATAAAACATGAACCTAAAACCCCCAGACATGTATTCAAACTTTCCATAACCTGAAAATTTTGTAAAATGGACATTGTAATTAGGGGTGTGTCCATGCTACGTACAACAGAAGTTTTCGTCCCTCTTTACAATTTTCAAATGTTAGGTTTGCAGTAAATAAGTGAAGAGAAGGTGGAGAGAGAAGTAACACGATTAAAACAAAATATGTTTATCAAGAAAATACGGATTTTATTATATAAAAAGAGTAAGTCTTTTGTAAAAGTAGTATTTATTTGGTTTAAAATTTCTGATCAATTTAATTTTCTCAATTGTTAGGATTGAAAACTGAAACGTCCATTTCAGCCAAATTTAACCTTTAGCCAAAGTAAATTTCAAAGTAAACATGAAGAGAAATAGGGAACCTGAAATTGAAAGAAAAAAGACGCTGTTACACTCCACGTGTGGCGCTTAACTGATGGCACGGGACAAACCTGAGCCACTCCGCAGTGGTATGGGAAGAGACTGGGTACCTGGTACTTACTAGCGCAGTGCCTCCACCTAGTGGGATCCAGGAATGCACCTAAGGGTGGCCCCACTAGGAATACAGTAATAACACACACACAGTATTGGTTAACTTAAATAACTGTTTATCTAAAATAAATGAGCACCTAATACAGGTAGAACTCCTAACTGGTGGCAATTGGGCCTCACTAACTAACTTGCTAGTTCAAAGCTGTCTAGCTTACTAAAAAGGAAAAGTCCTTTAATGTGCTTTAGGGTACTGTCCCTTTAAACGGGATACTCACAAATCCTCTTTAGATACTTTACTTTAGAGCTCTCTTCAGGCAAATCCAGCACATTCAGTCATACTGACTACCAGCCCCTTTGGATGCTCAGATAGGAATCTCCTGCTGGTTGTTCCTCCAGTCTGGATTTCTTTCACTATGCCAGGCTCTCTTCTTTTGCCAGTCTCTGTGACTTCCTCTTCCTGCCAGCCACTCACTAGCTGCTGTGTCACTTCCTGTTGCATTGAGATCATTGAACAGCTGGTTGCTAGGTAACAGCTTACAGCACACAGACACAGGATCTGGGCTTCTGCCCTTACAGGGATGAGTGCAATGATTTTGCACGGATTCCCTAGATAAAATATATATTTCCTATTTAAGTTGAGTTCTTCCTCTGTACAAGTAAATGGGGCTCATTTCAAGGGGATCTAAACCAAAAAAAAAATTAATTGCAATAAGTTTACTTTAATTTATTTTTTGATTTTAGATCCCCTTTGATATCCTACCTCTTACCCAGCATTCCAATGCAATTATACTTGCAAAAAACTATAGCTTGTGCCTGATATGTCAATATACAGTAAGTATAAAACTTTCACCTGTTTGTAAATCAGATTTTATGGCATCACTGATGAAGATTACCAGAACATGTAGCACCAACAGTACTATTTGCCTGCAGCAAGTACATGTTGGTGCACCTTTTGGTGCAACACTGAGGAACGTAACTATAGCCCTACTGGACCAGCAAGTGTCTCTCTCATTTTACTCAAGTAAATATACCACCACTCACACACACATTAACGTGATCACAAGAAGCCTTAGACACTCAACAAGTTACAGTACATAGTTAATTTAGGTTGAAAAAGACAACTGTCCATCATATTAAGTTAAATATTGCATTTTTATATGGTGACTGTAAAGATAATAGATAGTTAAATAATGAAAATAACGCCCATATGGGTGAAAGAAATTGTCGCACATCAAAAAAAAATTTGTCACGCATCAAAAAAAATTTGTAGCCCATATACCTCAATGCATTTTGACAAATTTTTGTGAAGCGAAACATTTCAGATTTGTCAATCACTAATAACAGGTTCTGTTATTACAAAATGTGAACAGTTTTTGCTTGCAGAGCAGCAGAGTGTGCTATATAGTTACATAGTTAAATCGGGTTGAAAAAAGACAAAGTCCATCATGTTCAACCCCGCCAAATGAAAACCCAGCATCCATACACACACCCCTCCCTACTCTCAGATAATGATTTATTGGCCTCCTTGTACCTTATAAATGATTTGGCTGTCCCAGCTAACTTGAAAGCCATAAAAGTACGTACTTCTATTGAACCAAAAAGGTTTTGCTTTGCAACGACGTTCCTTGCTTACAAGGGGAAAATACTGACATGTATATTTATTAAGCAGCATCCCATTTTTGTTCTGTGTTTAACCCTGTAAAAAGAATTTTCCACCTGATATATGTTGCATAGATGCCCTTATATTGTCAAAGTTTGCACGTCTGAAATTTAGTGTTTTAGTAACTTCCTTATAGAATTGCTTCTGCAACAGAATCTCAAAGGAGACCATGTTATGATCACTATTCCCTAAATGCTCACCCACACAAATGTTAGAGATGAGTTCAGTATTATTAGTTATTACAAGGTACAAAAGAGAGTTATTCCTAGTAGGTTCTTGAACAAGCTGGAATATCATTTTATACATGAGTATAGTTAAATCTTATTGCAATAATAGTTAGATGCATTATGATTTACTTTTCTTTCAAGTAGTTTTATTTAGTTTAAAAACAAGCAGCAAAACATTGATAATGACAGATAATAATTATTTGTTGTAGTTACTATAACTTATACATTTTAGATGCTCAAAATAAGGTCTAAGTAGGGTGATTCAATGCAATTTTCTTTAGACATTATATATTGGCACTAGAACAGATATATCACTGATTTTCTAAAGAATAACAATGTTCCATGTTAATAATGTGAAAGGAAACGTTCATGCAAGAAATCTACTGGTTGGAAAGTTCCGGAAAATTAATTAAATTAGTCTCAGTGCTACAGTGAATCACAAAGTAAAAGTGGCAGAATTCCTTTCAAGGATATTACCTTATAGACCTCTGAGTCATATCTGAGCACTACATTTAAAACATATTCTACAATTTGTGTGGGTTTATATGGACCATGGTTCCATAGGGCACTAGAAAAAAACAGGAACTGTATGCCCTTTATTCATGAATTAATTTTATATCATTGTGGAACTTCCATTTTGATCTACAGTATACATTATACACTGAGCTGCCCTACTACCAATTTTCTTTCTCATTTTTAGTCCATTTCAGTTGTAGCAGATCTGTAAACCAGGTTGTTGACTCTACACAACTTGGTACAATAGTTGATACTTTTCTTGCCAGTATAAGAGTTATGCCACCAACTAATGTAACAGTGTAACAGTTGGTTTTATTCCAGCTCAGGGAACATGCTCATTAGGGGCTAAAGCTGATGCTAATAAATGTATAGAGAGTCATCAACCACAACACCCCACCCTTATGGAGCTGCTCTTGTAAAACATGAAAGGGTGGAAAATTAAACATTATACTTCATTCTTAGAAAAATAGTCAAAAATAGAACCCATTTAACAAAAAAATGCTTTATTTGTGGTGTTTAGAAGATAAAGTGCTCCAGACAAGTTTTCAAACTCCTATCTCCCACCAGTATTATTCTGGTCCTTGGAAAAATGCAACTTTAAACTTAAATTAGAAAAAAAGAGTTAAAAATAGAAGCTTTAAAAAAAAAAATCTGGTGTAGTATTTGAAACAATTGAACTGACAAACGGGTTTAGATATTGAACAAGTAGTCTGTTTGCAGACTAACTTAGATTTGCTTCCTGCAAACAAACCGTGTAGGTTGTAATATCCATAATAAAAAGATAAAAACTGTAATTAGACACCTATAGATATTATGCCCCATTTAAAACCATGTAAATGCACAGAAAAATACAACATATGTGAAGTATTTCATGTAGCAGGTAACGAAGAAAGCTTGTCAAGTTTAACCTGATATAGATCCAAGGTAGACAAAACCACTTTGAAACATACATAAAGCAATTAAGCCCTTTTCACATAGGATCGTAGCCATATGATTATTTTAATCAGGTATAACCTTGAGAACCTTCAGCTGCTGAAAGCCAGTCTAATAAATTATTTAATGTACATTATCTACAGAATCAGCTATTGCAGCCTCATTCAGCTAGATATTTCACACCTCTAATGGTCTTTTTGTCCTAGAAGTCATAATAATTGAAAGAAAATTAGTTTCACATGCAATTTAAGTGTTATATTATGCCTCACTCGGTTTCCAACAGTTACAAAAATTCAAGCCCAATATGCTTTTTATGTTATTTTTATACCTTTTTACCATGCATATATTGTTTCAAAGACATTCAGAATATATATGGATAGAAAACTCATGATGAAGTATAGTTTTTCACTTTAGTCATAAAGAGTTTAATTCAAATAAATTACCAAACATTATCAAGTATATGAATGTGATTAAATACTTTATTATGGATCACTTGACTTTTTTCTGTCTATCTTAAATTTAATCAAGTTCATTTAATACATTTAATTATACTTGCATTTATTTTAGTAGCTCATTTGCCAATTGGATGGTTTCTTTACATAATTTTTACTGAAAAAGACTATTAAACATTTGTTGCAGATTGGCTGCTATGTGTAAATGGACCAACACAGTATATTGGTGCTTTGATAATATAACCTTTTTTTTTAAATGCAGGGCTAACATTATACATTTGAATACTCTGACTTAATGTGTTCATATTTTAAGGCTTGTGTTTTCCAGAATATTAGGTGGTACTTGAAAATACTTACAAAATTAATCATTTCAAGTTAGATATAAAAGCTGTCCTTTTACTGAACTATCAAGGTTGAGAAACAAAATTGTTTAAGATGAGGGAACAGGGCTGAGATGTACAGTACAGTAGGTTAAAGATACAGAGAAATCTGCTGTAGAACCAGAAATTGTGTGTGTAAAAGGCTCAGCTTTCTCATTCTGACGCTACTGCATTTTGAGTTAATAGTCCACGGAGCACTAATTATTTGCTAAATTTCTGTATACCACAGAAAAAATGCACAGCCACATGAAATACTTGTCAAAGATAAACTTTCTGACATCAAGCCTGTTGGTTCTTTGTCTACACTTTGTTATTGCTATATAGTTGTAATATTATTAAGAAACTATTACCAAAAGTTAAAAGTGAACTTCAGAATGGGGTTTGGCAATGTTTTAGCTTAAGCAGGCAAAATGTACAAAGGCTATGGCTGATTCTCTCACTGCTGGTCCAAGGCCAATAGCACACCAAACAGGTGGTGTTGTTATGCAAGTATGCATTTTTGTGCCATAATCCTCTTTGTGTGTGCAAACAGACCAATGTCCGTATACTTACAGCAAGGAGCAGGTACCAGCCTAGATCAGCTTCTTCTCCACTTGTATTTCTATGCAAACAGAGAAACAGACTGGTGTGCATAGGCATTTGCTTTATTATATAAAGGAATGCCAAACTTTCATTTGGCATTATACAAATATTGCTATAGAATGTTTCACATATGGATAGTTCTTATTTAAAAAAAAGACTGATTCTTAATATTTGGCCATACTGTGACTAAATAAAATATTTATATTCATATCTTGAAAAAGTCATTACTATACAAATCTGAGATTTATAGTCAATGTGACCTTTATGCTTCAAGCATTCCCCAATGTTTATTTGTGTAAAAAAGAATGATAGCATATTCACATATGCACAGCATGAGGACTAATGTAAAAGTTATTTATATATCATATACATATGTCCTGTCATCATCTTATCTTACAAAAAATGTCAGTGGCTTGTCATTTTGATTACTTTCTTTTTTTCTTTTTTTTCTTTTTTTAAAAATAAGTATAACTATCAATCAGATCCCAACTATATGCTTGTTTACACTAATTACTGATCAAATGAGGAGAGGATCTTAACAAAGGGCTTTGCAGTACATGGCTCTGTTTACAACCTAGTAGCAGTGCTTCTTCAGCCAGGAGGATATTACAGACCCTGCAGCTGCAGGGGGACCCGAGAGGTATAGGAGCCCCATGAGGCCCTAATTCATATACAATTTCAATAAATATTGGTAAAACAGGTCAACCTTTAGACATTTTGGGGGCCTGAAAAATTATTTGCTGTGAGGCCCAGTAATATTTAGTTACGCCACGGCTTGCATCATGGGGTTCATCTGGGCACTCTTGGGGGTAAAATAAAATACAGGCAGGTTAATTGGATTTTGAAAAATAAGGAACAATAGTGAGTGCAAATGCAATAGGGACCTTGGACTGTAGATGATGTATAAGATCTATGCTGCAAAATATGCTGCCACTATAGAAAGTATAATAATCAGGGTGCGATTCATAGAGAAGTAAGATGGCAGGAAGGCCAATAAATTTTGTTCAAGAAAAGAATTTAAATCATGTCAGCTGAAACAAACAATTTTACATTTTTTTCTTACTGATGTTTTGAAAGGCGTTTATTATACACTTTAAAAATGCAAACACTTACGATAAATTATGATAAATGTTGTTATATATATATATATATATATATATATATATATATATATATATATATATATATATATATATATATATATATATATATAGTAATAAATCAGTTAGAAGAACATATATCTACAGTTTAGGTTAGATTAAGGCCATATCAGTTGTGGTAACTGGGACTTTTCTAGGAAGGCTGATCATTTTAAGGCTTGTAGGAATACTACAAAGCTTTTTTTATTTTTTTAAAATTTGTGTTTCTTTTTGCATAATTTGTTTGCATAACACACAATGGCACACTCATTTATATTTATCTTGGATGAAATTACAGAAGGTTTTTTTTTAAAATTACAATAAATGTTTTCAATTTGATTACTGTGTGTTGTGATTTAGGGGGTTATTTATCAAATGTCGGGTTTGTGAGTTTTTTTTACCTCGAAATAAACTCTCAACTGGAATATTTGCTTATTTATGAAAAAAATCGAATGTAAAATACTCGATTGAATGCAATCGGGGGAAAAACTTGAATACCTCGAATTTATTGAGTTATAGGTTTTAATACCTCGAATACCTTGAATTTATCGAGTTTTCGAGCCCAAACCACCTAAAAAGAACCAAAAGTCATGAAGGCAAAAAACATCTTCTAATGGTTAAAGGGACCTCTGGCACTAACTTCTACATGACCTTGACGGGTTTTAGCTGGAATATTTTCTGATTCAAGCTTTTAGCAGCTTCAGGGGATAATAAATCTTGAAAAATTCAAGGTTTTTTTATCCTGAAAAAAGTTTTTAGTGAAAATACCCTAAAAAACTCGGATTTTTCAAAAAAACACAACTCAACCTTTAATAAATAACCCCTTTAGTGTCTGACCAAATGTAGAAGATTAAGTTGGTTGTTTATTAAAAGTCAAGTTGTTCAATTCCAAAGATTATTTAAGTTTTTCTAACACAAATTTTTCGGGATGAGAAAAAAACTCAAATATTTTTGAAATTTAATCACAAAAACAATAAGGAGCTTTGATGTACCTTGGAAAATCTGTGCAAAATAAGAATCAAATAAATACGGCGGTTTTAATGCACTATGATGAACATAGCAGTATGATTGGTGAGGGAGAAATCACAGGTTTCTTGTTATATGATTCTATGTCTGAGAAACCAGATTAAGCTGGTACAGAGCTAACCTCATTAGAGTATTTTCTTAGTGTCTCTTGATATTGTCAGTGTGATGGTATTTGACAACGAAGGCAGGAGAACTGATTATATCAACATTTTTGTAGTGTTTGATTGTTAGGGCCCCACAGCTTCTTACTTCTTAGCCATGAATCCTTATTTTCATTTTCACTCATTTTATTTCATTTTACCAGCATACACATCATAGCATATTAAAGGGGTAGTTCACCTTTAACATTAATGTTAGTATTTTATAGAATTATTTTTTATATTCTTAGCAACTTTTCAGTTGATCTCCATTTTTATTCTAATTCTACATCTGAGATGATGGTATTATGGAAGAACGAGTTTGTGAAAAATGACCATGACTTTATTTAACCCTGCCAATTAGAAACTTAACAGACGTTCTACATGCCAATCACTTGTATCAGCTGTTTTCTTGTCAAATGCAACAATCCCATATGTAATGATTTTTACTAAAACTTAAAAAGATTCAGTAAAAAATAGCAAAAAGTATGCAAGTCAAAGTTGTAAATAATTGCTTTTCATCATAGTCAGGGGGAAATGGATCTACAGTATTTGGTTGATCCAGCCTGTTTCCCAACAGAGCATTGCAGTGACAACTGTTTAGCAACACATTTCCTTTAGTTATTCATAAAAATGTAGATCTATACGTTAAATGATTTCCAGATATTTTCCATCTGTGGTTGCCAAAAACATAAATTTATAGCCATTATTACTAATGGTGGGTGGATTTATGCAATAGCAAATGTTTTCATGTAGAAAAGATAAAAACTAACCTTCTGTTGCAAGATACAGCTGTTGCATGTTAAAGGAAAACTATACCCCCAAAATGAACACTTAAGCAACAGATAGTTCATATCATATTAAGTGGCATATTAAAGAATCTTACCAAACTGGAATATATATTTAAGTAAATATTGCCCTTTTACATCTCTTGCCTTGAGCCACCATTTCGTGATGGTCTCTGTGCTGTCTCAGAGATCACCGGACCAGAAATACTACAACTCTAACTGTAACAGGAAGAAGTGTGGAAGCAAAAGACACAACTCTGTCTGTTAATTGGCTCATGTGACCTAACATGTATGGTTTGTTGGTATGTTTGTGAGTACAGTGAATCCTACGATCCCAGGGGGCGGCCCTTATTTTTTAACATGGCAATTTTCTATTTATGATTACCCTATGGCACATACTACTAGAAAAGTATATTATTATGAAAATGGTTTATTTACATGAAGCAGGATTTTACATATGAGCTGTTTTATGCAATATCTTTTTATAGAGACCTACATTGTTTGGGGGGTATAGTTTTCCTTTAAACTAGCAATATTTGCTTTTAAAAGCATAATGTGATTTTTCTGATTATTTTTTTTTCAATAATGGTATGTGGACAGCCATCTCAGTTCATTGTGCATGATTCTGTAAAATTGGTTGTGTCCTATAACAAACTGATATTTTCTTTTTTCCCTTCTTTATTACAATACAACAGATTACTTTTGACCGTTCTAGTAATTTGCTTCCATTACAAAAAAAAACTGGTAAGGTCCTGTTTAAAATATGCATTTTGGTCTCTGGTGCTTAAAATGGATATTAATGAAATAGAAGATCCTAAGAACAGCAACTAAATTGATTGAGATTATGGAAAGTCTCAGTTATGAAGAAAGACTCACCAAGTTGGGAATGTTTACACTAGGGGAATATAACTATGTATAAATAAATAAGTGGGCCATACAATAAACTTTCTGATGCATTATTTACTTAGAGGTCCTTCCAGAAGACACAGGGGCATCCACTGAAATTAGTAGAAAGGAGGTTCCACTTTATGACACAAAAAAGTTTTTTTTATAGTGAGAGCTGTGAAGTTGTGGATTCTCTCCCTAAAGTTGTTGTAATAGCAGATACATTAGATTAGAAATGAATGCATTTTATACAGGATTACTGAAAATAGCTCTTAGAAAAAAGTTGATCCAAGGACTAGTCCAATTGCATTGTTGGAGTCAGGAAATAGTCAAATTGGTAAGGCTTCAGATGTGAAGATGTGTTTTTCAACTTCTGAATCAATAAGAAGTTAAGCAGGCTCACACCCAAGGCTGAATTTAAGGAAAGTGAATCTTTTTCAACATCATTTATTATGTTTCCTTTTTTGCTAATATAGTTGCACATGTCTGTGGAAAGCAAGTAGACTCAAATATTGCATTCTCTCTTAAACAGGGATAATCCCCTAGGTTTTTTCATTGATTCTTTATAATTATACCCACAGTAGAAAGCAGAATTCAGCAATGAGGGTAAAGTGGTCCTTTAAATTGGTAATTTAAATGTAGGATGTCGTCATGTTTATCTATATTGAAATACATATAACAATAAATAAAATGTATGACAATCATGCCTACCAATGTAAGAAAGTCAACTTTTTTCATAAATTATACAGTCTTTTCTAGGGTTAGTGTGTGGTTATTTTTGTGAAATACAGTTAGCGGGAAGAGTTTGATACACATATGACATAAGGTAGGTTACTGGAAACATATTAAGAATAACCTAAAATAACCATGAAGAATTATAATTTATCAAACTGAATATCGAACATTTGGGGGAGAGGGGAATGATAGCTTGTCAAAATATGATAGCATCCCCAAAATAGTGAAATCATCTGTCTTAACTTGTTTAGTTAGTGATAGCTATCAAATATTTTAAATCTACACGACTAATATGATTTATAGAAGATTTCTTCTATAGAAGGATAACATTAAGGGGGTTATTTATCAAAGTATGATTTTTTCATCCGATTTTCGCGATTTTTTCAGAATTTTCACCGAAAACTTCTGGGTATTGCACGAAACCCAGCGCACATCAAAAATCATTGGGACTTAACCCATTGACTTATATGCAACCGTGACAGGTCTGAGATGCCTGATTTTCAGATTAGGACTTTTCCATCCTCGTGGTTTAATAAATTCCGAAAATTCGATTTTTTAAAAGTCTGGTTTTATTAAAAAAAATCTAACATTTTTCGGGAATTTAGTAAATAACCAACTAAATATTTGGTGAAAGACCATTCAACAATGATTTTGATTTATAAAGTGGGAAGGGCACAACCCATGTCAAAATGCAAACACAACTGTGTAAATTTGCCACATTAACCACATAGTCTCAGGTGCAACTCCCATTGGTAACCAAAATGGAATTATGGGGAAAAATCTATACATTGTAAATAAAAATCAAAAATGGTGATTGCATCAAAAAATTGCACTTTGCACACTGAGGTGCTTAAGTAAATGACCACTATACAATTTATATACATTAGCTGCTGTTTAAACATGGTGCCATTCAAACTAAAATAAGATAATAGAACACATGTTTATATAGCAAATAGTAGATAAGCTCAGGGAATAGATACATTTTAGTTCTTTACCAGGGAGATAATAAAATGCAATTTATGGCTTTCTATGGAACTACTGAATGAACTTCTCTGATATAAAATAATACATTTTTTGCCAAGACATTTCTTATTTGTAGGAGCTAGATGGACAGATGGACAGATACAAACTTACAAAGTTAATAGGGCTTATTTACTCATTTACAGAGGTGGTACACCTTTCTTGCACTTTGTACCTTGCCCCTTGCGCTATGCCCAGAGGTGCAGCTCTTTACCCTCTTAGAATGGAATTCAAAGAAGTGCACATTCCTCTGAAACAGCTGTCTGCATTTGGCAGTGATGTGTTCATAGTGGGGCAAGTGGCGAGTAGTGATCAGTGAATTTCTCCCATTTCGCTTCACCGAAAAATTCACAAATTTCCCATTGTAAAACTCGAAAATAGAAGCCCGTTTCGGATGCGCGTCAATTTTGACACTGGCATTAAAGTCAATGGGCATCCAAATAGTGTTGAGGTGGAGCGATTATGACGCGCACGACTTTTCAGACGCACGTCCAACATTTTTTGGCACCGGCGAATTTTTGCGGGAGATTCGCACATTTATTCACTGGTGGCGAAATACAGAAATTTGCAGCAAATTTGTGACAGCCGAATTTATTCGCCCATCACTAGTGGTGTGTTCCATGTGGTCATTTTTTGATCAGTGCAGGCTAGGGAGCACCAATACTGCAAGGAGTAGGCTTCATTTTTCTCTGCACCCTGAGCAGGTTTTTTAGATTTTAGCAAATGCTTTGGATCAAAGTGCCCAGTAAGATGAACCTAAGGGGTGCAATTATGCACCCCATAGAGCTCTTGCATTTGCATCCTGGACATGTATCAAGCCCTTTTTCAAGAAATTTATGATGATTGTTTTTTATTTACTACATTTTGAAAATGTTTTTATTTTTCTTTCATTTTTTGACAAAAGACATAATCTAATGCTTAAAGTAATTTCCCATGCAGTTTCCAACCACTTCAGGCCATAGATATCAATAGTCAAATATACATACATAAGGCTAAAAGTTCAGGTGAGTCATAATGTACCTTCTCAATGCTGCTTATCGTGAACCTGGACAGTTATGGAATTCTAAAATATGTGCCAAGAGATTTATTTTCATGGGCTTCCATAATACCTTATCTGATGCTCTCAAAACCTGTCTGTCAATTGAAAAATAATCACAATATGCTAGCTTCAAAAATATCATAGAATACTGAATAACAAATAAATAAATATTTACTCCCTTATCTTATACCTCAACCTGGAAGAAAGATTACCATTTCAGAAGAAACATGGTCCCAGATATAGGAGTCCACCTCTAAATGTTCTAGAAATGTATCACTATTGGAAACAGCATACAAAGTTCTCGCATGCTGGTACATGGCCCTCTCCCATCTAAACTGGATAAATCCCCAGCTCAGTGGAGACAGTGTTTCAGACGCTGCAGCCAAGTAGGCTCAATGTAGCATGTTTGTTGGGACTGCCCAAATCTCAAGAAAGAATATTTACTGAATATAAAGATACCTAATATTTATAATCACACGAGAACATTGATAGCCTTTATTTTTCTGGCAGTCAAAGTCACAATTGAAAAGTTTTGGAAAACATCCTTTATTCCACTCTCCCATTTTTACGATAAAATTAACTGGGTATACTAACATGGTATACTTACTCCCTTCCAGCTGGAACTCCTTCTATCCTCTCATCCTAGATTTGATTTTGGTATAAATATTAATGCTTTCTATAAAACTTCCATTGCCTACACTTTAAAGGTTATTAGATAGTCACATTCTCCTGTAACTGCAAGCCTTTAGAAAGTATTATTTACATAAGGGTCCTCTCAGGAATGGACACAAAGCAACAAAATCTAATTTTACTGATGTTCGGTAAACCGTTGAAGTAACTTTTTGTATTTATCTACTATACTTTTTCATCAGTTAGACCTAATACCCAGTTGAATATGGGCCATTTCTCTCCTTTTTTACTTTTCCATCCTTTTTTATATTCTTCAGATAAGCATTATATGATTTTTTGTATCTGTTGCTTATTCTGTGTAAACTAAAAATGCAGATAAAAGCTATTAAAAATACTAAATCTGTATAGGTTATGCTTTCAAGCATCAGGTCACTACCTTTATTTAAGTCATGTATATATTTAAGAGCACTTACTAAAAGCAGAGTAGCTGGTTATATGGCCTAGAAATGCATGAAACTGGCATCAATTCAAATTGCAATGGGTAAAGATGAGAGGAATCAACATAAGAGAAATATATGGTTTGTGCATATGACACTGTCATACCCTTTCCCCTATAAAACAAAATCTGAAGTTATGGTATGTACCAGATTCATAGATTGTGTGCTCCATTGGAGATAACAAAAAAAACAGTTCTGGTAAAATCAGCATTGAAGATGGAGACGCTGCTAAGGCTATTATGCTAAATGAAATTGCTGTAAACGTACGTAGTATTTTCTATCGTTAGTGGTTTCTCAGATTTTCACCATTTTCACCAGTATTATATTGCTAGGCAAGCTTCAGCTCAAAAACTCTCTTTGAAGGCTAAGAGTGACACAAAACTATCTAGGTATTTTCTATGCACTCCCTGTGTTTAGTCAGTCATTGGTTTGCTGACTCTAAGTTGAGCCAACAGCCTGGTATTAGAAGTCTAAAAATGCAAATGTCTCAGAAACCAATAAAAACTGATAATTCATGTAAATTCAAAAGGGCTGAGAGAATTTACCTCAATTACATTTTTGGGTTTAGATCCCCTTAAGGTCCCATCCAGTCATTTGATAAACAACATACTATAGGAGTTAATGAACCACTCAGATGAGTTATTAATACATTCCAGGAACTTGAACACAGTTAAAATTATGTAACTATGTGCACTGGGTTCCTTTGGAGGGGTTTAATTGATGGACTTAGGTTGTTTTTCAACCCAATTTAAAGGGGCTGTTAACTTTTAGTATGATGGAGAAAATTATATTCTGAGACAATTTGCAATTGGTTTTCATTTTTTATTATTTATGTTTTTAAGTTAGTTAGCTTTTTACTCAGCAGCTCTCCAGTTTGCAAATTCAGTGATCTGAACGCTAGTAACACCAGTCCTCATTATTACTTCTATATTCATAGACCAAGAATGTGGTATATTATTTTACTATCAGATCATTTACAATATGAAAAAAAACTGTTTAAATATTAATTAGTTAGTAAGTAGGTTATATCTTACTACAAGTGAATCACCACCTGCAGGAAATGAATCAATTTTTTTTAAACACACAGTTATTCATTTCCTAATATAAACAAAGCATGTTCTGCTGATAACAAGAACATAATTGCATTCTGCTTTTCGTTTGTTATTTTCCCCCATTAATGTTGTATAAACCATTAGAAATATTAATCATTCTAATGTGAAATTCAGCTTGCGTTTGTTTTCTTTTTCATTAAAAAGCAAGTAAATCTTTGACACAATATTTGCTTTTATTTCCTTTATTATGAATAATACATATTCACTTGCACATCTCACTTAGCCCCATAGTATCCATGTTCTCTATGTTCTGGAAGAAATGTTACATGCTTGTAAACGAGAAAAAATATAGTTTAAGTGCACTACCTGCATCTAATAGATTAATGCCACACGGGGGCTGAAATCAGCCTAATGAATTAGCCCCTATGCTAGCGCCTCCTTTCCTGCCCGGAACCAATTTGTTTGCTCGGTGCTGGCACACGTGGTGCATTTCGGTGCATGAATTCAAACAGGAGGCTAGTGCCCACGTAGGGGCTGATTCTCGGCTTGCCTATTTCAGCCTCCCCCATGTTGCATTAGCCATAAACTACAACTTTACTGATGATGTGATATAATGTATGTAACAAGTTTACCTCCTGACCTTAGTAAAAAAGGGTTTAAAAAAAGGGTTTCAGAAAAGTAAAGCATTGGCCCTGTACTTTGGATATGAAATAGTGTCATTTCAAAAGTAGACAAGCACTCAAACGTATAACTGTTGTGGGGAAGAAATCTTTTAGGGGGACAGTTAGATATGAACCAGACTGAAGAATTTTCTTTACATTTGAGGATTGAATAGGGTTGACTTTAGCTTAGAGGTTCCCTCAGTCTCATGCTAGCCCTTTTCTCATTCATTTTATAGTTTCAAGAGGTTGAGCCAGCAAGAGACAGAAGACGCAGATACAGCTGCATAACAACCCTATGGTTTTCTTCCATATAGCAACATGGAAGAAAATTGTTGTATTAGAGAACATTTGGATTCAAGGGATGTATTACTTCCTGATGGTTTATGATAAAAATGTCCTTTTTCTTTTATTTCTGTTCTTTAATACATTTGTTGTTCCTGTTATTCCTGTCCCACTGGCAGAAACGGAACTAGAGTGGGGCGGGCCCTGGCGCAGGACGCACAGCCGGGCCCCCGCCCCCCTCCATACACCCGGAACTGGCCCGAGAATATGCGTCACGAAGCGGCACGCGAACTGCCGGGGGGCCCTGAGGGGGTGCGGGCCCTGGACCGCTCGCACCCCCTGCTCCCCTGGTAGTTCCACCCCTGCCCACTGGTACCAAAAATGTATTTTTAAAGTGCATGAGAAAGTTGTAGTTCATACTGAAACTGCTTTACCTCAATTTTAATGGATATTAATAGGATTACCTCAATATTAATGTTAGCATGGGAAGGCTAACACAACTCACGGTTTATACCTGGCTGATTATGCGACATAGCAACAGCTGTCAAGGATTGCTGTAGAGATTGTCAGCTGATAGGTTAAATAAATAAACCAACAAATTGATCAGCTGACCTGTGTAGGTAAGAGATCATTGGCAGACAAATTTGCAACACCCCAGTGACAGTGACAAAGCAGGCAAATCTGGGTATAACAGGGGGCTAGTGTACTCAACTGTTAGTCGTTGTCGTGAAGAAGAGAAGCTCAGGATGTCCGTACCGCTCACCCTTCCTATTTTATTGTGATAAATAAAACATTTATTGCTAACATGTACATACACCACCACATAATTGAGCTGAATGAGCTTTGCATGAAATTGAATGCAATGTAAGTAAATGGGAGCTTATGATAAAATACTAACCCATGAAAAATAAACAGTGCCATTGGATTTCCATGCACGTAATGTCAAAATGCTAGAAAGTAAAATAAAAACATTTATGTCAACAACAATGTAATCAAAACGGTATTTTGTCCCTTTGGTGTGTGGATTGAAAAGTGCTGTGTACTCACACAATGGGGAATATTTACTTTTGGGTTTATGCTTATTTTATTTATCACGGCTTCTGTGAATTCTCAATAAATAAACCATGCAAGGAAGAATACTGTTTAAAAATATCAAATTTTACATATTTATTGATAAATATTTTATATATAAATATATATATATATATATATATATATATATATATATATATATATATATGTTCAGGGGTGCATCTTCCATACAAAATAGATGGATAAGGATTACGCTTGGGAGCAGCCAAGGAAGTGAATGCACCTTGATGATTCAAGTAAGTGGTGTGCGGAAGAAATTTTGTTTTAAGGGACCTCTGCCATTGACTCCTACATGACCTTGACAGGTTTTAGATGGTGTATTTTTGGATTCAAAAATATATTTTGTATATTATATAAAAATAGTTTTTTGAATACTTTACTTACTGTACATAAAATAAGGATAGAAACATCTCTGCAAGCATACTGTTTATAACAGCAATCATGGATAATCATATCTAATTTTTGTAAAAACAACAAACAAAATGACCAGTTAAGTAATATTTAAATGTGCTGTAAAGGGGAGCAGTCCTTTATAGCACAATGAGATTGCTCTACCTATAATGCAGCAATCTGGGGTTTATACAACATGAGAAAACCTGCTTCACACTCTGCATTCTAGCAGTCATTTTTAATGTACTCAAATGTTCAAATGTATATACACTACTAGGATTGAATAGATTATTTATGGTCAAAGAATTGGAAATGGTTTTGTGTTACATTTTAACTTAAATCCTTTTGACATGTTAGGAATGATCCCATTTCAGCAATACTCCAAATAATTTTAACTGTATTTCTTCACAGGCTTCACATTCTTTGCTTTTTCTGTACCTTAGAAGTAACTGTATCTTGCCAACTATCTGCTGGAATATGCAGTTAATATGCCTCGCACTGTTTACCTCCCTCATTCAGTGTGGGGGGTCAGAGATAGGATAAGCAGTTCTCAGAATGTTCCTTGCTCTTTCTGCTGTGAAATGTGAAATGAGAAATTGGTTGTTTGCTGAACTGTCCTCTTAGCTGATTTACTTTCAATCATTCTTTGAACCTGAGACACCTACAGCTATTATATTGTATTACAGTGACTAGAAGATGCTCAGTTTCTTTTTTGAAAAGTTTGCAATGGTCATTTTAATCAATTTACCAAAATAGTATAAAGAGATGTTTTTTTAGTGAGTTGTGTCTTTTCCCTTTCATCAGGCTTCAGATATCTTCTCTTGACCTCTGTTTCCCAGATTAACATTTATACCCTTGCTATTTCTTGTACGCAGTATACCCTTTTAACTCTTTTATGTTTGGAAAACAATATTGCTACATTTCGTCTGCCTATTTTATATTAAATGTTATATTATTATATTTAATATGTTAACATTAAAGTTGTCAAATATATTTATGATACACTTCATATTGTAGGTTCACCAAGTTTTGCCTGTGAGTCATTGTGCTATAATGTATTAAAGAATACAGTTCCTTCATTACCCCCTTAACAAAAACTCCATTTAATCTCTATACACGTTTTAATAGTGCTGTGTTGTATTTTTGTAACATCAGAGGTTTTGGTTTCAGATATTTACGTATATTTTAAAAATGCAGTGGTTTATTCTTCTCTGCCTTAGTGCTGATCTATCACATTCTTATTGTTTAAAGCTAAATTAGACATTGCAAGGTGTGTAACAGTTTAGAACATGGAAATGAATTTCCAGTTGAAGGATAATGATCCTGATCTTTGTCCTGAGTACTCTAAACTAACTACCATAAGGCAAATCTTGCACTCTCAAGATCCTTTGGGTATATTACTTTTATGAATAACAATATTAAGAGAGTTATTTATCAAAGGTTGAATCTTTTTTTAGACCTCAAATGAACTCACAGCTCTAATGGTTTCGAATTTAAGAAAAAACGTAAATGGAAAAAACAGCGAGTTCACAAATTGATTGAGTCTACAATGGAAAAAAAACTTGAATCGCTCAAATTGATTGTGTTTTTGGGCGAAACTCTTGAACTTCAAGAAGGCTATTAACATCTTCAAATGGTTCAAGGGACCTCTGCACCAGAGGAAGGGGTCGTTGCCCAAAAGCTTGTGCTGTTTCTTGCTGCAATAAATGAATTTAAAAGGCAATTGCCAGTGTACAGGTGTGCTTTTTCCATTCAAAGTCGCTGGATAGGTATTGGGCTTGGGAGCAACCAAAGAAATGAATGCACCTTGCACCTAAAGTAAGTGGTGTGCGGAAGAAATTTACTTTTAAGGGACCTCTGTCATTGACTCCTAGATGACCTCTAAAGGTTTTAGGTGTATTTTTGGATTCAAGCTATTTTCAGGTTCAGGGTATTACACATCTCGAAAAATAAACTCAAAAACTATGACTCAAAAGTAACCTCAAAAACGTACATTTTTTTGTTGAAAACACTACTCGAACCTTAATAAATCTTCCCCTAAGTATGCCCTGTGTTATTTTATATATTTTGGGATACCCATAACGAGCACCTTAATGCATATATTTATAGTCAATTTAATAGATAGACATCTATCTATTTGGGGTATAGGGTCTACATTTGCTTTCTACATCTGCTTGGGACTGGTGATTTTCTATGTAAGAGTTGTTTTGTTAATTTGGATAATCTACGGAAAAAAAATCAGTAAACTCAATAGAATTGTTTTCCACCAATATAGGTTTACCATATTTACCATGAGGTACAAGGTATTGTTTAATTATTACAGTGTTAAAGGGAGTCATTTTTAAAAAAATTAACATATGTTTACACTAAAAACTATGAGAAATGGCCTTGCAGTAATTGGAGCTTTGTGAATATCAGGTTTCAATATAACAGGCCCCTTACATGTACAAAGAATATGACAGCCAGAAATTTAAATGAATATGTCACATGAGAACATGAATACATAAATCTACCCTGCATTGTAAAACTATGCTTTGCTTTAGGTATAGGTAAATATAATTGGTCTGATTACATTATTCTCCCAGATTTATATTGTCTGCTTAGCTCTAAAGCTTATAGATAATATTTGTCAATATCCTCTCAAATGTTATATACTGTGTGCCATATTTTCAAATAATCGTTTCACAAGATTCTTAGTCAAAAGTACTAAAAACTATTTAAAAATTATACAAGTACAACGTAAAATTAAATTTTATGGGGTATTTATGGACATTTCCATTCCCAACCTGTTATCCAGAATGCTGGGGACCTGGGGTATTATTTAAACATTAAGGGGGAGATTTATCAAAGGTCGAGGTGAATTTTTGAATTGAAAAAAAATTGAATTTCAAGATATTTTTGTGTACTTCGACTAGGGAATAGTCCAAATTCGATTCAAATTTGAAAAAAAAATTTGAAAATTAGAATATCAAAATTTATCATGTCTCTTTAAAAATTCGACTTCGACCATTCACCATCTAAAACCTGCCAAATTGCTGTTTTAGCCTATGGGGGGCCTCCTAGAACCTATTTGGAGTCAATTGGTGGACTTTAAAAAATCCAAGTTTTTTTTGAGAAAAACTTCGAAACTAATTTGATCGAATTTGATATTCCTTCGATCCAAACAATTAGAATTTGGCCAAATACAGACCTATTCGATCGAAAATGGACCTATTCGACCCAAAAAAAACTTTTACTTAATTTCGGTTGGTCTTTTTGAATTCGAATTTTGAAGCATTTTCAATTAGAAATTCGACCCTTGATAAATATGTCCCTAAATAAACCTAATAGGCTGGTTTTGCTTCCAATAACAATTAATTATATCTTAGTTTTAATCAAGTACAAGGCACTCTTTTATTATTACAGAGAAAGGGGAAATCATTTTTACAATTTTGGATTATTTTGATAAAATGGATTCTAACGGGACAAACGTCCGTAATTCAGAGCTCTCTGGATAACAGGTCTCCAGATAACGGATCCTGTACCTGTACTGTGTATACTATTGTCAATACTTTAGACATTAAGGAATCCATTTAGCATGTTTGTGCCTTCTGTATAACTAGTTAAAATATCTGCTCACTGAAAGGCATGCTTTGCACTGGCTTTTGTAGTTTGTGTTCAACAATATTAAAATGTATACAGTGAAGGCAACAATCTGCATAATGGTAGTTACATAGTTATGCAAGTGTAGATATGCTACTGTCCAATATTTTCTGTTTGTGTCTGTCTTATGGTTCCACTATACTTTTTAAGATATAACTGCATAGGTACCATACCTGTAGTAATTCTAGTAGCCAACAACAGAAAGCAGCCATTGATCATTCTGATCCATCATGAAGTCAGACAATCAATGATATAAAATAAAACACTTGTTTGTCATTTCGCTTATTGGTTTCAAATGGTAAAGTGTTGAGTTTTTTTACTTTCTCTGTTTAGGGGATCATTTAAACGACTTTGCAAAGCTACCATTTGGTCAGTATTTCTTCTGATTGTTTGTGTAAAGACATGAGCCGATTCTCCTTTCTGTTTTATATTTTTTTACAGCAAATTAGAGCCTGTGCCTAGGGATGGATCTATTCGTTATTCTTCCCTCTCCCTGGTTATGAGTTGTGTGAAAATTCTTTTAAGAATGATAATTTATCCCACAAAAGAATGCATTGTCACCTCATCTATTATCAAATCTGTTTTCCCTGGGGCTGCTTTGGAGACAGCTAACTCGAAATATCCTGATCTATTATCTATGATTAGGTTGAACTGTAAAACAACTGACTTCTCATCAGTTAAAATCAAGAGGAGATTGTTTAGTCCTTAATGTCAGTTATTTATATTCTATGAATGTTCTCATAGATATTTTTGAGATCTCATGTTTCTTATGCATATATTCATATCATCCTAAATACAAATGACATGTGGCCTCCACACCCCTTTGATGCTATTTAGAGCAAGCTTCTTTGATTCATGCGTAATTTTAGAAATTCTGGAACAATGTACCTTGAAAGCAATCGTCCAGAGGTAAAATGTAAAAAAAATACGGAATGAAAACCATAGATCTAAGGTAACCAGTTTGTACCTCATGGCATTTTTATATTTTCAAAAGCATAAACTACTATTATAAATCCAGTTTCACTGGCATGACTGACTCCGAAAGGCTAATTTATTATAGATCAAAGTGGGGAATCCAGAAGAATTCCCAGCAGTTTGATCTATTTTACAATATCAATTTTACAGTCAAGAAAGTTTTTAATGAATTTGCACTTTTATTAAAGCTAACACCCGTGTGAGTTCATCACAATGTGTTTCGCTGATTCAAGGAGTCAATGGCCATTCTGCAGAGCTTGAGCACTTTTGCCTCTCTAAATCCTTGCTCCCTGATGCAAGTTGCATGGAGGGAAAAGGATTCAGAATTAATTTTTGTTCCAAAGTCAAAAATAAATTATTTAATCATGCAATGTCAGTAATTTTACATAGTGTTTAACTACTGTTACAGGTATGGGATCCATTATCCAGAGAGCCATTATCCAGAAACTCCAGTGAATATTGTGCTGCTGCTCTCCAAAGTGCTAAATGCAGACTGTCTCTAAATTGCTACATCTCTTTCACCCTGGTTCTCATAAAGCCAACAAATGGGTTGGAACAATCAGAGAGAAATAACTAATAATTTATACCCAGGACAGTCTTGATTCCCTTTGCAAAGGTCATCATTTCTGTAACTTATTTGGTTACATGGCATAATTCTACAACAACTACTACTATGTTAATACTTATGTCATCTTAATCATACACTTATCTAGCAGTATTTTCAAAGGATAAAAAAGTAGGAGCTTTAATGTTCCCATCACTATTTGCTCCCAGGTTTTTCATTCTCTACATTGGATACATGATTTATTATTAATTGACAGTAAAAAGAGTTACCTCTAAAGCATCACTGCAGATCTATCACTTTTTGTGTTTTCCCCATTGATAACAAACCTCACTCAGTCTAGAAATAGTCATCATTAACAAAATATTTTAAATGGAAATGATTTAAGGGAAAGTGATAGGCATGATTGCAACTGAGCAGGTTTTACAGTAACATAATTGCCAAGGAGTTGCCTAGTCTGATAATGATCTATCTTGGAATTTAACATATGAAAGGATTGATACCCCCACATATTATTGCTCATTCAGCTACAAGTACTAATATGGATTTATCTACTTCCTAGAATGTGGTTGCAGTAAAACCACCAAACTATCACAGAGAGACCAATGCTGTGATAACAATTTCTAGCAACCAATGGTCCATCTAAGTCTCTGAGAAATTACTTTCCATGAAGACCTGCAGTTTGTTCAAAAAGGTCACAAAAAACAAAATGCCTTTGCCTATAGGGGGCTATATTCTACATCTGGGGGGTTCTTTTTTTTTTGTTACAAAATTTTCTGCAAACATTATTACCTGCAATATTACCTCTAGCAGATTCCTAATAATCTCCCTATTAATATCAGTCCCCAACAACCTATTCCTAGCATACTTTTCAATATTTGATTGATTAAAAGCTATTTTTAAGGAATTAACATAGCCCTTTAACATTGTTTAATGAGAACTAATCCACCTCAAGCCCCAGCCCCCCTCAACTGGCCTTCATTGGATCCCTTGGGCCTAGCTTCAACTGTGCATGCTCCTTCTCTGTGTAAGAGCAGTGAATGAAGAGGATGCAAATAGGCAGAAGGTAGCCCCTGTGAAGTCCACTGGCAAAGCTGCATGTTTATGATAGGTTTACAAGTAGGAACACTTTTGAATGGAATATATTGTGTGGGGAGTTAGCAGGGAGGAAGCCCAGTGGAGGCCAGTAAAGAGGGGCTGGGATTTAGGAAAGTTTAGCTCTCCTTTAAGCAACTAACAATTCTTGTTTCTAAAAAATAAGGATTGACAACAAAACAAAAACATAAAGACAAACTAGGACTTAAAGGATAAGTAAACTCTAAAAATGAATATAGCAAGAAATGCCATATTTTATATATTGAACTTATTGAACCGGCCAAAAAGTTCTGCATCTTTATAGCAGTAATGATCCAGGCCTTCAAATTTGTCACAGGAGTTTCCCATCTTGGATTTTGTTAGAAGTGTATGTGACACTGCACATGCTCAATATCCTTTGAGCAGCTCTTGAGAAGCTCAGATTAAAGGAGAAGGAAAGCTACAGAGGCATTTTATTGCCAATAGATTAGCTGCAATAGTGCAAACTAGAATGCTATATTTATTCTGTAGAATGTTTTACCATACCTGAGTAAGCTCTCTGTTTGTTTAGGATAGCAGCTGCAGTATTAGCTTGGTGTAACATCACTTCCCGCCCGAGTCTCTCCCTGCTCACTTATAGCTCTGTTCTCAGATTACAGCAGAGAGTTGGGGGGGGGGGAGAGCAAACTGAGCATGCTCATGCCCTGGGCAAGGAGGTTTAAACTGAAGGCAGGAAGTCTGATACAGAAGCCCATGTGTACACAATAGAAGGAAAGAAATGCAGTGTTTCTTTTGACAGAGGACTCCGAGCAGCATTACTTTGAGAGTTTACTGGTATATTTAGGTGGACCTTTCTGATAATGCTTACTTACCTTCTCCTTTAAGGGTCATTGCAAATCATCAAGCAGATAAATATGTTTGCCTGTCATATAAGCTGTAGTTTATGAACCATTAATTATCTACTTACCAGCACTCTCCAATTAGGGAAAGAAAATTCGTGGTACACAGCCTTTAGGGGGATTGCCGGATCTCTCCTCCTCCTCATACAAAAAAACACACAGGTAAGGCAGCACTCACTTGATCAGAAAACGTGTATTAGATATAGAAATAAAGCATCAGGCTACGTTTCGGCCATGCATCGTGCCCTTTATCAAGCCAAAGGTTACACATGGTTTAGAGGTGTGCAAGGTCAGGTGACTTAAAAAGGAGTTATCAGGAAGTGACATCAGCGTTAAGTATACAGTTGTGACCCATATAGGTCAAGGTTCACATTATATTTCATACATATTGTCCTTACCTTTCATGTGCCTATTTTAACCTATGATAGCCAACATAGTTTACAATTTATAAAAACAAGATTTATTAACAGGATCAGTCCAAATTGTATCTAAATCACATCAAGTTTTTTAGATACTCATAAAAAGAGGTACAGATCGTAATCCCTATTTAATCCTTTGGGTTGTAAGGACCCTAATTTGTGGATCCACCACACCTCTCTCTGTTTTAAACGGAGTTCGCGATCACCTCCATTTTTGAGTGGGGGGATCATTTCAAGCACCATAAATCTGAGTTGATCAGCACTATGTCCTTTCTCCAGGAAGTGCTTGGACACCGGCTGACTCATATTACCTAAATTAATAGCAGATCTATGTTGTGAGATACGTGATTTAATCATCTGCGTGGTCTCACCTACATAGATGAGACCACACGGACAAACCAACACATATACAACATACTTGGAAACAAAGGTATAGAAGCCCCTCAAGTGGGCAATATACCCTGTCTCAGGGTGAATGAAATCTTTCCCTTTGTATACAAAAGGGCATTGGTTACAAGATTTTATCCAACATAATAGCCATCGGATTAAATTGGGTGGCAGTCCGCTGCCAAACATATGTAAAAGGATCACTAGATTGCTTGATAATATGGTTGAGCAGCGGATAATTACTAAAAATTTGAAAAGATTTTTGACAGTCGAAAACCCTAGAACGCCCATTCTGTATACCTTGCCCAAGATACATAAGGACGCTGCACGTCCTCCGGGTCGTCCCATTGTTTCCTCGGTGGGGTCGATCTTTAATCCGATGGCTATTATGTTGGATAAAATCTTGGGTCCACTTATACAGAATGTGGCCTCTTTTGTGCGGGATACAGGCCATTTCTTGGAACTGTTACAAGCCATGTCTCACAATATTGGAGGGGATGTTATTCTGGCAACTTTAGATGTTGCCAGTCTGTACACCTCGATACCTCATAGAGAGGGCATAGAAGCATGTGAGTGGCTATTACAAAAAGACGCCAACTATTCTGTGCAACAGGTTGGGTTCTTTTTGGAAATGCTGGATATCATACTTAGTTGCAACTACTTCACTTTCAGGGATGACTTCTTTTTGCAGCTGCGTGGGACCGCGATGGGGTCCAACATCTGCCCGTCACACGCAAATGCCTTTATGGCTAGATTGGAAGAACTATACATCTATCGCAATGTTGACTATGCCAGCCACTGTGTGGCTTGGCTTAGATACATTGACGATATCTTCATTGTATGGCGGGGCGTCGTTGAGTCCCTTTCGAGGTTCCACGCGAAGCTAAACAAGTTCCATCCTTCAATTTCCTTCACTCTTTCACATGATATGCAGCAGATACAGTTCTTGGATGTTATGGTCTGTAAAAAACAAGAGGGGGGTTTAGATACAACACTTTATGTGAAACCTACCGATCGTAACCAACTTCTTCACTATAAAAGCCACCATCCCAAACATGTCAAGAAATCTATCCCAGTTAGCCAGTTTACTCGAGTAAATAGGATTGTGAGTAACCCAGAAGAAAAATCTAAACAAGAAAATTTAATGTGCAAAAAATTCCGGGAAAGGGGATATCCAGAAGCAGTGATTAGTGAAGCTAGAAGCAAAATTAGTACAGTTAGAAACACAAAGACTGACAGGAGGCGAATCCCCTTTGTTACGGATTATAATAGACAGTATCGATCAATTAGTAATACACTTCGACGTCATTGGCACATCTTACAACGAGCATATCCACACATAGATGAATTTATTGCTCCGCCCATTGTCTCCTACAGAAGAGGCAGAACAATTGGTACCATGGTGACTTCTGCCCAAGTAAAGAAAAAAATCAGAGAAGTCGATACTTTTCTCGGTAAGAGAGCAACAGGAATGTCACCATGTTACAATTGTAACCAATACCCTTTTGTATACAAAGGCAAAGATTTCATTGCCAGAATAACATATATATATATTGCCCACTTGAGGGGCTTCTATACCTGTGTTTCCAAATATGTTGTATATGTGTTGGTTTGTCCGTGTGGTCTCATCTATGTAGGTGAGACCACGCAGATGATTAAATCACGTATCTCACAACATAGATCTGCTATTAATTTAGGTAATATGAGTCAGCCGGTGTCCAAGCACTTCCTGGAGAAAGGACATAGTGCTGATCAACTCAGATTTATGGTGCTTGAAATGATCCCCCCACTCAAAAATGGAGGTGATCGCGAACTCCGTTTAAAACAGAGAGAGGTGTGGTGGATCCACAAATTAGGGTCCTTACAACCCAAAGTATTAAATAGGGATTACGATCTGTACCTCTTTTTATGAGTATCTAAAAAACTTGATGTGATTTAGATACAATTTGGACTGAGCCTGTCAATAAATCACGTTTTTATAAATTGTAAACTATGTTGGCTATCATAGGTTAAAATAGGCACATGAAGGGTAAGGGCAATATGTATGAAATATAATGTGAACCTTGACCTATAGGGGTCACAACTGTATACTTAAAGCTGATGTCACTTCCTGATAACTCCTTTTTAAGTCACCTGACCTTGCACACCTCTAAACCATGTGTAACCTTTGGCTTGATAAAGGGCACGATGCATGCCAAAACGTAGCCTGATGCTTTATTTCTATATCTAATACATGTTTTCTGATCAAGTGAGTGCTGCCTTACCTGTGTGTTTTTATATATATATATATATATATATATATATATATATATACATACGTATATATATATTCAGTATGTTGTGAGTAGGCCCCTAAGCTCAGTAACTGACAGTATCAAAGTGCATGTACAGTGAATCAGCAGAAAAGAAGATACTGTAGGTAACTATTGGCTGTGGTTACCTTGGTCTGGTACTGAAGCACGAAACAGGCTCTACAACATTTCTACCCTACTTTAGTTAAGCTTTAGTTCTCCTTTAAGAAACAGCAAATCTTCTGTTTCTTAACAGCTTCACGTTCATATACTCCATGTTACATTATATTTTTATCACACTGCATGCTTGTTTTAGAGAGATAACCGTGGTTGCTGTGTTCACTACAAAGATCAGCTTTGGGCTATAAATTATGATTTTCCCGTGACGTGACATTTGACAGGAAAGAAAAACAGCTTATACTTGGAATAACATGTAACATAACTAAACAAAAGGTTAAATACCATAAATTAAATACATAAAAGGTTTAAATACTATAATTTGTTTAGTTGTGCTACATTCAAGGTTAATGGTAAAATCAAGGGAAACTTTCAGAAGTGTAGAAATAGAAGGGAAATAATTATCCCCAAATAGTCCAATACAAATATATAAACACATATGAAAATGTTTGGGAACTCCTCTCAGCCTGCATAATAATTTACTCCAATTTCAACATAAAAGATAACAGTAGTATGTCTTTCATTTCCCAGGAAGATCTAAGTATTGGGGTGTTTTTGAACAAATATTTTTAGTGAAATAGTCTTCAGTTGTATGAAGTTTTATCAAATGTGAAAAAAACTGGTTGTGCTAATATTTGGGTAACTTTGTAATTTTGCTAATATGAACGCATGTAACTGCTCAATACTGATTACTGGCAACACCAAATTGGTTGGATTAGCTCGCTAAGACTTGAACTTTATAGGCAAGTGTGTCCAATCATGAGAAAAGGTATTTAAGGTGTCCAATTGCAAGTTATGCTTCTGTTTGTAACTCTCCTCTGAAGAGTTACAGCATTGGAACCTCAAAGCAACTCTCAAAAGATCTGAAAACAAAAATTGTTCAGTATCATGGGGGAAGCCTACAAAAAGCTATCTCAGAGGTTTAAACTGTCAGTTTCAACTGTAAGGAATGTAATCATGAAATGGAAGGCCACAGGTATAGTTTCTGTAAAACCCAGGTCTGGCAAGCCAAGAAAAATACAGGAGCGGCATATGTGGAGGATTGTGAGAATGGTTACAGAGAACTCAAAGATCACCTCCAAAGACCTACAAGAACATCTTGCTGCAGATGATGTATCTGCGCATTGCTCTATAATCAGCGCAATTTGCACAAAGAACATCAGTATAGCAGGGTGATGAGTAAGAAGTCCTTTCTGCCATAGACAGAGTCACTTGTTGTATCCAAAAGCTCATTTAGACAAGCCACAGTCATTTTGGAACAAAGTGCTTTGGACTGATGAGACAAAAATTTAATCATTCAGTAATGGCGGAAGTCAAGGGTTGGATGAATTCAACCCAATATCAACAACATTTTCAGGATAATTTTCAAACATCAGTCACAAAGTTGAAGTTACACAGAGGTTGGATATTCCAACAAGACAATGACCCTAAACACATTTTGAAATCTACAAAGACATTTATAGCAGGTTATCCATGCTCAGCAGCCATCAAATTTAACTGAACTGGAGAGATTTTGTATGGACGAATGGTCAAAAATACAGCCATCCGGAATCCAGACACTCATCAAAGACTCTAAGTAAATCATATCCACTGCCACCCCAGAATCAAGGTCCCTGCTTACCTTCTCATAAAAAGAAATTAAGTTAATCTGGCAAGATCTATTACGCATAAAATGACTGTACAGGGCCAGAACTAGGCATAAGCAGAAGAAGCACTTGACTAGGGTAAAATGTAGGGGGTGCTGGACACATCTGCCTATCCCTAGTCCAGACCCTTGTCCCCTTGCTACAGATAGTCGCCGCTCACTGCGCACACTGATCCTATGATGCCCAGCCAGCTTGGCCTGGTTTTGATACATATACAGTATATTGGTGCTTAAAGGAAAATATCAGAAAACTGAATACTTAACCAACAGGTAATTTATATTCTAGCTGGTGAGCTATAAAACAATCTTATTAAATTTGCATATATGTATCAGTAAATATTTCCCTTTTGCATCTTTTACCTTGAGCTGGGAAAATAATGCAGCTCTAATGGGAAGAATGTGGAAATTAAAGACAGAGCTCTGTCCATTCATTGGCTGATGTAACATAGCATGTATGCGTGTCCTAACTTTGTGTGTGAGCAAAATGAATCATACAAGCCAGGAGGCAAACATTAATATTTAAAATGCCAGTTTTTCTATTTAGAATTATCCAATAATGTATATTACTGAAAAAGTTTGTTTTTACGACAATGGTTTATTCAGATGCAGTAGTGTTTTACATGATATATTTTTATAGACCTGCAATGGTAAGGTGTATTGTTTCCCTAAAGCATCTTTGATATTACAACTTGGATACAGTTGCTTTTTGAAAAAATTGTGTTTTTCTTCCTACGAGAGTAACTTGAAAAAAGGCTGTGTTTGGGGATGAAATCTCAGAGATCTGAGCCATGATACCAATAAAGGCTTTTTAATTTCTATACATGGATGGTGCTGTGACTTCAATTATCATTGTACAAGTCATTTGAAGTGGACAACTTTACTTATTGATTCTTCAAGACATTTTGGTGAGTGCTAACCAATTGTATCACTGTTTTTCTTCATAACAGATATATATATATATATCCTATAGCCACAGGTTCCATTTTCCAACCAGTGGCTAAGTTTTTAGACCATTTTCTACAACCACTGGTCCAACAAATGCAGTCATACATTAAAGACACCAAACATCTTTGAGCTTGCTAAAAGAAATTAGGGTACCAGCAGATTGCTTGCTGGTCATCATGGATGTTTCTAGTATCTACACAGTTATTCCACATGCGGAAGGCATAGCTATGTGTAAGAGGGCACTCCAGTCCAAGCACAAGGGACCACCTGCGGTTGAGTATTTGATTACATTGCTTGATATGGTCCTATCGCATAACTACTTCATGTTCCAGGATAATTTCTTCCTACAAACTTTAGGCACTGCCATGGGTTCGAATGTTGCCCCTTCTTTTGCCAACCTCTACATGGAGTACTATGAGAGTGAGTGGCTATTACCTAAGGGCGGTACCAATGTATTGTTTTATAAATGCTACATTGACGACCTCCTGCTACTGTGGACTGGTTCTACTGATGAACTCATGACTTTCTGTAAGGCCCTGAATGAACTCGACTCCCCAATTCGATTCACAATGACTTTTGACTCACATAGGGCACACTATCTGGATCTGACGATTTATAGACAGGGTGAAGGTCTGGGCACAACCTTGTACAAAAAGCCCACAGATAGAAATAGCCTGATACATGCTAAGTCTCACCACCCCCCACACATGTCCCGAGGGGTCCTGTACTCCCAGTTCCTTAGGGTCATTAGGAGCAACACTGAAAAGTCCAATGCGGATCTACAATTTGCTCAATTGGCTGAACAATTTCGATGCAGGGGTTACCCCAGTTCTTTGATAGACGACCAATTACAGCGAGCAAGAAATTGGACCCAAAGTGACCTAGTGCTAGACCAAAGTATTGTGAGACCGCAACCAGAATTGATCTTTTCGACACAGTGGACCACGGCAAGTACACAACTGAGGAAAGCCATTACAGACCGATGGGAGATCGTTAATACGGACACTCATCTCCCCTTTTTTGAGAAAAAAAGACCCCTATTAGCCTATCGTAGGGGGCAAAATTTGGGGGACCTGCTAATGGTCAAAGATGTATTAGCTGAACCCAAGGGTAACCAGTCTTGGTTGGGTAAACTATTGAAGAAAGGTTGTTTTAAATGTCCCAATTGCCTGACATGTAATGGGATGCTTCAGGGATCTAATTTTTCACATCCTAGAACTGGCCATAAATATTCAATTAATTATAGACTGACCTGTGTAACTGACCATGTAATCTACATGATATGGTGCCCTTGTGGGTTGCACTACATTGGAAAAACAGTGACTTCCTACCGGGAAAGGATGAACAATCACAGGAGCGCTATCCGTTTGGCTTTGTCAACGGGGAAACCAGACCAGCCAGTACCTAAACACTGGCTTAAACTCAAACATACCCTTCCACAGTTTCGACACATGTTAATTGATCATGTCCCTGTGCAGCGTAGAGGTGGCAATAGGGCCTTATCATTGTTACAAAAGGAGTCGGTGTGGATTTACAAATTGGAAACCTTGGCTCCTAAAGGTCTAAATGAGACCCTTCCGATGAGCCATTTTTATTAATGACTCAAAGGTTCCAACTTAGGACTGCCCTCACTTTCTGTGAATATCGATTTATACCATTGGATGTTGGTTCAATATGATCTGAGCTGAATGTCAATCTTAAGTAATGTCTCTTTATAGACACATCGATGCTAACATTTAACGTTGAATTCCAGAACGATTGTTTTTCATTTACTTCCCCTTTTTTCATTTTTTCATCTTTTCATTTTTTATTCTCTATTTTTTTTGTTTTTTTTTTCTCTTTGAATTTACAGTTGCCCACTCTTCTGACTTATATAGACGTAACAGCCTACTTACCAGAGGCTGGTGTGGACTTTGGACGCAGAAAGCCGATTTGTTACAAATCATACGGTGTTACATTTTCTTGCAACATTTGTTTCGCTTTTTGGGAAACCTTTTTTTGTACATTATTACAAATTCCAATGTGTGTGGGTAAAAACTTAACTTGTTTATTGATTACATTCCATTTGTGAAGTGACAGAACGGTGTTTCTTTATTCATTTCTAATATGGTTTGAACTTTTTTTCATTCCGTTTTTCAGGCTTTCTTTCCCTGCAGGGAGTTCCAGTTCAGCTACGGGTGAAGGCTGGCCCCTTACAGGGTTCGGGGCATGTTTAGCAGTACCTGGAGAGCACAAATATAGAGCCACTATTAGGGCACGGTCAGCCTAAGTACCTCTTTCCTCAATTTTGTATATATGATTGCTTATGAACCCTCTTTGTATGAGGCCTGGTTATGCCCTGCAATTTCAGCGTGTCACATAACTACACAAATCCCGAACGAAACAAGCCAATGATGGTTACAGGAATATGTTAGACGGACGAGCGTAAGCGAGTGAGGTACGGCGTTCCCCGTTGCTGAGCAACGGGAAGGCCTGTGCACACAACGCTCTCGCTAATACCTGACGTTCCCGATCAAGAGTGCTAAAAGACACAGTGAGTCTCGTGTTCACGCTGAGCAAGGCAGACGAACCGCGTATACGATTAAGCATGAGTGCTGAATGGCCATTCCCGGGCTAACACACTATGGACATGCATATGAGCGAAGGTACCTCCGTGTCTCGAATCTTGGTGAGTGGCGTATAGTAGGTATAGAGATAACACAGGGTCTGCTTTTCATTTCATGCTTTACCGTACCTGCTATTGGTGGCGATAAATTAATACCCTTTAATAGCTGAACGATCTCCCTAGCGGTGGCAATACAGAGGCAATGCCCTAGATCTCAGAACAACACTGTTTGGGCAGCCTTCGGTCTGGTTTTAAACATCACTGAAACACGTTAAGAAACTTTTATCACCTGTATTATTCCACTTTGTTTAATTTTTAACATTGAAATTCTTATTATGTTTACACAGTTTTTTTCCTGATGACGTCACCCAACAGTGCACGCCCATCCCTAGCATCATGCTGAGCTTTGGCGCTTCTTTTGATAATTATTTTGTGTATATATAGCTGTGTTTGTATGTGGCTTTCACTTCCTGAAGATGGCTCACGTTTAAGAGCTGAAACGTTGATTAAATTTACTTTTTTTCTTCACAAGACCTAGGAGTGCGGACTCTTCTTGTTTATTTGTATGCATGACTTCATGTTCCAGCACCTAGGCTGTAATTCAGGTTTTCTGAGTGCACCGACTATTTTTGTATTTGTATGACTAGTGAGGAGAGAGGGCGTTAGTCCTCTGAAATGGTTTGTTCAATTCATGGAAATAGAACTACGGTGGATGAGTGTAATGATCAACAATTGACAAGAATCAGCATGTTTTGCCTTTTTACTGCAATGATTCCTTCCCAACTATGGCATTTACTTTTAGTCTGTTATTTGCTTATTGTTGCCTTTGTATTGCCTAAGCCTTGGATGCCATACTTTTTACACAACATAAAGCAACTTGTGTGGGAAGCTAGGAAAACATACCTTTTCCTAATAAAGAAACTTGATCTTGAATAACAGAGGGGAAAAAAATAGGACTTTTATTAAAACTAGGGTTTTAACAGACAAGGACTGCAGGCCATTGAGACTTGTTTTGTTTCCATTTTTTTCTTGCATACAAAGTGAGAATTCACCGTTTGATTGTTAGTTGTAACAAAAAAACAGATCATGTTTGTCCATTTAAACTGTAGTCTTTCATTTTCACCATAAACATATATACACTGTTTTTTACTGATTAAATTAATAGATACAAACTAAAAAAGATAGAATGTTATATTATACACATTAAAATAATGTATTTACATTTCGGTTATAAAGGTATACTGCACAGACTTGGCCTTGACCTCGATCACAGGAAACCAGTACATTTCTGTTTACATTGTAGCCTGAACTGGATCTGGCATCCTCGGTGTGTATTTTTATTAGAATTCATGACCATTATTACTTTAGTGGTAAGTTGTCTGTATATTGGAATGAACAATGTTCTGTTGATTAACAATATTATTATTCAATTATTTTCATTTATTAGGGCTTTTTTACAGCTTTATTGCCCCCATTATATGAATGTCTTAATATGTTAAATTATAATTATGCTATATATAGGAAACTCCAACAGAGGCAGGTAGCTGTACAGCAGGAAGATAAAATAAAGCAATGTTTGCATTGTTGTCAGTAGTTGTCACCAATAAATCCTGCCTAGATGAATTTAAATCAATGGATTATTGCTACATATTGCAACCTCTTCTGTAATACATTTGACAAGGGACTCCTCAATTGACATTTAGCCCTCAGCCATCTCATTGAACCCCATTGTTACATACCTAAATGAAACACAAGGAGCCAGAAATGGGGTAAAATGATCACAGCATTTATTCACATTTTATTAAATAAATAGGATCTTGTCAGCCTAACCCACGGCAATAAAACCAGAATTCCATAAGAGATTGTTACTATGCTCTGCTGTTCCTCGCTGGAGACTTGATTCAGCACTATGTCATTATATCCACCCCAAAGTATTAGGCTGCCTTTACCTACATACAGAGAGGATGGCCCAAACTCTGCTAACAACAGGAGCTGCATCTCACAGCATGAGAGAAGTTCAGCAGCCCTGCTGCCTGTCCTGAATCTGCAGGCTGTCTGCTAGCACAATCAGTAGTAGCGTCTGTATCAATCAACCCACTGTACAGTCACAGGAGAGAACCTCCTTTCTCACTCTTCTAAAATTACCTGTGCAGTACTCTGGCAAGGTCCTACTGCTACTGTTACAAATAAAACTTAAAATACATTATCATATAGCCACTGTTTTGATCCAGAGGAAGGCTAAAAACAATCTGAAGCAAATTATGCATTAAGAGGGAAAAAAATCCTTCTTTACCCCAATGGCGATCAGAAACATTCCATGGTTCAAGCACATTCATTTAACATGAATTAAGACAATGTTGACTCTCATATTTATACTGTATAACTTTACCGAAACCACAATATAATAGTGAATACAAGAAAACATCCACATTCAGTTATTAATACATAAATGAGAACATAAAGAAAAAAAACCCTGACATTTCATAAAATATATCAAAATGGGATATTTCTACTTGCTCAGAAGATAAGGAAGTGAACTGCTTCTTTCCTTGACATCCCTCTATTTCTCCACCCCCAACCCAGCTTTACCCTGCCTTGACTCACTGTTTCTCACCCAATCAAATCTACATCTGTCTGCCAATCTCTAAACATAAACCAGTATAATCTGGCTGCTGGTCATTCAGATCCCTTGTCATGCAGCCCCTGTGTTTATAGCTCCAGGGCTTTCCTTTATATAGACAAATGTGTACAGAGGCACAAGCTACAAGGGTTTTTTTTCTGTTTACCTTCTGGGCAAACTCCTAGAGATTGGCTGCTGCACACTGATTTATTATATAGTCTTTGGGTCAAACTGCAAGTCTGCCTATAAGGTATATTGTAAAGATATGGGATCCATTATCCAGAAACCCGTTATCTAGAAAGGTCCAAATTACCAAAAGGCCATCTCCCATAGACTCCATTTTATCCAAATAATCAAAAATTTAAAAAATTATTTCCTTTCTCTGTAATAATAAAACAGTACATTACACTTGGCAAACTAAGGTATAATGAATCGTAGAGGTAAGAGGTAAAACCAGCCTGTTGGGTTTATTCTGGGGGTTATTTGCTCAACTTCAAATTTTTCTGATCAAGCTTTTGTTGGTAAAAAGTAAAATGTTTTGTGGTAAAAAAAAACTTGAGTTTTTTGAGATTATTATACCCTGATGCTTCAAAAAGCCCAAATCCTAAAATTCTCCATCTCAGACCTGTTGAGATCCTGTATAATTCAATGGTTGAGGCACCTATCTCAATTATCGTGGTCTGTGCTGGGGTTAGCCCAAAAATCTCACTTTTTGGGGGTTTTCAGGCAAAAACTAAAGCTTTTTGGGAGAAAAGCCCCCAAAAAATGGTACGATTCTGGTTTTCGCACAATTTATAGTGATGGGCGAATTTATTCGCCAGGCGCGAATTCGCGGCGAATTTGCGCGATTCGCGTCAGGCGAATAAATTCGCGAAACGCCCGCGAAAATTCACCGAAAAAATTCGCCGGCGTCAAAAAAAATTTCTCGAAAAAACGGACGCCGGCGTCAAAAACGGGCGCCGGCATAAAAAACGGGCGCCGGCGTCGAAAAAACGGGCGCCGGTGTCAAAAACGGGCGGTGTCAAAAACGAGACGCCGGCGCCGTTTTGCGAATTTTTCGCCGTTTCGCGAATTTCGCGCGAAATTCGCGAATTTTTCGGCGAAGCGAAACAGCGCAAATTCGCCCATCACTAACAATTTATTTAAGTTCTTTACCGATCCAATTAAATTGAGTTAATTTACTAATAAATAAGGTAAAATCAGGCATAGGAGTTTGGTCAAGCTTTTTTTATTGGGACATTGAGATAAATTCGGATTTTAGTAAATAACCCCGTTAATGTTGACATGATTTTCTAGTAGACTTATGGTATGAATATCCAAATTACAGTAAAATTTGCTATCCCCCAGGTCCAAGCATTCTGGATAACAGGTCCTGTACCTGTATTAATATATATTGGAATATTGCTTTAAATTAGCTTTTTTTATATTTTATATTGTATCTCCTTTGAATTGAGTCCACCTTTGATTATTTAGTATATAAGGTAATAGTATTGTCCATTTATGTATGAAGTTATAGCTTATTGTGCTCTTATGTTAATAGGCACATTGTCAACTGAAGGCTACAAAAGTGAACTGAAGGCTACACTGCTTGAATTAAATGATTCAACATCTCATTAGGAGATGAGATGATGATTTCTTAGCGAAAATCCTACAACACATGTATTATATCAAAGTTGTTGAAATAAAATAATAATACCAGAAGGGGAAATATAAAAGTAATCAGTGTTTTAACATAACTAATCTGTGCATTAAACAACCTATATATAAATGTCTGTCAGTGACCATTATCATTCTTTGTATATAACGACATTCTGTATTTAACAAAATGAGTGTCTGCTTCTGTATGTAAGTAGGTAACATGCTTTTCTTTGGATCTTGAAATCTGTATTAACCCCTTGAGTGTCAGAGGGGTAAACAATGCATCACCAAGTATTGCTGACACCTCTGGCATTAATGGTGTTATTAAACTGCATTCAATCAACGCTCTTTCAAGTTATGAATTATTAATTTCCGAATGCTAAAAATGGTAACAATAAGAATTTACTCTGTCATGAGTTTTTACTTAATCAAGCTTAAAATGTCATGACTGCTAATGTCTTATTGAAAAATACCTTTCTATAATATGGACCCCACTATGGCTTCATCATCTTGCTGCTATTCCATGTCAGTCTCTGCCTGGGCATAACAAGCATTAGGAACCATGAAAGGCCTCTTCTCTTCTGTTACAGTCAAATTATGTCTGTCAGAGCAGGTGGATGTTTCGACTGTACTATTCAAAAAGCAGTCAAAACTGTCAGAAAAAAGAAGTTACAACCCTTTCTTCTTTTCCAAGTAAGGTACAGACATAGAATTGTCAAAGTAGTTACGTCTTTTTTTATTATAGAGATAAATCTGAAAGACTTTGGCAAGAATCAACTGGTTTAGCAACTACACTCCTAGGAAGCCATGGTTTAATGTACTAAGAAAATTTTGAATCCAACCCTCTAAATATTTATTTATTCATAATTCCTGTGTGAATTAGGTGTGGAAAGAATTTGTGCTGTAAACTGAAATGATGTACTGTAATAAAACCAAAGTTATATTTCCCATATGCTTAAAATATTATTATATTTTAATATTATTCTTAAAATACTATCTTAACCATCGGACAATTTGCAATATCAACTTTGAAGCCTCGTTTACAAACCACTAGGCAGAATGCAAGGTGGCAAAAATGGGTACAAAGTATTTACTTTTGCCCTTGCCACAAGTGCAGGAGCACTAAGGGGTGAAAAATCTGATTAAGACCACAGAGCCAGTGGGTACAAGGCAGCCCTGTCCAGAGGCATTCCATAACTTGCGCTGAATGCGGAGAAAGATAGTGGACGGATGGGAGGGTATCTGTGTGACTTCTCCGTCCCATTAATACTGTGCTATCAAATGCAGACAGCACAAAGACTTGTGCCTATTCTGCAAAGTGGGGGGGGGGGGCAGGGTGCAACTGTTAAAAAAAACAAAGGTGGTTAAGGCACATCTCTTTCCATTTCTAGAATGGATCATAAATTATCTGTACCTTACTATGAATACAGTGCTGCCTATGTTCAGCAAAATATATTCATAAACATAAGGAAGTGGGTGGTATGTGCATCATTCAGAAATGTCAGCTGGGGCATGCCAGCAGGTTCAATATGCAAGAGAGTCCAGTGCTGTCTTGCACTCTCTTGAAACATATTTTGCACAAGGTCCATGGCCTGCACTGAAATCCCACATCCCTCAGGGCTCCAGCACTTGCATCCATGGTATTCATAAATGAGGCCTCTATTTTCCAGTAATTGATATTATAGTATTTATTTACTAACAGTTGAAGATGTCCAAAGTGCAAAAAAGTTTTTTTCTAACCCTCAATTAATTGTTTTCCACATAATTCATGTTTATTTGTATGTGCTATCAAAAAATTACTATGCATTAGTACTGGCTCCAAATCTACATCTTAGTGTAAATGGTGTGCAATGTGCATAGGTTGTGCTATAGTACATGATGTTGTGTCCATCTGTATGTGTAATGAAACCCTAGGCTTAATGAGTTGTCAATGGAGATACAACATGATTGTTGAAACAGGTAGTTCTTTTCAAAACAGTGCCTATTTTATCTAGTAGAATTAAATCAAAGGCAATTGGACATTTAGAGTTTTTCTTGAACACATTTCAACATGCATCCTAGTGGCTTCTTCAAGTTCACAGACATCCAATGACAATGGATCCATTGAACTTCAGTAAGGTGTTGGCTGAAACTCACAGATGTGTGAAAGTGTGATCCAGTCAGAATGCAACCATGATTTTGAGGCAGGTGTTAAACCTTCTAATGTACATGACTGGAAGTGTGAATTGTTTTGAAATCTCCAGGGTAAGGATGTCAAAGCGACATTGTATGTTGATGACAAGTGGTGTCGCACTTTGTTCAGGAATGGTTTCTCCAATTTGGTATAAATGGCCTCTTTCACACCTCTTTTAAATCATCTATCCTCTCTATCTAAAATGTGCACATTGTTGTCCTCAAAGGAGTGTCCATTTTCCTTGAGATGTAGAGAGACTGCTGAGTCCTGTCCTGAGGAGTTAGAACTTTATGTTGGGCCATTCACTTACAAAGCAGTTGTTTTGTCTTCCCAATGTATAAATCAGAGCACTCTTCACTACACTGGACAGCATAGAAGACATTACTTCTCATGTGATATGTCTTAGGGTGCTGCTGTGTTTGAATACACAGGGATGTGATGTTTCTTGAAAATTGAAAGTTTTTCTAATGTAAGAGCCACATATGGGACGACTATGTTACCTTGCCTGTTATGCTCCTCATCTCTATTTCTTGGTTTGGTCTTTTTGCCTGGCTTTGATTTCATTTTGATAAAGGACCTGTCTGGGTATTCAGTATTCAGAGCTCCTTTCAGATATTTGTATTTTTTCTCTTTCCTTTCTGCACTTATTTTTCACAGTTTCAGCCCAATGGTGTAAAGTTCTTATAACCCCCAGTTTATGTTCCAGAGGGTGATGGGAATCAAACAACAAATACTGATCAGTGTGATTAGGTTTACTGTATACTTTAATATCCAGGTTTCCCCCCTATTTGATAAATATTGCACAGTCCAAAAATGACAGTTTGCCATCTTTCACATCTTCCCTAGTGAACTTGATGTTTTTATCCACTGAGTTTATGTGTTGAGTGAAAGCTGGAGCCTTATGTTCTTTAATTTTGACCCAGGTGTCGTCCAGATATCTGAACCAGTGACTTGGTGTTGTTCTCTTAACAGTATTCAGTGCTTTCTTTCCATTTCTTCCATGTAAAGGCTCTCTATGATTAAAGACACAAGTACACCCATGGCACAGCCTTCCCTGTGCTTGAATTAAGTGGCATTAAGGCAGGCCCCCTCCTCTGAACAAAGAAGGGTTCCCGCAACAACACTCATCAACATACAATGGAGCTTTGACATCCTTACCCCAGCAGTTTCACAACAATTCACACTTCCATGCATTGAAAGATCAACACCTGCCTCAATGAAAATCATGGTACCATTGTGATGGGATCAGACATCTGTGAGTTTCAGCCAATAACTGAAGTTCAATGGAACCATTGTGATTGGATATCTGTGACTCTACTATCAAGGGTTTAAATTCCCTAGGGAATTCCCTACCCCTTCAGTTGAACTGAAGAAGCCACTCAGATAAATTGTGAAATGTTTTCAAGAAAAATTCTAAGGGGATTATTCACTAAACCTCAATTTTTTCTGATCAAGCTTTTTTGAAAAAAAAAAACTTGTCAAAATCAAGCATTTTTACCCATATGATTGAATCAAGTTAATTTATTAATAAATAAGGCAAAATCGGGCATGGGAGTTTGGTCAAGCTTTTTTTTATTGGGACAATGAGATACATTCAGATTTTAGTAAATTACACCCTAAATGTCCAGTTGCCTTTGAATTAATTTGACTATATACTGTATACCATTAACTGGATAAATGAGACACACAGTGCCTATTTTGGGCCTTGTGCCATAAGGCAATTTGGTAAATGAAGTGCTATTTGCTGAACCTTTGTCAAGAGGGTAAATAATTATACAGAGAGGAGTTGTTTCTGCAAATTAAAAAAAAAATACTGGTTTATTTCTGCTGCCAACATATAAACAGCAAACAATTCTGTGTCACTGACAAAGCTTCAGCTGTTGATTGACAGGGTCCTGGTTTCAATACAAAATGTTTCTATAGTAAAAAAATTTTTTTAAAAAACCTCATATCTTATCCTCAGGGCTTACATTTTATGTGCAATTAATTAATTTTGATGTCAAAATAAATCTTTACCTCTTTCTACTGTTGTAAAGCATTTTGTTTTAAATACATTATTTACATGTGGTGGGACAGCCGAACAAGAAGTGCTTGAAGCATATTTGAAAAAACAGCAGATAAATAAACATTTTCTGCTCATATTTGAATTTAATAAAAAAAAGCAGATTTAATGCGGTTTCAATCTGTTTTTTTTTTTATCTCCCAGCATACCTGTAAGTTGATGAGAGTTTGGTCATATCCAAATGCTGTCATACTAGCAGCTACAGTATTAGATCACATTGGGGCTCATTTATAAACACTGGGCAAATTTGCACCTGGGCAGTAACCCATGGCAACCAATGAAATGATTGCATTCAATGCTCAGTCTGCAGCTGGCTGATAAAAGCTAATCACTGGTTGGTTGCTATGGGTTACTGCCCAGGTGCAAATTTACCCAGTGTTTATAAATGAGCCCCATTGTTTGGTAAAATGCAAGGGCATTTGAACATATTATTTATTGTGGCAGAAACTGTTTAATGAATCATAATGTTCTTAGACTGCATAGCATAATTTAAGTATGGTAAATTGATAATAGTTGGCCTCCAATTTTTCTGTTGATAGATGAATGCAAATCAAGGTGATTTCACTCAGTGTAGGCACAAAAGAGAAGCCTCCATTAACGTCTCGTTTCTTATTCACTTTTCATAGTGTAGAGAAATATAACTTGTTGATTAAATTCTGTATACATGTGCTCTATGCATTTTTTTTAGTGCATGTGTGTAACCAATGACAAATTGACTTTATGTTAAGGCTTGGGGCAACCTTTGTATTTATAAACAAAACAATTGTGTCTGGAGCAGTGGTTGTTGGATTTTTCCGGTTTAAGCCCCCTTGGAGGTCCAACCTTGTTCAGGGCCTCACTGGGTTCATACAAACAAAGACAAAAGGTTCTTTAAACTCACCCATTATCAAAAAAAAAAAAATATATATATATATAGGACATTAAGGCATTTTGCACATTAAGCTGCTAAAAAATATTTAAATATTTATATAGGAAAGCAATTGTGTATTTGACAGCCAGCCATTATTTCAAGAATATCTAGGATAGGAGAAACATTTTCACTCCAAACCTTGCCTTACATAACATTATTTGAAGCAAAGGTATAGTATTTATTTCTTATCAATTTTGTCTTGTGTATTGGCTTCTCTGAATGTCAAAAGGAGCCTGTGGGACCCTTTTGCTATAGCACAAAAGGTGATCAAGGAATATGTTTCTTTCAATTTAGAGTGAACATTTGTGATAAAAGTTCTGAAATATCCTATTTTTTATGTTATGAAACCACTAAAGTCAATCCTATACAGTCAACAAAATGTTTATTGTTCAACAAGTTGCATTGTGAAAGCATTTTGAGGTGTTGGAGGTGAGTTGTTGATTTAGAATTTCAATTAAGTGGACTTGTACTGGCTGTATAATTTAAAGATTTAAGAAATAGGCATCAAGAATAGGGCATCACTGTATTAACTCACAAACGGTCTTAAAGGGAGAGTGGATTTATATGGCTGTTGGCACATTACAACTATGGAACAAGAATCATGCATTAGAGGTTATTTTAGAGCATTTACGGCAAGGCCAGTAAGTGATTAACAGTAAGTGTGTAAGCCAGACCCTTTGTTACAATTCTTAGCCATTTACAAGCCAATTCAGGAGATTCCCCACCCAGGAAAACACTTTCTGATTCATAAACTGTATGGATGGTATTGACTTAAAACAACCCTCCCACAATGCACATATGATGATTTGATTGTCCAGACCATAAACCAAGTTAGAACAGGAAATGAGTGTGATATTTATACAGATATAGAATACATTACTGCAAGTGAGTAAATGATTAGACAGGGTAATATTAACCTTATCAAAACCATTTCTGCCAATATATGCTAAAACACATACAGTATCTTTACAGTGTACTTGCTAACATTCTGAAGTTATGTAATAAATTGTTTACCAAATACATTTCTGTTCAAGAATAAAATTGTGCTGTAAGGGGAACATTATAAGCAAAGAAAATACTAAAAATTCATATATATTGACACTGAATAAAAGTAAAAAAAAATTGTTTGGATTGAATGTGCATATTTATATGTACAAGTATTAATTCCAGGAACAAGGAAAAGGCTAAACAACTGACTCAGAGTTTGTATTAGTAGTACAGATAGAAACCAAATGATTCAGGAGAAATTTAGACAAGAATGAAAACAGAATGATAGGACAGGATTAAGACATTGTAACAGCTGCTTATTAAAATTTAAATACTGCATCTGTAGGACTATAGGACTGTGTTTACCATTATTGCTACAGTAACCAACTTAATAAAACAGGCCACAGATAGGAGGAGGCGTGGTCATTTATGGCATTTGCAAAAAGTCCAATTGCACCATGTTTAGTCACATCAACAATATATTTTGGTAGCCAGTTCCTAATGTAAAATGCTTGAGACACAACATTAGTATCAAAGCAGACAAGGGAGTACTTGCATGAATTCTAGAAGATGTGAATAAAACAGATGGTTTTCTCAGGCAGTTTTTAATTGACCATTGATGCAAAGACACTAGTAAGGCAACAACAGACTAACTGCACCTTTATAATTAAAGTCTGGAATAGAAAAATTCAGCAAAGCTGATACATAATACAAAGCAGCAAGACTGAAACCAATCAGGTAGCAGGGCAATGCAACAAACCAATGGAACTGGCATATAGATAGAAGACACTGGATATAGATAAAATGGATCTCTGAGGTACTGTCTCGCAAAGAATACTGCTGTAAAAACTTGAAAATTGTGGCATTAACTTTACTTCATTATGCAAGATAACAGCACAGCAGCCCAACCTCTGCCAATAATCATGGAGCCAAGCAAGAACGAAGACGGCAGACAGACAAAGGGTGTAGATGTCATAGTGACTCTTTGGTTCAAAAGGATTGATGTGCTGAACCCCTTAATAGGAAAGTGAGTCTGCATTATCCAGAACATGCCATCCATCCACAAAGATGGGCAAATAAGCACAGACTATATCTTGGAAAGCATCAGAAAAGAAGCAACAAATAATGCATACACAAATAAAAGAAGCTAATGAAGTGAAGGAAGTTATTAAAAATATAAGGGGAGTAACAGGTCATAAAATTTTTATGTTTAATCATGGCATTTAACTGACTGCCTAAGAGCAGTGAGATCAAACAAACATTGCACCACAAATTATATCACATCTATAATTCATTGATGGTTAATATATTCTGGACCTACATGTGTTATCCCCCAACCACAATACATTCCCTGTCCAGTCTGCTATCTGATTCAGAACTTGGGGGTCACAAATGAATTTTTCCAATATTCCAATAGTTTGACGTGAGTTTGTTATTTAGGTAACAAGATAAGTAAAAGCTTCTTTTAAATTACATTTTCACAGAAATGAATACAAAATGGTGACCCTGGTGGAAGATTGTGTTTCACCCCAAGTATCAATTTCTGTTTCCTGTGACTAACGAAAAGTTAAACAAATATAAAGGTCATCAGTGTTTACATTAAAGTACAACAGTCACAGTAATTTTTTTAGAGCAAGGATTGGCCATTATTTATCCACTTGTTCATTTTATCTTTGCTTTGAACTCTCTGGGTTTGCTTGTCAGGATGTTACCAGAGCTATAAACAGCCAAAGTGTAACAGCTCTTGTTCTCTAAATAGACCATGAGGTCATTTTATTATCAAGCATACAAAACATATAAGGCAACCCATCTGTTCCTCTTGCACATCTGGAGGCACTGTAAACAGATAAGTAACATTTAAACTTTACTTTTTTGAGCCTAATCCTTTAAGCAGGCACATATTGACACTGTTCATATTCTCGTAAACGGTGTACTCTCTTTTCATGGAGAACCCTTTTTCAACAGGTAAACATTAATCACATGTTGTTCCTTAAAATCACAAACAACTGCTGTTAATTTAAGGGTCGAAATAGTAATTTATTAATTGAAGTACATGCACAATATGCAAAATATATTGATGGCTTGTTTTGCTACAGTAGATCATAGAATGCAGGTATAATCATCATGCAATATACAGTGTGGATCATTTATCAACTCTGGGCAAATTGGCCCATGTCCAGTAGCCCATGACAACCAATGCAATTGTTGCATTTATTGTCCAACTGCAGCTAGTTAACAAAAGCCAGTCACTGATTGGTTGCTATGGGTAACTACCCACTAGCCCAGCGTTGATAAATAAGTTCCATTGAATCACCACATCTACCCCAACTATTTGGTAAATTATTTTGTTTGCTATGAAAACCTGTGCTTTTTTAATTAAAAAAATGCACATTTAAAGGAGAATTCAACCATGAAGTAAAAAAAAACCCTACCCTACTTAAAATATCCATGATTTGGTAAGAGCAAAGCCCAGAATAATGGGCTTTATGCTGAAACATTAAACAATTAAGGGCATACTCACCAATAAGTAACACAGAAATTGTGCAACAGTCTAGATCAGATCTAGATGGAAACATTTTTTATTTATTTTTTTTGTAACTTGAAAGTTTTATGGAGTTTTTCAAAAGAAAAGTAGGTTCAGGGTAAGCACATAATAGAAAACATAAAAGTTCAGACAACATCAAACAAAAAAGAATATTATGTAAATTGTAGCATAATTTGAGAGGACAATGTAAAATTCCCTAAGGAAGTTTGGGCCTGAAACATGCAATATGTACTTTAAATAAGACTGTTGCATTGACAAGAGGCTCTCCAGTGGTTTTAAAGGTAACAGTTTACTGACTGCATTAAGAAGAATAGTTATAAAAAAGAGGGCTGTTTGCAATATTCCCTCTAATTCCTTCTCAGCTACAGATGAAGCCACTTGGATTTGTGAGATAAATGCGTCATGACTCATGGTTAATTGAAGAAACTGCGTTATCTAAAGTCATCTTAACTCATTTAATGCATTTAACCTTTCCATTAGCATACCAAAGCACCATTGTGAACAATGGTGAATGCTTTAATTAGATGGGATGTTGTGACGCAGTTTTCTGTGTTAAATGAGATAAATGGGATATCTGTGTTTAGTTATTCTGTGTCAAACAGACAAACCAAAGTGGCTGCATCTGTATGTGCGCAAAAGAAAATTTTTGTGCGCACATTTAATACTTAGGTGCGCAGTCTTTAAAAACTGTGTGCTCAAGTCAGAAATGATGCAAAATTTTATGTTTTCACACAAAATTCTTTGTGCATGCCACAATTAGTTGTGTGCGCTGGCCTCAAAATTTGTGTGCACATCTTAGTGGGAACATAGTATGTTTGGTTTTCATACTGTTACTTCTGCAATAATGGTCTGTATTGTTGTTAAAACATAGCAGGTTTCTATAAAAACATATCACATAAAACCCATATGTAAAACACTACTTGAAATAAATGCATCTTTTTATGAAAGCAAAAAAAATTCAAAAGTACTAACGGCTGCCCCTTGGCTTCACCGCCCCTTGGATTTACTGTGTACTGTATATAACAGTTTACTTGTTTCTTTGGTAGATGCCTTGGTGCTATACTTGTCTAGCATCAGAGAACCCTAGTGTGGGTATAAAGTTTAACAAAGGATAGGCTTTGACAAATTCAAAAGCAGTATAAGACAGAATCCAAAGCAGTATAAGAGGACTTCTTAACAAAATAGCAATGTCTTTGATTTATATATGATATTATATCAGTACGCATGGGTCTCTTAGATAAAAAATGGCTTGTAGTATGTGAATAGGCAACAGCACATACATATCCATATACACTGTAGATACTGAGGTGACCCAATACTATATTTTCACACCTAGACCAGAGTTTTAATCATCTTTTAATCATCTGTTATACATCTATATGCATCTTAAAGAAGCATCACAAGCTAGAAGTTTTATATTGTTCAAGTAAATTATTTAAAATACAGGCAGAATAAACATTAGGTTTTACTTGAGCATAACTCATGCTGTGATAAGTGTTTGTCATCCGCTAGATGGTGCTATGCTCTTTAGTATAAGAAGCAGCTCACCTGTGTGGCTTGTTAGTCAGATAAAGTCTAATGGATGCCCAATGGAGATACTGCTGCCATATTCATTTTACCAAAGATAAAAATTATTTTTTGTTTAAGTAATACTGGGCAAACCCAAACCCCACGGGAGTAACTGGATTCGGGACCTAGGCATGCTACTCTGTAAGACACCTTTGGCTATGATCCTGGCTATCATTTGCTTGGGTACCCCACATCTTACTGGACAAAAGACTTCAATTAGGTAGCCCATTGTTATCTGGTAAGCACAGAACTAGATGTAGCCATATGAAGAACTGTCAACTCCCAGATTTTCCACTCTATTCCTCAGTCTTCCATCACTCTGATGCATTCTCCCGATTTCTAACAATTTCTGATTTGCAGGCAAAAATCCAGTGTGAGCATGTGCACAACATTTTAGTGTCAGCGAAGCTTATTGTGCATGCACAGCATGGTTTTGGTGTGACGTAACTGCCACTGACGGCATTTCCAGTTACATTACAAACCCAGAAATTTTACTTAGAAAGTTGACTCTGCATATGGGCTGGGGCAGAACAAGATAAATAGACAAATAATTGTGAGGTAAACTCAGAACCAGTAAACGAGCGGGACCGAAAACCAGGAAAATAATACAAAGCAGGACAGGGCAGGAATCAGGAACCATAATATTGCAGTAGGATTTAAGAAACAGGAATCAGATCACCCAGGAACTGATGAATTGGCCTTCAATGAGCATTCAGTAAGAGGAATATTGCACTGCATGTCTAACTGTCTGCTTAAATGCAACAGAGGTATTGCAGCCTCCATAGTAAACTGCAGGTTGATGGTTTAACAGGATGCTATACTGTGGATACTTCAAATCTCTGCATTAGAATATTGCCAGAAAGGAGTGCAGACACCTGTATAAATGCATAATCTGGCTAACTACTTTGCCTGATTAGCTACCTGCCTAGCCCATTCATATTTTCATAGACATTTTCAAAAACTGTAGTCGCCATGATTAGGTAGAGGGCAATACCTAGCTATCTCATCTCAAAAATAAAATGAAGGGGCAATGCTAAATTAAACATAGCAAAAAAGGGAAAAGTTGTGCTTACCACTAAATTTTAAACCATTAGGCAGGGGTGCAATGAGGCTATGACCACAACATTCATAGAGAAATACAAAATGTACTCTGCACTCAACCCATTATCAATTACTTAGGGACAGTTGGACATTTTGTGCCTTAAGATACCCCTTTAAACAAAACAGAGATTGCTTGTGCATGTATTACAATATATCCAAGCTAGCCAACTATGTAAAAGTCATCCCTTGTCTGGCCAGCAGTTCAACATAGCTTTTTGGGCTTTGGGGTAACAAATGGAAAAGAAACAACTGACTTCAAAAACAGGACATACATTTTTCTGGAAACCTGGATTTGGACATACAGTAAGTAGTGCCATTCATAAGTCTTGTGTTTGCCTTGTGTTTTAGAGTTGAAGCAGGATCAAAGACAGCTGAATAAGTTCATGCTTGGGTCGCATCAGGTTACACCTCAAACTTTTTAGAGGCAATTGCATTTCCAAGAAAATGTACGTAAAGCTTAAAGTGGCTGTGCTTGAAAGCAGATGCTGATTTTACCCAGGGAGGTGCCTTAGAGTAGTCGTGGGATGCATATGTGCATGGGATCTTGGTGTCTCATTATGTATCCCTGAATATGGAAATACGTGTAAACTCATATCACTCTTATTTCCTCAAGACCTACAGGAAATTATGTTAAAGTCATGTTTAGAAAGAACCCCTGCACTAGCCTAAATCTTCTGACAATCAAGACAACGGACCCAATGTTTCTAATTCTTCTGTTCAAACAACACTCTAACTTGTCTTAAAGCAGTGCATTTAACAACAAAAGCAGTGGTCTCTGAAACTAATTCCCAAACACAACTCATTTATTTACAGAATGGAAAAATTAAAGGACAAATAATAAACAGAGAAAAGCTCTATTTACTGAAATGCTGAGGAGTGCAGGAATGCATCATATATTTCTTTTATTCTCTTAATAAAGAAGGTCCTTAGAATACATGTGAAATCTGATACAGAAACAAGCAATCAACCATGGAAACTTCATTGTTTTTTTTACCTTTCTTTAGCAGCTCCCTGCTCCTGAATGTACTGTTTCAACTGCCATTAGTGACCTAGAGTTTGAGAGGCAAGCTGTTCCAGTCAGACTTCAATAAATACATCTTGGACCTTCTAAAGCTGCCTACTTGTGGTTGCCCCCATACTTCCCAAATTTTTTATTACAGCCACATGTATGGCCAGACAGCAGCTAACTGGCAACTTACTCAGAGCCATGTTGATAATAAGTTGAACATAAAAACTGGGTAAAATTTATAACATAGAGAAGCCACATTCTGCTAATCTTCAGGATACGGTTAATTTGATCTTTTTTTACAAAGCTTTTGGCATCATTTATTCATTTTTTAAATACATTGTCTTTAGTGAAAATCCAAATAATTTTTAATGTAGATTTGAATACCTATATTTGAATATACTGTTGAGCCACTTTGCAACTTTAACCCCAGTGATATGTCTTTTGAGTGGTGTATGTGCCAGATTCGTAGGTTTGGAGTGATTTATAGCCATTTTACAACATTTGTCATTTTGTTCACAAGCCCCTCCAATATTAATGTGGACTTGGTGTTTTGAATCATTGTTCTCCAAAAAAAGAATCTTCTTGTCCTGAAGGCTCTGTATTATAGGAAATGGTGTGCACAAAAAAACAATTGGTACATTGGCCAGATAAACTTTGGACAAAAAAATGACACCAATCTTGATATATAACCCTGCCCTTAAATATGTATATGTGTATATATATATATATATATATATATATATATATATATATATATATATATATATATATATATATATATATATATATATATATATATATATATATAAAATACACAAAAGCTATGAATATCTTGTGAATTATATCCTTATAAACGGTGAGTTCTGATGTCATCAGTTATAAACGGTGAGTTCTGATGTCATTTCTGTCACATGACTCACGGAGACTTGTGTATTATAATAAATAAAGTACCCCCTGTTGCAAATTATGAGAAAATTAGAAGTTACCTCGGCGTTTCATGACCTGGCCTCGTGTTTTTATATGGTCATGAAACTCCTTAGTAACTTGTATCCTTATATTTTACAAGAGGGGGTACTTTATTCACTATATATACAAATATGTATACTTATATTCTGTATGCATTTTTCACACATACTGCCTATACTATTTCCTTTATTCGTTCTCACATTTTCACATTTTTATATAGAACTAAATGTATCTTTTCTTTAGGTACTTTAAACACTTAAATCTAATCAGGGACACATTTTCAAGTACTTTAATAGTAAACGCTAAGTCATGTGACTTGAATTTATACATATGGCACTCAAGTATCCTTATTTCTGTAAGTATTCATTCACACTGAGAATCCATAATCATTTTCACCTTAGACCCACTCTTTCTCACATCTTATGCTTTTTAGCGTGTGCCAAAAAAATGTGCTGAGTCAGTGGCTTGTTGCAATAATATTTCTGCTTCTCTTTTTGGCATGCTCTGTCTAATTGCTACAGTATGTTGCGTTTGCTTTGTTTTCTTATATGCATTTTTAGTTATGAAGCTGTATCTTTAATTAAGATTAGCAATTAGATGTTTTATTGCTGTACACTTAAAATTAATTATAACACCATCTAATTTATTAATCACAAACTAAATTTAAGGTTGGATGTTTACCACAGAGTTAAGAGGAAGTCTCCTTTTAAAGTTATAAGGGCTTGTTTTGTCTCACTGTAGTGAAAAACTGACATTATAGCTGTTTTGGTCAGAAATGTCAGAAGTCAGAAATGTTGACCTTTTCAGCTGTTTGTAGCACTTTGTGTTTTTATATACAGTATGTGCTCAAATAGTTAATGCTCAGCTTGCAGTCACCCCTAGGGGGAGTGTGTCCCACACAGATATCTGAAGAATTAATACCTTTTAATTTGCAAGCTGCACTGAAAGTTTCTATGCAGCTGCTACAGACCCATTGTATGTGTGTATATATATATATATATATATATATATATATATATATATATATATATATATATATATATATATATATATATATATATATATATTTGCTATGCCTTTTGCTATTACATGTTTGAAACCAGAACAATCTACAACTGTCAGCTACTACTGTCATTTGAGGCAGTCATAATTTTTTTAATTGGTAGGCAGTATCTTGTAAATACAGTAATAGCTTCCTGTTTATATATCACTACTACAGGGGTAAATGTCATGGCCTATGATACAGGATGCATATGACATTTACATTTTTCACCAATGCACACTATTCTGGAACTGAAGCTAGAGAATGTATTAAACTTCTGTGAGAAAAAAAAGCAATTCTCTCTGTACTTCTTTTTCTAGATAAACTAGCAATTAATCATTGTGCAAGAGGTAACTGTGTGGGGGTCTTTTATATAAACTGCGCGGTTGTACTGATAAACATTTCAGTATTGTCACTAATAACCCACAGGAGCATAGCTAATGCAAGTTTAGGTTTAACCTTGGATGTTTATCAAGGCATATTTAAACTGTTTATATGTTGGAGAGCACATTAAATGTGCCTGAGTTGTTGGACAAAACCATATGGTGAAAAAAAAACCCTCTCCTAGAACACATAGATTGGTTTGAAAGTTATTGCCTTTACAGGATCTTCACAAAAAAAACTTGGTTTAAATTTTAACTAGATTTCTAGTATATCTAGTTGCATAAATATTTATTTACTATATACTATTGTAAACTGTGGGTCTACTGAAATATTTTTTAATTCACATTTCCTATAATTTGAATGAACATAGAAAAATGACCAAAAATGACACTGTTCTAGTGCAATCTGATCACATATTCAATTTTCAAACAATTTTCACTAATTGTTTGCCTGGAATACAAAGATGGAGTGTTGCTTCCAGTGTATGCCTGTTTGGTATCAGGTGTCTCTAGGTTTATGGCCCAAAAACTGCCAAGGGCCCAAAATAGTATCCCCTAACAAAACACCAATGGCACACCTGATGCTTTTGAACCAGTGTAGGTTGTTTGATAGCTCATAATCGTTTGCCTGGGACTTGGATGATAGAATTGCATGGGGTGTGAATCTCTGTCATGGGCTGATAAAAGGCATCCACCAACCGTATTATCAGTCCTGGCAACTTGGATGGTGAAAAATAGTCCAGGAAATCTGAATCATGAAATTAGTATGAGCAGATTCCACTTTCATATCACTTTAAATGCCCTTACATTTTTTAAATATTTCATTTGGAACATTTCCTGTGGGGGTTCACACTGTTCACTATTCTGTACACAACGTTTCTAAATATAGCACACCTGCTCAGTAGATTACATCTTGCACGACTGTTGGTTTTACTTTTGATGATCCAGCTTGGACTAGAATGGTGTGCATGTGCGTCTACAGTATGTGTTCAATCAAATGTCAGCAAGCAGCATGGCAGACCAGAATTCTTCATGCTGTTTTTGTTTAATGCCTTACCCCTGTCAAAAGGCTTTAAATGTAATTGTTGTGTTTGAATAAGGGCATGGGACCTGTTATCCAGAATGCTTAACAAGTCTACTAAAATATCATTTAAAAAATAAATAAACCGAATAGGCTTGTTTTGCCTCCAATAAGGATTAATTATATCTTAATTTAGATCAAATACAAGGTACTGTTTTATTATTCAACCAAACCAAAGGGACCGCTCATGCTCACCTTCCCATAAGCTGTTTCTTTACTTGTCGGGTGCTCAGTCCGCAGTGTCCCCACTGCTCAAACACACATCAAGGCAAACAGAAGGACGGCACTCTGAATGCCGTCCTTCTTTTGGCCTTGATGACTGTTTTATTATTACTGAGAAAAAAAATAATTTTAAAAAAATGTAATTATTTGGATAAAATTGAGTCTATGGGAGATGGCCTTTAAATAATTTGGAGCTTTCTGGATAATGGGTTTCCGGATAAAGGATCCCATGCCTGTATCAGTCTTCTCACAAACGCCAGTCTAGTTGCCCCCAGAAAATATTGTTCTGCCTTTTAGAAACAAGTAATTTTATCTGAAAGTGTGGCCTGTTATGCACACATAAGTAGAAGACAAGCATATAAGGCAATGCAACTAATACAAGGTACAATTGTGGTTTTTCACAGTATTCATGCAAGCAATGTTATTTCTACTGCATAAAATGATCTGTTGCTTTACAAAAAACAAAGTGTATGCCTTTCATTACTAAAATTTGTCACACAAATCAATGTGAGAGGTTGTGTTGAAATCTATGAAGCCTTGCATTTAAATGTGAAGCAAGCATCCAATCATTATTCTTGCTGCTTTCTGATCATCAAGGCAAACTGTGATCATAATGCCCTGCGCCACTGGCAGCTGTTAATCATTATAGTCCATGGAGGGTATGCAAATCTATGGCACCCTGAAGCAAGTATTATCTGAAAAAGCTGGTGTCCATGTTTACTTGAGACAAATACATGGTCCTTATTCTGTTAATCTAGCTTTTTTGTTCACCATTTTTTTTACTTAAAATACTATAATGCTCTGTACGATAGCCCTTATTATATGATTTGGATTGCTTAAAGTGTCTACTTTTCATTGTAATGTTGTACTGGTAGCAGTGATACTCTATATTATTTCTAAAGAGCATTGTTCATGTAAGCAATGAGAGCTGAAACAGGCTTGAGTATTTGCAGCTGCATGACCAAATCCCATTTAGCTTGTATGGAGATTCAGATGGGCTCCAGTCACAGCAGCATCCTATTTTCTTCCCAAAAAATACATAATGGCTAGTTTAAAGAAGATTAAGAATTATTTGTCACTACTACATTTTTTCAGTTTGTCTAGTTTTTTCAAAGTTTCTGAAAACAGAATTAAGGAAGAAGAATGATTTTAATTTGCCATCAAACATGAACAGACTACAAATATTTGGTTCTTCAAAGCAAGTGGTGAGTAAACATGCTGACTTAAGTAAACCAACGTTTTTAAATTATAATTGTTAAAAAAAGAGTCAAGTCAATTATTGAATAAGCTCACTATATCAGTATAAAGTCCCTTAGACAGCGCTTTTTGTGGTCTTTTATTCATCCGTCAGATCAATCACCATAAACCCATCCATCACATTCCAAAATAAAAACAAGCTGTTAAAAGATTCCCCTAGAATTCTCACAGCAGAAATACGATTGCTTAACAACCACTAGAAGCCAAAAAGGATATATATATATATATATATATATATATATATATATATATGTATATGTATAGGATCCCTTATCCGGAAACCCGATATCCAGAAAGCTCCGAATTACGGAATGGCTGTCTCCAATACACTTCATTTTATCCAAATAAAAATGATTTCCTTTTTCTCCGTAAAAATAACACTGTATATAGCATGACCCAAATGCATGAGAAAGGGTGTGAAACACATATACAGGATGTACATATGCATGTGTTAGTTAGTTAGTTAGATAGTTAGTTAGTTAGTTAGTTAGTTAGTTTTTACCTGTTGTTATTTTTGATTAAAAATGCAAAGGGAATATAACTTTACATAAGACTTTCTCTTTTAAATGCTGAAGTAATTATTAACAAGATTTCAGTGGCAGGAACTGACATGTCCTTTTTCCTAACACAGAAGATTCATTGCAGATTGTGTTTGGTGACAGCTGATTGCACACTTGAAATGCTGATGCTGTGTGACGTTAACATGTAGTAGGATAGGCAAAGAAAAAAAAATTTCTCCATCACTTTTTTTTTTTGCTTCTTTTTGTATGGCTGGAATGATGTAGCCGTTTCAGCTGTGTCTGCGATTGTGTCATAAATAAGTGAGCTTTTTGATGTTGCATTGAACATTGGAAACTGAGTAAATGGCAGTCCTGTTACATCTGGATTTTTAGTTGCAATTTCCAGAGATAAAGGGCTGTTTAAAAAAATGTACTTTTCAAATTATGAAAGTTTCAGTCAATGGTAGCAATAAATAAAAGCATGTTATAAACAAAGAGCAAAACTTACCCTGCTAGTTTTATGTAAGAATGCAATAAGATAAACTGGAGGTCTGTGTGATAAGCTAAAGGATGATTATAAATAAAGTTATTAGGTTAGCAATAGGGTTTGTATCATAACACATCCAATACCAAGTTAATGGAAAATAAGACAGTTTGCTACACACAGAGATTTCAGAACTAATGTAGACTTCCACTCAAGTGTTAGCTCTGTGCAACTTAACCCTCTGAGATTTCACAGGTGATTTGCATGTATCACTTTCCTCAGTGTAAAGAATGGATAGAATTACATTTACATCAGTCACGCATTCTCACTGGCAAAGTTAACTGACCTGGTGCCTTAGAGCCCAGACATGCATCACTATTATATTGTTGGGTTGGTACTTCCCTCCAGGACACCTGCAAAACAAAGTTATTACAATCTTAGAGGCACATAGTGGAGTCTTATTGAGCAGTATTGGTACCATTAACAGTGTTTTGATAAATTGTACATATTGAACTTGAGTGCTATCATAAAGTCAAACTAGAGCTATTAAGTATCAGTTTATTGTCATAATCCATTGTCAAGTCTCGGATATCCAGTGTTTAGTATATGTGTGCCCATCCCTGTCTGTTTGTCTGTAAAGTATGAACTTAGAGTTTATATGTGTATAAACATGACAACAGTGAGAACTACAGTCAGGGAACATTGTTTTGTTGCATATAGTCTTAAATTAGGAATGAGTTGCTTGTGGCCTTTTTATAAAACATCTCGCTTTAATGACACTATGTGGTTCATCCCATCTGATGATGATGATACTGGAAAGTCTTAGGGTAAGGGCACATTGGCAGATTTGGTGAGATTTAGTCACCTCTTCTTCTGGGCGATCTCTCCCTGATCTGCCTTCCCCTACCTACTTCCCCTACTTAATGATTGTCTTTGTCAATAGTTCTTAAGAGTAGACAAGATAAAAGGGCCCATAACAATAAAAAAAATACATTAACAAAAAATTATATTGCACACATTTTAGACGGAATTCAAGAGTATTAAAGGGGTGGTTCGTCTTTTAGTATGATGTTGATATTCATATTCTAAGACTATTTGATATGATTATAAACATTTTTTTTATGATTTTAGAAATATTCAGTTATGTATTCAGCAACATTTCAGTTTGGAATTTCAGCCACTATATGATTTCTAGGTTCAATTTTACCCTGGCAACCAGGCAGTAGCATTAATGAGAGACTGGAAGAGGAATAGGAGAGGGGCTAAAAAGAAATAAGAAGGAAAATTAACAATAAAATTGCAGCCTTGCAGTTTTTCAGCTGCTTGGGCCAGTGACATCTAACAGCTGGAAAGAGGCAGAAGACAAAGACAAGTCAACAATTATAAAAAAAAAAAATAAAGCATGAAAGCAAACTGAAAAGTTACTAAGAACAGGACATTCTATAACATATTTAAAGTTAACCTAAAGGAGAACAACACATTTAAACCTAATGGTTAATGTGACAATGAAATCAGGTCATATGATTGCTCAATGTCAGCACTTATGCACTGGCAGAAGTATTGCTTAGTGGCAGTTCTTGTAGTTAATATTCACTCATACAATTCTGCTACACATACTAGAATATATAAATACTACAGAAAAAAGCATTATGATTAATCTCTACAAATTCCAAATGTTTGTGAGAATATGGCAGAAGATAGGGGTTACCCCCTGAAATATTCCTCAAGACCCTGTCTAAACAATTTTGATATCTTCAATTTTTGAACTGTCATTAATAATTAAAGGTTATCTATTCCTATGTACGTATTTCCAAATAGCATGTTTAGCATGGCCAGATAGAATATAAAGAAATAATAAAAGTTATCATGTTACTTTTAAGAGACATACAGACAGGCAGTGTAAAATTTACCTCTCAGGCATAAAGATAAACTCTGTCATATTTTACCCCCCAGATATTTTCCATGATTTTTCATTAGATTAGACTAGGGTGAAGATCGACTAATACTTACATTTTGCGTGCATGTGTTTGTTTTATCTTGGCATGTTCGCCAAGAAAAATGTTTGCACTAATGTTTGGGAAAACATGTGTCTTTACTTGGAAGTAGCTAAGCTCCCATCAAAAAATTAAGTTTGAATAAAAAGAGAAATTTGTGAGAAAATCAGCTCAAATGTGTATTAAATAACCAGTAGCCCCTTTTTAATGCCCTTATTCATAAAGTGACAGTATCCCATTGCCTGGGAAATATGCTGTTGCTAAGTGCATTCCAAAAATGGAGAGACGAGGAAAGCATTTCTCAGTTCTTTTCGTAGTGCCTACCCTGTGTTCCACCATGCCAGCCTCCCTTGTTTTTTTCCAGGGTTGCATGTGCATTACCACTGATTTATTTTGGTTCACATGACTGGAAACGAAATGACCACTAGGCAGATGTGCAACCACAAAGTCAACCAAGTCAACTCACTCTATATTATGAAAATATAAAAAAATATATAATAATTATATTTGGTATTCCCTGCACTGTTATTAATACGTCTTGAATGTGGACTTAGTCAGAAGTCAATAAAAATCATGGACTGGGAATACGATAATTGTATTATTGGAATGGCTAGAGTACAAATGTTTCAAAACATTTTTGATATTACAGTGTCTTTAATAATTTTACTACAACATTTTTTAAAATAACCATAATATAAATATATTAATTAATAATTTTAACTACAATATTTTTAAAATAACCATAAATAAATATACTGATGCTAAATATTTAATCTATGCTCACAGCAATGATCACCCCAGTGTAGCTGTGTGATAAAATTGTTCCATTTCATAAATATTAAAACAGATTATCTTCTTGAAAACAGTATCTCTCAATTACAGTTCTAAATATTGTATGTGGCACCCTATCACTATAATTCTACAAGGGAAGATCTCAGATCTTATAAATGATTTGCTCCAACAACTTGCAAGTGTGAAGGGCTACTAGTTTTAATTCTGGTCAATTTAAGGGGATAATTGATTAGCCAGCTTGCTTTGAAAATTGTTGACCTACAGCATAATTCAACGAGATTGATCACCACTGTCTTCTCTTATCTTTCACTGAGGCATTCATAGCAGTCTTTTGTTATTTTAGAAACATTTTTTCCTGCATAGAGCATTATAAAGGATTAGGACCAGTAATGTTAAATACAATGAATGGCAGGTTTTTGGCTCCTTTTAGTCTTTCATACCCTGATCTCTCCACTTTTCCTATGCATTGACTCGGAAATATCATTGGCTATTGTTGAATATGAAAAGGAAAAGCAGAAGTTTACAAATATTTTACACAAGAAGGAGCATCATTAGGGCCAAAATAGTCACACAAATTAGTACACGTTTGCATCCTCCATATAGCCATTAATTAAAGTTCTTGTGCATATGTGTAGTCTTTACTGTTGGCCTGTGTGTGATATGTCACCTCACCTGCACCTGTTTTGAAAAAAAGCCCAGTAGGCAAAGTGCAGCTTGTTCTGACATAAGGGAGTTATTATGCTTATTCGTGAATTCACGCATGCAGGCCATTTTCATTCTAAAAATACATGTTATTCTTACTGAAACGTAAGCATCTATACCATATACCAATTATCTCATCAAAATGAATTACACATGCTAGATTAAAAATTGTGTTCATTGTGGCATTTGTCTTTCAAAGAAATTCTGATCAATTTTTCCAAAAAAGTGTGTGCTTGGTTTTATGCTTGTGCACCTCAATTTGCAGACTGGGACAAATTGATTGAGATCAGGGCTTTGACTGAACTATTGTAGGACAATTAATATTTTTGTTCTCGAGCCACTCCAGTAGCCTAATTTGGAAAAGGTTACCTTTTTATCAGACAGCAACAGGTTGCCCAGCAATGTTTTCCTGTGTTTTGAACAATCCATGCATCCTTCTGTAACAAGGTTCCAGGTCCCTGTCAATAAAAAGTAGCCCCACATCATAATGCTTCAACTACCTTAATTCATTGTAGGATCAGCCATATCAAGCTTTTACTCGAAAGGCACCATGCTAAAGTGATACAGACATGTTCCTATAAAAATAATAGGAACATGTCCATATTAAGGAGGTGCTGCACACTGATTAGTTTCCTCTAATAGCCCCCCAAAGCCATCCGCAGCCCCATGAAATTTCATTAAGCTGACCCTCTAACACTGTGAAATGATTTTCTGTGTTGTTTCAGTGACGTTTGGCTAGGGATCCTTCCATAGGCTAATTACAAATAAAAATAGGACAGCCTATGGAAGGATCACTCCGCCCCCAGCCCAGCACCACTTAAGCAACGCAGAAGATCCGTTAGCAGTGTCAGAGGGTCAGTTGCACAAAGGTTAGGTTTGCGAGGCTGGCGGCAGCTTTGTGGGGAGCTTTTTAGATGGAGCAGTTCTATGATAGACAGAGGTCAAATTCTCATCCTCAGCACATACTGAGACTCCAAAACAGATAACAACTCTCATATTCACTCTTAAATATTTTTAATGAGGTTGATCTATAACCATTCTTATAAGTATATTTTTTATATTTCAGGAAATTTGTCTTGTGCACTTCACTTTAGGTCTTCTACATTAAAGGGTGGTTCACCTTTATTGAACTTTTAATATATTATAGAATGGCCAGTACTAAACAATTTTTCCGATGGTCTTCATTATTTAATTTTTATAGTTTTTAAATGATTTGCCTTCTTCTGCTTCTTCCAGCTTTTAAATGGGGGTCACTGACCCCATCTAAAAACAAATGCTCCATAAGGCTACACATTTATTATTATTGCTACTTTTTTTTATTAATCTTTCCGGTCAGGCCCTCTCCTATTCATATTCCAGTCTCTTAGTCAAAACAATGCATGGTTACATAGTTACATAATTACATAGTTATATCGGGTTGAAAAAAGACAAAGTCCATCAAGTTCCCTCCAATTGAAACCCCAGCATCCATACACACCTCCATACTTTCACATAAAATATATATATACATATATACCCATATCTATACTAACTATAGAATTTAGTATCACAATAGCCTTTGATATTATGTCTGTCCACTAAATCATCCAAGCCACTCTTAAAGGCATTAACAGAATCAGCCATCACAACATCACCCGGCAGTGCATTCCACAACCTCACTGTCCTCACTGTGAAGAACCACCTACACCTAACAGGTTCTGTTATTACAAAATGTGAACAGTTTTTGCTTGAAGAGCAGCAGAGTGTGCTATATAGTTACATAGTTAAATCGGTTGAAAAAAGACAAAGTCCATCAAGTTCAACCCCTCCAAATGAAGACCCAGCATCCATACACACACCCCTCCCTACTCTCAGATAAATTATAGATACCCATATCTATACTATCACAATAGCCTTTGATATTATGTCTATCCAAGAAATCATCCAAGCCACTCCTAAAGGCATTAACAGAATCAGCCATCACAACATCACCCGGCAGTGCATTACACAATCACTTCACTGTAAAGAACAACCTGCGTTGCTTCAAATGAAAGTTCTTTTCTTCTAGTCTAAAGGGGTGGCCTCTGGTACAGTGATCCTCTTTATGGGTAAAAAGGGTCCCCTGCTATTTGTCTATAATGTCCTCTAATGTACTTGTAAAGTGTAATCATGTCCCCTCACAAGAGCCTTTTTTCCAGAGAAAACAACCCCAACCTTGACAGTCTAACTTCATAATTTGTCTTCCATCCCCCTAACTAGTTTAGCTGCACGTTTCTGCACTCTCTCCAGCTCATTTATATCCCTCTTAAGGGCTGGAGTCCAAAACTGCACTGCATACCCCAGATGAGGCCTTACCAGGGACCTATAAAGAGTCATAATTATGTTTTCATCCCTTGAGTTAATGCCCTTTTTATGCAAGACAGAACTTTATTTGCTTTAGTAGCCACAGAATGACACTGCCCAGAATTAGACAACTTGTTATCTACAAAAACCCCAAGATCCTTCTCATTTAAGGAAACTCCCAACACACTGCCATTTAGTGTATAACTTGCATTTATATTATTTTTGCTCATGTGCATAACCTTGCATTTATCAACATTGAACCTCATTTTCCAGTTTGCTGCCTAGTTTTCTAACTTAGACAAATCACTCTGCAAAGTGGCAGCATCGTGCATGGAACCTATAGTTCTGCACAATTTAGTATCATCTGCAAAAATAGAAACAGTGCTTTCAATGCCCACCTCCAGGTCATTAATTGTTATAATAATTTGGACCCTAGCAACCAGATTACTTAAAGTGCAAACTGGAGAGCTGCTGAATAAAAAGCTAAATAACTAAAAAAAATCACAAATAATAAAAAATGACAACCAATTGCAAATTGTCTCAGAATATCACTCTCTATATCATAATAGAAGTTAACTCAAAGAACAATCCCTTTAAAGGTGAAAACAATACTTAAATAGTTTTTGTGTCAATGAAAGCAGTAGGTGTTCATGAATTTATTGTGATACACATTTATCAATATGGAATGCAAATTGTAATAAAAAACATGCTTAGTCCATAAAAGTCCATAGGTAAAACAGTGGACCTGTCACCTACACATAAAAAGCTGTACAATGAAAGTCCTTTGCAAATTAAACATGGAACCCAAATATTTTTTTTATTTTAAACATCCATACCTGCTATAAAGGTGTTTTAATATCTGAGCTGTCAATCAAATATTACCTGCCCCATCTCTATGCCTGAGGCATAGAGGTGGGGCAATCAATTAATTTCACTTTCCATTCAGCAATTCCTGGATGTCACTGCTCTCCACACATTCCCCTTTGTCTCTTCACACTCTATAATTATGTAGGGCATTGCACAAGGGCATTAGATCCCCCATTCTGGTGCATACACAAGATTTTGGGGTGATACACAATTTGTCTTAATAACAAATTGCTACAAAATGGCTCCTGTCTGTTTGCTGTGATTGTCTAATTCCAAGACTGAATGAAACAAAATGTAACTAATAAATATAGTGTAAGTAAAGTTTGTTTTGCTCAACTAACTTGATAGAAAAGAATTTGGAATTATTTCTTAAGATGACAGGTCCCCTTTAATGATATAGAGGCACACAGCACAATATTTCACAACTAGTGATTTTTATCTGTTCCCTCTGAACTTGGTACATAATATGTAAAACAGCAAAGTGATTGCAATAGTGCAATATTGTATATACAAAATATAGAGTAGGCTCATAACCCAGTAAGCCACATTTAGCTTTTATCTGTTCCCTGGCACTGGTGAATAACTATTCCTCTCATTGAAACATTTATCAAACAGAAACAAAATTAGTCAGGCTCATTTATGACTGCAAGTGCAAAATACAGAAATGGATACAAAACTGCATATTGATACCATAATTCATTAAAGGGACTTTCATCCATAAATATTCCTTTCACTTGCCGGGAGTTCCAAAGCACCATCTTAGCCTGCTCCGATAAAGACATAAAAGAGCCGTGGATTAATCACCAACTTGGATGTGGGGGTGTTCCAAGGGTTCCCCTAGAGTTGAGTCAATAGATGCTACTGATTTGTGCCTAGCATTTGCCAGCATTAAAGAACAAGTATCCTTATTTAATCTTTCTAAAATAAATCAAAACATCTCTTAAGTATCATGCCTTTCTCCCTCCATTTAGTAATTTTTAATTTCTCTATTACAAGAATCTGAATTGCAGCTCCTTTAACTACTTCCTTGTCTAGCATAATTCTCCACCCCCCAGAGCTCTCCTCTCTCCGACTATGAAGACCTCAAAGAAGTGCCCACTGCCCCTCTGCTCCAATAGAAATCAGTCAGACTTGAGAGAAAAGGAGAGCCCGGGGGAAGAGATTCATGCTAGACAAGGAAGTAGCTAAAATAGCTGCAGTTCAGCCTCTTCTATTTAAGAAACAAATAATACTAAATGGAGATAGAAAGGTATGTTATTCTGTCGCCTGTTCAGAGTAATTTTAGAGGATATTAAAATAAAAAGCTTACTTATCCTCTACCACAATGTGCAAATGCTTGCCAGAAGTAGCTACACGTAAAAAAAACTGACTAATGTTTTAGTCATTTTATCTAAATTAATTTATTAAAAATCCTCAGCAATAGATGACAATATGACTCTTTAATGAGTTTCATATACTTTACAATACAATGCCAGGGTTAAATGAAGGTTTTTACCCTTTGATCTATGTTCTTCTTTAGATTGTAGCTATTTATGGAAACTGGCTTTTGATGTAACTGCTTTTGTTAAACATATTATAACTGAGTTCCTCGATACATGCAAGCAAACAATCTGCATTTTGAATGGAGCAGGTACAAACAAGCTCTTTTGACTGTATCACAGCTTCAATAATTTACAAGCCCCATGCAGTATTCCCCAGTACAGCTTGTAAACACTAAGCAAAAAAAACAGTGATCCCCGTTACAGCAGGAAATCATTTAAGCTCGGGTGTCTTATGCTAACTGTGAGCTAGCCCAACTCAATGGGAAATACCAGAGCGATTCAAAAATGGAGGACTGTGTTTATTATTCTTATTGCAACAAACATTGTTAGTACCTATTGTAAGTGTCTGTGCACTCTCATTCCATGATGTTGTTCAGTATATTGATAAGCTTGCTGCAGAACTCAGAACCAATTATCTAACTTATAACAAAATACAGTATTTGTTCAATCCAATTATCTCCCTGGTAATATAATATTACAACAGAAAAGTGTAATGTACACTAACAGTTATAATGTACGCCCCAAATTATGCAACAAATAAAGGTGGAGAGCTATAGAAATATAAGAATGTGAAAATCAATCATCTACTCCAGGTTTCATTTCACACCCACGTACAGAAACTCTGCAGCTTGTGTGTGCTTTTGTGTGCGTGCATCTGTATGTGCACTATTAAAAACATAAATGAACTTGAACAACACCTCTGAGAGATGCTTGCCTAAACTTGCTTCCGCTGCTCACCTTCAGAGCTTTGCAGAAATTTGAAGAGTAGATTACGTACAAGTTTTGTTGAGATGGAAAGGTAGTCCCCACCTACTCAGGCAATACTTAAGGGGGTGGCATGTGTGGGAACCCATACCCTTTTCATTGCTCATACATAATAACCTCCTTGTGCAGAAAGATTACATTTTATAAATAGATTTCATGAGAGGTCTTGTACAGTTCACACCTGTTATGGGTATTGGTGTATCAAGGGGGCCAAGCGCTCTCCTCAATGTAATATGTGATATCTGCACACAAATAGGGAAATGATTAAAAATGAATTAATACAGATGCTTAAGAAAACAGACATTCCTTTTAACATTTACCATTCCTGTACTATCTACAGTATTTGTATATTTGTCTGGGTATTTGGGTGTATTTCCTCAAACCAATAAAATATAAAAACATCTCTGCTGTTCTGAATTGCTATATAGCACTTGAGTTAGTGGCCTTTTCCCAAATATATATATATATATATATATATATATATATATATATATATATATATATATATATATATATATATATATATATATATATATATATATATATTTATATATATATATATATATATATATACTGTCGGTTCAGTGGACACACTCCTTCCGGATCTGTTTCAATCGATGCTGGTGCGTTGGTCAAAGTGTAATACAATTCAGTAAGCAGGACCCGCACTCGTTCAAATTCAGTGAAATAAAAGTGTCTTTATTCACAGGTTCATTTTCCAACGTTTCGGTCCTCACTGGGACCTTTTTCAAGGATCTATATATATATATATATATATATATATATATATATATATATATATATATATATATATATATATATATATATATAGAAAACAGATAGGTCACCATTGAACCTAGAATTGTTGTTAAGAGGTAAAAAAGCACAAAAAACTTTTCCTTTAAATTTTGTATAGCTTTAGGCAGCCCACAAAAGTATTCAGCCTCCATTAGTTGAACATTATTTTTGCACCAAAGTGCCACGTTTAGGCAGGTTACATGTCACAATGTAATATTGAAAGAAGAAAATTATTTTTCAGAATGTAAATTTTATTTCATTATCCCTGTATATGAATTGATTTTTGTTTATGGCTTTTATTATGTCTTACTGCATGTGTCATTAATATGCTAGCATTTCAGTTTTTTTATTCACAATTTGTTGAATATGTAAAAAAATATATATATATAAATTAATCTTTGGGACTGAGTTATAAAAGTGATGTTGCCTATAGCCACATGAGTAGGATTCAGGCTGTACCTGGAGAAGTTTGTAGTGAATCTTCTCCAGCAAGCTGCTCACCACTAGGCTTTCAGCCTGTCAATCCCCCCCAGGCAGATCATTGACAGGCAGCTCATTTTAACAGTGAGCTGCCTGGGTTACATGTGGGTACCACTAGCTACTTCCTTCCAATGTAAAGAATGAGGGCTGTGGGAATCGTAATGCTGAAAATGTTGCCAAGGCTTAGTGGCTACAGTCCGCACTGTGCAGGGCACTAGGTAAAATCAACCTAAGACCAACTCTGTTTAAGTACTTATATTATCAATTATCCAATACTCTTCTAATAGGTTTAATACAACTGCTGTTTTCTATTTCTATACATGTGGAATCTGTTTAAAACGAAATTGTTTCAACATTTTTCAGTTACATGATAATTGTGCTTACACTCATTTCCTCCTTCCAAAACAGACTTTTTAAATTATCACATGCATAAATGTGCTTTTTCCCTCAAAATATTTGATTTTTAAAGGGATTCCTTCATGGCATTATTTTGAGTTGTTTTTTGTAGTTTTATTTCTAAATTGCACTGGTTACATTACAAAAAATTCACTCTACCATATTTAATTGTATTTCTAAACCAGCAATTGTAATTTTTTAGATGTAATATTGGTGTGTATGCAGACTTCTTAGGTCATTGAGCCTGATCCTGTGCTTTCAGAAAGAGCCTTCACAATAGAACTGCTTTTAGATAAGCTATTGTGTCTCCAACTAACTGGAGGAGTTGCGGTGGGACTTGGATTTTAAATATTGAGTGCTGTTCTCATATCTACCACAAGGGCATTTTTAGCAATATAGGTGTCAGGGAGCTGTTATCCTGTTACCTTCCCATTGTTCTGTTGTTAGGCTTCTGGGGAAGAAAGGTGGTGCAGCAGTACTTGTGGTGCAGCAGTAAAAAGAGTGACTGAAGTTCATTAGAGCACATGTTTATAAAGTCACATGACTGCTGGGCAGCTGGGAAACTATTTGCTCTTTTGAAAAATGGATTTCAGTGCAGAATTTTGCTGGAACAGCAGGATTAATTGATGTGTTATTAAAAACATGTTTTCCCATTACAAAATCCCTTAAACTTCTTATAAGGAAATGCATGAACAAATATATTATTGGGTGACCTCTTTTCTTGTCTGCACTCATGATAAACTTTCAGAAAACAAAAAGAAACAATAAACAAGGGAACAAGGGAACAAAATAAGGAAAATAAATGTATAAAGAAATTCCCATTGACTCTTATCGAACCTCACCAGCTTTTACTTGCCAAGTTTTTTTCTGGTGACTTTTCTTGTTTTTTTTTTTTCTTTAATAAATCCTGACTATTTGAGGTTCCAAAGAACATTTTTCTTTAACTGTTCGCATAGAAAAAAAAGGCTTTCATGTTGCCAATTTCTGAGTTTTCTGCATTTTTTTCAATGCTACAATTTTAAATTCTGGGAAAACAAGAAGAGTCACCTCGCACACCCTGGCCGTCCGAATTTTGCGAAACCTGGTGCTCGATGAAGGAGGTATTGGCAGCCTCCACAACAGACAGAGAAGTAGAAAATCACCGGCATAACAGGATATTTCTAGCAGTTAAAACCCTTGCTCGTTTATTTGCGGATGCGATGTTTCGGGGCGTACCCCGTGCTTGACAAAGGGGTACGCCACGAAACGTTGCATAAGCAAATAAACGAGCAAGGGTTTTCCCTGCTAGAAATATCCTGTTATGCCGGTGATTTTCTACTTCACAATTTTAAATTCTAGCACAAATTCACAGAAATTCCCTAATCCCTACATTTGTGTATTGAATGATGAAGGATCTTACCCACATAACAGTTATTTCAAATATTTCTATTGAATTGCAATATCTTTGGTTTGCTAAGGTAAAGTGCTAGGACTTTTTTGGCCACTTTAATTATCTCACACTAACAAAGAGGTCAAGTCATCATTTACAGTATGTTTAAATACCACTCTGATACAGATCATATACACTGTACTAAATTATTTGTCAGTTACCTTCATTGCTTCCTTTATAAGGCAACATACACTTCAGGGTAGGACTACATGGGCGTTTTCTGTGCGATCTGACGTGCTACGCAAAAACGCAGGCAGCAAATTGGATGTGAAGGAAATAAGGTAAGTGAATGCATTGTCGGATGGTGTCGCATTGATCCGACACGACACTACTGTCGGATGCAGATGATGCACGCTGCATCCGACAGTCGTGATGCTTCAGATCAATGCTGCGACTTCATCCGACAGTTGTATATCTTACCTTACTTCGGTCGCATCTGACTTGACACCTGCGTTTTTGCGCAGCGCCTCGGATCGCACAGAAAACGTCTGTGTAGTCCTACCCTAAGGGGCAAATTTATTAATTATTAACATATTACAATCTAAATCTAACAATCCAGATATAACTGATTGTGCCCAATATGTGACTTTGAATATGTATTTCTTTTCTGCCAAATGATTCCCCACTGCTACACAAGCACCACTTGTGAATCTGAACCCCTGCTGCCCCATCCCCTGCACTTAACTCTTCTATTATCAGGTAAGCAGGGAAATATTGGTAATGCGAGCAGTGCAGCTGTGCCTTTTACACAGTAGATGAATATCTGGTCTCACGTAATATAGAACTAAAGTGAACAGAAAATGTTTTCTGTCTTTCATTTATTGCCCTAAATATTTGTGTAAACTCATTTAACTCCACAGCAAGTTGTTATCCAGTTACAAGGGGAACTGTTATTGTGATGAAAAATCTACAGATCTAGTGTGTTTGATTGATAAATAGACAGTTTATATTTAAATACCACATATTTTCAAGGAAAACGCAAAATTTTCAAGGTATTTTTTTGTGATTTATTAAAGCCTGATACAGTAAAAAGTCTGAATCTCAAAATCTGCCATGTCAGACCTGCCAAGGTTGTGTATAAGTCAATGGCAGAGGTCCGCATTCTATTTTGATGTTTCTGTGGTCTGTGCTGGAATTAGCCAAAAAAACAACCATGTTGGACTTTTTCAGCAAAAGTCCCAAAAATTCTGGCTTTTTGGGAAAAAGCCCTAAAAAATCGTATGATTTGGGTTTTCGCTCAATTTTATCGAGTTTTTACACGAACCGATTAAATTGAGCTTTTTTTTAATAATAAATAAGGTAAAATTGAGTGTGGTCGTGCTTTTTTTATTTAAAAAATTTGAACTTAACTGATTTTAGTAGATAACCCTCTTAAAGTGTGTTCAATAACTGAGCATACCTTTTTTCTGCTGCAAAAAATAATTTCTTTGAGTTCTAGACTAACTTCAGAAGAAATTACTATGGGGCAGATTTATCAAGGGTCAAATTTCGAAGTGGAAAATACTTCGAAATTCGACCATCAAATAGAATCCTCCGACATTCGAAGTCGGAGGATTTTATTCATTGTACGATCGTATTCCGATCGTAGTACGATCGTTCGATCGTTCTCCAATCGTACTTCGAATCGTACGATTCAAACTATTTTACGATTTTCCTTCAATCCCAAAAAACTTAGAAATATGCTCTGGCAGGTCCCCATAGGCTAACATAGCACTTTGGCAGGTTTAAGTTGGTGAAGTATTGAAGTCGAAGTTTTTTTTAAAGAGACAGTACTTTGACTATTGAATGGTCGAATATTCGAACGATTTTTACTTCGAATCGAAGTCCAAGTAAATTAGAAGTCGAAGTATCCTATTCGATGGTCGAAGTATTCAAAAAATTACTTCGGAATTCAAACTTTTTGTACTTCGAAAATTCACTCGAACCTTAGTAAATCTGCCCCTTATTGTTTCATGGTAAAATAGCTTGAAAGTATACCTTTTAGTAAGTTCCCTAACTGATTTAAACATATTTGAATTTGTAATATTTTTTTAGAGGTATGATATTTCCCCTTTATTTATAGGTATGATATTTCCTGTACCACACAACATTCATTACTTCCTTCTCACTACCCATTCAACTCAACCTACAGTACTCAGGTCTGAGCTGCATTTTATTTACACCAGCGTAAAGCCTGTTTAACAAAAAAACACCACTACTGTTTTCCTCTGGGGCCTCTGGAACATGCTCAAGGCTCACGCTATAGCAGCTTTCTGAGACTATAAAAGTCCCTTTCCACAGTTCCTTCAACAAGCACTGAATATATCCTGCTTATGCTTATTATCACAGTATATATGTATTCCAGCTTTTGCTGCTCATAATGTGAAGTATATCCAAGTCTATATCCAAGGGGTTAAACCATTGTGCTATTTTCAGATTCTCATTCTGGCTGTGGACACTTTCTGTGCGCAGCTTTCACATGTTAGTACCTGCAGTCTGAATACCGGCAGCTTAAACATTAAATGAATCTTTAGAGGATGGAACTTGCTCTTTTGAAGGGACTATGTTTAAGATTTTTTTTCATAGTTCAGGGTGAGTTTAATTGCTTTCTGTATTCAAGGCCAAGAGGAAAGTAGCAAAACAACAGCCATAACAAAATATAATACTTCCTTTATGAACAATAAGGATACATATCCAATACTTCACAGCCACAAAGGTTTGAGATCATTTCAGATATGCTGCCTTTTCCTCAGAACAAAATCGTGCCTTCGTTGCTATGAAAGATTTAACGAGGAATTAACGATGAAGAAATCCAGATGTTGTACCAGTCACGATGGAGCAGATTAATCAATTCACAGAATGTATGTGAAACTCCCCTATAAACTTTGTGCTCACACTGGAACAATAACATCCTCAATGAAAAACAATGAATATGGTATTAGTGCTTTCTCTAGGAAGACAAATTGCAAAGCACATATTGATTATAGAGGAAATAATAAGAGTAAAACATGTTTACCGCTGCTGCAAAGATGAACATGCTTTTTAATAACAAGTGTAGCGCTATAATAAACAGGCTTTATATAAGTCTGTTTTAGCTACTTTCCGTGTGGGTTAATACCACCCATAAGACTCTTTTCTCAGGGGTAAGCCCTCGCAGCGGGGTGGAGGCAGGGTGTAGTGCAACTGTAATTGTGTGAAATGCACAAGAGATTGGGCGCCAGTAGTTTTATTTTGCTTAAACCATAAACTGAGTTTATTAACCAAAACCAGAGTTCACAATGGAGTATGGAACATAGAGTAACACATAGATCAACCAATATAACAAGATATACTCACTATACCGAACATAGAATGACTCTCTGCAAAGTAGAGAGTACACGTAGAGAGTTAGGCAACTTGTGAGAAGGTATTTCCCCAAGTTACCTTAGGTGGAACTCAGAAGACTACGTACTCCCCTGAGTCTAACACTTAGGCCCTACTATGGGGTCAGTAATACCCGGGATCTTAATCCCTCTAATATCCTCGTCGGAGCTTTGAGCTGCTCAACTACATACCCTATCTATCACTCCTAGAGTGATCTATTAAAGAGTATAACTATCACTTCACTATACTCAGGCTGAGTTCCACCACCCCTAACCTCTGCGGCATAACAGAGGAGTTCAGAAGGTTCAGCAGCAATGGACACTGACCTCATGGTTTGCAAGCCTTTTATACTATGCCACAGTGTCATCTAGCATCCACTGTGAGAACTGAAGGGATTACACAAGCACAAAGCCCCCATAAGGACCCACTTAAGTGTCCATATCACTAAGGATGTGCCTGTCAATAAAGGGTAAGGGTGTCTAAATGTTCACATCCCTACACAAGCTTGGGGAATTTTTATAGCAGTGTGCATGCATGTGTTCATATTGCATGTGAATTACTTTTCTGCAAACATTGGGGCTCATTTATGAACACTGGGCAAATTTGCACCTTGGCAGTAACCCATATTAACGAATCAGTGATTAGCTTTTTTTCAGTCAGCTGCAGGGTGAACACTGAAAGTGATTTTCTGATTGGTTGCTATCGGTTACTGCCTAGGTGTAAAGTTGTCCAGTGTTTATAAATGAGCCCTTTATTTGTCTTAATTTTATTCAAAATTTTATTTTGCCTTGACAAAGCTTTTTAGCGAAATGCGTTGGCAGAGCCTCTCTTCACAATAATATTTTTATTTTATTTAATGGTTGCTTAGATTCTAACTACCATTTAGATCACCTTGAAAAAAAAAAATTAAAATTTTTAAAAAAAATAATCCTTTTTAACTGAATTTGGGTACTCATAGTATTAGTCTGGTCCAGGGAACCACATTCAATTCCTTCATTCTCTGTTGTTCATATGGCACTGGTGGATTTGTGGTTTTTTAGATTTTAGCTCTTTAAGAGATAGGGCATGTAATATACGAGACCACAGTCCTCAGTGTACTACTTTCTCCCCGTGTGGGGTCCCAGGGCTTAGAAAATAATAGGCAGCAGTTTCTTTGGGACTTCTCCACCTCTACACTATTTTCCTTTTCCTACTCAAATTTCCTTGAATGTTGGTCCTGGTTCCTTTTTTGTTAAACTATATTATTAATGAATTACCTTGTGATTTTATAATGCACTAGCACTTGCATAAATTAATCATTTTGAACCACACCCAGTCAGCAACTGAGTAACGGTTGAGCACTTGCACTTTATAATTTATTGGAATCTTGAATCTATTGCTTATAGATTAAGTATATAAATCAACAAGTTGGCACTGGCTATTTTTAATACACAGAAAAAGCAACTCTATGCTTCTCTGAACTTGTTGTTTTGTTAATTATTTATTTAAAGCCTATCAAAAGGCTTTAATCAATTAAGCAAATCTTTTTTATTAGCACAAGCACTTTATAATTATCACATCATTGGTTCACTATATACAGTAATTTAGATAAGTTAGTTAATTCATTTGAGAGTACGGGGGCTCTTACTATCTTTTTCTTTTCTTTTGAATAATTGGCAACAGTAATTCACGACTCCGATCCTCCACAAGGTAACATTTAAACCTAAAGGACTGCCTTTCTTCCTTGTCATTGTATTAATTTTAATCAGCAAAACTGCCATATCACTTGCTAAATAATCCTGACAATTTAGCATAAACAATAATAAACTATGATAATAAAGATGTATCTATTTATCTCTCTGTCTGTCTGTCTGTCTATCTTATCTGGTATGCCAAGATGTACAGTTATGGGATTTGTTATCCGGAAACCCACCAGAAAGCTCCGAATTACAAAAATGCTGTCTCTCATGGCTCAATTTTATCCAATTAATCCAAATTTTTTAAAATGATTTTCTTTTTCCGTAATAATAATAAAAAAATAAATAAAACAGTACTTTGTACTTGAGCCCAACTAATGTAATTAAACGTATTGGAAGCAAAACCAGCCTATTGGATTAATTTTATATTTACATGACTTTCTAGTAAACTTAAAGGGATACTGTCATGGGAAAAAAAAAATTTTTCAAAATGAATCAATTAATAGTGCTGCTCAAACAGAATTCTGCACTGAAATCCATTTCTCAAAAGAGCAAACAGATTTTTTTATATTCAATTTTGAAATCTGACATGGGGCTAGACATATTGTCAATTTCCCAATTGCCCCAAGTCATGTGACTTGTGCTCTGATAAACTTCAATCACTCTTTTTACTGCTGTACTGCAAGTTGGAGTGATATCTCCCCCCTCCCTTTTCCCCCCAGCAGCCTAACAACAGAACAATGGGAAGATAACCAGATAACAGCTCCCTAACACAAGATAACAGCTGCCTGGTAGATCTAAGAACAACACTCAATAGTAAAAACCCATGTCTCACTGAGACACATTCAGTTACATTGAGAAGGAAAAAAGGCAGCCTGCCAGAAAGCATTTCTCTCCTAAAGTGCAGGCACAAGTCACATGACCAGGGGCAGCTGGGAAATTGACAAAATGTCTAGCCCCATGTCATATTTCAAAATTGAATATAAAAAAATCTGTTTGCACTTTTGAGAAATGGATTTCAGTGCAGAGTTCTGCTGGAGTAGCACTATAAACTGATGCGTTTTGAAAAAAACATGTTTTCCGATGACAGGATCCCTTTAAGGTCTGAAGATCCAAATTACGGAAAGATCCATTATCCAGAAAACCCCAGGTCCCGAGCATCCTGGATAATGGGTCCCATACCTGTACTTGGTGAATAAAAATATTCATAGCAGGTAGCATGAGCAACTAAAAGGCCAACAGGGTCAGAGCTGTCAACAGTTATACATTTAGCGTGACAGTCATGCATTTTTACTTCTACTGCTCTGAAGTTGAGATGGGATGAAATCAAACAATTTCCAGGTCACTTCCTGATGTCAGCATTTTCTGAGCTCGGTTAAGGGCAAAGGATACTGGACTTGGAAACAATGAGCCCCAGGGGGTGGTGTGCCATAGGTTCATGTCATGCAAGTGCCATGTCAATTTTTTTGTGGAATTCACACATTTTGCTGTAACCCCCTTAACAATTTTGTACAGTATATAAGTGAATTAAGCCACCTAGTTGTACTAGTTGTATTTATATTAGCACTGGCCAACTTTAGGGATAACATTTAGGAGGGCCAACTTTTTGAAGAGTAATTAATGAAAAATAAATGTTTCAGAAACTATTTTATTAAACAAACACGTTCTACATGTTTGAGAATTACATGCATCCAAAAATGCTGTATAAACATGCACCAAATCCGCTTGTCGGGGAGAGAGGGTGTGTATACACACTGATTTTAATAACAATAAATACAAATAGAATAATAGAAATCTATTAGCTTCTATAGGAGTATGTATGTATTTTTGTATTTACTGTATAAAGTGCTACTTTAGTAGACAGCATTGTAGAATAGAGCAAAACATTAATAGAACAAACAGAGGCCAATATAATAATAAATTTTCATAGACAAAAAGTACTGTTACATTGAAGTTTAAGTGCTAAAGGGGGTGATTTATCAACATCCAAATTAAATTTTTTTTATTGCCACAGTTCAATTTTTTTATTCTAAAACTCCTGAATTACGCTTTCAAAAACTTGTATGTTCAATATTCATTAAGAACAAAAACTAGAAATATTTGAATGTAAAACGACACCATCTAAATGCTACCGAGTTCATGTAAAAGTCATTAGGAGCGGTCTATGGCAAATTTAAAGTGTTTTTTTTGTAATGCAAGTTTTTCAAATTTTTCGACCCATTGAAAATGATAAATGAGTACAAATTTGAGGTATTCAAGTTATTTTTTTAATATTCAGATATTTTAATAAATAAGCAATCACTTTTTTTAAAAATTACACAAATTCAAACTTTGATAAATAGGAGTTCAAGTGTTAAAAAGGAGGTTACAGTCTCAGTTAACATACAGATGTCAGTAGGAGGATAATAAGTTCTAGTGTGAGTTAATATTACTACCAAAGGAAAATATTACTTGATCAAAAAAGTTTAATAAATGTTTGAAAAGTAAAACAAAAGTTCTGAAATAGAACTGCTTACAACTGTCCATAAACAAAACATTATGCAATGAAGTTATGGAGCAATGGACCATATTATTACTGCTATTTAAAGTAATATATTACTAAATATTTCCCAGTGCAACTTTCTGTAATATATATATGCTATAAATGGTATGTTGTAGAGCAGCCATAAAACTAACAGAAACCAGTATTTTATTGACGTTGAGTCTAGTCTCTGTAGCCAGGCATATTAAGATGAGCTTTGACAGGGTTAGGAAGCAGGGAGGGCAGTGGATTCAGGTTACCTGCATGTCAACTATGTGTGGAGAGGTGGCAAAAGTGTGGTCTTATAGACGTCTCCTTGGATTTGAATACAAGTAGATACTGTGTTCTGGTTGTCTGTCCTACTGGCCAATTCCTATTCCTGCAGTAGGAGCTAAATTGCACATGAGTAGTTGCCAATAGTAAAAAATCATAGGTTAGTTTGGAATAGTTTACATGTTAGAAAATAAAAGCAAAGTCATGATCGATTGTTATTAGCAAATGCACTTATGCAAGTTAGCATCTGTGTCAGTAAATGAAACCTTAAACCTTCATCTAGGCTTGGTGATTAAATTAGAGAATTAATAAAACTATTCATCTTAAGGATGCTGCTTCTTTCTGTTGCTCAAGTCAACAACTGCACATCTGCAAGGGATATTTAATTTTTATTGCACTCTTTACGATAACTATATAAATATAGAAGGAACCCTAAGTACAGATTAGTGAAAGATCTGCATTAAAAATGTTTTAACCTCTCCAATGTCAGGGAGCCGGGAGCTCCCTCCAGGGAGGTAGTCAGGATCGAGGAGGAAGCCCTCTTGAGGGAGCAAGGTCGCGGTGTCCAAAGGGTTAATCAAAAGAGTAGTCAGAATCCAGGCAAGAGTTCACGGGCAGGCAGATAACAGCAAAGTCCAAAGTCCAGGCAAGGGTCAGGATAATAATCAGGAACAAGATTTAGCAATAGCAGCTCACAGGGAACCCAGGATACACTCAGGGAAAGTTTCCTATACTTGGGCGCCATTCTGGCGTCTTGGTAGCGTTTTTATATTTGAATTTGGCGCCATTGTGACGTCATCGGCGTCCTTGCGCCGATGTTGGCGCGCTGACTTCATTGGGCCGGCGCCACTACCCACGTGACTGCCATGGGCGCCGCCATTTTGGGAGCGACGCCGGCAGGGGAGGACGCGCCGCCCGGAGCTCCTGGAACTGCTCCGGGGCGGCGATCGTGACAGTACCCCCCCCTCACGGGGGGCCTCTGGACCACCAGGACTTGGCTTCTGGGGAAATTTGGAGTGGAAATCCCTCACAAGACGAGGAGCATGAACATCAGAATGTCCTTCCCAGGAGCATTCTTCAGGGCCAAAGCCCTTCCACTTGATGAGGTACTGAAGAGAGCCCCTGGAGATTCTGGAGTCAAGGATCTTTTCCACCTCATATTCTTGTTGAATCCATCCACAGAAATAGTAGGAGGGGGAGACTGGTTCACAGAAAAGTGGATGGCGGTAGCGGGTTTCACCAAAGAGACATGAAACACGTTGGGAATTCGCATCTCAGGGGGAAGCTGAAGTCTGAAAGCCACAGGATTGATCACCTCCGAGATGGAGAATGGACCCACAAACTTCGGACCCAACTTAGGAGATGGCACCTTCAACCGAATGTTCCTGGAAGACAACCAGACTTTATCACCAACCTTGTAGGGAAGAGAGGATCTACGTCTACGATCTGCAAACGTCTTGTGAACCAGAGCGCTCTTCTCCAAGTTCGACTTGGTTGTAGCCCAAATAGCAGACATGTGGGCTGCATGGTCATCAGCTGCCGGGACGTCAGACAACACAAAGTCCTGGGGGAAGGCTTGAGGATGCTGACCATACACCGACATGAACGGAGACCTTCCAGTGGAAGTGTGGCATGCATTGTTATGAGCAAATTCCGCCCATGGGAGTAGATCACACCAGTCATCTTGACAAAGGGAGACGTGATTCCTCAAGAACTGTTCCAAAGCTTGGTTTACTCGTTCAGCTGCTCCATTTGTCTGGGGATGATAAGCGGAGGAGAACTGGAGAGTAATACCCAGATCTTTGCACAGGGAACGCCAAAACTTAAACTGAGAACCTCTGTCAGAGACAACTTCCACAGGAAAACCATGCAGACAGAAAATATACTGGATGAAGAGCTGAGACAACTCCACAGCAGAGGGAAGCTTCCGCAGGGGAATGAAATGGGCCATCTTGCTAAAGCGGTCAATCACAACCCAGATCACCGTGTTTCCACTAGAGGGGGGAAGTTCAACAATAAAGTCCATTGCTAAATGAGTCCATGGACGAGAGGGGATAGGCAATGGTTGTAATAACCCACTGGGGCGAGAATGGCTAGGCTTGGATGTGGCACAAACGGTACGGGCAGCAACAAAGTCTTTGACATCTTTAGAATAGTCGGCCACCAGACTAAACGTCTAAGGAGTTCAAGAGTCTTTTCAGGACCAGGGTGTCCTGCTTGCTTGGAGCAGTGGGTTTGTTGAAGAATAGAAAGATGTAACTCGGAGGGAACAAAAGCCATCCCAATGGGGGTATCCGGAGGAGCAGAAGACTGTCCAGCCAAGATTTGTTTGGCAAATTGGGGAAACAGAGATGCAATAATCTTGGCGGGGGGAATAATTGGTTCAAGTCTTTCTGGAAGACGATCGCCCGGAGTGAAACTTCTGGAAAGCGCATCGGCCTTCCGATTCTTGGAGCCAGGACGATAGGTCAGAACAAAGTTAAAGCGGGAGAAGAACAGGGCCCACCTGGCCTGACGAGGATTCAGTCTCTTGAGAGAGTGTATGAACTCCAAGTTCTTATGATCAGTATAAATCGTGACCAGAATTGAAGAACCCTCTAGGAGGTGACGCCACTCTTCCAGAGAAAGCTTGACTGCCAGAAGTTCTCGATTCCCTACATCGTAATCCGGTTCTGCAGGAGAAAACTTTCTGGGAAAAAAGCACAAGGGTGCAACTTCCCATCGGCAGAATGTCTCTGGGATAGGATAGCCCCAGCACCTACTTCAGATGCATCCACCTCAATGCAAAAGGGTAGCTTAGGATCCGGATGACGGAGGACTGGGGCAGAAGAAAATGCATCCTTTAGGGACTGAAAAGCTTCTACAGCAACTGGAGGCCAAGAACTGGGATTACCCCCTTTTCGGATGAGAGTAAGGATAGGTGCAATACGGGATGAGAACCCCCTGATGAATTGCCGGTAGTAGTTGGCAAATCCGATGAACCTTTGAATAGCCTTGGTGCTCAAGAGAAGGGGCCACTCTTGGATTGCTGACACCTTAACGGGATCCATCTCGAAACCTTCTGGGGAGATGATATAACCCAAGAAAGGAATCTTAGACACCTCAAAGACACATTTCTCCAACTTGGCGAAGAGAGAGTTCTTCCTCAACGAGAGAGTACTTCTTTCACCTGGGAGCGATGAGATACAAGGTCTTTCGAGAAGATCAGGATGTCATCCAGGTACACGACCACAGACTTTCCCAAAAGATCCCGGAAGGTGTCATTCACGAGCTCTTTATGACAGCAGGGGCATTACAGAGGCCAAAGGGCATCACAAGATATTCATAGTGCCCATCTCGAAGTGTTGAATGCCGTTTTCCATTCGTCCCCTTCACGGATGCGGATGAGGTTGTACGCCCCACGGAGATCTAATTTAGTAAAAATCTTAGCCCCTTTCAATTGGTCAAAGAGTTCAGCAATCAGAGGCAAGGGGTACCGATTTTTAACTGTGATCTTATTAAGGCCCCGGTAGTCAATGCAAGGACGTAGGCCTCCATCCTTTATTTCCACGAAGAAGAAACCTGCCCCGGCAGGAGAAGTAGAGGGGCGGATAAACCCCCGCTGGAGATTCTCCTGAATATAGTCTTTCATAGCGGAAGTCTCAGCTGGAGAAAGAGGATAGGTGCGACCCCTAGGGGGCATGGTTCCTGGCAGGAGATCGATAGGACAATCGTATGGTCTGCAGACTTCTTACAGAATACATCAGAGAATTCCCTGTAAAAGGAGGGTAAAGTCTTCAGATCAGACATTGAGATATTCACCCTCTGGAGGGGTTCAGCAGGAAGACAGTGCTGCTGGCAAAATGGGCTCCAACGGGAAATCTGTCCTGCGGACCAATCAATGGTGGGATTATGCCGGCGCAGCCAAGGGAGACCCAAAACAACTGGAACGGATGGGCAGGAAATAATTAGGAACGATAGTCTCTCTTTATGCAGCGTCCCAACCTGCACAGGCAATTCCCCAGTCGTCATAGAGATAAATTCAGCCTCCAGGGGTCTGTTGTCAATGGCAGTGACACGAAGAGGAGTAGACAATTGGAATAAGGGAACTTCCATGTATTTGGCAAAAAGAGCGTTCATGAAGTTCCCGGCAGCTCCAGAGTCAATGAAAGCTGAGCCGACAATGGTCTTAGTGGCTAGACGAATCTGTAAAGGAAGGAGAAACCTGTGAGTGTTCTCTTGAGACTTCGGAGTAGTGCCCCCTACATGAGTTACCCTAGATATACCTCGGGGAACAGAACTCGTGGGCTTCACCGGACAAGAGTTCACAAAATGAGAGTGTCCGCCACAATACAGACATAGGCCAGCCATCCGTCTACGGAGCCTTTCTTGTTCAGAGAGACGAGCTCTTCCGACTTGCATCGGTTCCTCCGGAGGAGAAGTAGAAGCTTGAGTAGCTGGAGTATGCAAGAGAGGTCTTTGGAAGCGGGGTGCCAACAAGGGTTGAAATCTTTCACAACGCTCCTTCTCTACTTGATGCTCTCTGAGACGAGTGTCCACCTTAATGGATAGTGCAATCAGATCTTCCAGCAGATCAGGGAACTCCCTGGAGACAAGATCACCTTTAATGCGAATAGACAGACCTTGATAGAATACGGCCTTATAGGCATCGTCATTCCAGGAAGTCTCAGCCATCAAAGTTCTAAAGTCAATAGCATAGTCACTGACACTGCGGTTCCCCTGACGGAGTTGCAGAAGACGAGACGGGGCATTAGTGACCCGACCCGGGGCATCAAACACAGTACGAAATGCTTGAAGAAAAGCCTTGGCATCAAAAGTCAGTGGAGAATTCTTCTCCCAAAGAGATGTTGCCCACTCAAGTGGTTTGCCCACCAAACGAGACATCACATAGCCTACCTTGGAACGTTCATTGGGGAAGTGCGAGGGTTGAAACTCGAACTGGATCTGGCACTGTGTAGCGAAACCTCTGCAGGCCTGTGGGTCCCCACTGAAGCGAGGAGGAGGCGGAATACGAGGCTCACCAGACGAGAAACCTGTGGTAGACGAGACGACCGCCATGGGAGGATTTACAGCAGCATGGGAAGCAGGAGGCGCTGGAGGCACTTGAGAGAGTATGGTATCGAGTGCCTCTCCTATGCGGTACTGCTGGGCTTCATATTCCTCCATGCGGGATGCCAGTCCGCGGAGCGCTCGTCCGACATCAGGCGTAGCTTCCTCAGTAGGATCCATGGCCCAAGTATAATGTCAGGGAGCCGGGAGCTCCCTCCAGGGAGGTAGTCAGGATCGAGGAGGAAGCCCTCTTGAGGGAGCAAGGTCGCGGTGTCCAAAGGGTTAATCAAAAGAGTAGTCAGAATCCAGGCAAGAGTTCACGGGCAGGCAGAGGGAACCCAGGATACACTCAGGGAAAGTTTCCTATACTTGGGCGCCATTCTGGCGTCTTGGTAGTGTTTTTATATTTGAATTTGGCGCCATTGTGACGTCATTGGCGTCCTTGCGCTGACGTCGGCGCGCTGACGTCATCGCGCCGGCGCCGCTACCCACGTGGCGGCCATGGGCGCCGCCATTTTGGGAGCGACGCCGGCAGAGGATGACGCGCCGCCCGGAGCTCCTGGAACTGCTCCGGGCGGTGATCGTGACATCCATCTAGTCAGCCTCCAGTTTTCCCCAACTCCTATGCTAGTAAGCAACTGTAGCATCTAAGAGCCATTTAGCTAATATGTGCAGGGCAACTCTCCATAAAATTATAGCCAGTGATGGTAAAAAAAACATAAATTAGGAATGTATGGGGAAAGTATGGATCTGGTTAGCTATTACAGTGCATTTATACCTCTGTGCCTACTATGGAAAGCCCTCCTATACCTCATGTCTAGCAAACAGGGCCAGTTTTCCGCCGAGGGCGCCCAGAGGCCAGCGTCCTCTGGTACCCCCTCCCTGCTTTAGGATTAAGTGCATACGCATCCTTTTTCTACCGCTAGGCACTTAGCGCTCCAGAATCAGGCGAACGACCCATGCACTGGGTGGAATGCCAGCCTTTACTTTATGCCGCCCTAGGCCCAGGCCTTTGTGGCCTTGCTGCAAATCCGGGCCTGCTAGCGAAACCCATAGCTGGGATTAATTTTGTGAGCCTTCTTCATTAATTTAGTTAAAATGCTGTGTACCTTGCTGACACTGCACAATTAAAGCTCACAAGACAACTAGTCCCTATACTGTATGTAATAAAAGTTGCAGTAACCTATATTAACCTACAAGGTGACCAGTAAATGCTATCTGGGGATTGGTTGCTATGGGTGATTAGAAATATTATATAAATAAGTGTTCCAGCATATTCAGCCTTGGTTCTCTCTTAGATTGTCACTGGATTCGATCTATGTCTCTTTTTTTTTTCTCTTCATTTTATTATTATTTTATTATTAACATGTATTTATATAGCGCCAACATATTGCGTAGCACTGTAAAGTAAATGTGATTATACAACTACATCACATGAATTACATATATAGAATATATGGAGTAACAAACATCACAATCAATACAGGTACAAAAAGGTCAGGAAGGCCCTATGCATAGGCATACAGTCTAAAGGGAAGGGAGTAATACACAAGGTGTGGGGGTGGGCAAGATCGAAGTAAGTGGGTGAGAAATGGGGTGTTGTATGTGGTGTTGCGTTTGGTAGTTAAGCAGAGTGAGGGTAGGCTTCTCGAAAGAAGTGCGTTTTCAGAGATTTTTTGAAAGCAGAAAGGTTCGGAGAAAGTCGGACAGACCGTGGGAGAGCGTTCCAGAGGAGGGGTGCAGCCCTTGCAAAGTCTTGAATGCGAGCATGTGAGGAGGTAATGAGAGAAGAGTTGAGTAGCAGGTCAGTAGAGGAGCGTAGTAAGTGAGTGGGTGAGTGAGTATATAGAGATGAGTTCGGAGATGTAGGGTGGAGCAGAGTTGTGAAGTGCTTTAAAAGTCAGTGTCATTAATTTGAATTTGATTCTGAAAGGTAACGGAAGCCAGTGCAGGGATTGACAGAATGGCGAGGCAGAGGAGGAGCGGTTGCTGAGGTATATGAGCCTCGCAGCAGTGTTCATTATGGACTGGAGAGGTGACAGTCTCTGGAGGGGAAGGCCAATTAAAAGAGAGTTACAGTAGTCTAGACGCGATATGATGAGAGAGTGAATAAGAATTTTGGCAGCATCTTGGGTGATTAATGATCGTATTTTGGATATGTTCCTTAGGTGGAAGTGACATGATTTAATAAGTGACTGGATATGAGGAGTGAATGACAGGGCAGAATCTAGGATAACCCCAAGGCACCGGGCCTGGGGAGAGGGGGTGATAGTGGAATTGTTAACTATGATGGATACTTCAGGGATGCTACTGGTGTTAGTTGGAGGAAAGAGAACCATTTCAGTTTTAGAGAGGTTTAATTTAAGGTAGCGTTGCGACATCCAGGTAGAGATAGTGGACAGGCAGGAGGAGACGCGAGTTAGGAGTTCTGGGTTGAGATCAGGAGATGAGAGATAGATCTGAGTATCGTCAGCATAGAGGTGGTAGTGGAAACCATACGAATTTATTAATTTGCCAAGGGAGGAAGTATAGAGGGAGAATAGTAATGGTCCCAGGACAGAGCCTTGAGGAACTCCAACAGAAAGAGGTAGGGGAGAAGATGATACTCCATTGTAGGAGACACTGAAGGAACGATTGGTGATGTAAGAAGAGAACCAGGACAGGGCTGTGTCACGAAGGCCAAGCGACTGGAGGGACTGGAGGAGGAGAGGGTGATCTACAGTGTCAAATGCGGCTGAGAGATCAAGCAGTATTAGTAGTGAGAAATGATTGTTGGCTTTAGCGGTTAAAAGGTCATTAATTAGTCGAGTCAGGGCAGTTTCCGTGGAGTGTTGTGGCTTAAAACCAGATTGTAGGGGGTCCAGCAGGTTATTGTCAGAGAGGAATGAGGTAAGTCGGTTGAAGACTAGGCGCTCAAGTAGTTTAGAGATGAAAGGTAGCAGAGAGATAGGTCGGAGGTTGTCAAGATTGGAGGGATCAAGAGAGGGTTTTTTCAGAATGGGGGTGACAAGAGCATGTTTTAGTTGAGAAGGAAACAGTCCAGTTGAGAGCAAAGATTAAATAGGTGAGTTAAGGCTTTGATTAGACAAGGATTGGTATTGCAGAGAAGTTTTGAAGAATTGGATCAAGCGGGCAGGTGGTAAGGTGAGAAGAGGCCAGAAGCTTTGAGACTTCCTCATCAGTGACAGGGGTGAAGGAGCACAGGAGAGACTGGGGAGTGTGGAGGGAGGGTGGTGGAAGTCTAGGGGGGTTGAGTAGTGTAATGTCCCTTCTGATAGTGTCAATTTTGTTTTTGAAATGCTCAGCAATATCTTGAGCAGAGACAGATGTGCATGGACAGATGTGCATGGAGGGGGTGGAGAAGGGGAAAGGAGAGTGTTAAAGGTGGAGAAAAGTTGTGCTGGTTTTTTAGAAAGAAAGTTAATGAGTGAAGTAAAGTATGTTTGTTTGGCTTGGAAGAGGCTGGTGTTAAAGGAGCGCAGGGCAGATTTGTAGCTCCAAAAGTCTTTTCAATATATTCATACAGAAGTTAAGTTGGGGGCTAGTATTTTCTTTTTTTGTAAGATAATTAAGTTAAAATTAAACAGTAAGAAAAAATGCATTTTTGGTAGTATTTAACCAATGCACCCTTACATTTCAAAATGTAATTCAGGAATACATATATGTCAGTTGAGAAATTGTTACTTACTTAATCAAATGGCATCAAGAATCAAGGAGGAACGTAAAAAATCATAAAAGGCCCGGCAGCCCTAATTTATTGACAAGACCAGATGACAAATACTTATTATATAAAGAGAGAAAAAGATCCTCTGCACCATGTCAAAAAATTAAGGGGATTAAAATAGCCCATACAAATGCTACTAAAAACGCATAGAGATGGTTTGTTCATATATTGCAATACATAACAGTTGGCAAACTGCTAGAAAGCCAACCCTAGTCTATCCAGTCCTGTGTTTACTATCATTTTGAATGCTATTATTTCATGCAATTTCATAGAAACAAATTTGCTTTCAAAGAGGGACAGCCAGCAGCAATATGCACAGAAATACACACGTATATTTACAAAACACATTCTTACTTGTAAATTTAGTTTATGAAATAAACATGCCAGTTCAGTAGCCAGCCTTTAAAGTCAGTCTTTAATTTAATAAAGTTTGCTGGTTTTTTTTTAAGACCTGTGTTTATGTATATATATATATATATATATATATATATATATATATATATATATATATATATATATATATATATATATATATATATATATAGATATAGATATATATATAGATATATATATAGATATATATATATATATATATTAAGACGTGTATATATGTGTATATATATATCTGTATATATGTATATATATATATATATATATATATATATATATATATTGGTAGGTCTCAAATTTCTGCCAAATGAGTCATAAATTAATTATGCATTGGTTCCAGTGAAACTATTTCCCATTGTCCATTTTGGCATGAAATGGTAGAATTTTTATGTCACGTGACTTAAATGGAATTTTGAAACGTTGAGCTGTGTAACTCCTTAAATGTCAGTTTCTACCTTTTCTGGGTAAAACTCAGACTCCATTTTGTAGTTTCATCACTACAGGAAAAATAAGTTTGACCTTTAGGAGCCGATTCACTAAGCTCGAGTGAAGGATTCGAATGAAAAATACTTCGAATTTCGAAGTATTTTTTGGGTACTTCGACCATCGAATGGGCTACTTCGACCTTCGACTACGACCTTCGACTTCGATTCGAACGTTTCAAACGAAAAATCGTTCGACTATTCGACCATTCGATAGTCGAAGTACTTTCCCTTTAAAAAAAACTTCGACCCCCTACTTCGGCAGATAAAACCTACCGAAGTCAATGTTAGCCTATGGGGAAGGTCCCCATAGGTTTGCTAACCTTTTTTTGATCGAAGGATTTTCCTTCGATCGTTGGATTAAAATCCTTCGAATCGTTCGATTCGAAGGATTTAATCGTTCGATCGAACGAAAAATCCTTCGATCGATCGAACGAACGTTTAGCGCTAAATCCTTTGACTTCGATATTCGAAGTCGAAGGATTTCAATTCGAGGGTCGAATTTCGAAGTATTTTTAACTTCGAAATTCGACCCTTAGTGAATCTGCCCCTTACTGTTGAACAAGCCTTCATGTTTTTTAATTCTGGTAGGAAACTAATATAATCTATCTGTCATGCCTGTTTAAAGTAGGTTTCCTTTCTAAGCATTAGAAAGACGAAAGAAAAGCATTATCAGGTCTTGGCTTGCCCAGAGGAGAAACAGTAAAATGCAAACAGCTGTCATTTCCAGAACATAAGCGCAGAACTAAACCATGGATGTCTCTTGATACTGCCAATCAAAGGTCAGTTTTTAATAAACCCAGCATTTACTGTAAGTGTTGTGTAAACATGAGGCCTTTTATCTTATTAAAATTTACTTTACATATGCTTTTAAACATTTTACCTGGTAAAATTAACAGAAAATTAGCTATGTATTTGTAGATTAATACTGTTGGTGGCCATAATGTAAATTGGGCGCCTGAATGTCTGTGGGAATGTGTGTGTGTGGAGCACAATCCTTTTAACACAAGAAGAAGGAGCAGAAGTGACCCTGTCACTGTGAGCCATGCTAAGTGAAATACTGCATACACTACACATCATAATGCAGAGCAGGGCGGTGTAATGTCACTACAAGAATTAAATGTGTATGTTTTATAATTATATTTTTGCATTTAACATCCTGTCAGGTTGCCTGTTGATTATTTGTTAGTGGTTTATGGAAGTTATGGCCATCAAGATGTTCAGAAGAATCATAGTGAAATGTTTTGTTGCAGCTCCTCTACATATCACAACAAAAATGGTGGTATGGAAAAAAAGAGTTGTATGTACAGTAGCAGTACAAGTATAATTATCTGTATAGCCTATGCTTGTTTATCTTGTTAACAAGTATGTTAAAAACCCTGGACGCCCAAATTATATTTGTTTGATGCCTTTGTATGACAGCTTATATATTTTTGTATGTAGACATGCAGGGCTAAATCAGTACTGAAAGTTTTTTTTTGTATGACAGCTTATATATTTTTGTATGTAGACATGCAGGGCTAAATCAGTACTGAAAGTTTTTTTTTGAGGAAAGGAGTTGCTCCCATACCAGGGAGCAGGGAGAGATTTATGCTAAGTATGTTGTATGTTAAAATATACTGTTTATACTTTAGCTAATTGAGATTTAAAAGTGAGAAATCTTAGATGTGTGATGCTTTTCACCTTAGGAAAGCCACATGATGTCCCTTTGGGCATTATCAACAGGAAACCTTTAGAAAAAACATGCATTTTTGAGCTTTTTGAGTCACTGATCAATGTGAAATATTATTCTTCAGCACTACAGAAGGATCCATTTGTATCATAGTTGTCCCCAGTGACTACAGCATTATTACTACATCCATCTCAATACATTACAGTATATCTGCAATATTGCCACAAAACGGTGATAAATACATCTTTGTTGCAGAAAACATTTGCAGGCAGGGAAGTGCAGCAATTCTCCGCTAATCCATACCTGGCGAATAAATTCGCGCATCACTACTTGCCAGCTCACTTTGGTCTCCTTTTGATTTTCTTGCACAATATTTTGAAGAGTGACAGACATGAGTTTGCCATAATGCATTACAATGGATTGCTCTAAATCGTTTTTTCAGTGTTCAAAGAAAAAAATCAGGTGCTTTGCTGAAAGTGCCTCAAGAAAGGAAACCCAATTTAAATCCCTAAACTAGGTAATTTTGACCTTTATCACCATCTGCCCTAGGCGGTGAAGTTAGCTAAGATGCTGTGTGAGGTATGGCCTTTGCGTGCCTAAGAATTCACTATAGTTTATATATAATAGTAGCTTGAATCTGTGTTTCTCTCCAAATGCAATTCTTGCATTAACAAACTCTAAAAGCTTCCACTAAAATTTTGTGAAAACAACATGTGGCCAAAATGTAATTGAAAAATGTGTGCAATGATGTACACTGAACTTTTTTTATTGCATCTTTACTTACATTCTAAACCAATTCCCATATGTTTGCATTTATGTTGAAGAAATGCAATGGGGTGGCTGCTATTGTCAGACTTTAAGGGGCATATTTATCAAGGGTCGAACTTCGAATTTGAAAAACTTTGAAATTCGAATTCAAAAAGACCAACCGAAATTAAGTCAAAGTTTTTTTTTTGGCCTAATAGGTCCATTTTCGATCGAATAGGTCTGTATTTGGCTGAATTAGAATTGTACAAATCGAATTAATAGCGCATTAGATCGAATTTGAATCAAAGTCCACCAATTAACTCCAGATGGGTTCTAGGAGGTCCCCCAAAAGCTAAAGCAGCAATTCGGCAGGTTTTAGATGGCGAATGGTCGAAGTTGAATTTTTAAAGAGACAGTACATGATTATTCTAAATTTTGAATTCTTTTCAAATTTTAATTGAATTTGGACTATTCGCTAGTCGAAGTACACAAAAAATAGCTTGAAATTTTAATCTTTTCAATTCGAAAATTCATCTAGACCGTTGATAAATCTGCCACCAAAATATCTAGACAGCTAACACCAATTAATCAAATGTCCCACGGCTAACATATATCTCTTAATCCTTTAGACATGCCACATGTTTAGTATCTCAGAACATCATCTTCTTCTTGCTGTTATTAGCATAATCTTGTCTGATATTTACATGCCAAATTACATACTCACATATAAGGTGCAATTTAGCTATATTTTAAAGAAGAGAAAATATTGTGCCAAAGTATAAAAGTGCCAACGGCATATTATAACTAGTGATGGGCGAATTTATTCGCCAGGCACGAATTTGCGGCAAATTTGCGCGATTCGCCGCCAGCGAATAAATTCGCCAGCGTCAAAAAAAAATTTCCGAAAAACGTGCGCCGGCGTCAAAAACGGGCGCCGGCGTTGCAAAATTTGCAAATTTTTCGGCGAAACGGCGCAAATTCGCCCATCACTAATTATAACATCATAGTTTTGCTACATTAAAAAAGTTTTTACAATCTTGCACTTTTTTCAGAAACTTCCCTTAGAATAAAAAAGTAAAGTACAGTACTGACTTACACTCAGGCAAAAAAAGGTGCTATCCTCTTTAGACAAGCAGTAATTCAAATGCTCACTTGCATTTGTGTGCCCTGTAGCAAGCGCCAAGGCACCACAAGCATCAAAGCAATTTGGCAATTTGCACTGGGTAAAGTTTAAAGGATCACATATAGACAAATAAGACCTAATGATACAGTAAAAAGAAGAAAGAAACGGAAGGTGCGCTGGAGATACCTATAGAAAAAGGGGAGACAAAGCCTATATAGTGTAGTATCCTCTATGCACTCTAGAAGATATTGGACGATTGGTTCTACTCACATTCAAAAGGATGTCATTTCGCAAAAGAATACCGATCGCGTCTGCCAGTAGTCAGATGTCAGTTAGCGGTTGATGTATCTGGTCAGTCGTGCGCCTGTTGGATGGGGGTGCCAAATAGTGTGGTAACGCTAATTACAATATAGCTGTCAAGCAGTATTGCGCTTACCTCAGTTATACGGAGATATGGCTTTAAATGCGCTGACTCGATCGTGTTCAGTTCCACCACTTCTAAGTCGGCTGGGCGGCACTTGTGCGGGTCTGTGTCGGGTCGCGGCCAGATGTCCTTGCGTTGGGAGGGATGTAATCTCCTCCCGCCGGCGCTGATCCGATATGTCCCGCAAATTCAAATGTTATGACCAGAGACAAATGCAACTTAACTTGCTGCTTTTCAAAGACCTAATGATAGGTGTGACACACAAGTACTTTAATAGATCTTTAATAATTATTCTATTCAGGTTTCATTATTTTTAATATATATATGTTAAATTGAGGAATTCAACAATAAATTGTTAAATATTAAACAACCGAAAAAAACATAATAACATTATTTGTGAAAAAGATTTATTTAAAGGTATACTGTCATGGAAAAAAGGTGTTTTTCAAAACACATCAGTTAGTACTGCTGCTCCAGCAGACTTCTGCACTGAAATCAGTTTTTCAAAAGAGTAAACTGATTTTTTTATATTTAATTTTGAAATCTGACATGGGCTAGACATATTGTCAGTTTCCTAGGAGCCCTTGTGCTCTGATAAACTTCAGTTGCTCTTTACTGCTGTACTGCAAGTTTGAGTTATAGCACCACCCCAGCAGCCTAACAACAGAAGGTAACCAGATAGCAGTTCCCTGACACAAGATAACAGCTCCTTGGTAGATCTAATAACAACACTAAATTATAAAAATCCAGGTCCCACTGCGACACCTACAATTACATTGAGTAGGAGAAACAATAGCCTATCAGAAAGTAGTTCCATCCTAAAGTGCTGGCTCTTTTTGAAAGCACATGTCCAGGCAAAATGTGACAATGCAGTGTTTAAAGTTGTGCTGAAATCTATGCAGTAAAATATTTATATAATACTGTATTGTTAATAAATTCTCCCATCCAAGGAAGGAAATGTATTTATATTGCTAAGCTTGAATTACAACTGTTGGTTTGATATTTTAAAAAGTAAATGGTGCTATCACTATCTATTTAGAATGCATCAGGTGACAAAAGGAAATTACCACTCATATGTAAAATGGTGGCAAGCCCCACGAAAAAGGCAATAAATATAATAAGCCTAAAAGAACACAAATAGCTGTTGTGCATTTTAATAAATATTTACAAGTACATGACAATCAATGGAATATAAATGTTGTATTGCAATACAGAGTTGTTGGCAACTAATACCTATAGCTTAAGCGAATACCATGGGATCATGAGAGGCATATATATATATATATATATATATATATATATATATATATATATATATATATATATATATATATATATATATATATATATATATTTCAAAAAAGACCAGCAACACCAGGATTTCTGCAACTTACTTGCTGCTAATCCCTTTCTCCATACCATAAGTGGGGTCCCATCTGAGGATAAAGAGTCTAATTATACCATGCCTAACAGGATTTGCTGGAAGTTGGACCCCTTGCACGGGTACCAAAACCTGTGGATAGTAACCAAAGGGAAGGTTTAGGAAGACCTATATATATACATCCCTTTAAACGTTATTATAAAGAGTGCAAAAGGTCACATGGAGACTAACAGAGAAGAGCATATACATGAAATTAAGAGTTTCACGCACAATTGTATACACTCACCACTGTACAAACAAGTTTTGTACGGTATGTACTTCTCAAGGCAGGGAAAGATCAGCGTTTTACTACTTGTCTGAAATTGTCAGTCTGACTGCTTAGAGCTTTCTTCTAGAGACTGATAAATCAGGGATGTTCAACCTAAAACCCTTCAGCTGCTGATGAAGTACAACATATGATGACAGCTGTAATTGGGAGATGTCACTCAATGGGCGCTACAGTGCCACAAGCTGAAATACCTGTTATAAATGTAGTGCAATTAGTATGCTTACTTCAGTGTACTTTCACCCATATCCATATCCATCTTATCCAATTCCTTTGACTAGAAATGTAGTCAAGCACAATATAATGTCTGGAATAAAGGATATAGCTACATGCATATCAGTTATTTTTTAAAGAAAACAAGCTCATCATTCTGCAGCATAATATTAGACTTGCCCCAAGCATATTTTGCCTTTGTTTAATTACAGTATGAGCCAACTCTGTCATTGCACAGGTTGTTCCTTAGGTGCTGCCATGTTCCAGCCATTAGAATCTGATAGCAGATACAATTGTAAAACAAGTCATTTCTGGCAAGGGAAAAGGAAGAAGAAAATGAAAACATACCAAAAAAATTACTGTGTAGTCAGAAAGAACAAAAAATGGACAAATAGACATAGTTTCCAGCCAACCTGGCTCATCATAAGGTCAAACTGACCTCTTCATATCATAGAATCAAAACAAATTGGTTTTCTATTTCACTGCAAATGATTACTCATTACTCTAATTTATTTCTTCTGCTTTTTACATGCCATTAATAATAATAATAATAATAATAATGATAAAGTTTGATTCATCTTAGTATAATATTGCATTTTACTTATATTGAGCATTTGCACTCTTAGAGGGGTATTTAAAAAATAAAATCCGATTTTGTCAGATTTGGCATTGTCCCAATAAAAATAGCTTGACCAAACACCCATTCCCAATTTTGCCCAATTAGATCTACTGTGTGATAAAATATATGTTTCATGGATATGTTTCATGGATGCCTCTATTGTGTAATTATTTAATTAGCTGTATGTGAAAACATATATTGAAAGTGTTTCATTGATGTTATCTGATGTTGTAATAACTCATTTAGTGATCTAATACAGAAGATATTTCATGAAGAAAGGGGGTTTAATAGAATAAGTGTCACTACCAACTATGTATCGTTTTGAAATTCGAAATTCGAAATTTCTTACTCTCAGCACCAAAGGACCAAAAGCACCATTTCAGAAATCAGCATTCTTAAGATTTCAAGACCAAAAATTCCACTTACTGTAGGTGTACTCCAGGAAACAATAAACATTTGGATAGAAAATACATTCTGACAAATCCAAAATGGTAAATATGTCTTTCTACTCCAAACTATCCAACTGCAAGCCTTTACTCAAGTTAGTGGTTTTTATAACAATTTATGAAATGTTTGAAAAACCACCTCAAAGCTTCTAATTTGCAGCATCTTATCTTTCACATTTCATTAGGTACCAAGATAAAACACCCTAAATATGAATGTCGGGGTCCACTGAACAGTTTGATGCCCAGATGTGTGTAGATTTGTGGCATGAAGACCGTAAATTTAAAATGGAACATATGAATAGTAATAAGTCAAATCAACTGGACTTTTCTGGGTATTTTTTTTCCTTGAAGAAGTTTCATTAGTCATTCGACTGGCTTTCTCAATTCAAAAAATATTTCTGGTTACATACCCTGGAACCTTACTCCAAGCATAATCTGTTAAAGGAGAAGGAAAGTCTGTTTGCACTTGGGGGTGCTAAATGTTGCATGCGCAACCACGCAAAGAAAGAGGAAGCGGGAAGAAGATCTCTCTGTGGTGCTCACTGGTATAACCCCGGCCCGTGCAGTTTTCTGCCGATAGGAGCACTGGCCCGGGGTTTCACGTAAGTCAATACAATCACTCGGGGGTGCCTAACATTTGGCACCCCAAGTGCAAACAGACTTTCCTTATGCTTTAAGTAAAACCAGCATGGGGTCAGAGACCTCACGGTCTCTGTTGTTGCTAAATTTTCTAGCCATCTGTCCCCTGGGCCCCCCACGACCACATGGTTTTGCTACAAAAAACATAAAAACAATAATGTAACAATAAAAGTGCAATAAAATTACAAATATAAAATTCAGTTAGGCAAATCAATGAAATAACAAAATAAATGATCCAACAGCATGCTTAGTGATAAATCAAACAGTTTTTAGTGGAATTCAAAATTATGAACTTAACAAAAACTGTGTATTTAAGTATTTATGTGTGTACACTTCTAAAAGTTGTGTAATTGTGTGTATACAAGTAGGTAATTATGTGCAAACTTTGCAAAATAAAGTAAAGCCAGAAAAGCAAAAATAAAGCTACCTTTAGTAAAATACTGTGCATAAATGTATGCATTCATGTGTAAATGTGGAAGGGCCACTTACCATTTTTGCATGCAGGAGTGTCAGTGAAGGGTCCTCCAAGAAAGCAATCTTTGTAGCAGGAAGCAAATGATCAGATGCAGGGGGTTGTTGGGTGCATTCCAAACACCAGGCACATGGTCCTGTCATGACTGCTGTGACTACCACGTCACAGGACCAAATCAAATTGACAACCTCAACCACATGGCAGACTGGCGTCTTCCCATTTCCTCGTCGACAGATGTTTGTAAATCTACCATATATCTATCAAGCAGGTTTGAAAATCCTGTCGAGCAACACTGCGCTTGTCTTGTCCCTTATTAACTCTATTCAGGCACCTTACACTGGCTTTGCAGGAACTCTGAAGCATGTGGGTAAGACAGTGAACCAGAGCACAGGCACACACAGGAACTGATCTTGTAGAGAATAACTTAGTTAGGACGGGCCTGAATTAGTCCCTGTGATCAGATCTTTTGCCCAGGGACTAGTTAATTTTCTATAACAGGATGGAGTTATTACACATAAAATGATAATGAACATACCCTGGGTTATGTTTGATCTCACTAAATCCTACCATGCATTGTGGGTAAAATATACAGTATATGGAGCTGGCATTGATGTTAATTTGATGTGTGTTCTGGGGTATAATAAATTAGATCTGCACTGTATCTATACTACGAGTTCTGGGAGCACTTTAACTGTATATGAATATCTGACTCGTCTATAAAATGAAAATTTATTTTAGAATTTTCTTTAGTGCAAATCATTGCACAAAAATTAAAATCTGCAGTCTAGAATTTTCAGACAATTGGCAGTGTTATTCTATTTTTTGAATAAAAACTGATTACTGCTCCTATTGCTCATTTTTTTACACAGTTTATTTTTGGCAAAATGTACTCCTTTTAGTAACTACAAAACTAGAGCAACTATACAATACCAAGGGGCAGATTTATCGAGGGGTCGAATTCATAGGAGTTTTTTTAAACTCCCATGAGCTCGAAATTTGACCAAAATTCGACCAACTGCAATTTATCAAAAAATGTTAATTTTTCAAACTCGGGTGAATGGGATCCAAAAAAAAGCCTGCAAACAACTGCACATTGAACCCAGGACGTCCCCCATTGGCTAAAATAGCAATTCAGCAAGTTTAAGGTGGCAATAGTCAAATTCAAATGCTAAAAATACCAGTACATGTTACATTTCGAAATTCAAATTTATTTTAAAAAACTCGAATTGAATTTTAACTGAATTTCAAAAAAAATCTAAAAAATTCGAATTTCAAAATATGAATTCAAAATTCAAATTTTCACTTTGAGTCTTGATAAATCTGCCCCCTAATGTATGCCTTTTATTTTTGTGTGTATGCTGGATTAAAATTGCCTTTACAGTTTAATTTAAGATTAAGAAAGATTACCAACTAAATACTAGGGGAAATTCACCTGACCCCATGTTGTTTGGTTAATTGTAACTAGGGGCTGATTTACTAAGAGAGGTGCTAAATTGCACATGTGCAGTTGTTTATAGCAAGCAGCAACTCTTTTTGAGAAATCTTATAAGTGAGCGCGGAGAACTAATTGGTTGTTAATGGCAACTGCACGTGCAATTTAGCATCTGTAAAGCAGCAGTAACACACTATTTAATTTGCCATGATGAAGTTTTAGCAAAACACGTATAGGTGATCTTTAGCCTCTACACTCAGTCCAAGATTTAGCTGTAGTAATGCATCTCACCTTGGTATATAGGGGTCAGAAAATTCATCTCACTGCATGAAAGTAATGATGGACAGTAGAGAATTTTGCCTTTGTTGGAAGGAATCCATCCACAAATATGGGTAAGACTTAGAGATCATTTATAATATGTATATTTGAATTTAAATAGAGAGTAACATGCTTCATGGAATTTTGAACCCTAATTTTGAACGGTAATTAAATTTTTGAGGCAGATTGGACCAGCTGTAGTTAATGAACAGATCACATAGGATCTGGCCATAATCTCAAAACCCTATGGGCCTTGTGGCACTATTTCATGCATGGTTTGATTTTTTTTAGATTGTTCAAGCCTTTTACTCCAAGTTGATTTGTATGAAAATTCAACTGTGTATCGTTTTCATCAGTATATATTGATTTTTTCATTAGTATATATTTAACTACAATCATTTGGCTCCTGTGAGTCCAGGCTAACAAAGAAAAAAGTAGTCAAATAATCAGCTTATTGTTGAGTCAAAATCCTTATTGATCATTATTTTGATACCGCAGCATAAAAAGTATGCTATTATTTTATCGTTAATGACTCAGCTTTAAAATACAGTAAGTGCATTGTGTCATAGAAACTACATCACTAGCTTCAAGGTGCAGACCATAGTGCAAAGCTAGTGCAGCTTCCAATCATCTTTTTCTATGCCACTCTGATATTTACATGGCAACACAGGCCACAGTAGATTAAAACACTACCTTAAAAAGGTTTAATTCTTGCATTGAAAAAAAAACAACATTTTATTTTATTTGTTTTTATATAATAAAAACAACTAATGAGTATCCTATTTAAAGGAGAACTAAACGCTAATGAAATTAAATGAAATTAAATATAGCTAAAACTGCTTACGTTTGTTATGTGTGCTATATTTTATATAATGACCTTATTGCACAAGCCTAAAGTTTCAGCTAATCAATAGCAGCCATGATCCAGTATTTCAAACCTGTCACAGGGGGTCACCATCTTGGAAAGTGTCTGCGACACTTAAATGCTCAGTGGGTTATGAGCAGCTTTTGAGAAGCTAAGCTTAGGGGACATCACAAATTATCAAGCAGAAAATAAGGGGTGCCTGTAATATAAGATGATGTTACAGGGCAGATTATTCAATTCTGATGCTAGTTGCAATGGTTTCTGTGCTGCCATGCAATAATTATCTGATTTAATCTTATATACTCGTATATACTCGAGTATAAGCCGAGTTTTTCAGCATCCAAAATGTGCTGAAAAAGTCTACCTCGGCTTATACTCGGGTCAGCGGGCAGTAGCTGAGATTGCAGTCACTTTTAATCATTCCTATACCAACAGTTCACTTGGGAAGAGACTGCAATATCACACAGCGCCCTCTGTTGGTTATATGAAAGAATAACAGTGCGCCCTCTGTTGGTTATATGGAAAAATAACAGTGACTGCAATATCACACAGCACCCTCTGTTGGTTAAATCAAAGAATAACAGTGCGCCCTCTGTTGGTTATATGAAAGAATAACAGTGACTGCAATATCACACAGCGCCATCTGTTGATTATATCAAAGAATAACAGTAACTGCAATATCACACAGCACCCTCTGTTGGTTATATGAAAGAATAACAGTGCGCCCTCTGTTGGTTATATGAAAGAATAACAGTGACTTCAATATCACACAGTGCCCTCTGTTGGTTATATGAAAGAATGACAGTGACTGCAATATCACACAGCGCCCTCTGTTGGTTGTATGAAGGATTAACAGTGATGGCAATATCACACAGCACCCTCTGTTGGTTATATGAAAGAATAACAGTGCGCCCTCTGTTGGTTATATGAAAGAATAACAGTGACTGCAATATCACACAGTGCCCTCTGTTGGTTATATGAAAGAATAACAGTGACTGCAATATCACACAGCGCCCTCTGTTGGTTGTATGAAGGATTAACAGTGATGGCAATATCACACAGCACCCTCTGTTGGTTATACGAAAGATTAACAGTGATGGCAATATCACACAGCACCCTCTGCACATGGTAGTGGGACAGTGGGACAATGCACACAGTAATCCGTTTGGCAATTCTCTATCACCATCCTCTTTGGCGGAATGTGCGCTGCTGGGAGACAGGGCTGTAGTTGTGTCTAGGCTTATACTAGAGTCAATAAGTTTTCCCAGTTTTCGTAGGTAAAATTAGGTACCTCGGCTTATACGCAGATCGGCTTATACTCGAGTATATACGGTATCAGTCTTGTGTACGACATTTGTATTCTATGTGTACTGTATATTTGGAGTCAGACCCTAAGCATAAAAGAAGATGGGTAGCTACTGGGGCATCTTTGGAGGAACAGATCTTTACTTCTAAAGGGCTGTGGTTACCATTTGGCAGGTGTGAATTTGCCACAAAAAATCCGGCACTTCAAAATGTGGCGCTTGTCATAATAACCATGCGCATAAAAATTGACGCTTGTCAAAATTATTACACGCCCATTGACTTTAATGCATTTGGACAAAATAGGCACGCATATAAAAATTGTTGCAGGGGTCGAAATTGACACGCATCAAAATCATTTTTAGCCGTTTCACGAATTTCACGGGAAATTCACAAGTTTTTCAGCAAAGCGAAATGGGACAAATTCGCCCATCACTATGTATAACATGTCTAGACTACTTCTTTAGTTCTTTTTTAAGAATTAAGAAGACCAAGTACTGTAGTTAATGTTTATGCAGGCATGGGGTAATGAAGTAAGTATGTGGGCATGATTAATGATTTCAAGCAGGTATAAAATAAAGCAGTTTGGCTAAATCAGTCACTTCATTCTGAGGTTCTTTTATGAAATTTATAATTTTAAAGATTTCATCTTCTGCTGCTAGTCTAGATATCAGGTATGACTGAGACGTAGATACAGACAAGAAAGGGTTAGCACTTTTCCCAAAGGAAAAAAACTATGCCTAGTGTATATCTGTTATGCATTTTTTTAACCAGTAGGAGTTTGGGGTGTCGATGTGGCATGGGTTACAAATAGCACAATAAAGTTTAGCATCTTAGTACCTTACAGGCCAGGATTTGTGGCAAGGCAACGAAGGCCCGGATGGCAAAAAATTAGGGGTGGCATGCCGCCCAGCCGCATTATGGGGTCCTGTGTGTCCCCCGTTCGCCAGCATTGTGCACCACTGCCTAATATTTTAAAATTTGACAATGAGAATAAGGTTGTGACCACAAAATTAACACAGAGAGAAGAGATCCTTTGCACCAGTATACTGCATCAGTATATAGAGTATTGAGAGCAATAAGCTACTAAAAATGCCCACCCCTTTAAACAAAACATGGTTTGTTTGTTTATATATTACAATATATTCAAGCTGGCCAAATACAGTATGTCAGTACTATAGTAAGTCATCCCTGGTCTTGCCAGTGGTACATTAACTTTAATCTAATTCATTATGAATTCTTCTGCTTCATTATAAATTTTACACAGGGATTAAGTTTTACCTGCAACTTGCTCTCCCAAATGGTTGTCCTTTTATTGGCCACCACTGGGATCACCTGGCTGTAGCTGGAAATGATGGGAGCTACAACAGGGAGATGGCCACTGCTCCTATGTAAACTTGTAGCTTGTTAATAATATGCATATCTGAATCTAGTTTCCTTTATAAATTTTCCTTGAGATTTTAATGCATATTAAAAATAAATTTAGAGACTGTTTTACAAGGAGGTGCATTTGACAATAAGAACATTAGTATCAACAGCAGTCAGTTCACCCACAGGTGGCAAAATTATATGCAATTATCGGTTAACTTTAACAAGCACCGGAGGCTACAATTCCTAACCAAAAAATTTCTTCATAAAAGATAAGGGATTGTTTACTTAAAGGGATACTGTCATGGGAAAAAAACATTTCAGTTAATAGTGCTGCTCGAGCAGAATTCTGCACTGAGATCCATTTCTCAAAAGAGCAAACAGATTTTTTATATTCAATTTTGAAATCTGACATGGGGCTAGACATATTGTCAATTTCCCAGCTGCCCAAAGTCATGTGACTTGTGCTCTGATAAACTTCAATCACTCTTTACTGCTGTACTGCAAGTTGGAGTGATATCACCCCCCTCCCTTCCCCCCCAGCAGCCAAACAAAAGAACAATGGGAAGGTAACCAGATAACAGCTCCCTAACACAAGATAACAGCTGCCTGGTAGATCTAAGAACAGCACTCAATAGTAAAAACCCATGTCCCACTGAGACACATTCAGTTACATTGAGAAGGAAAAACAGCAGCCTGCCAGAAAGCATTTCTCTCCTAAAGTGCAGGCACAAGTCACATGACCAGGGGCAGCTGGGAAATTGACAAAATGTCTAGCCTCATGTCAGATTTCAAAATTGAATATAAAAAAATCTGTTTGCTCTTTTGAGAAATGGATTTCAGTGTAGAATTCTGCTGGAGTAGCACTATTAACTGATGTGTTTTGAAAAAAATGTTTTCCGATGACAGGATCCCTTTAAAGGGAGGAAAATAAAATGAGTTGAAGGAGATCCTCTGTTTTATACAAACCTCTTTTAGCTCCACACGCCTGTACTGCCAGGTAAATTCTATGCAAAACACGACGACAAATACACAGAATATTGAAGATGTTATTGCGAACTTTAACATTTTTAAATTTTCTTTTATTTGATATACACTCTCTACCTGCCCTTTATGACAAAATTCTTAAATGTTTAGTTCTACAGCTGCTCTCACATTTCTATCATTTGCACTTTCCTTATTAGAAGCTGAGATCTGTGGTTCTTGTTTTATACTATTGAATTCATAAATCTGTTCTGTTTATAAATCAGGATTTGGTTATGGTTTATTTAGTAAAGGTTAACTGAAAAGTTCCACTGAAGACAAGAAAATAAAGAACTTCTTTATTTCAAACCTTGTCAGCTCGTACTAGCATATCATGCATAGAGACTTCCTGCAGACGTACATTACAAGAATAATGACATTAGCATACAGTTTTTTTTGTGATGCTTCCTCATACTTCCCACAGATCCCTACATTTGTTTCTTATGTATGTACTGTAGGTCTACTGGGCACGGATGATGTCACCAACTGGAATCTAGAAAAGTGTTGACAACAACAAGTTTACTACAAATATAAAAGGGGAGTGTGTGTGATCCATTTTTGTTTATACTGCCCCATTTTTTTTTAGAAAACACTCTTTAAAGCAGAATTATCTAAGCCCATATATGTTTTAATAGTTGTATATGATTTGTAATGATGTTATTGACTGAGAAGCTTTTCATGTGTCTAAGAAAAAGGGAAACATATTTGGGTTGATTAAAAATGCTCCAAAAAGCATGAAAGAATATTTTCCAGAAGCATATTAACTACTTTGTAAACCTGAATTAACATGGAAAGTAATTTAAAATAAGTAGTCACTTTTTCTGTTTTCTCATGCCTCCTACAACTTGGTCTGCATGTCCCATCCCCTCATCCTTTCCACAGTCTGCATGACCCAACCCCCCCCCCCTTTGCGTCATAGTCTACATGGCTGGTGCTTACCCCCTGCTCCCTTCCACTTTGCATTGCACCCTCCCAGTTGAGCCTGAATCACTTCTGCATGGCAGTTTCAGTTAGTGGCGCAATGTGTTCGCTTACTGATAATTGTCCAACATAATTTATTGTAGCTCTTCAGTAGCTGCCTTTTGAATGTTCCTAAATTTTTCTTTTATGTCAGATGCTCTTTCCCCCTTCAAATACCTTTGGTTTACTCCTCAATGACAAGATGGTTTTAGATGGCATTGTGGACAGACAGCAGTGGGTTCTTTCCACATAGAAAAGAACAAAGAGTGGGAGGTGGCCGGAGGAACTTTCATTTGAAGCAGGGCAGTGAGGTTGTGGAATGCCCTACATGGTGATGTTATGATGGCAGCATAATATCCAAAGCTTGAACATTTTTAAATTGGCCCCTTAAAGGAGAAGGAAAGCTCAAAGACAGTTTATTGTCAACAGATTAGCCACAATAGTGCAAGATAGAACGCTATATTTATTCTGCAGAATGCTTTACCATACCTGAGTAAACAGCTCTAGACACTGTCTCATCACTTCCAGCCTGAGTCTCTCCCTGCTCACTCACTGCTCTGAGCTCAGATTACAGCAGGGATGGGAGGAGGGAGGGGGAGAGGAGCAAACTGAGCATGCTCAAGCCCTGCCCTGGAGGTTTATGCTGAAAACCGGAAGTCTGATACAGAAGCCCATGTGTATACAATAAAAGGAAAGAAATGTTGTGTTTCTTTTGACAGAGGACTCAGAGCAGCATTACTTTGAGGGTTTACTGGTGTATTTATATAGACCTTTCTGATAAAGCTTACTTAATTTTAGCCTTTCCTTCTCCTTTAATATCTTTGCTTTCCATGAGCCTGATTTCAGCTATGCTAACTGGGATCATTAGCCAGGGCAAGACGCCATGTCCTCCTTCTAATATGAGAAAAGCATACCTCCAAGTATAGCAGCCATAAGCCATGTGGATCTCTTTTTAACAGGAGTAAACATAGAGAGCTGATTGGTATGTTGTGGTAACTCTTTGCTTGGGTTCCTGATCACCATATAGAAAACACACAATGGGCAAAGAAAATGCCAAGTAATCATCACTCTTGTGGGTGATTTATCAACATTCAAATTCAAATTTTTGCCTCAATTAAATTTTATACATTAAAACTATTGAACTGCAAATATGTTTTCATAAAACTCGAATGTAAGATATTTATTACATGCAAAAAAATGAAACATTACCATGGAAAAATTCAGCATCTAAAAGCTGTCGAGTTCATGTAAAAGTCAACAGAAGCCGTCTATGGCAAATCTAAAGTGGTTTTTTTTTTTACGTGTGTTTAAAATTTTTTAACCCATTGAAAATGATTACAAAAATTAGTACAAATTTGAGGTATTTGAGTTATTTTTTCACAATTTTATTCAACTTCATTTTTAAAATAAATTAGAAAATATTCCATTTGTAAAAAAAAATTACAATGTTTTTGCAGTAGATAAAACTTAATATTACACAAATTAAAAGTTTGATAAATAGTTTTTCAAAAAAAGGCATGGTATAGCAAAAAATTACTTATTACTTATCTGAAAGTATTAAAGCATTACAAAACCAATATACCATAAATTGTGTAACAAATCAAAGTACATACCACCCAGCAAAATGAAAGCAAAGGGAAAAAGAAAGGAAAGAGGATATTCAAGTAATTGAGAAAAACCCAACATTATGATGACTGCACCTTTTTGTACTTAAAAGGAGAACTAAAGCCTAACTGATGAAGTAGGCTAGAAATGTTGTACATTATGGGGCAGATTTACATAGGGTCGATATTCGACCATCGAAGTTAAATCCTTCGACTTCGAATATTGAAGTTGAAGAATTAAGCGCAAATAGTTCGATTGAATGGAAAATCGTTCGATCAAAGGATTTTAATCCATCGATCGAACGATTTTTCTTCGACCTAAAAAACATTAAAAAGCCTATGGGGAGCTTCCCCATAGGCTAACATTGCACTTCGGTAGGTTTTAGGTGGCGAAGTAGGGGGTCGAAGTTTTTTTTTTAAAGAGACAGTACTTCGACTATCGAATGGTCAATAGTCGAACGATTTTTAGTTCGAAACGTTCGAGTAGCTAAAAAAATCATTCGAAATTCAAAGTATTTTTTATTCTATTCCTTCACTCGAGCTAAGTAAATGGGCCCCTATGTTTTGGGCTTCTGTACCAGCCCAAGGCAAACACAGCCCTTTAGCAGGGAAAATCTGTTCCCCCAAAGATGCCCCAGTAACCCCCTTCTTCTTTTCTGCTGATTCACTGCACATGCTCTGTGCTGCTGTCACTTATTGAGCTTAGGAACCCACTAACAATATACAATATACATAGAATACAGATATCACAGATAATTACTACATGGCAGCACAGAAACCAGTGCATCTGAATTTAATAATCAGTCCTGTAGCATCAGCTTATATTACAGACCAACCTCATTTTCTGCTGGATAATTTGTGACGACCCCTAAGCTTAGCTTCTCAACAGCTGCTCAGAGCCCACTGAGCATGTGAGTGTCACAGACACTTTCCAAGATGGTGACCCCCTGTGACAAGTTTGAAGTCCTGGATCATTGCTGCTATTGAGAAGCTGAAACTTAAGACTGTGGACTTTTCTAAGGTTCCATGTGCCTCTTCCAGAAGCTCACAGCACAAAGTCTGCTCAACCTTTGCTGGAATGAAGAGTTACTGAGGAGGTGAACAAAGTTTCAGATTAAGGGGCAGATTTAGCAAAGGTCGAGGTGAATTTTCGAATGAAAAATATCTGAATCTTGAGCTATTTTTTGTGTACTTCAACTAGGGAATAGTCCAAAATCGATTCGAATTTGTAAAATATTATTAATGTATAAATTCGAATATCGGAATTTATAATGTACTGTAGCTTTAAAAATTCAACTTCGACCATTCGCCATCTAAAACCTGCCAAATTGCTTTTTTAGCCTATGGTGGACCTCCAAGAACCTATTTGGAGACAATTGGTGGACTTTGAAAATGTTTTTTTGGGGAAAAACTTCAAAATCTAATTCAGTCGAATGCGCTATTCCTTCGATTCAAATTCGGCCGAATACGGACCTATTCTATCGAAAACGGATCTATGCAACCAAAGAAAAACTTTGACTTAATTTCCATTGGTCTTTTTGAATTCGAATTTCGAATTTTTTTCAATTTGAAATTCAACCCTTGATAAATATGCCCCAAGTCTCTATATTGAACCACAAACATCTGTACCACAGAGTGGATCACACAGCTAGAGTCAGATGAATGACAAAGCAGCTAACAGATGATGTGGAACTGAAAAGAGTAATAGATTTCATGCTTCTCTTGGCTTTTGCTCTGGAACACAATCTACAAAAAAAAATGTGAAAAACTAGTTATCAATAAATAAATGTGGGAGGTACAAAATCCAATAATATAACCCTATTTTATGGAGCACTGCAACTATATAACCTATTAATATGCAGAATGTTTGTTTTTATGGTGCATACAGACAGACCACCAAAGTGATTGATTGTAAAAAATGCTTTGTGAAATACACAAATTCCGAATAATACTTGTATTTAATAGTTACAATTGTTAAGGTAATATTTCCTTTATAAAGATTTATAGACACAGTACTGAAATATCTTCTAAAAAACTTGGAAACCAAGTTATTCTCTTCTTGAAGCTTGAATTTTTTGAACCACACTGGCCAGTTAAGTATGAAGTGCCACCACAGGATGAATGCACATATCCATTATTATTTGATAATATATGTTGTGGTGCTGTGCTCAACCAGCTTGTATGAATTTTTTCTCATATACCAAATGTTTATGTTCTGAAAGTCTTCTTGCACTTGGGGGTGCCAAATGTAAGAGGACAAATAATGCTCCAGTACAAAGACTACACATATGCATGCAGTCAGCATATTGATGGGCTAACAATAAGTTAGAATATGTATACAATGATTAGGGTTATGAACTTTTCTTCAGTGTAATATGACGTGAAATTTGAAAGACATTTATGTGCTACTGGCTCAGCTTTTGTAATCTTTCAAATGAGATTTAATACATATTTTTTTCAAAGATTTTTAAAACCTAAAAAAGACAAAAAAAAAAAGATTTCATGGCACATTTAGGACATTTATTTTGCTGAAACATGCTCAAAAATTCCTGGCATATTTTCCTATTTCTTTAAACAAATAAAACTAGGCTTTAAAGGTTTAAACCACACTGTTAATTTCCACCAATGTGTAGAAATAAATATATTTACATTTCTAATGTATATTTATGTCTTTATTTAAACAATGAAGAAATAAACATTTAAATTATTCCAACACAAAAAAATGCACTAAATTCTGTTTTGCCTGTATTACTAATTCCCTCACTCACTTAGGGGCAGATTTATCAAAGGTTGAGGTGAATTTTCGATTAAAACAATTAGAATTTCAACTATTTTTTTGTGTATTTTGACTAGGGAATAGTCCAAATCTGGAAAAAAATTGAAAATTTGAATATCAAAATTTATTATGCACTTGTCTTTTAACAAGGGGGTTCAGTGGGATGGCACATGGTGAAGGGACAATTGGGGAGTCCCGTTGTCAAGATCTGGAGGGAACAGTATGGGGGCTTGCTAAAAGGTGACTATTCTATAACTTATTTGTGTTACTTAAGCTGCAGAATACGTTGGCACTTAATAAATACCTGTTAATAATAACAAAATGATCTGGAGATTGCCAGTCTTCATAAGAGTTTAGAGATGTGATGTGCTAGTCAGCAGGGGATCTGCATGGTAGACAGGAGCTGTTTTTTATGGGAATTGACTGGGCAACTACTGTATAACTCCTAAACTTTATACTTCACTCTCTGGTATTAAATTAACTACCCATGTATTGACAATGCCAAGTTAATAATTGCAATGCAATAAAGAGGAGATGTAGAATGATTTCACCTTTTTAGTTTAAAAGGATTCTGTCGTGATTTTTATGGTGTCATTTTTATTCCTAAATTAAACTTTTTACATGGCAAATAATTCACTCATATAAAATGTAATTCCTGAACCAGCCAGTGTATTTTTTAAGTTGTAATATTGGTGTGTAGGCAGCAATCTCAGGTCATTTTGACTGGCCATGTGCTTTCAGAGAGAGAGCCAGTGCTGCACTATGGAACTGCTTTCTGACATGCTATTGTTTTACCTACTCAGTGTAACTGAAGGTATCGCAGTGGGACATGGATTTTTACTATTGAGTGCTGTTCTCAGATCTACCAGGGCAATATATCTAGCCCCTTGTCAGATTTAAAAACTAAATATAAAAAAATCAGTTTGCTGTTTTGAAAAACAGATTTCAATGCAGAAGTCTGCTGAAGCAGCACTATGAACTGATGCGTTTTGAAAACATGTTTTCCCATGACAGTATCCCTTTAATTTACATAATATATGACACTAAGGGGCAGATTTATCAAAGGTCTAGGTGAATTCTTGTATTCAAAAAATTATAATTTCAAGCTATTTTTTGTGTATTTCGACTAGGGAATAGTCCAAACTCGAATCTAATTCGGAAATTCGAATATCGAAATTTATCATGTACTATCTCTTTAAAAATTCGACTTCGACCATTCGCCATCTAAAACCTGCGGTATTGCTGTTTTAGCCTATGGGGGACCTCCTAGAACCTATTTGGAGTTAATTGGTGGACTTTGAAAAATCAGAGGTTTTTTGGGAAAAACTTTAATTCAAATTCAATCGAATGCACTATTACTTTGATTTGTACAATTTGAATTCGGCCGAATACGATCTATTCGATCGAAAACAGACCTATTCAGCCAAAAAAAACCTTTGACTTAATTTCGATTGGTCTTTTTGAATTTGAATTTCGAAGTTTTTCGAATTCAAAATTCGACCCTTGATAAATATGCCCCTAACAATTGAATTTTTATATTTTCCACGAATCTCGAAATATTCGTGGTTTTCCTATTTTTTTTAAAGCTCTAAAAATTCGAGATCTATTAAAAAAACCACGAAAACCTCGAATGCAGTATTACGCCAGGTAAAAGTTGTCGAGGCCCTATAGAAGTCAGTGGGAGCTGCACTGATCCTATTGGACCATTTTAAATCAATTAGGACTTTTAGAGGTTTTTGGATTTTTTTTTCACTAGGAATAGTCCGAAAAAACTCGCATTTTTAGAGGTATGATTTTTTTCCGGATCATTCAGCATTTTTTCCCATCCTTTTTTTATTTGTATTTTTTTTTTAATTGTCATGACAGTTGTAATTCTAGAGAAAATGAGGTTTCAAAAACCTCTAAAACCCACTAAAATTCGACCTTTCATAAATAGGCCTCTATTACTTTACTTATGGTAAAAAATTAAAACATATTTAAACCTCTCCTCAAATAACCCATACTTAGTTTTTTAAATGATCTGGAGAAAGGGAAACAAAAAAAAAGAAACAAAGAGCATACAAAATACAAGCAAACAAATTGTGTAAGCCTCCTTACAAATCCATTAGGGGTCATTTTATGAACACCAAGGCAGTGTGCAAAGTAGGCAACCCCCCCCTGCTCCCAGCCCATTTCCAACCTTGTGCATCATGCAGATGTGCAAGTTAGAGGGTGGTAGAGCGATGTGTCCTTTCTACCTGCTATAGATATTATAGATATTACTATATATATATAATAAAATCATTTTTAAAAAAAGACTTCAAAGAAATACAAATTGTGGTAGTTAATCTGTAATTAAAAATTAGCTGCAGTCTGTTCAGCGGCGATCCTCGCCTTTTCACCGCCTGAGACGGCCTTCCTTTGCTGCACCCACCCCTCCTCAGGGCGCTCACCTTTTCAGCGCTGGAGGGGGTCGGAGGCGGTTCACATCGCTAGTGCAGAGAGCACAATTGAGCTCTCTGCACTAGAAGAGCCAAATTTCCGGGTTGTTACCACGGTGTTGAGTAGCTCAACTCGCCTCATTGGTGGAGCTCCCCTGAGTCTGTTAATCATAAAACCAATTTCCAATAAGAAAAACTTTTTATAAGTAAGTTGAAGTAAAGGTTAAAGAACAATTGAGCCTAAGATACAACTTTATCTGAAATAGCAATGCATTTTATAAAGGTTACAAAAACTTATGTGTCTCTCACTTCACAGAGGTTTAAATATTGAACATTGTATAATAGTTGTTATTACCTTTACTTCCAACCATTATACAGCAATTTATTGACCATGAGCTTTTCTCCAGATGACCTAAGATTTGAAAAGTTTTACTTAGCACTGTTACCAGCTGTTCAATCCAACACCAATTTATTTTATATTTAAAAAGGTAATTTTTTAAATAGAAATACCATTTATTCTTTTTTTAACAAATTAAATTCAAAGCAGTCTATTATAGCTTTAATAGTCTCAATATAAGTGTAGACTTTAGTGTGCACAATAAGCATTGCATTTCTATGTAATGCAAATTGTATACCATTATTCCTGCTAAAATAATTCCACTTATTAAAAATGTTCTAAAAATGTCCACTTTTTTGTAATGTTACAGTTTTTTCCTGTAATGTCATATAATTCCTCCCACGTTCATACCATGTGATTTGTCAATTTCCTGCTTGTTAACGTGACTACTGGTTTGCCATTTGTAAAGACGTAAAAGCTCAAAAATAATAAACACTAATGCATTACATTCCCACATCTTGACATTTTCCTGGACTTTCCCATTTGGAGGCCATAAAGCCTGTGACAAATCAAATGTTGTCAGATACTGTTCACTCTTGTGTATATACAAACACATATATACAAACATTTAAAATCTTGGTTGCAGCAGAAATAAATACAGAAGAAGTCATTGCTGCCACTAAAGAACTCTGTTGTCAGAGTATTCAGCTTGTCAGGTTTAACCTTAGAATCCCTCTGTTTGCACACTGTTTAATCAGGAAATGTTACTTCTAGAGTTTCAGCAGAGCCAAAGCAGTTGTTTTGTGCTCCTATACAGCAATACAGACTTTAGATATGCAGCATTTACACATAGGATGGCAATGTAGCCAATTTTCGGCCAGCTATTGATGCGGAAGACAGTCAGAGGACCAAAAACACTGGCCATGAGCTGCCAACTTTTGAATAGCAAATACTGTTAACCAATGTTTCTTGTCCAGGAGACCCAAAATAAAGCAGCATGTAGAAATTTGATCTAAATAAAAATACATATACAATGTCAAAGGTGAATTTGAAAAAAAAAGTTGTTTGAAATTTTAAGACTAATCTCTATATTAAAGAACAACTTCTTCTGCATAGAAACAGCCCAATCCCCCCATATTAGACACCAAAGAAGCCATCTTTGTGTTTTTTTCTGTCTAGAAAACCTATTACCTTTGAAATACAATTTGTTTTGCTATTTAGAGGTTGTGATTCTTGTCTTCCTCTATATAAAATTATGTCAGTTCGGTAAAGAAGGAATAATGCTAGATTTCTTGCCAATATCCTCATCAAAATGCCCACAACAAGTACTTAAAAAACAGTAACTTCTGTATCTTTTCCTGAATTGTGTGACATACTAAATATATGAGTGACATATAGAGAGCAAGGGGTTGGTGAGCAACATTTTGCTCACTAGCCACTGTTTGGGGACCACTGGTATAGGGTATGGCTTCCTGCAGTTGTACTAAGATACTTGTACTCAAAGACAGCTTCACAATATATATTTATGAAATTAGTTCAGCTATTTAGAAGTACTGTCCTTGTTTTTCTACATGCAGGAATTTGAATGCAAAAATCTTTACAGAGGTCTGCCTTTTTGCCAATGTCATAAACAATTAATGAACTCAATGAGTTGTGAGACTTGTCAGGAAAAAAAGAAGCATTACAAGTAACAAAAACAACATCTGCAACTTCTACAGAATAGAATGATACCCATTGCACACGGGTGCACATAAGGACATACAGTAGTAAGATTGTTACTACTGTAATGATTGTTTCTTGTTTCTTCATATGGTGAGTACCATATGATTATTATCATTAAAGGGGAACTATAACAAAAATGTAAAATTAATTTAAGCTTCAGCTTACTGAAATAAGAAACATTCTAAATTCAATCAATTAAAAATGATGTACTGTTTCTGAAATCGTCTTCACCATCCCTCACTCAGCATCTGTTTCTCTTCATTCTCTCTTCATGCAGGAGTTGGGTGTCAGATTATCATTGACAGATAGATCCAATAGATGCTGAGAGAGGGATAGTGAACATAAACTTGATTATTTTAGAAATGATGCAGGATATTTAATTAATTGTATTTACAAAGTTTATTATTTCATTATGCTGAAGCTTTTATTAAATTTTCATTTTCGAGATAGTTCCCCTTTAAACTACATTCACCCCCCAGTATGTATATTAACTCTTTCAAACTGTAATTTAGATATACGCTGTACTATAAAACTTGGACTTCATCTTTAAACCATTTATCTGGAAAAAAATTATTTATTATATTTATATTGTCATTTTATAAATATTATGTATAGATTATTTATCCTAAATTATCTTCAACTTTAACCTAAATTCTCTTCAAATGAAACTCTTATTGCTGACATTCAGCCCCTCAACACTAAAAACCTTCCTATGTTTAAGCTATCATTCAAAAATTCTATAATTCTATAATCCCCTAAACCTCTGACCTTCACTTCTCATCTACTCTAAAAACCTCATTTAATTTCTCCTGAACTTCTACTTTCTCTGAAATACAACCTGAGATGGGCAGTGAACATTCTAGTGTTGCATTGTTGCTGCATTGATACTTCATAGTTTTATGGCAAAGCACATACCGTATATACCCGAGTATAAGCCGAGTTTTTCAGCATCCAAAATGTGCTGAAAAAGTCTACCTCGGCTTATACTCGGGTCAGCGGTACCCGACCCGAGTAGCTGAGATTGCAGTCACTTTTAATCATTCCTATACCAACAGTAGACTTGGGGAGAGACTGCAATATCCCACAATGCCCTCTGTTGGTTGTATGAAAGAATAACAGTGCGCCCTCTGTTGGTTATATGAAAGAATAACAGTGACTGCAATATCACACAGCGCCATCTGTTGGTTATATGAAAGAATAACAGTGACTGCAATATCACACAGCGCCATCTGTTGGTTGTATGAAAGAATAACAGTGCGCCCTTCTTTTGGTTATATGAAAGATTAACAGTGACTGCAATATCACACAGCGCCATCTGTTGGTTGTATGAAAGAATAACAGTGCGCCCTCTGTTGGTTATATTAAAGAATAACAGTGACTGCAATATCACACAGCACCCTCTGTTGGTTATATGAAAGAATGACAGTGCGCCCTCTGTTAGTTATATGAAAGAATAACAGTGACTGCAATATCACACAGTGCCCTCTGTTGGTTATATGAAAGAATAACAGTGACTGCAATATCACACAGCGCCCTCTGTTGGTTATATGAAAGAATAACAGTGACTGCAATATCACACAGCGCCATCTGTTGGTTATATGGAAGAATAACAGTGACTGCAATATCACACAGCGCCCTCTGTTGGTTATACGAAAGATTAACAGTGATGGCAATATCAAACAGCACCCTCTGCACATGGTAGTGGGACAGTGGGACAATGCACACAGTAATCCGTTTGGCAATTCTCTGTCACCATCAACTTTGCAAAGATGTCCGGTTGATCGCTGGGGGGGTCGCCCAGCGCTGCTGGGAGACAGGGCTGTAGTTGTGTCTAGGCTTATACTAGAGTCAATAAGTTTTCCCAGTTTTCGTAGGTAAAATTATGTACCTCGGCTTATACTCGGGTCGGCTTATACTCGAGTATATACGGTAGTTGCTTTGTTGTAAATTACTTAAGATGTCACTTCTGGCACACTCAGGAATTATGTGCTGTTGACATACAGCAAACAGTGTTGTAGCAGTTGCAATTTATTTTAAAACATCTCTGGTTTTCATTATATTAGCATTGTAAGCCTAGCTGAAGCCTAGAAGGTAATTTGGCATCCCAGTGGATGGGCAGGTCACTGACCCATGGTAAACAATTTAACTGTTCCAAAAAAACTATAAAAATTGAGATATACAGTATTGTGAATAAATTAAAAGTGTACAGTATTCAAAGTTACATGAACAGCCAATGGGAGGAAGTGACATCAGTACCATAAAGTGACTACTGCAGAAGTTTATATATAATATACCACTTACCCAGCAAGGTATCGGCAACAAGTGCCACAAATAAGAGTTATATTAATACCAAATAATCAGTAAATTTAGAACAAAATTCCAATATACCAATCCATAATGACATACAAGGACATAAATCATGGAACTCCTCTTTAACTTATAATATCCTTATATTTTACAAGAGGGGTAACTTTATTCACTATATATAAATAAAATTGATACCATGTCATTTTTGTTATTAAATGTATTCTTGACCCTTTGTGACTTGCAAGCCAAAAACAAATGCATAAAAACAATAACAATTAAAATAAATACAAGAATACTGAGAATTTACATTACAAGAAATGTCTGAAGTATTTTGCACCTAAAGCACATTTATCATTGCATATCATGCGTAACAGTTATCTTAAACAAGATGACAAGTAGATTATTAAAAGTAAATGTTATGAAAATTTATCATAGAAAATTACAACAAACATAACTGTTTTGCGTCATGAAACATTTACCCTCACTCATTTTTGTGTGATTATTGCTTGCTTGTTTCAATGGATCCGTTTCTGAATTATAAAAGATTAATGCACTGTATAATAAGCTGAAGATAATATTCAACTATATAAATTTCATTTCTATGAGCTGCAGTTTATATTGAAATTGCGTCAAACTGTGTGAAAACTCTTATTCTGAAATTTAAATTGTTTTTGAATCACTTTTTACCAGATATGTACAAGCTGCAATTAATATCTACTAATAAATAATAACTAATAAAAACCTTTTTTATAACTAAAAAGTGCAAAATATTATAATGAAAGGATCCCTATAAGCTCTAATACAATTCATGCTCTGCTTCAATGTGCTGCATTTTAAGTACAAGAGACAAAGCAACTGGGGTATGGGTCACAAATTGGACCCTGCAGCTGTACTTTCTAAATACTGCTATAAAATGTATGTTTTAAAATGCAATCATAACATTAGAATCTCAGATTAAATTAAAGCAGCAGTTTTAAGAGGTGTTCAAGTCTGATATTATGATGACAACTAGGGTAGGCATATATCCATGATTCTGAAAAAATAATGAAAGGGAATTAGAACCCTGTCCTGCATAATGGTGCTATGCAGCTCTATAAGTAGATACAAGTGCTAATAAGTAACCTAAAACTATTCAAATTTTTGACTGAGTGCAAATGCCTTTGGTCTAAAGAGTAAGATAAATGAACTGATCTAAAACATCTGAGAACAGATCAGGCAGTTTAAACCAGTCTACATAGTGTACTCAAGCTATGCACTTTCACTAGGACTCCTGTACCTAAAAAACTACTGAGTAAAAGGTATAATTTTAAGATGGATTTCCTCAGCAGACATGTGTATAGCTTTCCACATCTCTGTCTTCAAAGACTTGCATATGGGAACACTTTTGAGATGCAGCAGGTCAATGGTTTCGTTAAAACGTCATCTTCTTATGGGAAAAAAAGATTTTAAAAAAAAAACAGCCACAAACAGACATCAGAATATTTATATGAACAGCCTTTGAAGGGGTAGTTCACCTTTAAATTAACTTTTACCCATATGATGTTAACAGTGATTTTGAATGAGGGACTGGTGTATGAATATAAGTGGGCCTGAATATTGAGAATACATTTTGTTGGTTGGTGACCCCCATTTGAAAGGTGGAAAGATGCAGAAAGAAGACAAATCATTTGAATACTATAAACAGAAATGAAAAATAAAGAGCAATGTATAGTAATAGTTGCTAATTATAAGATTAATATATATTAACTTCCACTTCCACTCCTCGGTGGATTAAAGGGTGCACAAACTGTGATTAGAATTCTTATATGAGCATAAAGAATGTTATGGTTTCACCGTTTTTATTTTAATATTTTGTCAGTTTAATAAACAGAAGTCCAGTGTCACCTGGATAGTAATACATAGCAACCAATCAGTGATTGGATTTTTTTATTCAGCAGTAAAAACAATGAAAACAAACATTTGATTGTTTTGCCATGGGTTACTGCCCAAGTTCCAATTTGCCTAGTGATAATGAGTACCAGTTGAGTAATGCGTACCAGTTGGCCTTATTTATGAACAATAGGCAAAATTGCCTTAGTGCAGTAACCTTTAGCAACCAATCAGCACTTACTGTAGCTTCCATCACTGTTGTGGGCAGACCTGCTGTAGGTAGAAGAAAATATGTGTTTACAATTGTTTACTGTACTAACGCTTAGTTTTGACCAAATAAGCCCAACATTACTAATTAAACATCTGATACATTGTTATGATTTACTAGACCTAGAGCACACTACTATATTGCCTCAATTGTAGTTGTGATTATCTAATAAGGTTTTGTGAAGTGTCATCTAAAGCAAGAGCGGAGATAATTTGTAAGCTGTAAAAATTGCTATTTAAAAAAACATCCAGATGTTGAAGTATGCAGTGCAAGAAGATTAAACATAACTATGGGCTCTCTGGAAATCTGCAGATATTATTCAAATACCAAGAGCAGCAACTGTAGAAATCACTGATCTTGTCATAAAAAATAATTTAACAATTTTAAATAACACATTTGATTATGAAGACCAACTTGTATTAGTCATAATGAGCCACTACAATAAATCATTTGACATTTGTGCTATAAATGAAAGATCTCTAACCCCTTCTCTCTTTTGATGAGCATAACCCTTTGACTTAAAAGCTCAACAACATCTGGAGAGGCAAAGGTTGGATATAACATTTTAGTGAAAGGAGAACTACAGCCTAAAAAAGTGTCTAGCAATGCTGCCTTTTATATAGTGAATTTATTGTACCAGCCAAGAGGTTCAGCAGCTCTGTAATAGTAATATCCATTACTTCAAGTTGTATACAGGAGCGTGCAATTTCTTAATTGATGCAGCTCATGCTCTTTGTGTTCTTGGATGCAGTTGATAAGCTTAGGGGTCATCAGAAACCATGCACATCAGAAAGTGAGTCATATAAGCTAATACTACAGTATTATTAATGTTAATATTAATTAATATGTTAATTATTAATCAATTCATGATGCCAAATTCACGCCTTGCGATGCCATGAAATGTCAATTATAATAAATTTCTATTCATCCTTGTATTGTGAGATTTATATTGTGTATAAATACTTTTTATCCAATCAGTCCATGACTAAGCTCAGGTAACTGACAGGAGCACAGGGCATATGCAGAAAAAAACCCTAATTTTTATATTCATATTTGAACAAAATCCCCCAAAATAGGGAATTATCTAAAAGAAATTGTCACCATCTGTTATAAAATATTTTAAAGTCACTTGACTATAACAGCTCATATTCAATTTGGCTGAGCACTAAATCAGTTCATTCAAATTCATTCAAATCAGAATACTGCAAATAGAACTGGCATTCTGATAAATCCATAACCTAATCCTGTAAATTGTATATTCTTCTCAGGTGCACCAGATTAATTTTGGACCATCCGACTAGATGACTAGTGAAACGTTGTAAAGGAAAAATAAAATACAGCAAGTCCAGATGATTTCACTTATTACTAAAGATATACCATGACCTGGATGAATGAGAACCTTAACTATATTTTGTGTCATTTATGTAATACAAAAAGTCATACAAAGTCATAAAAACACTGTGCAATTATATTACTGTCATAAACAGTATTGTATTGTAAAACGCAATTCCTCATTCTTAATTTTGCTATTTATTAATTGTGAGAGTTTAAATGGTTACTCATGGCATATTCTTTGTGGATCTAACATTAATTTGTATGAACGGGTATATATTTTTCACACCTTAGCTACTGTTCTGCTATC